>NC_047047.1:3600000-4200000 GCF_011762595.2 Tursiops truncatus
AGGAGTGCCTTCTTAGGGAATGATAGGAATTTGGTGAGGCTCCTTCTACAATCTATTCAGATTTTCTAGAAAAACAAAAAAGCAACGGCAAAAATAGACTGCTTCACCATGCACAGACTTTTAGAAACCAAAGCTAGAAAGTCTGGAACTGTCACCACTTTTTCATCCTGCCAGCCCTTTGCGGATCAAGGGGGCCCATGACCTCAGTGAAGCACACATGAGCCTGAGTAGATGAGAAATTAAGGGGACTATCAAGGAGAACAAAATAAATGAAAACTAATATTTCAAATTAGTGCCCAAGTGCACACACTATCTATCTGAGGGCCGTGATCATAAAGGGAAAATTCAGGCATAAACAGAGCAGCTTAGGAATCACGTGGGTCCTCACTAGTAAGTTGCTTCTGCCCCTCTTCCAGGGGGATTTTCTGTGTTCTTATTTTCACCTTTTACATCAGCCTAGAGAAATTCCATTCTGCAGGTCATGCTCTTGCCTCCTTCCACACCCTGCACTTTTCCCAGCTGGGAGGACACCTCTCAGAGGGAGATTGAGCCCTAGGCCCCAGGCCCGGGCCAGGCCCAGGATGGGTGAGGCCTCTAAGACCTGCCAAGGGCTCTTGACCAGAACAGAAGGGAAACTGCGTCTGTGACATTGAAATTGAGCAACAACACAACCCAGGCAAGAGGCTCTTCCTGCAGATGCGATGTCACGGGAGGGGCAGAGGAAGGCTGAGCCTGCCTGGTTTACTGATGGGTACCTTGGCAAGGTGGGTGGAGAGGACCACCCAGCTCGGCTGATGGGAGAGAAGCCAACCTATAGGTGCTCGCCAACGTGTGGGGGCTAGGTCTCCTGCGGTGGACTGAGGCAGGAGTCATGCTTTAAAGGAGAACTAATTAAAAACAAAAAGGAAGGGAAGAGCCAGCATCAACCACGATTCTGGTCAAAGAGAACAAAAACCGGAAGCGCTCCTGAGGACAGCACGTCTCCAGTTTGGAGGTTGCATGGTGAAGGGTGAGATGAGTGAGCCGTGCCAGGATGTATTCCCTCCTCCATTTGTTAGAACTGGCTGAAAACTGCTGGGCAGGATTGCATTTGTGTCATTTGCTCTTTTCCAAGCCCTGCATGGCGCCGTGAACAGAGAGACACAGATGCATATGCCTGATGATTGTACAGATGATTACTTAGTCCTTACATATCAGGTAGGAATAATGATGTAAAATTCCATGGAGACTTTCAATTGGGAATTTGAGCTTTCATTAGAAGTGGAAATAGTTAGCTCAATGATTTTAAAAAAGAAAAAAAAAAACAACAACAACAACTTTCCAAACATTAGAAGTGAGGTCACTCCGATTCTAGATTATAGCATATTACTTGTTACAGAAACATATTTTTTCATCATTTCTGTCTGTTCTTTCTTGATGGGGGACTGAAAAAGCTGCCAGGTCTGGAGATGGCAATTCTCTAAAGATTTAGATGAAGGTCAAGAGAGACAAATATTCCAGCTGCTGGCCTCATTCTCTCACAGGCTGAGCGCGGACCGTGTTTCTACGCTAAAAATTGGGAACATAGCCAGGAAAAGCCAGAATGAATTAATCCTGTGCAAAATGCTCTGTTAGGGAACTGCTTTCCCCTGTGGTGAGCAAGCCAAGTGAAGTGAAATGAGGAGGACACGGGGTGTGGGAGAGTTTTCTCAGCAGAAGGATAAGCATATGGAATGTCCCAGAAACATGAAGTATTTGTCTATGGCTAGGGCAATGAGTAGAGGAGGAGAAGCCTAGCAATGATCTGCAAAGCAGGCATGGGTCCTTCACGGAGGTTGTGATGTACCATTCTCAGACTGATCGCACATCTCTCTTCATCCTTCAGACAACCTGAACCACAGAAGGGGGTGTCATTTACCACTTAGAAGGCCAGCCAGCTGTTCCATCACTTGTTATCTCCTGACAACAATGTCAGATCTACCCCTAAGTAGGCATTTGATGTGTGGGAGTTGAAATCGATTTCCCATGTCCATGTACAGAGTTACACAACATTCAACAGATGGGTGTACCATTTTATACAACAGGTGATATGGATTGAGTTTGAAGTACAAAACATAAAAATAAGAATTTCATTCACCAACCAGCAATGAGGTGGTTAAAGAAAGCAATAAATTACTTCTGTAAAAAAGCATCTGAAAATTGGGAATCTGCAGTAAATATTATACATTGTATTAGTGGGAGGAAAAGAAATCTAAAACTTAAGGAAGGGCTATACTAAAACTCAGTAAATTTACAATTGAAATATTTCCAAAATGTAAGACAATTAAGCAAATTCTAATCTGCAGGTGCTCTCTTGCAAAGATTTCTGATGAATGGAGTATAGAATCATCCAGAGAATGGTAATAAAACGTTAGGTCCCAATTTGGTAGTCACTTGTGATATTTTCATTTGATCAAAATGAGTCATATTTACTACACCCTTTAAGTAGTTTTATACCTATGCATGTAAGACTTTCTGAGCATTAATTAAAAAAAGAAAACAGTAAACTAGTTCTAAGTAGACATTTTTGGAAGAATTTCTTTTGGTTAACTCTCTTCTTCCAACTATTTCATGAAGCATATTATCAGTGGGAAAATTTGCAGAGTATCAAAGAACTATAGTCTTCATACTTAGTGCTCTAATACATAATTATTTAGATTAACTGTATGTATGTTATACTTGTCTATATTGATAATGTATTTTATATAGTTGCCATCTTAAATTTTATAAGGTATTTATTTTAAGCATTTATAATTATTTATGTCATATACCATTTAATTCTGTGAATATCTACCTACTCATATATATACATGAGTGTGTATGTATTTATTCATGCATATGTGTGCATTCAAACATGCAGACACATACCCATAGTTTAACCAATAATTTATCATAGCTCAAAGACGTAATTTTGTACATTTTTCTTTCAGATTCCGTAAGTACACACAAGCGATCTTATTTATACTACTACTGTATGGGATATGGAAAATATGAATTGATTTTAAATTTCCCGAGAGAGTGTTCATTTTTAATGTCTCACAAGAATATTCCAAAGATATTACATTAGAAATTATCTTCGGAAACAATAACAGCCAATTTTAGTGAGGCCTTGGGTATTGTCCCCAGGAAATTTGCTAATGTATATAATCAGACCAAATAACGAGCTGTAATACAGTGAGCGTGCTGTTTTGTTTGAAAGGTATGCAAAGGAAATCTTGTTCTGTGCTGCATATTTAGTGAGAAAATTAGTAACAATTCTACAAAGAAAATTCAGTGAAGAGATGCCCCATGAAGCATAAATATTTCCCTTTAAAACCTGCAATACAAACAGTACACATACACATGCATGCACACACAAATGCACGTGAGCACACACATACACACACACACAACACAGGGAGTAGAAACCTGTAAAAACTGTGTCAGGAAGGAAAAACCTAGAATGAACTGAGCTTTTCTAACCATGATAGTAGCAATATTAGATTTGCAGCAAGGTCAGCTAAGGAAGGAAAAAACTATCTGTAAAGGGTACGGCAGGATGGCTAGAGAACAAAAAAGGTTGACATAAAAGATCGAGTCTAATTTTGCACACCTTTTCCGTTAAGGAAAATAACTTTGTAAATCAAAAGAATGAACTACATTGTAAGAGTAGAGCCTTTTCCCCAGCCATGCGGGAGGAGCAGGTAATAGTTTCTGCTCCTCTGCTAGATTACTAACATCAGGAAGAAATATTTAAGCAACAGAATTCAGCCATTGGACAACTTAGCAGAATAAGATAGTGATTCCGGAGACCAGAGAAACAACTACGGAGCCCTGTGATGACCCACAGGCTGCGTGGAGGGAATCTCCAGTGTGTGGTGCAGAGGTAGGGTACTCAGGCAGAACCTAGCACTCCCCAAGAGTTGAAAAGACACAGAGCAGATTACAGGTAGACCCAGGTAGCTAGAATGTGCAGGGCCAACTACAGACAGGAAAGAATTCCAGAGAGAGGGAGCTCAGAAGATTTACAGAGGGTTTCTTCTCCTAGGCATTTACACAAGAGGAATGAGAACACATGTCCACACAAAGATTTGTACACAAATGTTCAGAGCAGCTTTTTCCCAATAGCCTTAAACTGGAAACAATCCAAGTGTCCATTAAAAGACAAATGGATAAACAGATAGTGGTACATCCATTCAGTGGAACCACTCAGCAGCAACATGGAATGAACTATCAATCCAAAAAACTGGATCAATGTACTTGGTTGAATGGTGGCCCCCCAAAAGATGTGCCCATGTTTTAGCCCCCTGAACCTGTGAACATAAAGTTGTTTGCAAAAAGGGTCTTTGCATATGTACTTAAGGATCTTGAGGTGAAATCATCCAGATTACCTAAATGGAGTTTAAATCTTATGCCAAGTGCCCTTATAAGAGACAGAGAAGACAGAGACACACAGAGGAGAAGGTGATGTGAAAACAGAGACCGGAAAGCCTGGAGCCACCAGAAGCTGAAGAAGAAAGAAGATTCTCCTTTTGCTGACACTTGAGAATTACTGAAGGACTTGGTCGCTACCTACCATGGTGACTACCACACAGAACATTAGTTATGAGCGAGAAAATGGTTTCACTGAAAAATAAGAGAGAGACTGTATCAAATGGGGGTCACTGATATTGCTCTGTATCCCATCCCTCTGATAAAGACCCACTGTGGATTTAGGTAAGTTGCTAACTGGGTAAAGTTAATTCTAGTAAAATCAGAATCATGGAGAACTCAGACCTATTTGGAATATAGGCTTGACTAACTCTGTGACGTAAAACTCTCTTAACAGCTGAGATGCTGGCAGAGGGCACAGGGAACATAGAACAGAAGGTAAAAGATTAGGTTATAAATAGCAACTCTGTTTAGTTAAAATATGAGCATTAAACTCACAGCTAACACCCTACTGGCAGCAGTTTGTTTTTGACCTATAGAGAAGTGTGAATACAGAGCTTTGTAAGGATGGTGGGACTGCTCTCAAAAATATTTCCCCCACTCATGGTGAAAGGTGGATCTTCTGACCTCCCAGGGGGAGTGGAAAAATCCACCCTAACGTTCCAGCTTCCATAAGCCTTCGGACCCCATCCTCTACAGTATAAAGGCAGCTCTGGCATTTCACCTTCATTTAGTGCAAGCTATCTGTTGGTGCACACTTTAGCCAACCAACCAACCAAACAATTAGAGCACTTTCTAACCCCTCAAAACTTCATAATTAAAATCCAGAATCTCTGCTTAGTGAGTCCATATTAATAAAATCATCCTGACCCAGCTTTATGTTCCCTCCACCATGGTCCCACACCCTTAGTATCCATTCCCACACATATTCCCTGGATTTTTTTTTTTTGAGATATCTTTTGCCTAGTTGAAAAAACTCAATGTTACAAATCCTCCAGTCTTAAAACTTTGGTTCAGCCTAGCCACTCAGCCTAGGTCTCTCCAGAATCATATTTTCCCACCGAGATGAAGGAATCCATTTCAATAGCAACATCTCCCAACTTTATTCTCAGCCTGCAAGGGACAACCATTACAGTACCTTCCTGGGGTTCTTGTGTTCTTTTTGTTGATGTATTTCTCAGTCTTTCCTGGGTGGCACAGTTAAGTGAACTTCAGAAGAGTTGTATAGATTCAGCTGCTAGAGTAGTGAGAAGTACTCTCACTCACAGGAGCACAGAGGAGTGAGTTCACTGTAGAAATGGAATACAAGCTAGACTTTAAAAAAAGGTAGCATTTAGACGTTTGTTGAAGTGGAGAGGAAAGTCATGAAGAGAAACAAATCTATCAAAGACAGCCCATGTGATGCTTACACATCAGTCAGTGAACTACCCAATCCAGTTAAAGGGCAAGTGTTAAAATAGATTCCAGGAAGGATTACAATAAGATGCCTATCCTATATTGCTCATCATCCTATAAACTCATTTAGAAACCTAATGTCTACTGTATCATTTAAGGGACATCCGAAACATAGGAAAGTGAACAAATTATTAAAAGAACCAGAATATGTGCAGTTATGAATGTTCACTAGAATTTTTGTGGTGATCATTTCACAGTATATACATATATTAAATCATTATGTTGTATACTTATAAATAACATGTTATATATAGAATATATATATTCTAATATATTAGAAAAAACAGAACAAACAATGAGAATATATAGAAGCACTATAGATTTTATTAGAAAGTATTCATTGCATGAGCTCTATATTGACAATCGATTTTTACTGTGGTTATTTTAGGTTCTTAATCCATAATATGGATATGGGCTTCACATCAGCTTTATAGTTTCTGGGCATCTTTTTATTCTCTGCTTTTTATTGTTACTTTTTTATTCAAGTTACTGTCTTTGTACTCCTAAGGGTGAAACAGAGTTATTCAAGGACTGAATGGGGTACAATTGTTCTAACTCCCTCTTTTTTTCTTTCCTTTTTTTTTTTTTTGGAATTGTTCTTTCACTTGACTATCAATATTCCCTCTTCAGTACTGATTGATGGCAGCTTTCAAGAGAAAAAATCAATCACCTACATGAATGACAGAGATCGGGTATCATTTAGACAAATGTGTGCCTTCTGCTACCAGCAACCCTATTTATAGGAAAAGACAACTTTATGAACCATTTGGCACATGTTCAGTGGTAAAATTATTCTTTCTTCTCTTCTACATTTTAAAGTTGTACATTTTCTAAGTGACTTTCAAGTGTCATACTTTAATGACTAGGTGAAATTAAGTCTGCCACCCCCCAAAGCAACACTTACCAGGTTTTTACATAGCTTCACTTCCATTAAAGGTTATATACTTTGGAAGAAATGTAGTTTTGCCTCGGAGATTTCATTGTCCCTCTATCAAGGGTGGTTTTTCTGATTTTTCTTTCCGAAAGTATACTTTATGGTTCAATAAATGACTCTTGAACATTTTAAGCATAACGTTGTCTTTATAAAAGCATATCTAATTTTACTTTTGCTTAAAGTATATAGTTTAAGAGGAGTATTCAGATGCCAGAAGTAAATACCAAGGGATCGTCAGGTTTTCTCTATCACTAGATAAAAAAAAGTAAAACTTTTGTTCTACCAAGAAACAATAGTTCCTTTCAATTCCTAGAGTCAAAATACTAGGGAGCCTTAAATTCCTTGACCATGGATTCTATCTCAATATTCTAAATGCATAAGCAATTACTGTAGTAAGTAAGCAAGTGAATGAATCCTATTTTTATGGCCAAAGGTTCAAAGATCCAAGTTTTTTCAGTACACATATTTGATATTTTACAAAGCAGTTTATCAAATATAATAGTAAGGAATCCCAAGAAATGAAATATTTAGAAATATATACTGGAGGAAATAAAGCATTGATAGTCATGCAAGTACTGAGAAGTACATCAGCATGAAATAAAATGAAACTAAATACTGAACAGCTCCATATGCCCTGTTATAATTTAGTATTCTTATTTTCAATACGAAGTTCTGGTTTTCATCTGGTCGCTGCTCATTTATGAACTATATTTTTAAAAACTATCAACTCACTATTTAATTCCCACTTCTACTTATCCAACGACGTTCAAACTCTTCATCCAAGATTTTAATTGATTTTTGTGGTAGCCAGTTGTTAATAGGATAATTTGTCAATACAATAATAAAACAATTGTCTTAATGGCTCTCGTTGCTCAGTTCATCAGATAACAAAGTTGAGTTTTCTTTCATTAATTGAATGCAGGTGTAGGATTTGTTGGATGAAAGATATAAATCCCTGTGGAATGGTGGAAATCTGGGTCAGAGATCATGGAAAAATTAGTTAAGCATGATGGGTCAACAGAGACCCAGACAGGTGTCCCAGCTTTGTTTCTCTGTGTCACTTCCTGTGCTCTCTCTTAAACACTGGTCTGTTGAGCTCTGGCACACAGGTCAACACATGTATGTCTGAGTCTGTAGTAAGTTAGAAACCAGGCTAGGATTCCTTATACTCACAAACACATGACCCCAAACACCCAGACGGTATTGACCTCTCAAGATAAAAATATTTCACTGTATGCTTAATGTTTTCAAAGACGGTAGTGAGATATTTTCTTCTCCTTCAAGAAGAGTGATAATTTTAAAAGAGATGCAAATAATTTTCCTTTCTTGAAAAATAAGAAAAATAAAACATAAGACATTCATTTATACCCAAAAGGAACCTAGAATTGTTGAGAAAAGGAATTGATTCTAGTCGAAATACATCTCTATTTTTAAAACTATCCTTAATATTTCAGTCTTGATATTCTGTAGTTGTTTTTTTTTTTTTACATTTAAAACCAATTTATTACTTCATTTTTTCTGAACAACAATGGTAAAATCTATGACATGGGCCAGTAGGAGTAGTATTGTTGCACAGTTAAAGAAATGGACAAATAGGTTTCAGACTACAGTTATGCAGTCAGTGATTTGAGGTTGGATTCCACCTGGAATTTCTCTATTCCATCTAGTGCTTTTGCCACGGGACCACACTGCTACTAATTTAAGTCTAAGGCTTCCCACCCCATATACAACCACAGTATCATTTACTCCCTGTTCCCCACCCCCAATTTCTTTATTTTTTTATTGAAGTATAGTTGATGTACAATGTTATATGTTACAGGTGTACAATATAGTAATTCACAAATTTTAAAGGTTATACTCCATTTATAGTTATTATCAAATATTGGCTATATTCCCTGTCTTGTACAATATATCCTTGTAGCTTATATTTTATACATTTTATACATAATTGTTTGTACCTCCTAACCTCCTATGACCCCTCCCCCCTTCTCTCTCCCCACTGGTACCACTAGATACTTATATGTAGTTTGGAAAAGGGATAAAGATACCCCAATATAATGTTAAGGGCCCTCATATAAAGTCTTAAACATGATCTGCCCTACCTGCAAAATGTTGCATAGACTGTTCTGGGAGCTACAGCTAAGATATTTTAAAGTTATGAGTCACAATACATTTCCTTGGATGTGATGAAACCTACCATACTGTAGCGGGAGGAGCCGGGGGCACAACTGGAATGTGTTACATTAGAGAACCATGGTGGGATCCATCCTGGTTGGACAAAAGCAGGTCCTTACACAGGGGCATCCTTGGCTCCAACCCTTATAGATTCAATACGGCCTATCCCAGGTCTCTTGGATAAAGTTACGTAAACTTCATTCTTATAGTTTCTCTCATTTCTTTAGTTTTCAAACATGAATAGGGCCAGAGCCACACCATGACTGCCTTTTTACTTATGAATGTCTCCCTCCTGGTTGAGACGACTCTTTAACAGTACAGGCTGGAGATCACACCCAGCCCTACATTAACTCAGCAACTCGAAAGCCAAGCAAAAAGAATCCCAAACCAATCTCTCCTCACTCCCCGCAAATCTGCTTTGGCTCAGCTGGGAGTCTGGTGGACAGAGTCTTGTAATTACCCTATGGGAAACAGAAGACAGGGCTGCATTTAAATGTTATGGGCTGATCCGGTAAGCTCCATTATTTATTTTAATAAAACATGGTTGTGTTTGTTTAAAAATATATTCTGCAGTTAATCTATAGCTATGCCACTTACAGTTCTTTTTTATTCTGTCATTTTATTATACTTTTAAAAGTTGCCACTTATGATTCTTGTCCATACCCTATTACTATTCTCAGTGATAAACATAGTAGAGTTATTCTTAAGTATCTACAAAATAGAATCCAGATTGAATGTAAAACATGGTCTTAGACACTTAGAAGAACTCTGCTATAAAGGCTCTTTCTGATCATATAAGCTCAGTAAATGGGTACACACAGAAACCATAGCTTAATTGTGGCCTTATTTATGCCATGACTCCCTAGCACACATGCACACACACTCACACACACACATACACACACACACACCATATATCTTTTCTTCTCACTAAAAGACTTTTTCATAAGTTTAAGAGTTCTTAACTCCAAAAGTAAGCCTAACTCAGGAAAAAAAAACTAAGACAAATGGATTTAAGGTGAAAAAAATCAAAATGATATTCTATACAAAAGAAGTTAGTCAGCCCTGGAAAGAAAAGCTGAAAGAGCTATGTAAATTTTATTGAAGTATTTAAACTAAACATATATGTTGCAATAACATATGTTGCAATAATTATTTATGCTGCAGGTTAAGAAATGTTTGTATGTCATGTAAGTCCTACTTTGATAGCATCCTATTGGGCAAGTGTGCATTTTTTCTCTTTGTTATCTTTCATAGATTCTAAGATGCATCATTTTTCTCATTTTGACATCTCTGAAATTGGGATGTATCTTAACATCACTGTTTTATCAGTTATGACAGTGATGTTTTTGTGTCTTACTGATTCATATAACAATGGTGCATACTATATAATGATGGCATCTTAGATTTGAAGAAATACAGATGCAAGCTATCCCTCATTTCTACAATAACGATATTTCACTGGTATAACACTTTTCAGTATGTCCACTCATAATCATGTATGAGAGTGTGGCTGAAAACAATGGCCATTTCCCACCCTAGATGGAGGAGGGGAGGTAAATAGAATTGACCAGGAGCTGGTGCCACAATCAGAGCAAGTTAGTTTTGTTTCTGCCTGTGTGTTTGTGGCATCACCAGGTCCCAAAATGATTAATAAAACCAAGTCCTTCACCCCAAAATGGTACCTACTTGACCAAAAGGGTTTTCATTTTTTCAAATGGTGGGCTTTCTTAACAGGGCTGAGTAAGGGAACTAGCAAACCCACATCTCTCATATATTTAATGGTTGGACGACTCAGGTTCTCCAAGTTCAGGGTGTTAGAATCCCTTGGCCACCCCAGAGACTATATTCAGACAGATGCAAGAGGCTTTGCTACCTAGGCTGAGGTCTGGGGAACTCGATTGGGAACCAAGTTTGGGGGCCTCCTTCTGCTGAGGATGTGACATTTTCATGAGGGGGATAGATGAGTCAGTCTGAACAGTTTGAAGAGAAAAACACAGACAGTCTAGGCAGGAATCTGAGAAAAGAGAACTCACTTGGCAGCAAAGGGAGCAAAGAGAGCATCTGAAGGAAAACCCTCCTTGAGCAGGTCCTCCTTCTTGGAAAGTGAAAAAAGTGAAGTTCAATGCCTATGATTGCCCTAAAATTCACTTCCTATACTATCACAGTCTTGCCAGAGGCTGAGTGAACAGGGCAGTCAGAGGAAAGGAGAGAGGATGATCCTTCTTCCTGATCACTTCAGACTAGAGCAAGCCAAGACCCTCTCAGTAGGAACACAAAGAAAATGATCTGCGAAGATCCTCAGCTATGTCAGAGAAACAGTCATATTAACCCTCTGAGTGCCCCTAGAGCGGTAGGTCAGTCCCGGCAAGGGGAAGAGGTGGAAGCAGGTACCATCCTGTACTCGATATGATAAGACAATTACATTTTTCATTTCACAGGTGTGCAGATCAAGTAACTGAAAGGTTAAGCAACTTGCCCAAAGTCTAGCATTTACTTAGCTTGAAAGCGCTAGAACAGAGACTAAATGTCTTTTACTCCAAAGTTATCACTTTTCATAATGCAATGCCCTCTACGCATTACCAGCTCAGTCTCATTACTAGAAACCTTTGTGCCTATGTGGGACACTTTGTTGTGCAGACTCTACATGCATAACACTATCCCTTCAGATAATTTACAGTAAAAGCTCGTACAACATAGAAAAGGTCTCCAACTGTCTCTCTGATTAATTCTTTCCTTCCAGTAATATGGTCAATTGAAAACCAACTCTTAAATGTCAAGGTCATAATGTTAGGCCCAGAATTTTAAACATTTTCAAATAGCTTTGATGCCACTTAACTGTATTTGTTTCTACTAAGTGAATTTTGATATGCATACATTATATATTTTCCAAATAGTGGATATTAAACTTAATTGCCCCAATTTTAAACACTTATTTAAAATCATATCAAGATCAGTTTTATTTTTACATCCTCAAAGATTCAATGTACAAATTAAAAATGGACAAGTGTCATTCAATATTCAAATTTTTATCAGGAGTTGCAGTTGTTTTTATGTTTTTTATTATATTTATACTTATTATATTTATAAAATATATTTATATATTTTACAAAGAAGATCTGATACATATATACAGTGGAATATTACTCAACCACAAAAAAGAATGAAGTAATGCCATTTGCAGCAACTTGGATGGACCTAGAGATTATCATACTAAGTGAAATACATCAGACAGAGAAAGACAAATACCATATGATATCACTTATATGTGGAATCTAAAATATGACAAAAAAGAACTTATCTACAAAACAGAAACAGACTCACAGACATAGAGAACAGACTTGTGGTTGCCAAGGGGGAGGGGGTTGGGGGAGGAATGGACTGGAAGTTTGGGGTTAGCAGGAAAAAAAAAAGTGCAGTTATTTATCTTGAAGCACGCATGCTATTAAGAAAGGCACAAGACCAGTGATGGTTGGGGACTGTTGTGTGAAGTGGTGGATGAATGAGAACCACTGGGCAGGTCTGTCTGATCGGCTGTCTGGATAACCAAAACCAACCCTCTTCCTCTGTCTACATTACCTAGATAATTTTAATTAGATCTGGATAATTTAGAAGAAAAATTGGGAAAAAGAGACTGGCCTAAAATACTGATATTGGCCAACAATATTATAAACATTCACGAGGTAACTACAAAATATTACCTCCTTAAATCACTCAAGAAACACCTAGCTTGACTTTGCAGGGAGACTTCTCTCTAAGGGATCTGCCCAGCTTATACTCACCCCGTTTCTCTTCCTTCCTTATCAGGCTACTTTTCCAACACTACTCAGAGTGTAAGAGTACTTTGGAGGGTATTTTGTTTCTTTGTTTCCGTTGTAACAGAAGCTAGTTCAAGATAGAGACCTGGTGATGGTCTCTGATGGTTTGAATCTCAATTCCTGGCACTTACAAAGACAATTTCACCCTTTTTGATGACAATAACATTGTGCAAATAAAGCTTTTTCTTTTTTTCATTAAATTTCTTTCATCAAAATTTGTTCAGCAAAATATTTCCAACTTTCTCATTTCCAATGCCAAGCAACATCCTTGGCTGAGGTCCCCACAGACTACACAGAAAAAGGTGTAACCAAAAGACTCATCTTTTAGTACAAAAGAAAGATCTGACCTTACCTAAGGCATACAGTAAAATTTAAACTATTTTTTATCTACTATTACTTTACTATTAATTCTTTTTGAAACCTAATTTTAGAATAAAGCAAATATCCATACGCAGACATCTTAAAAAGAAAGAAAGAAAGAAATCTTTAAACAAAACAATTTCCAGTTTAAAATAAAGAAAAGAAATCACTCACGAAAATTTAGCATACCAGCTGGCTCCAATACAATTACACAAACGGAATACATTTAAAAATTATATATCACAATTTGAAGCGATTTTACATTTTTATACTTTTAGAGTTGGCAAATGAATAAATGCCATAGTTTTTCTACTGTTTAAAATTAATAAATGCCTCATTTTGCAGGTAAGCTCTACAACCTGATGCCAAACTGTGATTGCCAAGTGCATCTCAGGCAGTGCCAGGATGCCATTTACCTTTATTGAATTATGAAATGACTAAGGAAGGTGTCTTTCCAATTCTCCCCAGTTATTCCCTTAGGGTTCTCACTGCCCATGTCCAGCTTTCACTGCTGTGGCCCGGGTTCAATCCCCGGTCCAGGAACTAAATCCCAAAGCCTTACAGTGCGGCCAAAAAAAAAAAAAAAAGAACGAATACAAATAGTTGTCTTTTGTTTCTCAACAACCAGTTATTTACTCACATTCCAGGTTAAAAGAAAGCTTTGCTTAGGAGGATATGAGCTGGTACATACAGCAGAGTGAAGAGAGTGCCGCTCTTGGTAGCTCAGCAAAGCTAAGTCATAAATATAGCAACAATTAAGAAAAGAGGCATTTCACAAATTTCTAGAAAATTCCCAGATGTAGTTAAAAAATTTCTGTAGCAAGAAATGAAAAATAGAATTTAATTACATCAAAATTATTATTCAACCATATTGGTCGAATCTCTATTTTACACGTGTTTTATTTTGTGTTCTAGTCACAGATCATTTAAACCGCAACTAAGTTTGAAAGAGTCCTTCTGCTTGCCTTGTTTAAAGTATTTTTTCCTTGGACTATATACTATGGGAAGAAACCTAAGAATATCCTTTCTTCTTCATATAATGGAGCCAGAGTTAAAGCCGTCAAACCAGGTTTGTGGGGCTGAGATAATTTGGGAAGGACATTCAGACACACTTAAACACTTATCTTGGGTAGTTAACATTATAAATTATTATTAAAGGACTTCCCTGATGGCACAGTGGTTAAGAATCCGCCTGCCAAAGCAGGGGACACGGGTTCGAGCCCTGGTCCGGGAAGATCCCACGTGCTGCAGAGTAAGCCTGTGCGCCACAACTGCTGCACCTGCACTCTAAAGCCCGCGAGCCACAACTACTGAAACCCGTGTGCCTAGAGTCCGTGCTTCACAGCAAGAGAAGCCACTGCAGTGAGAAGCCCATGCACCGCAACGAAGAGTAGCCCCTGGTCGCCACAACTAGAGAAAGCCCGCACACAGCAACAAAGACCCAACGCAGCCAAAAACAAATAAATTAATTAAGTGATTGATTTTTTTAAATTATTATTACACACACTGCAAGTATTCCATTTCATTAACGAATGTGCAGATACGGAGATAAACATTAAAGCTAATATAACATGTAGGTAGAGGGGAATTTGGTTTCTGGAATTCCCCTTGCCACTTATTTTTATGTTAACTCAGAAATCTTCTTAAACTATTCTGGGCTTGCACTTCTCATCTGTAAAATGGGGGCATGAATAGTATCAAACTCAGAGAGTGTAGGGTGATGGATTAATTATTAGGATTAAGTGAAGCATCTGAATTCCATAGGACAATGCTGGGAGCTGAGTGCCATCACTATTTCTACTAAAAAAACTATCAAGTAAAGTTCCACAATCATCTAATAATGTTCAAGGGGTTATATCTGGGGAGAAATAGCTCTTGGCAAACTTTCCAGGCCAGTTCATCTAACATAAATTTTAATTAAAATGTATTTTTAATGTAAATGTAATGATTATATTTGCATTGCCTCCTTCTGTGGTTATAGAAAAGCACTAGAGATCTGTAATTTGTAACAACCAAAAAGATGAATATATTTTAGTAATAACAATTTAATGAAAATCATGGCCCTCAAGTTTTCAACTGAAACTTTTCTTTTGTTAGTAACTCTCTGATAATGCATTCCTATAAATTATAGCTTGTCTTTACATTATGTGTTTCCTAAACCAAACGTGGGTGTTCTGGGTTGATCTTCAAAACCTTCATGCGGGGGGAGGAAATGCTTTCCAGAGTTTTTAGCTGCTTTTGTGGTAAACATGTAAGGTCAGGTTTTGAGGAAAAATGCTTTGGGGCTGTTTATTTAAATACATTCAAGTGTGAATGGCTGGACTTTTATTAAAGCTGTAGCTGATAATACTTAAAAACAAATCTTGTGGATAACATGTGGAGATCCATATATATATGTACAATTGTATTTCTTCTCTTAAGGCTGCACAGGGCATACGTTGTTTTCAAGCAAGCCTCGGACTCCTACTGCTCCAGCTGTTGTGTGTAATTAAACATTTGGCCTCCACAATTGCTCTACAGTGTACATATGCCAGCATTTCAAGCCTGGAATATGCATTTCAAAGAAGAATAATTCCCTGGAAATCCTAAATTGACAGGAGCAAAGACAGCCTGAAGGAAAGTAGTCAGCGAAAACTGTAAGGTCGGGATCTGATGATTAAAAAAGAAACTTCAAGAAGAACTTCAACCCTTAACTAAACCAATGGGAAAAGGAACGCCAGTTGGCAGGCAGATTTCTGCACAGGGATTCTGACTGGGGATCTCTTGGGGTAACTTACTATTATCAGTGTGCTTCACCTTGCTAGATGCTGCCTTACCATCAATATCATTTAAACAGATTTTTTTTTTCAAAGCGCATTTGGCAACACTTATTTCTTCATGAATCTTTAAAATATTAAATGTGACGATTCATGTTGTCTGTAGTTGATTTCTCAAAAAGCATGCTTCTCCTCTTTTTCTTCTTCCTTAGTTCCTTCACTACAGATGATTCTACTTACATGTAGATGGTAGTATCTGAGGAAAAAAACCAAAAAATACATATGTGTGTGCATGTGTATACTGCTGAGTTGACACTTTCAATGCTAAAATTATTTGTAGCAATTTGTTCCAATTCCATTTCCAATTATATGAGAAGAAAACTAGGCAGTGAACTTGTCACTAAAATGTAATGTTTGTTTTTAATGTTAAGTATTTGAATCAATTAATATATTGGCAAAATGGTCATTTAGTCTCAGGCTGATCTCTTGTGTATGTAGTCAGGAGATGTACTTTCAGGAAGTGCATAAAATAAGATTTCAGGAAGTGCATAAAATAAGATTTTTTTCAGGTAGCTGAAATAGGAAACTTCAAAATAACTATGAAGAAGTAAAAGAACTCTCAATTTCCTTTTCCAGCCTCACCTGTGTGAGTGAGCACTCTTAGTGCCCGAGTCACTGTGAAATATTCAAGGAACAACCCCATCCTCCTCTACTTGGGGATTTGCTGGATAGTCTATGAAAAACGTTCAGAAAAATCCAGTTGTATGATTTGCCATGCTATTGACGAAGTACATCTAAAAAAATTTTGTCCAGAATTAAATATTTTATTGTACCATTTGTTTCCATAAATCCACTGGCACAGAAAAAGAATATCTTATTATTTTTTAAATACTTAAACAATCCAAATTTTTATTATTAAACAAACCTAGAACTAATAAAGCTTCCAAACCCCAACCCCCTGCCCCATCCCAGGCCAAGAGAACTTATCACCATTCAAGCTATTACCCAATATTTGAGGAAAATGACAGATGAAACTTACCAATGTTTTTCAAAATGAAAAGAGAAGTTTTTGACAGAGTGAGCTAATCTGTACATGAAATAGTAAGAAATCTCCAAAGTTTCCATTTTTGTAAAGGGAGAGCAAACTAAAAATCTGATTTACCTTATCTTTAAGGATTTATCTAAACTTTAATCTTATCTATGTTATTATAATTAAGCAAGATAATATTAATGTTGTCTCTCCAGCAAAGGCAACAGAATACCTTTCAGTAACCTAAAATCCGAAATTTGAATCCCCCTAACACATAGGTGTATACACAAATGAGTTAAAAAAAATTTTTTTCAGATAAACTGGTACCATTCTTAAGTCACCGATCAAATTATATATATCTGATAAAACAAATCTAAAGATTTAGTACCTAGGTTATCTCAAGTCGCAAGACTTAGTCTGTCCCTGTGAGCTTTTTGAATAAACAGCCTACTTCATTAAAGATGAAATAAAGCACTCTCTTGACAGTTTTGAATATTCACCCTGAAGATCCATGACAAGCTGCTCTTTGTAATTAGCTGAAGTATCTATTAAAACCCCACCCACTCTGTACTGCAACTGATGTGAAGATAAAAGATTATTCAGGGACACAGAGTACGGATATTTTATGGATGTTCTCTTCATCTTGTAGATTTCACAGTGTGTACCTTTAGGTTTTAAATTGGTCCTTAAAATAGCCAGCAGAGCATGGGAAGATTACAGAAGGATGCTTCTTATTACAAAGAAGAAGAAGCCACTTTGAAGAATAGAAGAGTCTAATGTTGACTTTGGAAGGACGTGATTGAGATTTGAACAACACTTTCAGACATGATATTGAAAAAGGGAGAACAACAATTATGAAATTATTTTCATATGAACTTCTGCCAGCGAGAGATCATCATTCATAAGGATATGGACTAAGAAAGGCCATACGATTCAGAAGAAAGCTAGATTTTTTGTGTTTTTTGGTAGGGATATGCGTATATGTCTGCTTATGAGTCTAACAGACTGAAGTCCAGTTAATATTAAATGCCAGCAGGGTAAAGATGCTTTTATCTTAACTCCACAGAATCTTACTGAAATCAGGTGATATAGCAGAGCTGAAGTCACAGTGTATTAATTTAAATATAAGCTCTGTGAATACTGCCTGTGTAATATCTCTAAGGTAAATGGAGAAAAAAAGAGTAACACCTTCATGGGGATCTCATGAGGCTTAAAGAAGGGAGTCATATCGGACTCGGTGCTGGACCCAGTTTAGGGACGTACACCCGCCCTGCCTCACCCTGGAGAAGCCTGGGAATCAAAGCCCCGTTGGGCACATGCTGACCGATCCACGACAGGAGATGGAAAAGCACAAACAGATTAAATATTTTTTCCATTTCCCCCCCCGCCCCCGGCGACAGACATTTCTGAGACACAGTGGTTCCATTGGCTTGTGCAGAAAACATCCCACCCAGACAGAGGAGCCAGCGGGGTTTTCTTCTAAGCTGCAGCCTCTTTGTGTTTCTTTGCCTTGCTTCTTGGTCTCACATCCTTTTCTCCTTTATTCACACTGCTCTGAGTTTGTCCTCCTAATAAAGCCAAAGCATGAAGCTTTTACTTAGGTTTTGTTTTCTAAGCAACTTAGACCAAGGCAGATTCGTAACATGATAATTAACACACAGCGTATCTTTAATTAATATTAGCTATTTTAATGCTATTTCTAAGGTGATATCATCTCTGTTTTTGTTTTGTTTTGTTTTTGCGGTATGTGGGCCTCTCACTGTTGTGGCCTCTCCCATAGCGGGGCACAGGCTCCAGATGCGCAGGCTCAGAGGCCATGGGTTACGGGCCCAGCCGCTCCGCGGCATGTGGGATCGTCCCAGACCGGGGCACGAACCCGCGTCCCCTGCATCGGCAGGCGGACTCTCAACCACTGCGCCACCAGGGAAGCCCTGATATCATCTTAATAACAAAAATGAACATCAATTATTTCAAATACAACATGAGAAGAATACGTGTTAAATTCAGTGAGAATGGGGTCAAAACAAGGACATACGCACCTCTGACTTTGTCCAGGAAATAGATTACTCCCCAAATAATTGTCTTAGTGCTGAAAGACCCAGACAGATAATGCTTGTTTAGAGGAAATCAATTTAGGTGAGAAAGCCATGAGAAAGTGGAGTCTATCTCTATACTGAACAAATTCTACGCTCCCAGAAGGCCAGCAAAAGAGGAACTAATGATCACAAGCTATGAAACAAGAGATCACAACATAGTAACATATTGAAATGTTAAAGACGGAAGGATGGTGGGGATTATGGTGTCCAAGAGAACTATGTCTGTGTATGTGTGTGTCTGCTTAAGAGTATATGTCTATATCTATATCAGTCTATGTCTATCTATATATAGAGAGAGAGGATATGGAAGGAAATTAAAACAAAAGCCATGATAAGAAGTTACACTAGAAGAAAAACTGCTCCAGAAAACAGGGGAAGATTTTGGATAATGAATACTGTACAGTTTGGAAGTATTTAACGAGGACAGGGTTTTTTGTTTTTTGTTTTCTGACAAGCAAACTCAAAGAAAAGACTGAAAATATTGAGTGATGCTTGTATTAGAAAAAGAGATAAAAAATAAAACAGTAGCATAATATATTAAAATGTGTGGAATGTAACAAAAGCAGGGCATGAAGGGAAATGTATGGGATTAAATACTTAAGCTTAAAAATGGAGAAACATCTGAGGATGTTTCTTGAACATCTTAGGATTCAACTTAAGAAACTAAGACAATGAGAAAAATTAACTCCAAAGCAAGAAGTAAGAAAACAATAAAGAACAGAAATTAATAACATTAATGAAAAAAGCAAGAGAGAAAAATCAATGAATTGTAAAGCTTATTTTTGGAAAAGAACATTAAGCCTTTAATCAGAATAATGAAGAGAAAGGGATGGAGAGAGAGACAGACAGAAAGACAAGGAGAAAAACAGGAGAGAGAGACGAGATACAATTACTAATATCAGGAAGAAAATAAAGACATCACAAAAGATCCTATAGCTATTAAAAGGATAATAAGGGGATAATAACAACAACTTCATGTCCAGAAACTTAAAGTTTAAAGTTCTTCAACAGCTTAGTTGAAATGGAGGAATTCCCTGAATGAAAAAACAAAACACCCAAGAAGAAATAGATAACCTGAATAATCCTGTATCTATTAAATAAATGGAATTCATAATTAAAAACCCTTCCATCAGAGAAAACTTCAGGGCCAGATGGCATTATTGGTAAATTATACCAAATATTAAGGAATGAATCATATCAATTCTACATTAATTCTCAAGATAACAGAAGAATGGGTAACACTCCCCAATTCATTTTACAAAGCAGGCATCACACTGACATCAAAATCAAAGAGAAGAAAACAACAGCAATCTCTTCCATGAAGGGAAATTCAAAAATCCTCATCCAAATACTGGAAAATTGAATGCTATGGATCCTGCCCAAGTTGGGTTTAATCTCAGAAATGCAAAGCTAGTCCAATATTCAAAAAATTCATCAACATAATATACATACAAACAGAAAGGAGAAGAAAAAAGTCTATATGATCATCTCAGTAGATGAAGAAAACATGTTAGAGAAAGCTCAACACCATTTCTTATAAAAACTGTCAGCAGAACACAGAAAGAAGGGAATTCAAAAATGAATGACTGAATGCATTTCCTATAAGATAGTGAACAAGGCAGAGATGTTCATCATTTGCCATTCCTGTTTAGGTTTGCCACGTAAAATACTGGATACTCCATTCAACTTGCATTTCAGGAAAAAAAATATATGTTTTAGTATAAGTATGTGTCATGCAATATTTTCGACATACTTGTACTAAAAATATTTTGTTTATGCGAAATTCATACTTAACTGATTGCTCTCTCTCTTTCTCTCTCTCTGAATATATATATATATATATATATATTTTCTAACAATGGCAACTCTACTCCAATTCATCACTGTACTGAAGACTAAAAGGACTAAATATGGTATAGGAAGGAAAAGAATAGAAGCCATACAAATTGGAAAGGAATGAATAAAATTGTCTTTATTCACAGATGACATTATCATATATGTAGAAAATGCCATAATCACACAAAAAAAACTACTAGAAATAATAAATGAGTTTAGCAGAGTCACTGAATACCAGATGAATATATAAAAATCAATAGAATTTCTATATACAGCAATAAAAATTGTCACCTAAAATGTTTTAAAGTAACAATTTAATAACTCAAAATGGAATATTTAAGTATAGACCTATCAAAGTATGTGAAGGATCTCTGTAGTGAAAACTACAAAACACTGATGAAAGAAAGCAAGGAAGACCTAAATAACCCAAGACATAGCATGTTAATGGTTGGGTCAATCAATGTTATCAAGATGTCAGTTTTCCCCATATTGATCTGTAGATTCACTGTAGTACCAAACAAAATTCCAGAAGGATTTTTTTTAAGAAATTGACAAGCTGATTTTAAAATTTATATGGAAGGGCAAATGAAATGGAAGAGCCAAATCAGTTTTGAAAAAGAACAAGTCAGATGATTCATACTATGTGATTTCCAATGTACGATCAAGCCATGAAATCAAGACAGTGCGATATTCAGGTAAAGACTGACACTCATGAAAGAGTCCAGATAATGACCCCCACTGTAAGGTAAATTGATTTTTGACAGAAGTGTAAATTTAATTATATGGAAAACAGAGAGTCTTTTTAACAAAAGGAGTTGGAGCAATTGGATATTCAGATGCAAGAAAAAGATGAAGGACCTGTTCCTATTCCTGTATCTCATACAAAATTGAACTCACAAGGAATCATAGACCCAAATGTAAAGCCTACAAGTATAAAACATCTGAAAGGAAACACAGGAAATGATATTTTTGACCTTGAGGGAAGCAAAAAGTTCTTAAATACGACAACAAAGCATGATCAATAAAAGAAAAAAAAAATGATATTTGGCTTCATCAAACTTAAAACTTTCTGCTCTTTGAAAGACACTGTTAACAAAATGAAAATTCACAGTGAAAAAGCTATTTGCCAAAAACGCTTCTGCACATATATTCAGACCACATATAGAAGCCTCAAACATCAATAATTAGAAATCAAATAACCTGGTAAAGAGAATGGGCCAACAATGAGAAAGGACACTGAACCAAATAAGAGCTGTGGGTAGCAAATAAACCCTTGAAAAGAAATTCAACACCATTAGTCATTAGGGAAATGCAAATTAAAGCTAAGAGATACCACTGTGCACAGTTAGAACGGATTTAAAGAAAAAAACAACACAAAGCTGACAACACCAAGTGCTGGTGAGAATGTGGAAGGATTGGAGCCCATACATTGCTGGTGGAAATGCAAACTGGTTTGACCATTTTGCAAAAGAGTTTGGCAGTTGTCGTTTGTTTGTTTGTTTGTTTTGCTGCACCATGAGGCTTGCAGGATCTTGGTTACCCCGACCAGGGATCAAACCCATGCCCGCTTCAGCGAAAGCGCGGAGTCCTAACCACTGGACTGCCAGAGAAGTCTCCGTTTCATATAAAATTAAACATACGTTTAGTATGCTGTCTAGCAGTCACACTCCAAGGTACATACCAAAGAAAAATAAAAACTCATATCACACAAAAACTGTCCATGAATGTTCCTAAGGCTTTATTAATAATAAATCACCAAGAACTGGAAATAATGCAAATGTCCTTCAATTCATGAATGGACTAGAAACATTGTAACGTTCATGCCATGAAATATTATTTGGCATTAAAGAGGAACAGGTTACTGATCCACAAAGCAGTATACTAGCAACTAATTCTTTCAGCTTTCTTTTGAGAAAGTATTTCTACTTCACTCGTGAAGCTTTATTTCACTAGATATATAAATTTTAGGCTGGTGCAGTCCCTTTCTTCTCCAATATTTTAAATATTTCCTTCCACTCTCTTCTTGCTTGTATAATTTCTGAAGAGAAATCTGATGTAAATCATATCCTTGTTCCTGGCTAGGTAAGGTGTATTTTTCCTCTGACTTCCTTCAAGATTTTGTCTCTGTTTCTGGTTTCCTGCAGTTTTATACAATATGCCTTGGAGTTTTGTTCTGTTTTATTTTTTACATTTCATCTCCTTTGTCTCTGAGCTTCCTGGTCCTGTGGTTTGGTTTCTGTCATTAATATTGAAAAGTTTTCAATGACTATCACTTCAAATATTTTTTCTTCTCCATTCTCCTGCCATTTTTTCTTTCCATTTCTGTTTTACAAATTGTAATTGACCTCTCTTTAAATTCACTCTTTCTTTCCTCACCTGTGTTGAGTCTACTGATGAATGCATCAAAGGCATTTTCATTTCAGTCACTGTTGTTTTGACTTTTAGAATTTCCTTTCGGTTCCTTCCTGAGCCTCCATTTCACTGCTGTTATTACCCTTTGGATATTTCGTATTATCCACTTTTCCCCTTAGAGTCCTTAACAGAGTAATCATAGTTACTTTAAATACTATCTGTTCCAACATCTGTGTTTTATATGAGTCTGATTCCGACACTCATTTGTCACTTCAAATGATGGTTTTTCTTGTCTTTTGGTAAGCCTTGGAATTTCTTTTCAACTGGACATGTCATATTTGGTAATAGGGACTAAGTTACATAGACATTTAGTTTAAGGGTTTATGTTCATCTGTTTAGAGGTTGGGCTGTGTTTGTTTGTTGTAGCTATTGGTGACAAAAGGTCTCAAGTTCCTCTAACATTTTGTTCTCATCTCCCTTCATGGCTTTGTGGCTTTTCCCTCTTTGCTGTTTCTCAGAGAGTGGCTGTGCCTTTCACAGTTCTTTACTCTCTGCCATTATTCTGAAAGCTCATTGGTGTGGAAGTGTAATGATTAAGTCTCCATCTTTCAGTGGAGCTTGTTCTCAGGGGTGAGGCCTTCACAGGTGTTTCTAGCCCTTCCTCAAGGTACACCCTTTCCCTCATTTTCCCATTCCCTTCCATGACTGTACTATTCCCTTCCTATTTCTTTGAAGCCCTGTCCCCTGTTGACTATATTTTTGCTTGTGTTTGATTTTATTTTTCCTTAGGTGAATCAGGAAATCTGGAATGACTGGAGAGAAACAGAATTCCCTTCCTTTTTTAGTGAGAAGGGTCTGAAAGTACATCACGTTGACTACCCTTCCCTTCTCGTGCCAGAACCACGAGGGGAACTTTCTCAAAGAATCTGGTGGGGTTCCTGGAGGGAAAGTCTGGAAATATGTAGGGCCCCCTAAAGACCCCTGGAGTTTCTCATTCCTATGCTAACTCACACTCAGTCTCCATTCATTCTTCATCATTACCACTGAAAACGAGTGCATGGATTCCAGAAGCTTCTGCTCCATGGAAGTAAATCTTGGGTATTCTCAGAATGTGCCTGTTACCTCAGACTTTAAAGTTGTAGTAACCTCAGTCCTCTGATGAGCCCATGAAAAATCATTGATTTTCAGTTTTCTAGCTTTTAATTGTTGGAAGATGGGAGTGATGACTTCCAAGCTCTTTACATGCCAGAATTAATACCGGAAGTTTTCCATTGGTCTTTTACCCATGCGATTTCCCTGAATGCTCCTTCAATCTACAGTGGCCAAATTCCATGATCACGTTTCAGTTTTTACTGTGGCATCTAAGTTGTATTTACCATAATTTCCTACTCCTTCTTTTTGAAACCTCTTTTTTAAAAAAATCTTACTTTCTTGACCTCTGTGACATCACATTTTCCTGTTTTACTTCCTATTTCTCTGGTCTTTCTTGTTCTTCCTTAACTAAACAACATATTGAAGTTTTCCAGGACTTGGTAAAGGGCCTTTTCTTATTCTTCCTATAATAACATTCTTTTGCACAATTTTAAAAAGCATTTATATCAGCAGTCCCCAAGCTTTTTGGCACCAAGGACCAGTTTTGTGGAAGACAATTTTTCCACGGAATGGGGGGAGCGGGCGGGGGAGATGGTTCAGGCAGTAATGTGAGCGCGATGGGAGGGGATGGTTCAGGTGGTCATGGGAGAGATGAGAAGCGATGGGGAGAGGCAGATGAAGCTTTGCTCGCTCGCCCGCAGCTTACCTCCTGCTGTGCAGCCTGGCTCCTAACAGGCTGCAGACTGGGGGGTGGGGACCCTGATTTATACGATTAAGCCTTCTAAATTTATATCCAATCTCATTTTTTCTGTTATAATCACCCATCTATATAGGACTTCCACTTGAGTGGGTCATTCATAGGCATAGTGGACTTAGTATATCCAAAACCAAACAATAGACTCCACAGCCCTAAATTTGGTCCCAAAACGTTGCCCTTTGCCAGTCTCTTTCATCTCTGCAAGTGGCACCACTACCTGAGTCAAGACATAGAGCTGGAGACACCATTGATCCCTCCCTCTGCTTAACCCATGCATAAAATCTAGCTGCACATTTTTGCTGTTTCGTCATTCAAAATCTTCCCTCTTGCCACCATCTTAGTTCGATTCACTGCCATCTTTTGCCTAGAAAATTTCAAAAGCTTTATTACTGGTCTTGTCTTCTACTGTCACCTTCTTCCAATCTGATTTTCATGTAGCAGCTAAAGTTACTGTTTAAAAATCATGTAATTGCCTGAGTCTCTGTAAAAAATCCCTTTAGAAGCTTCCCATGGCTCTTAAAGTCTGGACTCATTTCTTTCTGATGTTTTCTGTCACTACATCCAATGAATGCCTTCATTTCCTTCATTACACTGATCCCAGTGTGTAAACACATGCAGAGTTTTTCTGTTTTCCCATACTCTTCCTGGAGGAGGAGATTGTAAGATAGGGTATCAGGAGCTGGGTCTGTTCATTCACTAAGAATTTCACTGCCCAGCACAGGGTTCCCTATTGTGAGTATGGATCAACTTCATTTCTTAAAATCTGGGAGACAGCTGCTCTGACCAAAAGGGATATTTGATTGGCATAAGAGGAGAATCAGATCATGCCCAGGGGCTGGAGGGAGGAGAAGGCTGCATACAGGCACTCTCGTATAGAGAAATGAAGAAATGGAGTAATTGTAAGCATATAAGGCAAACTATGATAGAAGATGAGAAATACTAAATGTTTCATTTTAAATATTTTCCTAATGCAAGAAGGATTTTTTTCCCTTTTGATTAGAAAGAAAAGAGGAGAAAGAATATGTTTTTCTAATACAGTTCATAGAAATATATTCTTACACTCAAGAAATGAATAGTTTTTACTTTCAATGAAAGAAAATCATTCAGACCAATTCTGAGAAGATCCAAAGTTAAACAACGATGCTGTAGGAGATCATATGCCACCGAAGATAAATTTGGGTGCTGAGTGAGAAGATGACCACAGAGATCACGCAGGATGTTTGGTTTCTAAGGGAGTAGTCAAAATGAAAACAATACTTAAAAAATTTCGTACCTGTGAAGCTCAGTTTGAGAGCATCTGGTTCAGGTGAATTCTTTTTCTGAAGCACGAGGATTCATTCCATCAGGACTTTGAAACTGTTTTCCTAGCAGGTTGAGTTGCTTTCAGGATTCTGCAAAGAACAAAGTAATGTTATTAAATAATGGAGCTTTGAACTGCCTGCAGAAGATATTCATCACCTTTATACGGTTTATATGTAGGGTTTTACAAAATGAATCTTGGGGCTGAAAATGTTTGAAAAATCTCAGTCCTAGACGATTGCTCTGGGCCATTTGAACAAGGGCAATGCCCCTTCCCCCCACCCCCCAACCCCTGCTCCCTTCCCACCAAATAAGTGGGTCTTAAGCAGTTGTGTGATTAAGTAAGATCAGAAACCATGTGCTTGAGTTACACGGATTATTTACCTCAGGAATTTTAATATGCTAGTTTAAATGGTGGAAATTCAGGAAGGGGACATAATATGTGGTTGCTGTGTTTATTCATTCAGATGAGAGTTGTATGTGTGTTTCTTTGTTTTGTTTGTGCTTTGTAGGACACCAATCAACATTAGTGTGGCAGAGTTCCTTGTAATGATACAATTTGGAAAGCATTGCTCTATTATTGCTCTAAACAATAATAATTATGGTATCTCATATCTATTGAATACCTTGCATTTTTTTAGGACACTGAGTGCCTAGCACATAGTTTTCACAATATCACAGGGAAAAGAAGGTATCACTAGAAGAGGCCTGAAGATGTAATGTGCCTAGGGTTATACAATCAGTAAATCACCAGCATTTGAATGCAGGCTTGTTTGACTTTCTGTTGTTCTAAATTCAGTATATCATTTATTTCAATTTCTGCAAAACCAGGCTTTGATTTGCCAGTTTTCTGACCTCCTAGCCTGACTTTTGGTTTTCAGTATTTCATTTACTAGATAGGTATTCATATTTCCCATCAGAACAAGTCCACGACTTTGCCCTTGTGGGGCGAATGAACTAGATAAACTTAGGACATTTCCAGTTCTGAATTTTTTTTAATATATATTTTATTTTTGGCTGCATTGGGTCTTTGTTTCTGTGCGTGGGCTTCTCATTATGGTGGCTTCTCTTGTTGCAGAGCTCGGGCTCTAGGCATGTGGGCTTCAGTAGTTGTGGTTCGTGGGCTCTAGAGCGCAGGCTCCATAGTTGTGGCGTACAGGCCTAGTTGCTCCAAGGCATGTGGGATCTTCCTGGACCAGGGCTCGAACCCGTGTCCCCTGCACTGACAGGTTAATTCTTAACCACTGCGCCACAAGAGAAGCCCTAATTCTGAAATTTTAACTTCTCCAATTTTCAAAATACACATGTATTTTGGTTCCCTAAGTTATTTTTCCTTTACTTTTCATTTCAAAATTCTTATTTGTCCAAGCCAGTTTTTTTTTTTAAACTTTGTCTTTTGAATCTCTAACATTTTGCTTTCTTTTCAACAGAAATTGGCTATTTCTATGTTTTATTCTGTGTCCCAAACTTTCTGAGGTAGAGTAGATGGAGAAAAAAGTGATGGAGGACAGTAGGACAGGCTAATTAGTAAAACAATGATGAATCTCCGGTGGGAGGAGGCTGCTTTGAAGAAGAAAAAGCCAAAGTCATAATATTAAATATATATGTGTATATATATATATATATATATATATATATATATGGCATGATTAGTTTAAAATCTTTATTTTTAGATAATTATAGATTCACAGAAAGTTGCAAAGATAGGTCAGGGAGACTCCCTGTAACATTCACATGGTTCCTCTCAATGGTTACAGCTTAAATAATTATAGTACAATATCAAAACTAGGGAATTTATATTGGTGCAATGTGTGTTATAGTTCTGTTACTTCAGAATGTGTGGATTCATGTAACCACCACTGCAACAGAGCTATAGAACTGTCTATTATACTTGGTGTGATTTTTTAATTTATTTTTATGAAGGTAATATTGGTTTATAACATTGTATAAGTTTCATGTGTACAACGATATATTTTGACTTCTGTATACACTACAGGGTGCTCGCTGCCAAGTTTAGTTTCCATCTATCACTGTACAGTTGACCCCCTTTATCCATTTTGCCCTCCCCCTACTCATTCCTCTCTGGTAACCACTGCTCTGTTCTCTGTATCTATGTATTTGACTTTGTTTGGTTTGGTCTGTTCATTTATTTATTTTTCTTTTTTACTTTTCCACGCATAACTGCAATCATATGGTATTTGTCTTTCTCTGACTTATTTCACTTAATGTAATACCCTCAAGGTCCATCCATGCTGTTGCAAATGGTACGACTTCATCTTTTTTTATGGTGGAGTAGTATTCCATATATACATACATATACACCACATCTTCTTTATCCATTCATTTGTCAGTGGGCACTTAGACTGTTTCCATACCTTGGCTATTATAAATAATGCTGCAATGAACATAGAAGTGCATGTACCTTTTCAAATTAGTGTTTTTGTATTCTTTGGATAAATACCCAGAAGTGGAATAGTTGGATCACATGGTAGTTCTTAATTTTTTAAGGAATCTCTATACTATTTTTCATAGTGGCTCCATTGCACAACTAACTATGCTATGAATCCCAGCTGGTATTTTTGAAGCTATCTTTTCAAGAAAATGCAGCACACTGAGCAGTGGCTTTTAAAGATCAGTAAGATGAAAGACAAAGCCAGGTAAGAAACTATGGAGCAAAACTCTAGTCTGGCATCAAAGAACTAGAATCAACAGAGACCTCAGACAGACAAAACATGTCAACACTAAAGTTCCTTAAACTCCATACAGAGGAAAATAAAGAAAGGAGTAGGGTAGAAACCCTAAACTCAGAAAGGGCATGTCGTTGGGCCCTTCCCCCTTAACACCCAGGCTTGTGCCATCTGATGTTTTGGGTGCACAGGTGCATGTCTCTAGCTTATCTCTAGGTAAGGCTGCACTACCACTCTTGCCATGGTTCTCTAAGCGTAGACTGTGATACCAGCAACTGGGCAGCGGTTTGATGAGCATCTACCCAGACCCCCACTAACTTTTGCTGCAGATCCAAGCTTGTCCTTGCACCCATTACTTGAGTCCTTGCTCTAAGTCTGGTGGAATACATTGCTATTTTTAGTTCTCCAGTACACTTAAACTTACTGTAACACCTCTTTTGGTGTAGCACAGTACAATTATCAGTCCAATTGTGTATTTTGTCTCACAGAGATTATAATAATACATATTTTAACTTTGAAATGTTGCTGTGATTTCAAAATCATTGCTTTGCTGCCTTCATTTGAGCTTCTAGTGCTATTAGCTCTGGTATGTCGAAGACTGACAGCATTCCTTAGAAAATAATTATTAGCTAACGCTCTTTCACCCTCTAGGTACAAACTCTTGTTCCCAGATTTTCTAATACAACTAATGTGAGGGCTTTTTTAATTGGAGTTAAAAGTCAAGATTAAATGATATTTGTTATAAAGCAGAAACTAACACATCATTGTAAAGCAATTATACCCCAATAAAGATGTTAAAAAAAAAAGATTAAATGATAATGTTTTTTAGATTTCTTATTTATGACCAATGAAGCATGGTTAGGGATGAACAGTACATGGAATAGGCACAGAAAACATACATTCCAAAAAGCATTTATTATAAATTCTACAATAAATAATGCTGAAATATATTCTGGAAGCCACTGTTTTGTTTTGAAGTAATATTTAGTAAACAAATGCAGTTTCATTTGGTATTGGTGACTAATGCATAAACATTTTATTTAAGCTTATACTAAACCCACCTTCTTTTCTTTATTTCTTTAAGAAATACCACCTGTGCCATGAAAAGATAATTCAAAATAATTAATTATAACTATGAAAACAGATATGATAAAATATTCCTGGATCTTTAAATATAATAAATAAATCATTTAACAGCAATTCTGCAACTTCAGCAAATATAACTTTTTTTTGCCCATAATCTCTTTCAGGACTTGTTTTATCATACATAATTTCACATTTAATAATCAAATACAGTTTCATTCTGAATTTTCTCATAGGCTATTCCTAAATAAGCATGTTTGGGGAGTTAATTTTTAAAGAAGTCTATAACACTAATTTAAATATTCTCCAATGTTTAGGCACTTAGAAGTTACCAAGTTTTCAATGTTATTCATACTTTAAAATAAAATCTTCAGAGCTATAATTATTTCCTAGTTTTCTATTATGAACTTCAGCATAATTCCTGGATTCACAATTAACAATAGGCTTACATGTATCTTGATGGGTAGAATAGAGTGTTCTCTATTACAGTTACAGGGGTTATTTCTCTTAAATGATACTATAAGCTTTAGTTCTCAACCTATTTCATTTTTATAGAAAAGAGTTCTTTCAGTTTCTAAGTATCATTTATGTTCTTCACATTTCACACAGCACAACTACAGGGTGATATTTATGAAAGGTATTTTCTAGAATGACCACTTAGCAGAGATAGACCAAAGTCAATCACAGGGGCGTTAATGTGCCAGTTCTGCTTATCGTTGCCAGGAAATTACGCTGGCCTTGGGAACAGATGCTTGTGTGGACCTGGGTTTCTAAGGTTTAGGCAAGGATAACAATGTTGGTAATGGACTCCATTCAGGCCTGGCATCTTTTATCTTGCTATGACTGTACATGTTCTAATACTGTTTTCCTGTTTTTATAGATGGTTATCTTTAATTGATGTCATAATAATTAAAAATACTAGCAATGTTTTATTTTGACATCAAATTGATACTTTAGTCATTCATACAATATTATCTTCTCATGGTGTATTTTAAAAGTGTAAAAATTTTGAAGCAAAACTAATAAAAAATAAAAAGAAGCCATTTTATGAATAAGAAATGATATAAAATAAATTAAAAATCTGTTAATAGAACAGATAGATAAGTATAACAACTGGTCGGTAATCATGCAAATCAAGCAAGACATGGCCTAAAAGAAAAGGTAGGCAGGGAAGGTAGCCACATTTGTAAATAAATGTACAGAGTGTTCATTTAAATTTGAAAGTCTGAAACACATTTTTTGGTATAAGTATGTCTCATATAATTATTAAGATATAATTATACTAAAAGACATCACTTGTTGTTTATCAGAAATTCAAATTTAGCTGTGTCCTCTCATTTATCTTGCAACCCTATTTAAGACAGGACACTCACTAGATTTCCAGCATTTTGGTGACTAATGCATAAAAATTTTATTTAAGCTTATATTAACCCCACCTTCCTTTCTTTATTCTGATGAATACAATACAGCCATATAATCAAGGCAACAAATATCACTTTACTTCTTTTGAAATATGAATTTATCTTTTCCAAAACTTTTACACTTCCTAGCATTATTTTAATTCATGCATTCACACACACATACATACATACACGTGTATCTATAGGAGCTAAAGGGTTATTTGCAATATCTTGAATCTAGTTGTAAGAAGAAACATATCTCTATGATTGTTATTGCCTAGTTATTTATATGATAGGGTTTACAAAAGAGTCTAGTAAGTAATGAAATGTGAGATGGCTTGCCTGTTTCAAATAACCAAACTTTAAAAGAAGCCTATTCATTGTTATATAGAAAGCATTTCCCCAAGAGCACAGCAATGCAATTTCATTCCATCGAAACCTCCTCCCACTTAGCAAAATATTTAGGTACATAGACATATAGGTAGAGCATCATAATAGGGCAGAGAGGAAACAGACAATGATTAGAGGATAGATTTCACTTTCTGCAACGTATTTTCATGATCCACCCTCCCACCAATACATTGCCTCTGGGGTGTTGAAGCATGTTGTAGGTGAAGCACATAGTTGGAAATGGTTTACACCTTGCCTATCTTCCAACAAATCTGCTTTTTGCCTAAAAATATTTCAGTCAAATACTCCATCACACATCAGTCTTAGTGAAGAGTCACCTTCCTTTCTTACTACTATCATTTGCGGCCCATAGAGCTTTTGGGAGCTGACAGCTGTGTTACAGGAAACACAGAATTCTGATCAAAGGTCATTGTCATCCAATTAAAGGTCATCCAATTAATCGTTTGTTCAAAATTATTCTTTGAACACTTTGTGCATATGTGTCTGTGTTGTGTTTGTGTGATAGGATGAAGTTAGACAATAGAAAGACAACTACACCCTAATGGAACCTGGTGGTAACTATTTGTCGATTTCTGTGCATCTGTTATAACCAGAGTTAATGTAAGTTTGATTGTGGGGTGAACTGAGTAACTCGTTTTTTTCCAGTAATATACATTTTTTTTATTTTTATATAATTTTTAAAGGTTACACTCCATTTACAGATATTACAAAATATTGACTCTATTCTCCGTGTTTTACTATACATCCTGGAGCCGATCTTACACCCAACAGTCTGTGCCTCCCACACACCACCCTTATATTTCCCCTCCCTCCCCACTGATAACCACTAATTTGTTCTCCGTATCTGTGAGTCAGCTTCTTTTTTTAAGTTTGTTGGATATTTTAGATTCCACATATAAGTGATGTCATACAGTATTTGTCTTTCTCTGTGTGATTTATTTCACTTAGCATAATCCTCTCTAGGTCCACCCAAGTGTTGCAAATGGCAGAATTTCATTCTTCCTTATGGCTATTATTCCACTGTATATATATATACCACACCTTCTTTATCCCTTCTTCTGTTGATGGACACTTAGGTTGCTTCCATATCTTAAGTACTGTAAATAATGCTGCTATGAAGAGCATTATTGGTGCATGAATTAGTTTTCTTCAGGTATATACCCAGGAGTGGAATTTCTGGATCATATGGTATGTTCTATTTTTAGTTTTTTGAGGAACCTCCATGTTGTTTTCTACAGTGGCTGTACCAGTTTATATTCCCACCAACAGTGTACAAGGATTCCCTTCTCTCCACATCTTCATCAGCATTTATTATTTGTATAATTTTGATGATGGCCATTCTGACAAGTGTGAAGTGATATCTTATTGTGGTTTTGATTTGCATTTCTCTGATGATTAGTGATGCTGAGCATATTTTTATGTACCTGTTGGCCGTCTGTATATCTTCTTTGGAAAAATGTCTATTCAGGTCTTCTCCCCATTTTTTTTATTGGATTGTTTGTTGTTGTTTTGTTGTTGTTGTTGTTGATATTGAGTTATATGAAATCTTTATATATTTTGGTTATTAACCCCTTATTGGTCATATTATTTGCAAATATTTTCTCCCATGGTTATTTTCTTATTTTTCAATGGCTTATTTCCTTTGCTATTCAAAAGTTTTAAACTTTGGTTAGGTCCCATTTGTTTATATTTGTTTTGGTTTCTTAGGAGAGAGATTCCAAATAATATTGCTGCATTTATGTTGGAAAGTGTTCTTCTCTTCTAGGAGATTTCTAGTTTCAGGTCTTACATTTAGGTCTTTAATCCATTTTGAGATTATTTTTGTACATGGTGTAAGGAAATGTTCTAATTTCATTCTTTTACATGTATCTGTCTATTTTTCCCAAAACCACTTATTGAAGAGACTATCATTTCTCTGTTGAATATTCTTGCTTCCTTTGTCATGAATTAATTGACCATAAATTTGTGGGTTTATTTCTGGGCTCTCTATTTTGTTCCATTGATCTGTGTCTGTTTCTGTGCCTGTGGCATGCTGTTTTGATCACTGTAGCTTTATTGTATAGTTTGAAGTCAGGGAGTGTGATACCTCCAGCTTTGTTCTTTATTCTCAAGATTGCTTTAGTAATTTGTAGTCATTTGTGGTTCCATATATGTTTTAGGCTTATTTGTTCTAGCTCTGTGAAAAATGGCATGGGCATTTTGATAGGGATTGCATTAAGTCTATAGATTCTGCAGATGAGTACTTACATTAGTCTGCTTCCCACAATAGAATTTTGAGGGTCTGATGGTCCTCTTTCATTTTGTTCTCTCTCTGTCCCTTTAAGTCCAAGCTAGCAATGTTTGTGCTGGTATAAAATTATCATAAACCTTGTGGGCTTTGTGTGAGTTTCAGAAGGATTCCCTCCATAAGACAGAAGACACGTCCACAAATCTTTTAGAGATAATGCCTTCTCTACCTTTGGTTTCTGCTTAGATGGCTGAGGGTCTACACCATAAAGATTCCTACAGGCCCTCTGCTTTGGTTAAGAGGATCTGTGAGACACATCCCTAATCTCTTCAAAGAGTCTTTTGTGTGACTCAAGGAGCTGATCTTTTGATGTGTCTGAGGTTTTAGTAAAAAGTTGTCTAGCCACAAACTTAGCTTTTACTCTTCGCCACACTTTTAGAATTAATCCCTTAATTTTATTGTCTTTTGCCATCAGGATAGGCCAAGAATTTCCCAAACAATCACGCTTTGGTTTCTTTCTTTTTAACAGTATTTCACTCAATTTATCTCTCTCCCTGCACATTTCACTCTAAGCAGCATGAAGAAACCAGAAAAGTCTTCAACATTTTTCTTGGAAAGGCCCTCAGCTATTTATCCAAGTTCACCTTTTTACAAGTTATGTTTTCCATAGAACTACAGAACAAAATTCTGTTGAGCTTTGTGCCACTATATAATGAGGATCTCCCTTCATTTCCAATAACATGTTCCTCACTTTCTTCTGAGCTCTCAATAATAGCATCTCCGATGACCATAGTTCTACAAACAGTTTGTTCCTGACAATTTAGGTATTATTTAAGATGATGTATGTTTTCTCTCTAATGTTTTCTCATTGAGCAAAACTGTTATGAGTTTATATTGATACTGCTGTAGTATACTTCACAAAATAACCTCTCCTTTCAGAAATTCAGTGATTTTATAAATACAGCACTAACACAATGCTTACCTAATCTCTTTAATATAAATTCATGTGTACTACCTCTTCTAGTTATGGCAGACGTTGTAATGGATAAAGGCACTTTTTTTTTTTTTTTTTTTTTTTTTGCGGTATGCGGGCCTCTCACTGTTGTGGCCTCTCCCGTTGCAGAGCACAGCTCTGGATGTGCAGGCTAAGCGGCCATGGCTCACGGGCCTAGCTGCTCCACGGCATGTGGGATCTTCCCGGACCGGAGCACGAACCCGTGTCCCCTGCATCGGCAGGTGGACTCTCAACCACTGCACCACCAGGGAAACCCGGCACTTTTTCTTTCTAAGCCCAAACACAATCACACCATCATTCCAAGCACTGCACTCCAGGTCATCGTTAATTATCCCTAAGTTTTGACACAGGAAAGAAAACTATTTGCCAAACATTAGTGCCTCATTCTATTATCTGACCTAATCGTTGTAATAATAATAACCAGAAACATGCCTAAAAATACAAAATTAAAATAATTAATGTCTTACATGATCACTTGATGTGACCTCTTGTTTTAACTTCATATTATACAAAGTAAAATACTACCTATAAGTTTTACACATGATAACAAAAAGCTTAAGTAATACAGAATAATACAAACAATAAACAAAGAAATACTCTCATTTCCTGCTACCCAGAAATGAACACTCTCAATATTTGTTCCAAGTCATTTTGGATATATATATATATATATATATATATATATATATATATTTATATATATGTGTGTGTGTGTGTGTGTGTGTGTGTGTGTGTGTATTCTGTTGTTTTTGGATGGAATGTCCTATACACATGATATTTTTATTTTAAAAATGTGTACTCATTACCAAAAAGCTTAAGTAATACAGAATAATACAAACAATAAACAAAGAAATACTCTCATTTCCTGCTACCCAGAAATGAACACTCTCAATATTTGTTCCAAGTCATTTTGGAGATATATATATATATATATATATATATATATATATATATGTGTGTGTGTGTGTGTGTGTGTGTGTGTGTGTGTGTGTGTGTGTGTATTCTGTTGTTTTTGGATGGAATGTCCTATAAATATCAATTAAGTCCATCTTGTTTAATGTATCATTTAAAGCTTGTGTTTCCTTATTTATTTTTATTTTAGATCATCTGTCCATTGGTGAAAGTGGGTTGTTAAAGTCCCCACTATGAATGTGTTACTGTCGATTTCCCCTTTTATGGCTGTTAGTATTTGCCTTATGTATTGAGGTGCTCCTATGTTGGGTGCATAAATTTTTACAATTGTTATATCTTCTTGGGTCGATCCCTTGATCATTATGTAGTGTCCTTCTTTGTCTCTTCTAGTAGTCTTTATTTTAAAGTCTATTTTGTCTGGTATGAGAATTGCTACTCCAGCTTTCTTTTGGTTTCCATTTGCATGGAATATCTTTTTCCATCCCCTCACTTTCAGTCTGTATGTGTCTCTAGGTCTGAAGTGGGTCTCTTTTAGACAGCATATATATGGGTCGTGTTTTTGTATCCATTCAGCCAATCTGTGTCTTTTGGTGCGAGCATTTAGTTCATTTACATTTAAGGTAATTATCGATATGTATGTTCCTATTCCCATTTTCTTAATTGTTTTGCATTCGTTATTGTAGGTCTTTTCCTTCTCTTGTGTTTCTTGCCTAGAGAAGTTCCTTTAGCATTTGTTGTAAAGCTGGTTTGGTGGTGCTGAACTCTCTCAGCTTTTGCTTGTCTGTAAAGGTTTTAATTTCTCCATCAAATCTGAATGAGATCCTTGCTGTGTAGAGTAATCTTGGTTGCAGGTTTTTCTCCTTCATCACTTTAAATATGTCCTGCCAGTCCCTTCTGGCTTGCAGAGTTTCTGCTGAAAGATCAGCTGTTAACCTTATGGGGATTCCCTTGTGTGTTATTTGTTGTTTTTCCCTTGATGCTTTTAATATGTTTTCTTTTTAGTTAATTTTTGACAGTTTGATTAATATGTGTCTTGGCGTATTTCTCCTTGTATTTATCCTGTATGGGACTCTCTGTGCTTCCTGGACTTGATTAACTATTTCCTTTCCCATATTACGGAAATTTTCAACTATAATCTCTTCAAATATTTTCTCAGTCCCTTTCTTTTTCTTTTTCTTCTGGAACCCCTATAATTCGAATGTTGGTGTGTTTAATGTTGTCCCAGAGGTCTCTGAGACTGTCCTCAGTTCTTTTCATTCTTTTTTCTTTATTCTGCTCTGCAGTAGTTATTTCCACTATTTTATCTTCCAGGTCACTTATCCATTCTTCTGCCTCAGTTATTCTGCTATTGATCCCATCTAGAGTATTTTAAATTTCATTTATTGTGTTGTTCATCGTTGCTTGTTTCATCTTTAGTTCTTCTAGGTCCTTGTTAAATGTTTCTTGCATTTTGTCTATTCTATTTCCAAGATTTTGGATCATCTTTACTATCATTATTCTGAATTCTTTTTCAGGTAGACTGCCTATTTCCTCTTCATTTGTTAGTTCTGGTGGGTTTTTATCTTGCTCCTTCATCTGCTATGTGTTTTTCTATCTTCTCATTTTGCTTATCTTACTGTGTTTGGGGTCTCCTTTTTGCAGGCTGCAGGTTTGTAGTTCCTGTTGTTTTTGGTGTCTGTCCCCCGTGGCTAAAGTTGGTTCAGTGGGTTGTGTAGGCTTCCTGGTGGAAGGGACTAGTGCCTGTGTTCTGGTGGATGAGGCTGGATCTTGTCTTTCTGGTGGGCAGGTCCACGTCTGGTGGTGTGTTTTGGGGTGTCTGTGGACTTATTATGATTTTAGGCAGACTCTCTCTTAATGGGTGGGGTTGTGTTCCTGTCTTGCTAGTTGTTTGGTATAGGGTGTCCAGCACTGTAGTTTGCTGGTTGTTGAGTGAAGCTGGGTGCTGGTGTTGAGATGGAGATCTCTGGGAGATTTTCACCGTCTGATATTATGTGGAGCTGGGAGGTCTCTCGTGGACCAGTGTCCTGACGTTGGCTCTCCCACCTCAGAGGCACAGCACTGACTCCTGGCTGCAGCACCAAGAGACTTTCATCCACCCGGCTCAGAATAAAACGGAGAAAAGAAAGAAAGAAAGAAAGAAAGAAAGAAAGAAAGAAAGAAAGAAAGAAAGAAAGAAAGAAAGAAAGAAAGAAAGAAAGAAAGAAAGAAAGAAAGAAAGAGAAAGAAAGAAAGAAAGAAAGAAAGAAAGAAAGGAAGGAAGAAAGGAAGAAGGGAGGGAGGGAGGAAGGAAAGAAAGAAAGAAGATAAAATAAAGTAAGATAAAATGAAATAAAGTTATTAAAATAAAAAATAATTATTAAGAAAAAAAATTTTTTTAAGAAAAAAAAAAATGGACAGATAGAACCCCTAGGACAAATGGTGGAAGCAAAGCTATACAGACAAAATCTCACCCAGAAGCCTACACATACACACTCACAAAAAGAGGAAAAGGGGAAAAAATCATAAATCTTGCTCTCAAAGTCCACCTCCTCAATTTGGGATGATTCGTTGTCTATTCCGGTATTCCACAGATGCAGGGTACATGAAGTTGATTGTGGAGATTTAATCCGCTTCTCCTGAGGCTGCTGGGAGAGATTTCCCTTCCTCTTCTTTGTTCTCACAGGTCCCGGGGCTCAGCTTTGGATCTGGCCCCGCCTCTGCGTGTAGGTCGCCAGAGGGCGTCTGTTCTTCACTCAGACAGGACGGTGTTAAAGGAGCCGCTGATTCGGGGTCTCTGGCTCACTCAGGCCAGGGGGAGGGAGGGGTACAGATGCTGCGGGGTGAGCCTGCGGCGGCAGAGGCCAGCATGACGTTGCACCAGCCTGAGGCATGCTGTGCGTTCTCCCGGGGAAGTTGTCCCTGGATCCCGGGAACCTGGCAATGGCTGGCTGCACAGGCTCCCCGGAAGGGGGGTGTGGATAGTGACCTGTGCTTGCACACAGGCTTCTTGGTGGCGGCAGCAGCAGCCTTACCATCTCATGCCCGTCTCTGGGGTCCGCACTTTTAGCCGCAGCTCCCGCCAGTCTCTGGAGCTCATTTAAGCAGTGCTCTTAATCCCCTCTCCTCGCCCACCAGGAAACAAAGAGGGAAGAAAAAGTCTCTTGCCTCTTTGACAGGTCCAGACTTTTCCCCGGACTCCCTCCCGGCTAGCCGTGGTGCACTAACCCCTGTAGGCTGTGTTCATGCTGCCAACCCCAGTCCTCTCCCTGCGCTCTGACCGAAGCCCAAGCCTCAGCTCGCAGAGCCGCCCGCCCCGGCAGGGGAGCAGACAAGCCTCTCGGGCTGGTGAGTGCCAGTTAGCACCGATCCTCTGTGCGGGAATCTCTCTGCTTTGCCCTCCGCACCCCTGTTGCTGTGCTCTCCTCCACGGCCCCGAAGCTTTCGCCCTGCGCCACCCGCAGTCTCCTCCTGGGAAGGGGCTTCCTAGTGTGTGGAAACCTTTCCTCCTTCACAGCTCCTCCCACTGGTGCAGGTCCCGTCCCTATCCTTTTGTCTCTGTTTATTCTATTTTCTTTTGCCCTACCCAGGTATGTGGGGAGTTTCTTGCCTTTTGGGAGGTCTGAGGTCTTCTGCCAGCATTCAGTAGGTGTTCTGTAGGAGTTGTTCCACATGTAGATGTATTTCTGGTGTATATCTGGTGTATCTCTGGGGAGGAAGGTGATCTCCGTGTCTTTCTCTTCCGCCATCTTCCCTTCATCTCGGTTTTAGTCCTTTTAAAGAACTCCATGTTCACTTTCAGCCCTTGCCATAGAGTTTAGTTCTTTTTTTGATTTCAGCTCTTTGTTGGTTGAATTTCATCCTCAAATAGCATTCTTTTGTTTTCTCCAGAAAAGATGCTTGGTGTCAGTCTGTTGGTGTGAACTTAAAGGAAATTTCATCTGATTGTTAAATTCTTTACAGTCTTTGCCTCAGCTATTTACTTACACTGATCTACTGTCTACAGAAATTTAGCATTGCTATGAAGAAGCCTCGCTTAAGATAGTGCTGATTTGTTTTTCTGCTTAATTGCTCATAGTGAAGCTTGAAATAAGTGGCTTCACCAGAATGAAATTCAGTTTTTTTTTTCTCCTTAACCTGAAAAAGAAGGCTCTGTTTGGATCCGAGGTCACACTTGGAATTCAGAAAAAAAAATTTTTTCTAATGTATCTTCATAACGATTTTTTCTGTTCTTGCTTCCATTTTATTCATCAGAAACATCAATGTTTATATGTTGAATCTCTTTTATCTAAGGTCCAGTCATTGTAATCTCCATATGTCACTTTTTATTTTACTTACTTTCATATAATTTCCTTAAATCTGCCTCCACAACCCCATAGTGTAATTAACTGCATTTGTTTAATAAAATTTATCTTTCACCTCCATAATGATATTACTTTTCCCTTCTTAATCTTTTCTAAAATCTCCCAGTTAACTTTTATTTTACTGTGGTATAATTTACATGAAGAAAAATCCAGTCATTTCAGCTTACTGTTCTGTGAGTTTTTAAAAAATGTATAAAGTTGTATAACCAGCACCAATACACACAGAAAAAGATACAGAATCACTCAGTCACACTAAAAGTTCCCATGTGCTCCTATGTAGGTAAGCACCCCCCAACCCCAAGACCCTGGCCACTACTAGACTTATTTTTTCCCTATGGTTTTGCTTTCTCCAGAATATCATATTAATAGAATAATACATGATAACATTTCTTCCACTTAACATACTGCATATTTGACCCATATGCTCATGAAATATTGGGTCTATTCAAGCAAATTGTATATCAAAATATTTCTACAGAATTTAAATATATGTATTGTAATTGTTTTCTGACTTGAGGGTCTCAGAGAAGTCTGAGGCCATTATAACTGTTGTGCTGTTCTAGATAATCTGGTTTCTGTTTGTCTTGGTGGTGGTTGTTTTTGTAGGGTAGTTAATGTGAATGTTTTGATTGGTTGTTTTCATAGCCTATATAATTCTATTTAATTTTCATTCTTAAGTAATATTTTCAACTTGGGAAAACTTCCTTGCTTTGACTATTGCCTGTACCTCCTTTGTTATAGTTTCTTAGTCAGGAACACATGCAAAGCTCCACGCTCTCTTCCCGAAGTCTTTAGTCTCCACATGCCACTTTTAACTAGTCTCCATCTGTTTTCTGTGGTAGCTCCTCACATCAGTCCTCCACATTTCTGACTCAACTTTTGGTGGTGTCGTTTCTGCTCATCATGCCTCCAGCACAGATGTCAATTTTCGTCTTGCATTTTTACTTGTGTAGCCCCTTTTCCATCTCAAGTTATTAACTTTCCCTCAGATTAAATTAGCTCACATATTTCTGCTCTCATTTTATACAGGCCCCCTTTTTTGTATGCTACTGAATATATCAATAGCATTTATTGAAATTATATTATAATTATACTTAGTTTTCTCTGATTTCCATATTATATTATTTCCACTGCCCTTTCCTTCATCTAAATCCTGCAGCATGATGCCTTGTTGATTTGCTTATTTTACAATATTTTTATAAGCCCCAGGTAGGCTATTTTGTCCACTTAATTTTGAAAAAGTTAAGATCTCTCTAGATACAGCCAGCAGACCTACTACATAGATTGTTCATATTCCAGTTCTCAACCAGCTCAGATATTTCTGGACCCCCTTCCAACATCGGTCTACAGGTAGGAAGTTGATTTCTGGGTTACTAGCCTCAGGCAGGCTTTCATCTTGTGCAGCTGTCCTATCCTTGGATGGATCATCTTCTCACCCACTACCTAGATCTCTGACACTTGGAGAGATGAAATAAGAAAACTATTTTATAATACTCATAACCCATGACTTTCAATTATCTACCTCTTCATGTTTTTCACTTTTCCTTAACTGTTTTCTTGTGGGAAATATGCATCCCTAGATTCAACGTACCAGTCAGTGCTGGTCTCCCATGTCTGCTCAAATCCCCACTGTTCTAAACATTCAGTTGGGGCCATTTACAGTTTTTTTCACTGTCTTTTACCACCAGAGGGTGGGTTACTGAGGAGCTTAGGACTCTCCACAGCACTCTAACTAGAAAAGCACACTCACACCATGGGCAGATAGATTAATATGTTACTTGTACAGACCTGGACTTTCTCAGCAAGAGACCTGGAAGAGGAGGAAGAATCCATAAAAGACCTTCCTCTTCACTTTTAGATGGGCAAGCTAGCCCCTTTCAGGCAGTGAGTGGGTTACATTCAGTGTAAACATCTCCTAGATTTTGGCAACAGATTTTTACATAGTCTTTTTATACCTACTTTGAGTTTGAAGAAGTTATTAGAGTGTATTAGAGGGTATCAGCCAAGTTACCAAAATAACCAAAATAACTTTGGTTTTAAAATAACCAAAGTTATTTTAAAAAGAACCTCCTTACACCTGAAACTGATACAATGATTATAAAAAATAAATTAAAAAAACAAAAAGAATCATTTTATTATGTTTTTATTAAAATCTGTAAACCATCAATTTCTACCTCAGTTTCTTTTTTTTTCTTTATAGCTTTCAAAGCGCTAGTTCTTCTTTCTTTCTTAAAAAATTTTTTATTGGAGTATAGTTGCTTTACAATATTGTGTTCGTTTCTACTGTACAGCAAAGTGAGTCAGCTATATGTATACATATATCCTCTCTTTTTTGGATTTCCTTCCCATTTAGGTCACCACAGAGCACTGAGTAGATTTCCCTGTGCTCTACAGTAGGTTCTCATTAGTTATCTATTTTATACATAGTATCAATAGTGTATATGTGTCAAGCCCATAGCTCTTCTTTCATTACCATTTTATGTAAAAGAAAAGTGAATTAAATGTTTAAGTGTCCTTTATTCTCTGCTGATTCTGGCAATTATTTTTATTTTATTCTTAGGGTCTCTCACATCAACTCCAAGTTTTCCCTGCCTTGGTTACAGTGTGTTTTTGTCTTTTCCCGTAGGAAAACAATTTGAAAAGTCCCCTGTTCTGCTAGTGTTTCTATCTCCAGTTTCACATCATGGGAAATTAATTACACCGTATGTGCTGAAATATTGACGAACGCTTGATAGGCTCCCACCGCAGGCAGCAGCAGATCGCAACGTCATGCTTCCAGCTCTGTCCAGCCCATCACATCTTCAACCTTCAAATAACTTATTTAGAAAATGCCATTCCTCTCCTCGCTGGGAGCACAAAGTAGGAAGAGAAATGAGAGCAGCATCTCCCTTGACATAAATCATTGTTTATTTGGGGCAACTGACCATTTGCAAGGCTACATTGGAGTTAATTGTTTCCCTGTTATATCAGAGAGTGCGAACTTTGAAAGAACCATCAATATTTTTCCCAAGAGATTTTGATCATTATACCAACACACGAAAAGTATTTTTAATCTTTACCTATATTTGGCCTTTGCTCTAGTCTATGTGTGGATGTGTCACAAGAGAGGAGTAAAACATGCAGAAGAAAGGAAAAAAGAGGCAATGACGTGAATTTTCAAAATGACCATTGCCCACCCCTCTATGCTAGGGATTCGTTTGTGTGTATCTCAGAGCTGCTCCTGCTGTTCCTTACTTCTTGACAAATTACGAGTTGTCATCATATTGTAGATAACAGTTGGGGAATATGTAGTGGAAAATCTCATGGGCTGAGCAAAGCATCACGTTATTAATTTGTCAGAAATGCTATAACCTAGAGAACCAGTTTTAAAATTGTAGCTTCTGTAACATGGCATCAGAGCAACTAACACTGAGCACTTAGCAATACCAGGAAACATACTGGGAGAGCCTGACCAAAGTTCTTTTTTGTTTTGTTTTGTTTTGTTTTTTATCAGTAATGCCAATAATATCTCAATTTTGTAGAGTTTTTCTTCACAATAAAAAGACACTGACTGGGACTTCCTTGGTGGTGCAGTGGTTAAGAATCCGCCTGCCAATGCAGGGGACATGGGTTCGATCCCTGGTCAGAAAAGATCCCAGGTGCTGAGGAGCAACTAAGCCCATGCACCACAACTACTGAGCCTGTGCTCTAGAGCCTGCGAGCCACAACTACTGAGCCTGCGAGCCACAACTACTGAGCCCGTGCACCACAACTACTGAAGCCCGCATGCCTAGAGCCCGAGCTCCACAACAAGACAAGCCACCGCAATGAGAAGCCCACACACCGCAATGAAGAGTAGCCCCAGCTCACCACAACTAGAGAAAGCCCACGCACAGCAATGAAGACCCAATGCAGCCAAAAATAAATAACTAACTAAATTAATTAATAAATTTTTTAAAAGGATACTGACCATTAAAAAGGAAAAAAGTATTTTTCAGAAGTTTTCAGTTAGAAATCCAGCTTTCTCATTTATGTTTCTAGTTTTAATTCTTTTACTTATGTGGAATTGCTGATATTTGACCGACAAGATAGTGAAGAAATAACCCTATGATCCTGACTATCCTTACTTTGATAAAAATCACATTTGCCTACTTCTCATGAAATATATTATTAGTCAAAAAGTGAAGAAGCATGTTTAGAACAGAACGATATGACCAGGTAAGGGTAAAGTTCAAATATCTGGAATTTTGCAATATATCAAATGGTACTCAGTTCCTGTGAAATGCTTTATTTATGCTCATCCAACGTATATGGGGCAGTACGGTCGGTGGTTCTCATGCAAAAGTACACAGTTCCAGGAGATCATTGACCAGACTCCTTTCAATGGTTGTTCCATGGAGATTTCAGACGACAGAGTTCAAGATAAAAGGGTAAAGTGCAGGGAATAAGAAAGAACTCCTGAGCTATCCTAGGCTATTGAAAGACCCTTGGCATAAAGAATCATGAGACCACGAGAATTATCTATCTTCTTATAGTTTATTCAGGATTTCTACCACATCATCAAGAGTGTAAGAATTCATAATGGATATTAATTAATTGCTTTTGTGGGCTGGAAGAAGCATATATTCTGCTTTTATAAAAGTCTATTGGGGGACAGAGAGATAACTCAGAAGTTTAGGATTAACATATACACACTGCTATATATAAAATGGATAAACAACAAGGACCTACTGTATAAGGCAGGGAACTATATTCAATATCTTATAATAACCTATAATGGAGAAGAATCTGAAAAAGAATATATATACATATATATATATGAATCACTTTGCTGTAATCTGAAACTAACACAACTTTGAAAGTTAAGTATACTTCAATTATAAAAATGGTTGAAAAAAATTCTGATTGGGACACTACATTAGCAGACACCCTCTGCACTCATCTTCTTATGAGTCTTAAACCATTTGAAATGCAACCTCCATGAAAAATCTACTATAAAGTACTTGTAACTATTGCCATTATCCTTTCAACATGTAACCATTTGAAGCTATAATAATACTGATTAAATGCACGGGTGAACTAGAGCCAAAATGAGACCCCTTTCAAAGATGTCCTAAAAAAAGGCAGTCTAGTTTCACAAATGAATTAAATAAGTCACATGTTACAGTTTAGGAACATTTCTTATTGCTTTGATTTGGTGAGTATAGAAAACCAGGATTACCTGTAAAGTAAAGCTTCAGAGCTTTACTTAAATTTGTTATCTTGGAAAATACTGATGATTTTTATGCAAATTTCCACAAAACAAAAGGAAACATTAAAAACACTGTGTATATCACTTTTCTTAATCTGTGCTGAGTTTTTCTAATTCCCTTTTGTTGCAGGGCAAGGGAAGGGGAGCTTAAAAACCATATGATGACAACAACAACAAAAATTGATGCCTTTCTTACCATTGAGTTTTACCTTTTATTCCACTCTCTTCAGGAGAAAAGTTATAAAGTCTATTACCTCACTACTCCTTATGAGATTAGTTTGCATTTTGTAACTTTACAAAGTATAAAACTTCCAGAGACATAAATTTAAGTATCAATCCTTACAAAATGCCCTCAATTAAGCCTTATTTGAAGAAGGATTGTTCTCATGCTGGATCCAACAGACCACTCTTTAAAAAGGTACTTTAAAACGTTCTTGGAAGAGAAGAAATTTACCCACACAACGCAAAAAAGAATCAGAACACTTAAGTGCTCTTTTAAACTTTGGTTATGTTCGCTTGTATAAACAACATATTAAATTTACTATTTTCCCTCTTAAAAATTTTATTTTCCTAAGTTATGGTTTATCAGATAATTATGTATTATGAGGAGTTGAGTCTGGACTTATAATAAAAGCAATTTTTATAAAAATTTTAAATATGCCTGAACAAAAATCTGTACAATAGTGTTGTTTAAGAGGAAAATAGAATGTTTAAGAGGAAGAATATTTTAAAAAATAATTTATCCCAAATCAGGTATTTATCTAAAGAAATCAGACAGAATGATCTTCTGTATATGCCCTCTAAGAATAGAAGAAAGGTTAAGTTCTTAACTTTTTAATTAAAAAAATAAAGTAAGAACGAAAAAATATAATGGCAAGATTTCTTGTTCCAGCTCTAACATACAAAGACCTTGGTAGTCTTCACTCTTGTACTTACAACAAGTAAAGCTTACCAAATTGAAAGCCAACAATTTTTCTTGAACCCGTTAGAGAACTACCAGCAAACCATCATCCCAAATCTGGAGAGATAGGCAAATTCAGAGAGTCCCTACTGAATTTGCTTATCCGGAGCAGAAGCCAATGGAGGCGTAAATGGGTAGGAATGGCACTTAAATGATAATTTTGACAAGTAGATGAAGGCTGGGTCTCAACTAGCATGTGAATGAGAAAGTCCTAGGGTTGTGGTCTTAGGGGCTCCCCAAACTTTCATAGATATTACTTCCAGGAACCCCACCTAGTTATCACAGTGAGAACTAAGAAAGAACGCTTCAATACTCTGGCAGGGAGAAGAGATCAATCATCACTGTGAAACACACCTAGAGCATTCTCCTTAATAAATGCAAATTCTAGAAATGAAAAACGAGATCTAAAATCAATATTCTAAGTTCCCACCTTAGAATACTACAAAAACAAGAGAAAACTAAATCTGAAGTAAACAGAATACAATAAAGAAGAAAAAAAGTGGAGCAGACAGATATCAATTAAATTGAATACAGGGAAACGATGGAGAAAATAATCAAGCCCAAACATGATTCTTTGAAAACATGAATCAAATTGATAAATGTCTTGCCAGGCTAACTAAGAAAAAGGAGAGATTTTTTTTAAAAAGACCAATATCATAAATGAAAGAGTGGTCATCACTATTGTTTCCATGGACATTAAAATGGTAATAAAGGAATATCATGAACTATTCTCTGTCCACAGATTTTATAATTTATATGAAATTGATCAATTCCTTGAAAATTACAAACTACCATACTCACACAAGAAGAGATAATCTGAATAGTCTCACATATATTAAATTAATCAAATCAATAATTAATTATCTTCAAAAAAAGAAGGGACAAGATCAAATGATTTGATTAGTAAATTCTATCAAATATTTAAGAAAGAAATGACACCAATTTTTTCACAATATTTTCCAGAAACTAGAAGCATAAGGAACACTTCCTAACTCATCCTATGAGGCCAGCATTACCCTAATACCAAAATCAGATGAAGACAATCAAAAAAAGAAAAACTACAGGCCAATATATGTGAATATAGATGCAAAAATCCATGAATATAGTTGTAAAAATCCTTAACAAAATAGAAAAATAAATCTACAATGTATTAAAAAATTATAAAGACTGTTCTAGTGGGACTTATTCCAAATATGCAACTGACTCAACATTCAGAATCAATTAATGCAATCCATAACATCAACAGACTGAAGAAAGTAAATCATATGATCATATACATACATGCAGAAAAAGCCTTTGACATAATCCAACACCTGTTCATGATAAAAAACTCTTTAGAAATTAGGAACATGTGGGAACATCCTCAACTTGGTTAAAAAAAAATCTTATTAAAACCTACAGCTAACAACATAGTTAATGGTGAGATACTAGATGCTTTATCCCTAAGATCAGAAACAAAACAAAGATGTCCAATTTTCCCATCTCAATTCAACATGATACTAGAATCCCTATCTAGTTCAATAAAACAAGAAAAATAAATAACAAACATACAGGTAGGGAAGGAAGAAGTTAAACTCCCTTTATTCACAGATAACATTTCTGCCTGTATAATCCCAAGAAATTGACCAAAAAATTAGAGAAAGTAAATAAATAAAATACCATTGGATTATAGAGTGTAAGATAAATAACCATGAGTCCATATTGATGAAAATAAATGTTGGAAAGCTAGATCTCCTGTGAAGAAGAATTCCAAATAATTTATGTAGGTACGTAGATACTTTGTCCTCAGTAAGGTGGGCCATAACCTCACTCTTTAAGTGAGTTGCACATCTAAACTTCCTTCTAATGAGTAGAATTGGAAAAGGGTAAAACAGTCACTTCCCAGTGGAGAGATGTGACAACACTACCTAAGCTGAGTGGTCAAGATTAGCATCAGAAGCAATATGTAACATTGGTAATATGTGACCTTGAAAGATGGAATGAGAGTGCTACTTAACCTCTGTGGTCTTCTTCCCAACAACCCACAACCACAGTGCATCATGAGAAAAATGTCAGACAAATTCCAACTGAGGGACTTTCTAGAAACTACCCAGCCAGTATTCCTCAAAACAAGGAAAGTCTGGAAAACTGTCACAGCCAAGAGGAGTCTAAGGAACCATAACTAAATATAACGTGGTATTCTGGATGGGATCCTGCAACAGAAAAAAAATGTGGTAAAAACTAAAGACAGCTAAATGATGGGTGGGCTTTAGTTAATAATGATGTATCAATATTAGTTCATTAATTGGAACAAGTGTACAATGCCAATGTAAGGTGTTAACAGAGGAAACTGGGTGTGAGATATATAGGAATCTCTACTATTACTGATATTTTTCTTTAAATCTATACTCATCTAAAATTAAAAGTATATATATTTTTATAGTATATATATTTATATATACAAATATATATAAAGATATAATATTTATATATAAATGTAATATTAAATAATACATATTGTATACAAATATAAAATTTATATATAATATTATAATATATTATATATATATATTAAAAAAAGAGATAATGACAAGTATCATTCTGGGAATCTACCTCATGGTCATTCCTTCAATCAGACATGAAATAGTATGAAATATATGCATTACTGAACAATAAGTCTGATAGGAGGTGACTGAACAGAAATTTCAAATCCATAATGCCTTGCAATTTTATTTCTGAAAATCATTTAGAATCTGGGTACTCTATTCACAGTCAGTAACTGGATTTATCTTCACTAATCTAATGATCCAAAGTGTATTGATTGGAAACAGTGTGTTAAAGGCACTTTGGTAGACCACACAGAAATTAAAACATATTTCAGACAGGTGTTTTACCCTCAAGGTACCTCTTTAACCCAGCTCTTTTTTTTTTTTTTTTTTTGTATCCAACAAATGCCTGTTTTTCAAAAGTTGTGGATCAGATTTTGCCTATACCAATGCTACTTCTTATCTGAGAAATTCTGCCTCTTTATTGTAATAAACCTCCCAAGAAGCCTAAGACGATGTATATATGCTGAGGTTCACTGTTCCTTTTTTTTTAAACAAGGAAAACCAAAGTGATTTACCCAAGGTCAAAGAAAACTACAGAAGAGTAAAACTGAATTCCTATGGATTCACTCATCCACTCACGCCCAGGTGAGTTGTTTCACATGAGTGATTGTAATGTCATTAAAAGTCCAGCAGGATGGAACATTATCCTAAAGAGAATATATCACTTTAGAAGCTAATCGTAATATGTTACATTTCTTTTTTTATTGTAAGCATTAAGTAAAAAAAAAAAAGCTCTAGCAAAGGCATTTTTCATTTTTAATGCATTTTAAAGAGAAAGTATTCAACATACAAGAAAACGTTAGTGACATTTTTCCCTTAAAGTGTGGCACTATCACAGAGTAGAGTCTACATCTGCTGATACTTTAGAAGGAAGGAAACTCAGCAACTTCTCTGAGAGGTTTTGAAGACTTATGTAATTCAGATGTTTTAGGTAAGCCAATCATTGTGTTAACATTCTAGCCACACATTTCCACCTCCTGGAAAGGGAAACTATGAAAAACTGTAGAAATTTGTCAACTTTACTGAAACACTGATTCAGCTTTTCCAGGATTCTCACGTGCATGAGCACCTTTAAGGAAATACTGTCTCTTCATACAATTCAACATTCCTAGTCTTTTTTAAGCCTCTGGTGAGATCATATTTCTGTCAACCATTTGGTTTCTGTGAAATATAGAGGAGTTTTGAAAGAACTCATTTGAATATCACAAGCTAGAATCCTAATCCAGGGCATGGGAAAGTTCTGAAGCTAAAATCAAGATTTTTGTTTTAGCCATAATCACTCTGATGAAAAACTCAGGTCAAAACACCTTAAATAAGGGAAATCTGAATTGGGCATTTTAGAATATTTCCCAGGGCAATGAGGAAAGAAAGTGAATTGTGAATGGTGTTTTCATCTCTCAATTGCAGCATTGGTGGGACTTTATTTAAAATGTCATAATAATTATGATAATCTATATATTACAGATAACCAATGGTTAGCAGGAATAAGGCATATGTCAATTCACTTAACTTGATGTGAAATATTTTTAAGACGCCTCATACACACAGTTTGAGGAGACTGATATGTCTAAGTCCATTATAACAAGTGAACAGCCTACAACATCTGCATTAGTTAAATATTTAATTGAACAATTACTTTGTGTGGGTCACTGTGATTTCTGCCACCTTAGAACTTGGTGTCCAGGAAATACTCTTCATGTAGTTTTCTCCCACCGTTAAATGATTATTTCTGGGTCACAGATTCCTTATTTGTAAGATGGGTTTCACATCAGGAACTTATAAAATAGCGTTGCTGAGATATAGAAGGAGCTAATACATTCCACATTCTTATGACAGCGCCTGACACAGAATAAACAGTAAGTGTGAGCTGTTATGATTAGCATTAGGTACAATACATTTTTCATTGAGACCAACATTAATGGATGTGTTATGCAATTCCATTTAATGGCAAAATGTGTGGCAATTAAGGAAAACTTGTCTTTAAAAAAAGTTTAGAAAAAAATTTTAAAACCATCAGAAACCTAATTCCAAGTGAAAGCTAAGAAGCATGTTGCTGTGTTGCCAAGATTCAAACATGACTTCATACTTTCGCATAAAAGGAAAGGAATCAGACCTCACTTTCAAGTGTTCTTTAAAGTTGTGAGACTGGAACTTGTCACAAATCAATTCTAGCATTTCAGGTTAGAATAAATTTCATATGATACCAACTTTGCATCTTTTCATTATTAATAAGATCGATGGACTCTTTCAAACCCCGTTGGATTCGGCTGGATCTTTTTGTCTTCTGTGCCACATGACTCTCCACGTTTTGATTGAATGAACTTTCAGAAATGATCTGTAATTTTCCTAAATTAATACATTTTATGCCAACAAAGGACACAGTGATTCTTTGAAAATTCTGAGACCAAAAATGGTTTTCCCTTTAATCTTTTGTTTCCAATCACTGTCTGATCAAAGATATTTTATTTAAAATGAGTCATGTAAAACATTGGACCACCAGGTACAATTTATACCGTCCACTGCACTGACTTATGTTTATATTTAAAAGAGTTCAATAAACATATCTATGGATGTAACATGGAACTTTTACATAAGAGTCTTCCTTTGCTACTCCTAAGCCTTGTAGAATTTTCTTTTACATCTTTATTTAAGATACAAATGGAAGGGACATGAACATTTAAAAAAGATCTCAGTTTTTTAAACTCTACACCCTATTTCTGAACAAAATTATGCTGCTCTGACAACACTTTCTTTCTCCAGCTTTCCTCATTCATTTTGTCCCTCTTCATTTGCATTTTCCTTTTCTTAATTAGTCTTCCTACCTCTTATCTCCAGAGCTGAAGATGGAGCAAATTAAGGGAGAGAGAGAGATTAAGTAAAGTAAAATGCTGAGGATGTCTTCAGTCAGAATTGGGTTTGGGGAAGGAATTTTAAACTTCCTTATAAATGATAGAGATCAGGAAACCAGGCTTTTTTAGTTGCTATTTCTTATCCAGAATTATCTGTCTATCTATCTACCTACCTATGAATATATCATCTCTCTACTATCTTATCTATCTATCTTTCACTTTTATCTTGTACTGGCTTTTCTGTTAAATAGGCCCACTCAGTGATGGTGCACAGTCCCTTTTATCTTAGAATATTTTCCTTCAATATCTTCTATTTGGTATGTGAAAAAATAATATGTAAAATCTACTGATGCTGAGCAATAGGAAAAGGAACAAAATCTGAGCAGTGTGCCACAATGTTCTGAGAGCTCCTGAGAAAGTATCTTCCAAGGGCAAACATCTCCAGGTCAAAAGCAAAATTGTCAGTGGCAAAAAATATAAGCATTTTTTTAATATGTAAGCCCTATTAACACCGCTTATTTTAAGAGCTGTGCAACAAATATTTACATTCTTGTTTTCAGGCTGCTTCCAACACATCAATAAAACCTCCCAAGACTCAGCAAGCCAGACTATTCCTCTATTTTTTTAGGGATAGTCCAATACCAAAATGGCCTCAGCTATTAGAAAAGCAACAAGGATTGGAATGCTTGGTATTTTTTCATTCTTCAATTCTAATCATACTCGTGTTCCTTTCCCAGAAGGTTTAATTTATCTCGGTATGTATTCGAATGCTTATGTGTGCCTTCTCACAGATCACATAAGTGATCTTACTGGTACTGAACACTATCTGTAAGCCATATCAAGACAGGATTCCCAGCTTGAGAAAACAGAGGCTACATCAGGAAAGAAGAAACCCTCGGTTCTGAAGTTGACTGAACATCAACCCCTCCACGAAGACAATATATCTTTAGGAAGAGAAAAGTTTTTCTAAAAATCATATTTTAGTTTCAATTAAGACTATTATGAATATAAATTTCCTGTGAGGAGCAGCATAGGTCATTAATTATTCAGTGTTAGTTGGATGCCTAGCTAGAATGCACTTCTACTAAAAATGTGTACTCTTTCAGAAAACCCATCATTAACATCCAATGAATAAATTAGATCTATGTCGTGTCCACCAGCCGGTCTCTACAATTATATTGCAGCCCACACATGCCAGCGATGAAATGATTAAGTACCAAAGGAAAGGAAAATATTGACTAATACTAGGTAGGAAACATAGCCTAGTCCATTGTTTCTGAGCCATGTAATCTTTGTTAAGTCATACTCAGCTTGAAAGGGCTTGGCCTTTTGTATGTGTCCAGTAAGTATGTATTGGCTGAAGCTACGTCTTCTTATCAGGAAGTCTAAAACCTCTGTTAAAAGCATGAAGCAGCTTAAGGAGTTGTGGAGGCAGAGGAAGTCCACGGAGAAGAAAGAGTGACTGTTAAATGAATAACCATGCCTGACTTTTGCTGAATGCATACAAGGATAAAGGGAACCCCTTCAGTTCTGAGAATAATTTAAATAAGGAATAAGTAGAGTTCCAGGCATAGAGTATATGGAGATGGCAGCTCAGGTCAATCATGGAGAGCGAACCTGAGAATTCTAAGGTTTACTCAACAAGTATGTCTAAGCACCGTGCTCTGTGCCAGGTGCAGGATTCTACCTAATTGTAGTAAAAAATCCCAACAAAAGCAAATGACCATTTTTATAGTAATTATCATGGCATGGAGATATTTTTCAAATGTTGCAGAAAACCACCAAAAGTTGAAATGGATTCTAAAAAGACACGAACCGGGATATTTCACTTGATTGCATTTAGCTAAGACCTTCAACAGTGATTACAAAAAAAGGACTGGACATGAACCTGAAGAAAACAATGACTGTAATTGGCAGTTGAGCATCTATATAATTATGCGTATGTAATTATTTAGGAAACTGTTCTTATTCTGTAGTATGTGCCATCCATTGCAAATAAATTTTTGTAATTATAATTTAGATTTCAGTTAAAGAATATTTCTCTAGTATTTTTATAGAAAACTACCTGAGTAAGGTTTATACCAACTTATAATTTCAGGAAATATGTTGGTAACCAGAGTATTTAGATCACATATAGAGATAATACTTAGGAGATGGACTCCAGAACCAGACTATCTAAATTCAAAGCCTGCTCTGTCATTCTTCCAAGCTGGGTAATTTGAAAAAGTAACTTAGCCCCTCTATCTCTGTGTTTCCCCCTCAGTAAAATGGGGAAAATAGTCATTTCACAGGAGTGACATGCTGTTAAGACCATTAAGTGAGTTACTACATGGAAACTTAGAACAGTGCTTCAGTCATGCAAAGTGTTCAATGCATACTGATCACCATTTTTTTTTTTTTTTTTTTTTGCCATACGCGGGCCTCTCACTGTTGTGGCCTCTCCCATTGCCGAGCACAGGCTCCGGACACGCAGGCTCAGCGGCCATGGCTCACGGGCCCAGCCTATCTGCGACATGTGGGATCTTCCCGGACTGGGGCCCGAACCCGTGTCCCCTGCATCGGCAGGTGGACTCTCAACCACTGCACCACCAGGGAAGCCTCTGATCACCATTTTTAATATGATTGTAGAACACACCTGTAGAATCGGGTGCCAATAAGGCATAGCCCTGCTGGCATGTGTAAGAACACTGAAAACAATGGGTAGATAGTACTGCCAATGGGAATAAAGCTTTCTGTTTTTTATGGAGTCTCACAAAATCAAACTAGATTGGATGTAAGTCAGGAAATTTGTAAAATATACCACCTATTTATAACTTTAAAAAAAATCACTTCCAACTCTGTTTCAAATGAATTTCCTATTTTGAACTAAACCTTTGAAACTTTGTATGTATTCAACACCCCAGGCAGGAAGTAATGGCAACTCAATACCTGAGTCTTTGGTAAACCTCAATAGAAATTACGTTTCAAGCCCTCCATGAGTAATTCATATTTAATCTGGCTTCGTTTGGTCGTGGGGACGGGAGTCCATAAACTCAGACAGCCTTTCAAGCAGACAAGACCTTAAAGACTTGTTCAACTAACTCAATTTAAGGACAAGGAAACAGAGATTCAGAGAGAAAAATTTTTTAAAATGGCTGATGCACAGTGGGTTAATACAGAAATGAGGACATAAGAAGCCAACTAGTTAAAGGTTCTGTACATCACCCCACACTGCCATTAATTACTCTCTCATGTCATCCCCACATTCTTCCTATTAAAAGTTTTCAAAAGTAAATTTGATAAATCTAGAATTATTAGTAAGCCTTTTATTGGTTTTTGTTCATCTAGCCACAAGAATAAAGTTTGGATACAGTGACCATTCTGATTCAGATTCAGAAGAGAATGTAAATTTTAGGTGTAAGCATATACCTTCATTTTTAATGATACGATTTTAGTTAAACTCATATTGATTATTAGCATTTAAAAATATGACTCATTTGATCATCTAATAAAAATAATAAATAGATGGTTGCTTTCTAATGCATTTAAACCAATACATAAATGCCAGCAGGAAGTCCCAATCACACTAAATTAGGATTGTGCATTAATCTTAGTTAGTTTGGCTTTATACAGTGTACTGGACATGATCATTTTGCAAAATAAAAACAAATGCTTACACTTGACCTATGACTTATGCTTTATAAAAACATACACAATTAGGGATGTAATTATGCAATTTTTCAGCTGCACTCATCTAGTCAGCTGTCCAGATTTCACATTAACCTTGTTTTTCTCCATATTGGGATTTATTTTTATCCAGATTATTTTTATTAATTGTACAAAAGTAAACCTTGGAGTCAGTTTCATACATTTTATGTGTTACATACTCATTGTGTGTTTAGAAATATATGTACCCTGTCGTGGAGAACAAAAGTATGTCATTCTTATTTACCATTATCAGTTCTTCTGTTTCCTCAAAAAGTAGAACAAAGTGATAGAAAATAAAGTAATGACGCATTTTGACATGTACAAAAGAGCATTATATGTACAACATGGATACTTTTCTTATAGGTCATGTGACTGGGGATGTATTCTCCAGTTTGAACCCAGGCCCCCTGCAGTACAAGCACAGAGTCCTAACCACTGGACCACCAGGGAATTCCCTTTATTTTATTTTTTCTACAGTTTTAAACTTCACATTAATAGAAGTTTAAAAAGTTCACCCCAAAAGACATCTAATGTGAGACTGGGTTTGTTTCTCTTTTATATTTGGGTGGTAACACTAATACATTTACTTGGATCTGCTATGTAAGGAGTTTTTCCTGCTTCTTCCCAGACTTTTTCTGAAGCACCAGAATTGACTTTCTAGGAGTATTTTCCCTAAAAGGCCATGGTATCTGAGGAGCAACTTCCCTTCTGAAGCTGATTAGACAGAAAAATAATCACTGTATGAAAGTTATCAGTGTCCTGGGCTCCTGGTTACCTTGTGCTTCATTTATCTTTTGCTGCAGATAATGCTCAAAGTGACCTGAATAAAAGACATTTTTACTTCTACATCTTCCTTGTGTGAGCAAACCCAGTCAAGTTCAGAATCAAGGGCAGCATTTTTCTTGGTTCCTCCATGTGTATGGGGTCGTGATTGTCCAAGCTGTGAACTATTCAGAGTCTCTGCATTTTTTATATAAATAAATCACAGAAAGACATTTAAAGTAATAAAGTCTGAGGTCGTTAGAATACATATATGGTTCTACACATATGCTTACATATTTAGACTTAGGTAGTTTGAATTTTCAAAATATTTTTGATCAAGTCTCCATTTCACTCTCCTAGAGTACCTAGGATTTAGAATGGACTTATAATTTCATGGATATTGTCTTTGTAAATTTATATTATAACACAATGTTCCATTCACATAGAAATATTAAATATTAGCTGTAGACAGACTTCCAGTTTCTAGTCTGATAGGTAAAAAGCTTGAAAGTCATCACTGCCATCATCACAATAAGAAAAAAGCAGAAAAAAAAAAAAGATGATCATAGAACTATAGGAAAATGGAGCTCATAGGACAATCTACTACCCCAAAGGCTGGAGAAAAAGGAGAATAAAGGGAATTGCAGCTTACGAGGAGCAGAAGCCAGAGCTGAGCTGGAATAACTGGTGGAAACCCTGAAAGGGTAATTGAGTGACTGCTGGAGACTGAGGGTAAACGAGCTTGAGAGATAAAAATGACTGGGGTCCCAGCCTTGCAAGGGACTCCACACTTTCAGGGGTTTACCTCCAGGACACTCATCAGCTTCTAAGAGTGAATATCAGATTAAATTTCCTCATCCTCTGGGCAGGAGGAGGAGAGAAGTAACCATTTTGAAATGTGCCCAGAGTTTTAGGTTCTCTTATTTCACCTGAACCTAGCTGAATTGGGTTATGCCAAAGCCTAACCAGCCTGGGAAAATGGAAATACAGTAAGTCCCCTCCCTACATATGAACCCTTAAGTTGCAAAATTTCAAAGGTGCAAACACACGTTCACATGTCCAATCTGGTAAGTTAGTTCATGTGTATGCATACGTTGTCATGTGCGTGCATCCCCTACAGGTGGTTGTGCTGTTGTGTACTTTACTGTACAGTACTGTACAGAGTACAGTAGTACAGTATCTTATTTCAAGCCCAAGATGTCTAGAAGCAAGTGTGAAAGCAGTGATGACGTAGCTGGTACTGCTAAGAAACACCAAGAGATAATGATGGAAACAAATGTGAAAATAATTGAGAGAATGGAGCAACAGGAGGAAGAAGAAGTAACAGAAGAACTTAAGAACTGAAGAACCTGTGCCACCAATGTCAGGCATGAATGAAATTGCAGCTTTCCCTCCATCTCCTATTGTTGACAATTCTTCAGCTCTACCATCTCCCACCTCCTCTCCCTCCTCCGGTCAGTAACTCTTCTTGCCTGTTCACTTGATGCCCGCCCCTGGATGCCAGCTGTTGTACTGTACTAATGTACTTTTCAATGTACTGTACTGTAAGATTAAAAATGTTTTCTTTATTTTTTGTGTTTGTTTTTTATGTATCGTTTGTGTGGAAAGAATTATAAACCTAGTACAGTACAGTACTATAGAGCCCATGGTGTTAGTTGGGTACCTAGGCTAACTTTGTTGGACTTATGAACGAATTGGACTTAGGAACATGCTATCAGAACAGAACTTGTTTGTATGTATGGGACTTTACTGTATCCAACTCCTACCCCTTCCAGCCTTCTCTTTTCACCTAAGGAAGAGGAAAATGGAGAAACACTAGTGAAATTCACAACCCAGGGACAGAGGTTCACTAAAGGACTGATACTTAATTGTAGGATTACAAAATGTTTCCCTTGTCCCCACACCCTTCCACCCCATCAAAGGACTCCTGTATAGTAACAGAGGATTATAGCCAAAAGCACTGCCTGTCTAAGATCTTATTAACAAGTCTCTAAGGAAACACAAAGATAATAGGGAAGACAAAAGCAAGGACACCAGTGGAAATAAACCAGTCAAAATAAAACAATCTGAAGAAACAAAGCAACCAGACTCAGATATGGATGCTGGAATTATCAGACCAGGAATTTAAAACAACTATGATTCAAATACCAAGGGTTCTAATAGAAAAAAAAAAAACAACTATGATTCAAATACCAAGTGTTCTAATTATCAGACCAGGAATTTAAAACAACTATGATTCAAATACCAAGGGTTCTAATAGAAAAAAAAATAATAAAAAAAAACCAAAGCAACCAGACTCAGATATGGATGCTGGAATTATCAGACCAGGAATTTAAAACAACTATGATTCAAATACCAAGGGTTCTAATAGAAAAAAAAAAACAAAACAATGATTCAAATACCAAGGGTTCTAATAGAAAAAAAAAAACAACTATGATTCAAATACCAAGTGTTCTAATTATCAGACCAGGAATTTAAAACAACTATGATTCAAATACCAAGGGTTCTAATAGAAAAAAAAATAATAAAAAAAAAACAAAGCAACCAGACTCAGATATGGATGCTGGAATTATCAGACCAGGAATTTAAAACAACTATGATTCAAATACCAAGGGTTCTAATAGAAAAAGATTCTAATACCAAGGGTTCTTATAGAAAAAGTGGGCAACATGCTAGAACAGATGGGTAATATACAAAAGAGGTGGAAACTCTTAAGAAAAAATCAAAAGGAAATGCTAGAAATCAAAAACAGTATAACAGAAATAAAGGACGTCTTTGAGGTATTCATTAGTAGCCTGGACACAATTAAGGAAAAATGAGTGAGCTTGAAGACATGTGAATAAAACTTTCCAAACAGAAAAGCAAAGATAAAATGAAAAAAAAGAGCAGAATATCCAAGAACTGTGGGACAACTACAAAGGTATAACAAATGTGTAATGGTAATATCAGAAACAGAAGAATGAGAGAAAAGAACAGAGGAAATATTTAAAATAGTAAAGGCTAACAATTTTCCAAAATTAATAACAGACACTATACCACAGACCCAGGAAGCTCAAAGAACACAAAAAGAGTAAATATCAAAATAATTATACCTTAGGCGTATCATCTTCAAACTGCAGAAGAGCAAAGACAAAGAGAAAATGTTGAAAAAGCCAGAGGGGAGAAAAATTCCATCTATAGACAAACAAGGACAAGAATTACAATCACATCTCTTCTGATACCATTCAAACAAGAGAGCAAAGTGAAATAGTAAATGTATTGAAGGTTAAAAGCCACCAACCTAGAATTCTGTATCCAGGAAAAATATCCTTCAAAAGTGAAGAGAAATAAAAATTTTCAAACAAAAATTGTGGAAATTTGTGAGCAGTAAACATACCTCATGATAAATATTAAAAGGTGTTCTACAGAATGAAGGAAAATGATAGAGATCAGACACTCAGATGTACATAAAGAAAATTATTAGAAAAAGAATACATGAAGGTAAAATACAATCTGTTTTTCTTAATTACCTAAAAGATAAGATTATGTTCAAAATAAAAATAGCAACAATGTACTGGGTACTATAGCTTATAGTTAAGTGAAATTAATGACAAGAATGTTATAAAGAATGAGTAGGAGACATGGGTACTACTCTGTTATAAAGTACTAGCCTATGGGTGAAACAGTATAGTGTTATATGAAAGTAGGTGTACGTTTGTTGTAAATGTACATTGAAAATTCTTGGGAAAACACTAAAAATGTAAAAAAGTATAATTTATATGTTAAGACAGGAGAGAAAAATGAATCATATAAAATACTCAATAAAAACCAGATAAGGTAGAAAAAGAGAAGAAGAGAGAGCTGAGAGAAAGAGAGAATGAGAAGAAGAAGGAGAAGAAGGAAAAGAAGGAGGAGGAGGAGAAGAAGAAGAAGAAGAAGATGAAGAAGAAGAAGAAGAAGAAGGAGGAGGAGGAGGAGGAGGAGGAGGAGGAGGAGAAGAAGAAGAAGAAGAAGAAGAAGAAGAAGAAGAAGAAGAAGGAGGAGGAGGAGGAGGAGGAGGAGGAGGAGGAGGAGAAGGAGAGGGGGAGGGGGAGGAAAGGGAGGGGGAGGAAGGAAGGGGAGGGGAGGGGGAGAAGGAGAACGAGAAGGAGAAGAAGGAGGAGAAGAAACAAGGAAGAGACAATAGTTATAAATGTGGTACATATGAATCCAACTATATCACTAATCACTTTATATGTGAATGGTCTAAATACACCAATTAAAAACAGAGATTGTCAGAGTGAATTAAAAAATAACACTGAATGAAATGTTATCTGCAGGAAAATGATTTTATATACAGATTTTCACATTTAGACTTTGTAGAGTGACTTTTTATAGACTAGATTGAAGGTAAGGAATGGAGAAAATATACTGTACTAACAAAAATCAAAGAAAGTTGGAGTAGTTTTATCAATTTCAGACTTTGAAATTTCAGACAGTTGACTTCAGAGAAAGAAAGATTATTAGGAATAAAATGGGATACTACATAATGAAAACATGATCAAAAGTCCAAGATGATATAACAATTGTAATGTGTTATGCCTAAAAACAGAGAATCAAAATGCATCAGGCATATCACCTTACACCAGTCAGAATGGCCATCATCAAAAAATCTACAAACGATAAATGATGGCGAGGGTGTGAAGAAAAGAGAACCCTCTCGCACTGTTGGTGGGAATGTAAATTGATACAGCCACTATGGAGAACAGTATGGAGGTTCCTCAAAAAACTAAAAAAAGAATTACCCTTTGACCCATCAATCCCACTACTGGGCATATACCCTGAGAACACCATAATTCAAAAACAGTCATTTACCACAATGTTCATTGCAGCTCTATTTTCAATAGCCAGGACATGGAAGCAACCTAAGTGTCCATCAACAGATGAAAGGATAAAGAAGATGTGGCACATATATACAATGGAATATTACTCAGCCATAAAAGGAAACGAAATTGAGTTATCTGTAGTGAGGTAGATGGACCTAGAGTCTGTCATACAGAGTCAAAGAAGAATTCTCAAGAGAAATTTTAAAATACTTTGGGCTAAATGAAAACAAATTACAAGTTATCAAATTTGTGAGATGTAATCAAAGCAGTAATTAGAGGGAGATTTATAGGATCAAATGCATACATTAGAAAAGAAGAAATCTAGTATCAATAAGCTAAGCTTCTACCTTAGGAAACTAGAAAAAGAAGCAGATTAAATCTAAACTAAGCAGAAGAAAAGAAATAGTAAAAAATTAGCACAGGAATCAATGAAATGAAAACAGGGAATCAACAGAGAAAATCAATGAAGCCAAGGGCCTATCCTTCTTCAGCTTGATAAAGAATAGATAAATAAACCTACAGCAAACATATTTAACAGTGAGATGTGAATGCTTTTCCTTTGAGATGGGAAACAAGGCGAGGGTGCCCTCTCTTACCACTCTTACTCAACATCGTACTGGAAGGCTAGCTAATGCAATAAAACAAGAAAAGAAAATAACAGGTATACAGATTAGGAAGGAAGAAATAAAACTGTCTTTGTTCACCGGTGACATGCTTGTCTATGTAGAAAATATAGAAAGGTGCCAAGATAAAACTCTAATATGCAAAAGTCAATTGCTTTCCTGTACACCAGCAACAAGCAATTGGAATTGGAAATTAAAACCACATCATTTACAATAGTGTCCAAAAAATGAAAGAAGGTATAAATTTAACAAAATATGTACAAGATCTACATGAGGAAAACTACAAAACTCTGCTGGAAGAAACCAACGATGATCTAAATAAATGGGGAGATATTACCTGATCTTGGATAAGAAGACTCAGTATTGTTGAGCCGTCAGTTCTTGCCAAGTTGATCTATAGATTCAACACAATCCCAATTAAAATTGCAGCAAGTTATTTTGTGTATATCGACCAACTAATTCTAAAGTTTATGAGAAGGCAAAAAACTCAACCAAAACAATATTGAAGAAGGACAAAGTCAAATGACTTAACACTATCCAACTTCAAGAATTACCATAAAGCTACAATAACCATGAAAGTGCAGCATTGGTGAAAGAATAGGTAATAGATCAATGAAGCAGAAGAGAGAGCCCAGAAATAGACCCACACAAATACAGTGAGCTGATCTTTGACAAAGAAGCAAAGGCAATTTTCAACGAAGAAAAGTTATTCTTTTTAACAAAGAATGCTGGAACAACTGGATATCCCCATACCAAAAACTCAGTCTGGACCCCAACCTTACACCTTCTTGGAGAAATTAATTCAAAATAGTTCATAAGCCTAAATGTATAATTTAAAATTATACAATTTCTAGAAAACAATATAAGAGCAAATCTAGGTAACCTTGGGTTCAATGATGACTTTTTAGATACAACACAGAAAGCATAATTCATGAAGTAAATGGATATTTCGAACTTCATTAAAATTTTAAAAGTCCGCACTGCAAAAGCAACTCATAGGGAGTAAAAAGACAAACTACATACAGGGAGAAAATATTTTAAAAACACATATTTGATAAAGGACTTCTAAATATACAAAAAACTCTCAAAACTGAACAATAAGAAAATGAACAACCCCATTTAAAAGTGGGAAAAAGATTTGAACAGACATTTCATCAAAGATTACACAGATGGCAAATAAGTACATGAAAAAGTGCTCAGCATTATATGTCATTAGAGAACTGCAAAATAAATAACAATGAGATACCATCACATACCTATCATACCTACTATAATGTTGAAATCTAATGCAAATGCAGTTCTAAATGCTGGCAAGAATGTGGAGCAACAGCTACCTTCGTTCATTGCTCTTGGGAATGCAAAGTGGCACAGTCATTTTGGAAGACAGCTCAGCAATTTCTTACAAAGCTAAATATAGTCTCACTTTACAATCCAGCAATCACACACCTCAATGTTTATCCAAATGAGTTGAAAACGTATGTCCACACACAAATCTGCATACAAATATTTATGGAATTTTATTCATTATTTATTCACGATGTTATAAGGCCAAAAACAGAAGGCAACCAAGATGTTCTTGGATAGGTGAAGGGCAAACAAACTATGGTACAGCCATAAAATGGGATTATCATTCAACAGTAAAAATAAATGAAATATCAAGCCACAAAATGACACGCAGAAATTTTAGAAGCATATTGCTAAACTAAAGACGCCAATCTGCACGGTTCTCACTATATGACTTTCTAGAAAAGGCAAAAATACAGTCACAGTAAAAAGATCAGTGGTTGTTGGGAGTTCAGAGAGTGGGAGAGAGATGACTAGATGGAGCTCAGGGGATTTTTAGGGCAGTGAAACTATTCTATGTGGTATTAATGATAGATGTGTGACATCTGTGGGAACGTATACTGTGCAACGCAAAGAATGAACCAAAATGTAAACTGTGAACTTTAGTTAACAATAATATATCAATATTCATTCATCAATTGTAACAAATGTACCCCTTTAAGACAAGATGTTAATAACAAGGGGAACTGGGCAAGATGCAGAAGGTGTGTATGGGAACTCTTTTTTTTCCTCTGCTTATTTTTTCTGTAACTCTAAAACTGCTTTAAAATTAGAGTTTATTAATTAAAAAAATTAAATGTAAAAGTATGAGAAAATATTGAAAATCTTTATCTACAGAACTTGTGGGTTGTCTTAGCATCAAGGATTTCTAGATTTGTGAGGGACAGCACCTGGACCGTCATAGGCATATCTAGAATATCTCCTGTACTCTCGGTGGTGGTGTGCGTTGATTGATTTTTCAGGTATAAAAATGGATTCACCTTCCATATAGTTCATATATATGTCACTAGTTTTTCACACTCTATGTAAATTGATCCTGGAACATCTGTGAGAAGCCTTAAATAATTCTTGTGTCCCCAAGGGAATGAACATGACTCATTTATAAGCAGACACTTTTTTGAATATCTAAAATCCCTATCAATTTCATGGCAACTATAAATAACCATTAATTTACAACCCTAAAACTAGTTTCTTCGATTATGCTTCATATAATTATATATATTTTAAATGCAAATATTTGTTTATAAATATTATTCAAAGAACTAATAAGCTCTTTCAAATACCAAAATATCTCACTTTCTCTAATTATGATAATTTTATAGCTGGATAAATAGCATGTCAGACGGTTTGCTCCTCCTTTTTATCCATTGTGGTGTGCTCAAATGGGAAATCTACAAAATAAAGTCCATGGCTGATTTTCCAACTGCTTCTGCTTTTGAACATAGAATGCTAAGAAAACGGGTGCTCTTCTATGAAGTTACTATACATACACTTATTTAAAATATAAGATCCATTATTCTACATTGCAAAAGATATTTATGATGGTTTATCGAGCATATATTATTTTATCTACATTAGTCTTCTATCCTGTTTTATCAAACCGGGTTAACATAAAACAGATTTAAGTCCAGAATTCAATAACTTCAGACGCTCCATGAGAATGAAATAATTTTTAAGTTAAAAACAAATACCTGCAATTGTCAACATTTAATAGAAAATACTCCCAAATGGAAACTTTGAGTGAAGGGCAGAGACACTGTCAATTGTGGAGTCCTACAGGGCATGCTGTTCCCTGCCCTTGAGGAGTTTAATTCTAGTGGAAGAGACAGAAGTATAATTAAATAAATTTTGCTCAATATAAAAATTGATGGCTCATATATGATCAGATGTTTCTGATGTTTTCCATAGTGACATGATCACAGATAGTTTTATCATAGAAGTTATAGTATTATTGTTATTAGGTACTGATTAGGGGAGGGTGTTATATTCACATATTAAAATACTCTTTTGCTATAATAGATAATTTTGCTCAATTTAAAAATTGATATTCTGCTTTTAGTCACCACCATCTTTTTCTATGGAAACTCTGTTCACATTAAGGCCATTGTATTTTTTTCATCTCTACGTTCTTTTGTACTACCCCATACTTGCCCTGCCTCTATGGCAATATCTTTCAACGTCTGGGCAACCCACACAGTAAGAAAACTTTGCATAGAACCCAAACACAATCCCTCTGTGTCTGTCTGTCTTTCTGTCTCTCTCTTGCACACAAACTTCTGTGTGATACAAACATTTCCCAAAGCAATACCTAAACTTAGCATATGCAAATGCCATGGTATAGTAATTAAAAGAAATTAGGGTTAACTGAGCTAGAACATGTAAAATACAGTGCCTGAACTGGTGGTTCCCAATAAACTTTTGTTGAATGAAATTGCTGAATGCTGAGTTTTGGTGCTGTTATTAACAACATATAGATGGTTAAATATAAATTTTAACATGCAGGCATTATGGAGATCATCATACGTGCTCTCTCTGTGAGCTGTGAACAAAAGAGAGAGAGCTGTGAACAAAAGAGACAACAAGCTCTTTCGTGGAGCTAATGTTTTAGTGGGTGAAGACAAATCTTGAAGAAGGCAAATAAATAAAATATAAGATGCCAATGAAAAAGGGAAAAAGGTGGAGCAGGGAACAGTGAGAGCATGGCCCCTGCAAGGTTAGTAGGGTGGCCAGCTGGGCAGGTCTCACAGAGAGGCCAACCTGTGAGTAAAGGCGATGATGATGAATATCAGGGGAAGGAGTGGTCTGGGCAGAGGAAACAGAGCTTGCAAAGGCCCTAAGGCGAGAGGGTGCCTGGTGTCTTGAGGAACACCGAGGAGTCCAGCATGGCTAGGACAGTAGGAGGGAGGGAAAAAGTGCTAGGAGGTAGAGCATCAATGGGGCGGCAAGTCCTGAAGAGCTGTGGAGGCCATTTTAAGGAGTTTAGTATTATCTCACAGAGAAATTGGAAATCCTTGGAGGATTTTGAGCAGAAGAATCCCATGATCTGAATGTAGGGTTTAAAAGACCCCCGCACAGGACAAACAAATCATCGTGCAACTGTTTCAAGCCATTGTGTGGTCTGACTGAAAACTGCATATGAGGAATGATAGGCAGAATATTAGCCCCCAACAATGCCTGCACCCTGAGACCCAGAAGCTGTGAATATATCCAGCCACATGCTACTGAGAAATTAAGAATGCTGGTGGAATTAGGTTGTGAATCAGCTGAGCTTGAAGAGTTATCTGGGATTATCCAGGAAGGCTCCATGTAACTATAAGGGTTCTAATACGAAAGAAGGCGTTCTTTTTTATTTTCTTCTTCTTTTTTTGGCCGTGCAAGTGACCTGCGAGATCTTAGTTCCCCGGCCAGGGAGCAAACCTTTGCCCCCTGCAATGGAAGCACAGAGTCCTAACCACTGGACCACCAGGGAATTCCCAAGGGTTCTAATAAATGCAAGAAGGAGACAGCAGACTGGATCAAAGAGAGAGTTGAAGATGCTACGCTTCAAACTTAGAAGGGAAGGAAGGGGCCGTGAGCCAAGGAATGTGGGAAAACTGGAAAATCCAAGGAAAGAGATCCTCCCCTGGGTCCTCCAGAGGGAATACAGCTCTGCCCACACCTCGATATTAGCCTAGTGAGATCCATTTCAGATTTCTAACCTCTAGAGCTGTAACTGAATAAATTCATGTTGTTTTAAGCCACTAAGTTTGAGGCAATTTGTTACAGCAGTAATAGGAAGCTAACATATGAGGTATTTCAATGAACTTAGCTTGGGAAAGGGACAACAAGAGGTCTTTTTCACCTGCAAGTCCTGGATGGGCTTCCAAACTCGCCATAGGTTCCAGTGTGTCCTTACAAGGTATGGAGTGTTTCCTGGGATCCCACATCTCTGCCCCAGTTTCCTGCTGCTTTTCTCCAGTTACTAGTTTCATTAGGTAGTTTTAGTTACCTTTGCAAGTCTTGTTCAATACTGACCAATGAGGTCTTATGAACCCATTCTTCTCACGATTGTATTTTTGTGAAATATATGTGTGTGTGTGTGTGTGTGCGTGCCTGTGTGTGTGCATGCCTGTGTGCGTTTGTGCCTGGGCACAGGTGTATGTGTGTGCCTGCCTGCATAAACTCAAAGGGAAAAAAAAAACTGGACAATATATGCTGCAAATGAGTAAGAGCTGGAGGAATGAAAGCAAACTTTCATTTCCGACTTTAGGTGTTTTTTATGAAAAGTGGAAGATTTGTGAATAATTTACACACAGGTATTTAAATTAAAAAAGAAATACAAACTGGGTACTAAATACAGATTTTAATTTTTATAATCTTATTAATGTTTCAATATGTATCACAGATATTTGCAGCCCTGCTACCAACCGGAAATGCCAGTATTTTCTGTGTGGCTTATATGTGGCCAGACATCAGGCTTCAGGTGGGTTGTTTTGACTGTGGGAAATTAGGGTAAGGTATTTTCCCTCTTGCTTCATAAATAAACAAAAATGATGATAAATAGTAGTTCCATAGACCCCAAAATCGTACCTTCTTTTTAGGCAAAACAAACATTGGCAATTTCATATGGTGCGAACTAATACATTGTCGCAGAAATCTCAGAAACCCACGTGTGATATTTTATGAAGGCGCATGTGTGTGTGTGTGTGTGTGTGTGTGTATTGGGGGGGTGGTCTACCCACACTGACAGTCCTGTTACATGAGGAAAGGCACTGACAGCTGGGTTCTTTGGTGATGGATCAATGAAGAGGTCTATAAATATGAGTGTAATTTAGGCAGCTGGAATCAGCATAAGCAGAATGAAAAGAAAAAAAAAAAAAAACCACCCAGCCACTGAAATGGGCTTATCTATTTATTCAGTCATTGATAAAGCCTGACAAGTTAATTAAGTCACTTTCATTAAGGTTGCAATGCCGTGTGATACTTCAGTGATAATACACTTAACTGCTGTGGACATTAGTTATTAAAACAAGCAGTACAGAAAAACTATAAATGAAAAGTTAATACTTTAAAATCATTTAAACCAAGTGACCTAAATTAAGTAAAATGAATTAGTAAAATTTTGTCTATAAGACTATTTTTCACACATTGAACTGCCCTCAAATGATGCCAGAAGATCAGGACTCTGGTTTGACACATTCAAAATGGGACTGAGAATAAATATTTTATAATATAATACAAAGGTATCAATATTTAAAAGCCTTCATACTTTATACAATTCTTAATGCAATTTATGTTTCTAAAATGAGGATATCAGGTTGATACATCTCTTTTCAGGTATTTTAGCAGAGTAAGGGTATTTGTTTATTTTCTGAAACCCATCTTAACTAATTTCATTCTCAGGGTCAAAAACTTTCTGAAAATAACTGCTCTGGGATGTTCATTATTAATAGTGTTCCTCTCTCGTTAATAGTTTATGGTGAGCTTCTCAGAATATTATGAGACTGTAAAAATTCTATCCCAATAAATGTGTCTATAGTAATAAATTGAATATAAGTTATAGTCTATGAGTTTCACACTGATTTATGCTTGTCGTAACAGGTAGCTGTTCATGGTCCGTACAACCCAGCAGACTGCAGCATATGGTTTACTATCTGTGGATGCTTAAGACCCAAAAATAATCCCAGGATGGAGAAAATAAGTATAAAATGATATCAGAAATTATGATTCCATTTCTAAACCAAACCTGAGTAGGAAACCTCCTCTCAATGAACAATTTATTTCCCCAGAATTCTCTTTTACTTGAGATAGGAAACTAGAGCCAAAAGAATGTGCTTCTGGAAGTGATTAAGTGTTCAAGTTGAGAGCCACGCAACAGAGATTTGGGGTACACAGATGCTTGGTGCATTTGCCTCCTTCATAAAATCCTGCATCCTATCTTTCCATTGCAGTTCTGTTATACACATCGCTGATAAAGCTTAGCATATTAACAGTGAGAGAAATTTCTAACTTTTAATTATGAAAACTGCAATGTTCCAATCATATGCAATCTGAAAATTCTGGCTTTAACAATTTAAGTCCAAATATCAGGATAAAAACTGAAAGAAAATTATCGGTTTATCATCACCATGCTCTTAAATGTACTGATGGTCAATGTTTCCATACTGAAGATAAACTAACAAGATGATGTATTATTTTTACTCAAGATTTTGTTGTATTTGTTCAGCCTTTGTCAGTCACTTTGACACCATAGATTTTCTTTGTGTGTGTGTATATATATATATCTTTATTGGAGTATAATTGCTTTACAATGTTGTGTTAGTTTCTGCTGTACAACAAAATGAATCAGCTATATGTATACATATATCCCCATATCCCCTCCATCTTGAGCCTCCCTTCCACGCTCCCTATACCACCCCTCTAGGTTGTCACAAAGCATCAAGTTGATCTCCCTGTGTGATACAGCTGCTTCCCACTAGCTATATCTATTTTACGTTTGGTAGTGTATATGTGTCAATGCTACTCCCTCACTTTGTCCCAGCTTCCCCTTCCCGCCCTGCATCCTCAAGTCCATTCTCTACGTCTGCGTCTTTATTCCTGCCCTACCACTAGGTCCATCAGTACCATTTTTTTAGATTCCATATATGTGCGTTAGCATATGACACCATAGATTTTCCCCTCTCAAACAGAAATGTGAATCAAAAATGACAGGAGCATTTGGACTTCGTTGACATTAATCTTTGACTATTTCCAAATAAAGGTTTTTAATTTCTAACCCTATGAGAATAGAAATATTTGTCTTTTTGTAAATTTTTGGCATGACTTTAGATCTAAAAATTATGGAATTAATAAGTGTAAATTACAGAACATATTTAAGTAAGGATGTATATTGTGAGATGAAGAATATAAAATATTCAAAATAGCTTCATATGGTTTATTTTCTTCAATACAAACAACTATACCCACAGTTGATAGCAAGTAGATCACCTCACCCACAGAAGAGAAATGAGAAAATATAAGGCCTATTCAACACAACATAGTTTCACAGTAGGTCAGCACAAATTTATAAAGTACAGGTGTTTCGATAACTGAAGTCCATTGGAAAAGCACACAATATTCCACTTTCAACAATGTTCACACACACTTCCATCTGGAACTTTGCTGATCTCATAATAATATGCAACTTATTGAAATGTAAAAAATAATACATGTAAACTCCAAAATTAATTATCTTGAAAAATGCTTTGCCTCCCTGCATAAAGACTTTGGGATCCCTAATATACTTAAGGAAGTACAATTTGAATTATCTACATACAAATATCTTAATAAAATTTTTATTGGCAAACAATGTCAAATTTCAAGACTAAAATGGATCATTTAAATAGTGTGACATATTTCTAGAAAACAAAAAAGAGTGCAAGATAATTTTAAATCTTATAATCAAAATCTTATACTTTTTAAGCTAGAGGAGTAATCCTTCTTCCTATGTAGGCTATGCTTATGCATTTCTGTAATTGTTTCCAAGACTTTTTCTGTAATGTAATGTTATTCATTGATGATTTTTTACCAAAACTATGCCTCCTCTTCACAAAAAGATGGAATTGGCTGCTTGCTTTCCTGGAGCATTAACTTATTAGGGTTTAAAGGGTGTCAGTACTACTTTTAGAAAGCTGTTTCTCACAAATCAAAGAAGAGATGGTTACTTGCTAAATTAGATGAGAATCATGATATTTGAGAAAGAAAACATACATTACAAAATTACCAGAAAGTATAAAGAAGTTCCAAGTTTAGAAGACAAAATGTTTTGTTTGAGTTAGCCCACTTAAGCATTGTTGCAATAGGAAATTGGGAATTGGTCTAATCAACCAGCAGATTTATCTGATATACACAACTTAACGAAAAGAAGGTTTGATGTGCTTTACTTGGTTTTCACTTGGTAATGATGGGCTGGTTTGAATTCTTCCCTGCCTGTGTCCATCACTACCTCTGTCCTCAGCCCCAGCTAGTTCTGCTCTTGGACCTTTCTTGACCAATAGACTCCCCACATCTTTGCTCATCTTCATTCTCTGAGAGTATTTCATCACCTCTCCTTTGTCAGTAGGATATGACCCATCAAGTAAATTGAAAATTTTGAGTAAACTATAAATTATGCCTTACAAATACTACAAGATAAACTATTCTAACTTTAGAAATAATGTATTTTGCATATTGTCCAAACATAAACATTAAAAATTGGGTTCTTTAGACAAAAGGAGTAAGAGACAAGCATCCACACGGGGGGATTGAGGGAGTTGAGTTAGTGGCGCACGTGTGCCCATGTAGCCCTCTGAACCCCCATAAGCAGGCAGCCTGGCTGATTCAGAGACCAGAACAGCCTCCACCCTGAATCTTACTCTGCCTTCCCTGGATGACAGGCTTGAGTGCTATGTCCGAACAAAGGCAATCCTTCCAAGGAGATATGACCCATCTCTGGTGTCAGCCCCAGACCATGCTTGTTCCTGAGGTTAAATCACTTCCACCCATTTACTTCCGCCTGACTCTGGTCTTCCCTCTCTCTTCCCATCTGTACTTTTCCTTCCTCTTATGGTCCCTACTCAAGCCAGCACATCTGATAATTATCCACATCATGACTGAGCTCCCCTTATTAGTGAACATGTTCAAATGTTTCAGTCAATACATATTTTCTCCCAAAACAAATAACTTAAGTTGCCAGAAAATAAATGCTGTGGTTTACCAAGCTAAGGAACATATACTGTCTGCATAGATCACAATTCCTTGAAATAGCAGCCATTTTTCCCCAACACACATATAGATGACAAAAACATGTTTCCCAAGCAGTAAATAACAGCACTAAAGGCAGTGAACCAGTAGTAAAATAGCACCTGTTTGGTATCCCTTAACCACCAAACACAACCATAGAACGAAAATTAAATGGAACTATATTAAAGTACCAATGCCTCTTCTGGAGCTAGAGTAAATTTTCAATCCACATATAACTCTTATACACCATCAGAAGAGGATTGGAGGGCTTCCCACACTGACAGTGAAAAAGAGCAGGACCCTGTGGGGCTCCTGGGCATGAAAGCCTTTCCGTGTCCCCCGTTTCTTGATTACAGGCAATACTTCATTCAGCCTCCACGACTTTCCCTGAGTTCCAACAGACAGGTTCAAACAGATGCTAATCAGGGAAAGGAGGGGATGCAGAGACCAGGGAGGAGCAGTCAGGAAACAATAGCGCAGCCTTGGGGCAGAGTCCTGGTTCCCCGTCAAGGGATGCACACAACAACATCTTTGAGCTGTTTTGCAGATACTGAAACCCCCTCCAGGTGGGAGAAGTTAACTGTCTTCTGCCCACAGGCATGGAGACCGAAGACCTGTTGGAACCGGAAGGTTGATGATGCCGACTCCCAATGACCTTACCACCAACCAATCAGAAGAACGTCCATGAGCTGACCACACCCCTTTGAACCATCGCTATAAAACTCCTCACGACCCCCTCCAGGTGGGGACACACAGTTTGGAGGGCAATTAGTCCACTGTGACCCCCTTTGCCTGGCAAAGCAATAAAACTATTCTTTTCTACTTCCCCCCAAAACTCTGTGTCCGAGATTTAATTCGGTGTCAGGGTCCAGAGGCCGGATTTGGCATCAATGGGACACATTGTGGAAGAAAAGAGATGATGCAGAAACAAATTAAAACCCAGAGGCCCTTGGACCACCCCACCCCACACCTTAAACTCACAGCACACGGCAGAGGTGTTCAGAAGGCAACCATGTGGGAGGAACACAGAGGAAGAGGGGTTTCCATAGTGATACTTTTTACTAATTTATTGAATAATTTAACATTTGCTTTTTTCCCCCAGTTTTATTTTGCAAGCACTTTGAAATATCTCCCCTTTCAAACTTTTGAATTAACTTTAACTGAACGAGCATTATCTGTATCAATGTGGAAACTGAACATCAGTCCAGACAGAGTGACATTTCTAAAATGGTGGCTGGAATTCCATGAAAAATTTGACTTGAAAAATCCCCATCTCATAATTTGCTAATATCTCTCATAAAATAGGAAACGATAACATGAGGTGTCTATGCCTAACAAAGATATCGTTATAAACAATATCATTAATTTAAATGTATTTAACAGTTTGAAAAATTTAAAAAAACAAATAACAAACTTGGTTCCTTATGAACAGTTTTATACCATTCAGAGGAACCAGATTTAGTATATAAAAAATAGACTTTTACATTGTTAATATGGTCTTAATCATTCTGATTATTATGTCTTCTTGGACATATTTAAATGCAAAAGACTCTGTCTATAAACTCTGTGTCTATACTATGATAAGACTCAATAAAAAGGTAAAGATTCTATTAAGCAGCCTTTTTGCTTTCTTCTAATAAATCATGGCAAAAATGCTTTTAAAGTGTATATTTTAAATTTTACATTATTAAATTTTCATTTTTCTAACTGATCTAAGTAAATCCTGGTCTACATAAAACCATTATAAAATGTTACAGAACATTTTATTTAATAGTTTCTTTTGTTACCCCTACAGAATCACAACTCTACTGCAAATGCCAGAGGCTAAGGCACTCCTTGTGATATGAGTGTACTAACTTTATTCTTGTATATGATAAGGATATGCTGACAGATCTAACATGGATTTCTGAGTTCAGTCACTCTCCTGCCTAAATGGAAAATCAGATTTCTGAACACATTTGTTTGAGTATACAAGTGACTCACCCATGCCAAATCTCAGGGGTAGGCTTAGATTCATGGATATTTTCTGTATGTACCCGTGCTTAAGACTACCATTGCTTTAGGAAGTTGGTGTCAAGTTACCATCCTTCACATGGAATAAAAATTCCTCTCTGCAGTTTTGTACGTGTGAGAAATGCGGTGTTCTTATTTTTACCTTGCTTCAAACATCGATCCCTTGTGTGAGTTACCTGTATGGTAGAAAGCACTGTGGTCTGAAATGAAGTTCCAGAGTCTCCCAGATTAAAACCAAGATGTGCACTCTTTCAGAAGACTGTGTCCTCGGCAAAGAACAATGCTTTAGCCATGAAGAGCTTCCATAGCCAGGTGAAGTGATAAAGAATGAATGAGTTCTTCCCATTACTTCCTCAATCGGTATCTCCTTGAACAAACTAGTGAAGCCACCTGGAAAGGAGATGAAATAAAACGTTGGGTGGAGGGATAAATTAGGAACTTGGGAGAGCAGATACACACTACTATATATAAAATTAAATGACACAGTCTTACTGTACAGAACAGGGAATGATATTCAATAGCTTGTAGTAAACTATAATGGAGAAGACTATAAAAAAGTATACATACATATATATATATTTATATATATACATATATATCTGAATCACTTTGCTGTACACCAGGAACTAACACAATATTGTAAATCAACTAAAGAAATGAAATTGAGTTATTTGTAGTGAGGTGGTTGGACCTAGAGTCTGTTTTACAGAGCGAAGTAAGTCAAAAGAGAAAATTAAATACCGTATGCTAACACACATATATGGAATCTAAAAAAAAAAAAAATGGCTCTCATGAACCTAGGGGCAGGACAGGAATAAAGATTCAGATGTAGACAGTGGGCTTGAGGACACGGGGTGGGGGAAGGGTAAGCTGGGACGAAGTGAGAGAGTAGCATGGACATATATACACTACAAAATGTAAAATAGATAGCTTTTATATAGTGGGAAGCAGCCGCATAGCACAGGGAGATCAGCTCAGTGCTTTGTGATGACCTAGAGAGGTGGGATAGGGAGGGTGGGAGGGAGACGCAAGAGGGAGGAGATATGGGAATGTATGTATATGTGTAGCTGATTCACTTTGTTATACAGCAGAAACTAACCAATATCGTAAAGCAAAGATACTCCAATAGAGATGTTAAAAAAAATAAAATAAATAAAACTAAAACAATGTTAACCTCACTTGACAACTCAGTCACATTAGCTGAGACAATTTAGATTTTAAGTAATTATTGAGCGTTTGTTCCATCTGGCATTCTTGTCTGCTGCAGGAAATCAATGGACAGAGGACATTGTAGAGGAAATGGTGGCGGAAGGGCTGCTAGTGCCTTGGATGGCAAATGCTCACTCAGGTGTGAGTTCACTTTCCTGGGGGTTTCACACTATGACTGTATTTCAATGAGACATTTTCCCTCCAGCCTTACTCTCAGGTTAACAGTAGAAAGGACAAATCTCCCGTCATATTACTGGATGTGTTGACATGTGTTTTAGAGACTTTTCAACAAGACTGCTCAATAAAAATGGAATTCACGCCAAGCTTATGAGGATGCAATCAAGCTGCCTCAAGCCTTCTCAATAAATTAAGCATAAAACCTTCAAGACACTTGCTACAGAAATCAGAAATGATTCTGCTCTTGTAACAATTGGAAAGGACTTAGGTTCCCTTAAGAAAACTCATTTTGGAAGTCCTAAAGAAATTAGGATCCCTTAGAGCAAGTCTTGTTTTAACGAATTTGAATACTGTGTTTTTGTCTTTTAAACACTAAGGCTTTACTAACATGCGCAAGATTGTACCCCTGTGATCTGAAGATCTCATGGTATCCATTAGAATGCCTTAGTACTGTTCTTTTTCTTTACTTCCCACTCAGAGGCATGGAGATTGCTTTAACATCTCCACAGAAGAGTTTATACAATTCTAATAGCTGCTTATTTAAGAAAGGAATAAAATTTAATTATTTTTAGTTTCAGAAGAAAAATTTCTATTGTAGTCTCTTTTTAATGTTTATCTTCTTTATAACATATTCATGCTAATCTGAGAATAATTGAGAATTTGTACTATATTTTAGGTTAATTGATTGAAGCATACACCTTACTTTGAAAAATTTGGGATTGCATATTCTAAAGATTCAAACGTCAGAGTCTAGTACCAATTTAGTTCATGAAACAGGCCTCACAGACAATGAAGTTAGATATCTCCTTGAAAAATGAACTCAGGATATCACTTATTTGTTCAGTCATAGGGTAAAGGCCTTTCAAATCTAAATCCTTCCATCTCTGTGGGGAAATGCCCTACAGGTTTAAATATGAAATATCACTACTCTTTCGGTTCTATTAATAATACGTGGACAGATTTGGGTACACTTAAGTCTAATTAGGAGGAACATGAAAATAACTAAATGGGCAAAATACCTGTACTGCATAGTTTCGTCCTCAGACGTGTGTGTGTTTGGGGGGGAGACAGAGACAGAAATACAGAGAGAGAGATGGTGAAACAGCAAGAGAGACAGAGAGTAAGAATTTCCGTACTGCAGAAAATTAAGCAGTACAAAAAAAAAAATAGGTGGGTATATTTCCCAGCAAGGGAAAGGACCTTTTTTTAAGAACTCCAGGTCCAGAGATACTGTACCTGGGAGCACTATTATTCATGTTCTCTAAGCCTGGGCTTTTTCTCTAAATGCAGAAGCTAAAAGATGGGCCTATGATAAGTAATATTTAAGCCTGATTTTATTTTATTGTTGCACACAAGATTCTGTGAATTCCTTAATTCATTGCCCAATCTAATTACAGCTTGATTTCTCAGAGGGAAAATATATTACCCTATCTTCTCAGGTTACTTTTGGATTATTATCTCCTCTGGCTACAGCAGTGCTGGGATGGGAACTACAGCCCAGTTATTCCTAGCATTTTGGTCCCCTATATATTGGATACTGAATACTGCTGTAGGTATGATCCTCCAGCATTCATGCGTATTGATCATGGAGACTGGCAGATGGGATGTGCTTCTTCAGCCTGGATGTTGTGAACACATTCACAATGTGTATTCACAGTAACGCACCTTTGTGGTTCGTGTATTAAAGTTGCCAGGAAGGGTTCACATTTCAAACTCCTTGGCTTTACAGCCCTATGATGATTGTAGAAAAATAAAACACTCTGCAGCCAATTTTTTTCTGAAACATTTTGATATATAATTATCATCATCAAAAAGTGTATTTTCAACCCTGTGTGTTCTTTATTGAGTGCTGCTTAGAATTTTTTTTTTTTTTTTGGACAAATCCTCCGTGCTTCCCTAGGAACACTGGTTAATGGCGAGGTGGGTGCTGACAAAGGAATCGGTACAGGGGTTCCTGTCTTGGAGAGGAGACCGAGTCTAAGCAAAGAGCTACGAATGGCAGAGAAAAAATCGTGTCATTCCTTCTGTTTCTGCTCTCTCTTTTTAATCTCTGTGACTCTCTTTCCTACCTCCCTGCCTCTGATTCCAGATCTACCTCTCCTCTTACTACACCTCCCTTTGTACACTCAGACACACACTTCTAGGACATTGGAAACAGCTCTCTGTGAAGTGTGCGCCCTTTCTATGTGTCCAGAAAACGGTCTCAATAACACGAGGTTCTAAGTGTTCTGTCTGCTGTCCCCACATCCAGCATCCTTTGCAGCTGCCTTCAGAACCATCCCTCAAAGGTGGCTCTGAGGACTTGGGAAGTCTAAGGTTTCTGCGGGGGAAACACAATCGCAGGAGTGAAGCCGTAGTCTAACCATAGCAGAACAAGCCCTGAGATCCGTGCAGGGGACCTGTGTGCCCCTTGCCACCTGCAGACCACCACCTGTTCCCACTCCGGTGACTTAGATGCAATGTAGGACTCAGCCGGGGTCATGGGCCAGAGGGACTTCCTGGTTTCCAAGGTTTCCAGTTACTCAAAGGTATCTTTATCATAAAGCTACTGTTTTCCTTTTTAAATTAAATTTGCTACCTTTATTTTTTAAGTTAACAGTCAGTGACCAATTTGGCTGTGCTTTTGTGAAAGGCATTTTTTTTTTTTTTTTTGGTTAAAGACATAAAGCTAAATATAGACCACTTTTATAGACACTGGGTAAGATTTTTATCTATTTGGATAAGATTTTTAAAAAATTAATCCCAGTTGTACAAAACATAAAACTTGAATTTGTTCATGCCTACACTGCATGAACTTGACATTGCATATGGTTCTGCAATTATAACTTCAATTGCACAAGGTTTGCTGCATTTGACCAGAGTCAAAATCCCTGCCCTAATGGAACCAAAAACGTCCTAGAACTGTTCTGAGACAATTTTTAATTCACCTTTTAAAAAAAAAGCCTTTGATCAAAACAATTGGAATTTCTGTATTAGTCTCTTTGAACTGCATATGGAGATCGGCATTCAAGCTTATTTCTCCTCTTTTTTTCAGACAAAACTCCAAGAAGGGGGTACATTATGTACTTTTTAAGTTCTTTAGAATGCTTTTTGAAAATGCTTTAAAAGAATTTTCCATGAACTGAAGTTTCATTGCATTTCTGATTGGTGATAAGAAGAACAGTCAAGATATATGCAGGAAAAAAGAACGAAGGAAGGAAATCCTGAAGACGTCCAAAGTTGATTCAGTATCACAAGACAGATGAGATCCCAGAGGGGTGAAGAGCAAATGAGGCAACAGTTCACTCTAACAAAAGGAAGGGGGTCTTTTTGAAGACTTCTTGCTTAGAAAGTCCAACCATGCTCTGAACTGGACTAGAACGCCAGGCTCAGTGTGACCTGGGTTTGTGACCTGGCTTTGAAGAATTTTGGAGGCCATAACACTTGGCTTGATTTCTGAACAGTATTTAAGGCTGCTTCTTATCTTGTTCATTACACAAGTAGAAGGCTTTTGCTTTCCTTTAACAAAAGTATTTTCAACCTTACAAACACAGATATATTAAAAAAAAAAAAGTCCTTTTCTCTATTAAGGACTTTCACTGACAACATTTGGTTTCATTGTGTGCATTAAATCTGTGTTAAAACACAACCACCCAATGTTAACCAAAACTGCGCTGAGGGACCTCAGATTCACAAGCATATTTTCTTTTAATCAAAGACACCTGGGTGTTTTGAAGCTCTGACTCCAAAAGATTTCTTTCTTTCTTTCTTTCGTATTTATTTATTTATTTATTTTTGATAGAAGACCTTCCTTTTCTATAGCTGGTCCCATCAAAATGCATTGGTTCCCTCCACCCCCAAAGGGAAGAAGTAAACAATATTCATATAGGGAGAACACGGCTTAAGCGATTCACGGAGTATACAAACATTTACTGGTACAAAATCTTCAACAGGAGTTTTTTGTTAAATTTTTACAATGTTTTCTCAAATCTTCAAAGCTGGCCTTGATGGTTTGCTGAAGTAATTGAATCACTCTTGAGTTGTTTTATATAGGACATCTTATCTTTCTTTCATTACCCGGGCTGTGGCTTCCTTTTCTATTCCCAGGAAATCCATGTACACACTTTAGAAGCCCTCCTGAACATGCTGCTCGCTTCTAACTTTCACAGAACCCTTAGCACCATTTGAATACGAAAGAGATACTGAATAAAAAGCTTTAATCTCTTGTCTGTTAGGCTGCTTTCTGGCCTCTCTTCATCTCCTCCTCTTCCAAGGGCTTTTCTGTGCGAGGCAAGTGAACACTTTCTGTTTAAAATGAAGTGTAATGCACAAGGAGATGCATTCGGCTGGGCTGAGACCCGAAAGCGGCTCCTGGAAATCTCGCCCCCCGTCAAAATTCAGCTCCATGCGTGCCGCACCGCCTTGTGTGTAAGCCTTTGCAGGTAAAAGATTAGTAAAGAGCTCTCCGTGAACAAAAATCATTCAATCAGCAGAATGTACAGGGAGTATCAAATGCGCCCTCCACCTCAGATACCGCGGGGTCTCTCCTCTGATACCTCTTCCCCTCGGTGAGCAGGAACTGCTTGAAAGGGTTTTCTGTTCTCTGCTCTCTTGTCAATTTGAATGCCAGGAAATGAGCCCCCTTTGTGAGATTAATTAATAGCAGGAGCGGATCGGCCGAGCCCCATCGCCACGCAACCGAGCTGTAATTGCTACTTTGTGGAAAGGAAAGAAAAAAAAAAGTTTGGGTTGCAGTTTAAGAAGAGGGTTTAAGGAAAGTTCTTTGAACTAGAGGTCTCAGTGCACTGGATTAAGGCAAGAAGCAAAGAGGCCTTTGAAGTTGGCTAAGAGGTTTTGGAAGGGAAAAAAGTTGGGTGGCAAATGGGAGCTGGCAACATCAAAAGCGCTCGCTAGGTTCCTCACCTGCTCGGCTTCGTCTTCGGAACAGGGACCACGGGCTGGAGCGCAGTGTGGCGGGTCCCCTGGCCGCGGGAAGGGGTGGGTGGGCGGCTGTGTATTCGGGCTGCTGGGTCTACACTGTGCTGCAACGCAGGGGCCGTGTACACGGGATGCTGTGTAAATCGAGCCGGACAGCACGTGCAAAATGAACATAAACGATTGCAAAACGGATTTCTCTTCTTCCTCTATGCCACCCTCCCTCCTGAGACCTTCAAAGACGTCTTCAAAAGTTTCTCTGCTTATCTCTTAGCCATGATGTATTGATAAGAAGAAAAAGAGAAATCGTATCCGTACCCTGTCTAGAAATAAGAATTAACGAGGGCCATCTATTCTCAACAGGGGCAATACCGCCCCCAAGGGGGTGAAACTGATTCCTGGGGGCTGAAAGAAAATCTTAGATATTGTAATACTTTGTGGTTCTCTGAAGGGTCGCAGTGTATCAACAGATACATATTACATCTTTGCTAATAAAATTCCATGGGGAAGGGTAATTAGAAATAAAATACGTCAAAAGGGCTCCTTGAAATATAGCATACCTCTTTTTTTAAAAATCCACCACTCTGAGGATGAATGCTGTATGCAAATTTCTAAAAAGTGGCCTGAATTTCATTTTATATGAATTGTATATTAACCAGAAGTTAACTCAAGCATGTGAATTCCATATTTTGATTTTGTATGGAAGAAGCCCTATCTCAAATATTTTTATACTTCTAAACCTCATGTTAAATTATTGTATTGTCTTACTGTTTGTCAGACTGATGGATGAGACCTACATATTTTAGTAGAAAAGTGTGACTAGATTTCAACTATCACCATTACAGTTTGTGCATAGGCTCAGATATTTTTGAAAAACGAAAATCAAATTAACTCTCCTCAGGTTTTTTTGTTTGTTTGGTTTTTGGGGCGGGGGCTTCCTTAGAAGTTCTAAACTCAGGATTTTTTAAATGACCTGGCAGATCTAGATGTTTTATAAATACACCTATGCTATACATTCTAACTTTGTATACTTTTTTCTAAGTTAATATGGTTAGGTGTTAATTTCAAATGCTAAGCAATATTTATGGAGAGAAGTTAAAAACTTTTTCTTGGCATTTATTGCCTGGTGGGATTGTTTTAGACCTCTGAAGAGTATTGTTTTCATTTTGAACTCAACTTCCAAGACAAATACATACACTTTTAATTTAACCAAATATGTAAATATTTAAGGATACGCCTTAATAATGAGAAAATCTTGAGTTCCTATGTTTTCAAACTACAACTATGCTGTATTTTTCTCTCATTATAATGACAAGGAAAGTTTGAAAATCAATAGCCAATCCCAGTCTGGGCTGAAAAAACCCAGGAACTCTTATAGCCTGCCCTGCTAGACACCACGTCTCTGAGTATCACCACCTTTCAGAGTATGTATTCTCCACTGACCTTGAGAAAGACATTTTGGAGGCTTCGCCTTGAGGAAAATTTATATACATAACAGCATGCACAGGCAGCCACGTCTTCTCTTTTCTAGTGTCTCTGTCTGTTGTGTTCAGAAAGATTCTCAGGAGAGCGGCAGTCCCAGCAAAATGTACCTGTGACATTTCAGAGCTTCCTCTTCATTGACATCCAATACCAATTCACGCTGCACAAGCAGGTTGGACCAGCCCAAACTTCAGCCCACAGTGAGCAATCAATACACGCTGTTGACTGACTGCGTAGGTGGACCCAACACCTCAACTCATGGACTTGCCACCTCATTACAGCACCATCTTGGGGGACCTGCCATTTTGAAAGTTTAACAAATATTTTTAATACAATGAGTGAGTGAATAAAGTAGCTAGTGATTGTGAGTCCATTGCCAGAATTCCCAACCCCCAATCTTTTCCAACTTGCAGGCAGGAGCACACACGGCCCTACTTCAATTGGACGCCCGTGTCTAATGGCTCATCTCACTTAGAGGAGACCTTTCCACTCTGTGTACAATAGAAATTACGTAAATATAGAGCTATGTACAATATTTGAAATGCATTTCTCACAATAATGCCTAGACCCCAGTCTACGAGCTGTCAAAAAGCTGTACCTAATTATGCTCATTAAGAAAAACAGACAGATATTCAGTTACCTTCCTGCTGCCAGTGCCGGAAACAAAATAGTTTCCTCTTCTATTATATCAAGTATCTTAGTTTATGCCACGCATGTTAAAGTTTACCACTCCTTGGGGCTTGCAACTGCAACACATTTCTTAGCTACCTGGAGGATTATAATTGTGTGTGCACATCAATTACGGATTGGATTCAGCATTTTCAGATAACTTCCCAAATCACAAAGAGAGCACAGTGGTCTCCTGGCATTTCCAGGCCAGTTTGATTACAGGTGTAGTACACGCAGCCTTGTTAGCTTTCCATGACGAGGGCATCCTTCCCTTCTGGGTCTCTGGGAGAGGCACTGACCATTGCTTCTCACTAACAATTTCTTCCCGTTCCCCAGAGATGCCTTAATGAGCCCCTTGGACATGGCCAAAGGCAATCTCGTTCTCTGGGCCAGTGAGGTGAAAAGCCAAAGCTTTACCTACCAGGCAAGCAATAATTAATAAGGTGTCTTTGATTCATCTCAATTCATTAACAAAGTTACAAGTTGGGCGGCCTTAAAGAGTACCGTGTAAGGCTGTCATTTCATTTGCAGGCATTGAATGAAACGCGTGTGCCGAGGTATGTTAAAAAAATTAACTTACAACGAAAATAAATGAATGTAGAATACTAATTGGGAGAAAGCAACTGACAGATACTGCAAAAGATTGATTTTCGGGAAAACGGAGAAATCTGTTTTCTGTTTGTTTTAAGGACAGGAAATGAATGCTGATTAGAAATGTATAGGCAGCTGCTGCTAGGCAGCATTTGGTAATGTTTTCACTGGATATTTGATTCGTCTAAGACGTTCCTAGATTTGATGCCAGTTATCAGAGTTAGTTTTGGTCTAATAGTTAGTTGGACTTTCTTGGCTACACGGCTCTTAAATCACAAGCGTTTGCCATGCCTCCCTACGGAAAAAGGAACTAAACCTGAGCGTCGCTTTGCCACAGAAGGAAATGCCTGCTTTAAGGAGTGAAAAGGAACCTGGTCAAATTTCTGTGGGCCTATTTTTTTCCTAAGAAACTTGCTGTGAACTTGAGAAATGGTACCTATTTGGATTTGTAGGCATATTAAAATGCTACTATATTGTTTCTTAATTGTGTTGTCTGGAAATATATATATATATATATATATATATATATATATATATGTATATATATATAGAGAGAGATTATAGATATATATGCACATGTATCCTCTTATCTGGGATAAAAGCACAAACCAAACAGAACAAAAGCCATACTCCTAAATAAGAGATGTGAGTTTTCAGAGTGTGTTAGAATGAAGCCACTCAGAGAAAGGAAGGGAGTACTGATGGCTCTGGGCGCAGGGAGGCTGTTCCATGTTCCCACCATCCCCTGGAGTTGGGGGAGGGCGCTTCTCATTTGCATATGTTGTGTTACAGTCGTGCCCCAAGCCTGTCTCCACAGTGAATAAGGTTGCCTGTGGAAGGCAGCTTGGGGCAGGCAGAAAGGCTACGGCACAGTCAAGCTGCTTCCCTAATCAGCTTTGCTGGGACCACCGCGTGATGGCCTCTGTGAAGAAATTTAGATGATAATATACAGCATCTCCTGGAACCGTGGATACAGACGGGCTGGAGTCGAACTATTCTAATCCTTCATGGGAATTCAGGAAGTGCAGGCGTGAGATTGTAGTGACATCTAAAGGCAGACTCGTCAACTCGTGCTGCACTTCTGCCCTGCTAGTTCCTTTGCACAAGTGTTCCTCATCAGAGCTTCTGACAAATTTCTCCTAGTATCTGCATGAAGCAATTTTTCCTCGGGTCTTCTCTTTTCTCAGTCTACTCCTTTTGGGAGCGGGAATGTTCTTGCCACCTGCGAAAGCCTTTCTCGTGTTCCATTTTCCATCACTTCTGGCACGACTGCTATGTTATCTTCTCCTCTGCACCTGACACCCTTCAAACTTCTTTGACCTTATGTCTTGAGACCAAACCAGCCTTAAGCACACAAGCCACACCTTGGGTGACAGCCTCCACTGCCATGGGGCCCAGATGCAGCCTCATACTCCTGCCTCTGCCTCATCTCCCTCCTCTACTTTCCCGGAGCAGACAGGATGGTCCAGAGTTTGTGTGAGTTTCCTCTGAAGGGGAGACGCTGGCCAAGCCATGCACTGCTATTGGGAATTGGATATGACTGTCTTGCCAATCAGGATAAGGAAATATGCATTTTTTATGATGTATGCCCACCTATGAACTGTGTGCCCTTTTCTCCTTTAAATAAAATGACCTTTTCTTTAGCCAGGTCGGTAGGCTTCTTTCCCTGACTCCATCACAAATGGCAGGAACATGACCTTTGCCATGCTGCAAGGGGGCCAGCCTCCCACCTCCACTTCCGCAAGCATCCTGGCCATGGACAGTTCAGCCACATCCTCTCTCATTACAAATGTGCCCCTGCATCTCTTGTCGAGCAGATTAATGTATCCAAGATGTCTCATGCTTTGATTTGGCTTTACCATCCTTAACAACCAGATGCATGGCATTGTTAAATGCTTACAAGGGCAGGGAAATCAGACCATGTACACAAGGCAACAGGGTATTTTGCATGCAGGTGATCCCCAACAATATTAGAACCTGAATGTGTTTTCTTAGCTCTCCATTGAAGGGATGGGAGTTTTTCTTTTCTGCTCTTTTCTTTTTAATGGTCTTGATGAAAGACCTATAAAGTTGAATTGAATGGTCGGAAGATAATAACTCTGGTGGTAAAGGTCCCTGCCTTGTCTGCCACCCTGCCCTGGCAGTAATCCTGGCTTTGGGGATCTGAAATTTCCTAAAGATGTATTAGTGTCGTATACACATGTGCTCTTGTATGCTTATAATCCCTTTCACTAGCTTCTTAGCTGCATGCTTTGTATTTAAATTTTCCTTCTGACCAAGTAAATCCCTTTGGATGAAGTGACAGGATCTTTTCAGCACCCATGGCTGGTGACAGCTGGTGGAGAGACTCTGAAAGCCTGCAAAGTGTTCCTTCCTTGCTTTCTTCAAGACCAGTGCCAGCCACCAGCTGAGCGATTTGTTAGCTGTCCCTTCAGGCATCCGTCAGCTGAAGAGGTTCACAGTAAATGCTAAAGAAGTATAATAGATATTAATATAAAAGACAATATCTGGGCTTCTGGCTTAACCATGTCTTTAATTAGGTACTTATTTATTATATGTGAACATGAAACCTTTTCATTAATTCTTGTGTAACCCTTTATTAATACTGTATGAAGTATATACTGGCATCTGAAATGCAGTGAAAACCAGGCTTTGAAAGCAATAATTGCCGATAACCTTTGAAAGAACAGCTCCCAGGGCCAGATGCGTGCTGTTTCTCCTCCTTTGGTGAAGTTTCCTTGTGAATATCTAACTTGTAATACATTCTGTTGTTTTACATGAATATCGAAGGATGTCCTTTTTGGAGGAGGGGGTCCTTTCTGGCAAGGTGCCATTGTTAGATTAAGTAATGAGGTAATGAGAAAGATTCAGACTAAGCAAGAAACTAGACCTTAAATTAATGCAGGCGTTAGCAGTAAGTTGGCCCTTATGTGGAATTCTTTGATTTCAAACTTACCTAACCAAATGTCATTTCTCTATTTGTTGAAAAAGCCAAACAAAATAATGCTCTCAGGGAAACAAAGGTTATTATTAACCACTTAAAAGCAACAATTAGCTGTTGTGAAATTTTTTGGTAAGTTTAAATCTCCAACATACATAAACATCTTCCTAGAAATTAAAAATTTGCTCACAAATAAAGTGAAAATAAAATGCAAACTGAAGTGTCACTTCTAAAGATGGCTGGTTATTGACTCACTTTTACATAGCCGCCGTTTGTTTTTGCCTTAATTATTCTAAGTACGAAGAGAAAGTTGAGAGACTGTTTTATCGTTGGCATCGACATATAAATATTCCTAGAAGTTAGGATTTGAGGGAAGAGGAAGATTTGTTGTTGTGTGTTCTATGACACAGAGCGTAGACTAAATCAAAGGAATGGTTATCCTAGAACCTTGAGAAGTTCTGCTGGAGACAATACTTTGTCAATGTAAAATGAATGGCAGATTCCAGCATCATTATTCTGGTTTGGCAACTAAATAAAAACCAAAACTTCCCCATATATATATATATATATATATATATATATACACACACATATACAGGCAGATAGAAATGTGCGTGTGTATATTTTGCATTTTCTAATATTTCTCAAATTGCATTTCTAATATCTTTTAAACTGACAGAACTTTCTACTAAATGAATCTGACTATTTTAAGAAATTGAAATACTCTATTTCATGCTATGGTTAGGTTTTAAAAAAGCTACTGCATTTGAAAATGTACTGAGTCAGAGATGAGAAAATTACTACAAAAATAAAATGTGATGGGTCATCTTATTTTACCTTACAGTTTGGGGTTACTAACAATATATTAGCAGCAAAACAGATTCTGTGACTTTTACTGAAAGACAAGGACGCACTTTGGAATTTGAAAACCTACATTTTCTTTTTTGTCATTCTGCATTTAACATGCCACGTTTCCTTAAGTCTGAACCCCTGAGTGGAGGGAGGGGTGCTGCACAGAGTGGGGAAAAGGGAATTGGAGACTTCTATAATTATACATATGTTATTTCCAAACCCGGAATACAGGCACTCTGCAAAACATCAAATGATGCCTTTTTTTGGAATATGAGAAAAATTGCTAAACTCAATGATCCTAGTGTGCTACAAGGATATTAAATAAACTATTGAAAGAATAAGATTTCTCCTATAATCAATTAAAAGCAAGCAATCTGCTTGCTGAGTTTGTTGTATTGTTGTTTGAACCAAAAGTGCACATGGGCTTTCAGATATTCAAGTAATACAACACTGTTTTGTGTGTGTGTGTGTGTGCCTGATGAATTATTAATTCAGGGCTTGCGTTGGGCTCACCAGCTACTCCTGAATCCCTATTAGTAAGTCGCAATTTGATGTGTCACAATGAAGGTGAAGAAGATGCCTAATAAGACTATAATCTATCGGCGTGCATACATTGATATCTGCTTCTTGATCTACTTCCTTTTGCACTGGATAAATTATTTTAAATGGGTTTTGTGTTTTTATGTAAGAAATTGCTTGGATTTTTGTTTGTTTTGTTTTGTTTGGGCTGCTGTTAGGGACATGCATGCATGCGCACATGGGTATGTTTTAAAGGGCAGTTTTATGTGCTCTAGTTTTTTTGGTATTTCTTCGCACCAGATATTCAGATGCAGTATACACACACATATGTGTACTGCCTACCTGTATGTGTGGTGTCTGTTTACATTTTCTGTCATGTAGTCATTAAGCACACAACGTAGCCTTAAAGGATGTCAAAACTGACAGCCCCGGCATGATGAATGATGCTGTGCTAGACTGATTCTTACCAGGTGTGGTGTGAAGGGAATTCAAATGCTCTTCAGAGCTCTTATTTGTGTGAGTAAAGTTTTGCTTTTCTGTAAGTTGTGTTTTTGTTGAGGGGGGAGGGCTTCTGCACTTGTACTCTTAAACCCTTTTGTAAGATGTATTAAGTATTTGAAGTAAAAAGAAAATATGGAGGTTCCCCCCAGTATGTATATCTGATGGATCTTATCCATTTTTAGATCACCTCCACTTCAACAAACATCTAAGCAGTCTCAAGTTATCAGGATAAATATTTTCAAAGACTTAAAATTTCTGATTCTGGGGCTTCCCTGGTGGCGCAGTGGTTGAGAGTCCGCCTGCCGAGGCAGGGGACACGGGTTCCTGCCCCGGTCCTGGAAGATCCCACATGCCGCGAAGCGGCTTGGCCCGTGAGCCATGGCTGCTGAGCCTGCGCGTCCTGAGCCCGTGCTCCACAGCGGGAGAGGCCACAGCAGTGAGAGGCCCGCGTACCGCAAAAAAAAAAAAAAAAGAAAAAAAAAAAATTCTGATTCTGTTGTCACTAATCTTTGCAGTATACAAGGGGCCCCACTGACACCCTTAACTGGGCAGAAGTGATTACTACCTGTCTGAATCCATGAAAACACCAAGCCAAAGTTAGAATTTCATTTAAATATTAATTAACTAAAATTAACTTAAATATTTAAATTAAACTTTTATTTAAATATTTTGAGCCAGTTACAAGTTCGAAGGGATGAAGACAACATTCTCTGACCGCTCTGCGTACAATGCCGGGTCTCTGAGCTAACTCTGAGAGCTCAGATCAGCCCCTACTGGGCAGTCAACACAAAAGAGTGAGGATCTGCCTGACAGCCTTGAGGTTGTCCCTCCCAAGCTTGTCGTGTGGCTAAGTGACACTCAGAGCCCAAGGCAGTCCTGAGCATGAACCAGGGATGCTGCTACCGGTGTGAACTTTGCTCATTTTCCATCATTGAATTCAATGTCTTCAGATCAAAAAGAACTTTTCTGTCTTTTTGACCATTTAAGGTGGGAATGACAGAACTAAAGAGGTGAATTTAAGGTCGGCACAATTCCACAAAACTGGAGGACCGGCCTCAGGATGTTGTCAAATACAATCTGTCATCAACAGAGGGAAACTGGCAATTTAAGTAATCAGTATACCTGAGGGATAGGGTTCTAACTTCACCCATGTCTTTACTGATCTTCCCAAATCATACTGGGTTAACTCAGCCTTTGAGTATAGATGGTCTGAAAAGCTTGTCCCATGGTCTGCAATAAACTATGTTCCTCACCAAGTTTCCAAAGAAAATTATAACACAAAACAACAAACCCAATGTCTAAGATATTTACTGCTTTGGTTTGTCTTCAGAGTTTCATAAACGTATATGAATATACGTATATGAGGTTTAATATACATATATGTTTATGAGGTATATTATATATGAGGTATATAACATATGTATATGAGGTATATAATATATGTATATGAGTATATATATATACCTCATTCCAACAAAATACATCAGTGCAGTTTGTGAAAGTTGACTGTGGTGATTTGACCATCTTTACTCAGCCCATGATATAACTCTTTTACGGACACTATTCAATCCCGATGGTCAGATGCTGAGAGAGATTTTCAGCAACTGTAGTTGGACAATACTCAACACAGACAATGTAACATCACTTCTTACACTTTTTCTACTACATACCTCCTATTTGGAGGACTTGGGTATCACCCAAGGGAATCACCTGGCCATCATCAGAATTTCCCATTACATGTTTTCTTTGTCATTTATCTTGACTTTTTCTTGGTTATCCCTTGTCTCAACCCTGCTGCCTGATACATAAGCACGATGTGCCCCGACCATGCCCATCCTTAATCCCGTAACTCTGTGTACCCGTTTCCTCAATTTTCCTTGCCAGTTCTGTTTCCTTTGCCTCCTGGTTATCCTTTCCATTGCACCCTTCTGTGCCACTCTGGCCCCAGGAGCATGTGGCTAACCACTAAGTCCTGTTTGGGGGATTGTCCGGTTAGGCAAGAGACACTAAACCAGTCGTCAGCCCTCTCCAGGGATATGGGAAGTTGACTAAGTGCCCTTGAGCAGGCATTAGAAGTCTGGAAGGAGAGACAGGCAAAAACCTTTGAGTCCATACAATGTTCATAGAATTCTGAGCACATGGGCAACACAATGCTCAGAGCTGGTTGGAGAAAGAGCAAGCGTGATGATGAAAATGCACACAGTGCAGTGTCCAGCTACGGCAGTGGTTTCAGAATATAGGGAGAGGGGGCTTAACTTGCATGTCTCAGGAAAATATTGGGGTCCAGAAACAAATCATCCATGTGTTTGGTGGAGTGAAGCTCTTAGTAGGAAAATAAAAAGCAAAAGCCCAGAATATATATTATGTGGGCACAAAATAAAGGTTTGTGGACAAAGAAAAACGCTGCATATTCTCATCAAAGAGTAAAATTACGGAATGTCTGTGATAAATTGTCCAAATGGGATCCATTTAGAAGGAAGAGCTGCTACTAATAACTATGCTGGGACAACAGGTGTACTCTGGGACCACCCAACACACAAGTATATATTTTTACCCTAACTGTATCTCATTTCACAGATATACAATGAGAACCTACAATGTGCTGGATTTGTGGTGTAGAGGTGGGCGGTCTTGTCCTCATTGTCAGGTGTCTCTCTGGAACTTGCTAGAAACCCACCCTCCAGGGTGCCATGAAAAGGTGTTCACAAGGAGGTGTCTCATTGGAGACAATCCTCTACCAAATCCCCCGAAGAAGGTGCCGGGGAAGCTGCTAGCCACTGGGTGACCCTGGCCACCATGTGGGGCAGGGACCCTGTGAAGAGGCTGTACCTACTGCAAAGGCCAGGCCCTTGGGAAGCTGGGAGCACTGCTGAGCCTGCCTGCAAGTCCGCTGGAGCTAGAAATCAGAACGCTCTTCTCCTGCAGGGTCTCCCCAGCACCCTCTACTGACAAAACTGAACGTTGCGCTAGCTGACAGAAGAACAGATACTTAGAGGGCCCAGATCCACTTTCATGCATCGGGCCGTGAAGGGAAAATTTAGAGCTGAGAGCATTACATAGGTACCTGACCCACACAATGAAAGCACATCATCCGCAGACCTACTCCTCAGGGGCTTCTCCTTTGAGTGTTTCGGTTTTAGGTTTTTCTAGTAGTTACTTGTAATACTACAGGCAGACCTCAGAGATATTGCGGGCTCTGTTCCAGACCACTGCAGTGAAGCAAATATTGCAATAAAACAAGTCACATGGATTGTTTGGTTTCCCAGTGCATATAAATGTTATGTTTATCCCATACTGTAGTCTATTAAGTGTGCAATAGCATTATGTTTTTAAACAAGTACACACCTTAATTAAAAAATACTTTATCGCTAAAAATTGCAAAACCAATTACAATAATAAGATCAAAGATCAATGATCACAGGTCACCATAACAAGTATAATGAATTTTAAAAGTTTGAAAGATTACAGGAATTACCAAAATGTGACACAGAGACACAAAGGGAGCAAATGATGTTGGGAAAATGACACCAACAGACTTTGCTCAAGGGGGGGTTGCCATAAACCTTTAATTTGTAAAAAGTGCAATATCTGCAAAATGCAATAAAACAAGGTATGCCTGTAAGCTATTTGTAATTCTTGCCAAATCAATGTTAAGCATTATCTACTAATACTTTACTATGAAAAATGACAAACGTGGCCCACTTTGTCATCCCAGTGTTTCTTCATCATGACTGCAGTGACCTATAAAATTTTAAACAATATACTTGAGCTTTATTTCCACCTGTCATCTTTGGACAGTATTTTGTGACTCTGCACTATCAGAGAGCTGTCAGCGCCTATATACTTTCTTCTACTGACCCTCTCCTCATTAGCACAGCCAACTGAGTTATCTCAGTCTCAATGCTACTTTTACATTCCTATTATTACATTCTTTTTTAAAAAAATTATTATTATAATTAAGTCACCTGTGCTTTGTCTGGAGTTGGTTTTGAAAACTGAACCCAATGAACTGCACTTTCAATGTTATGATTATGTAAATGTTATTCATTGGAGTATTATTTATGGGCTCTTGGAGACATGATTGTAAACTTAAGAGCAAATATGTAAACATTAAATGAGAGAGGTACTCTTCTTAAGGTCATATAGCCAATAAAACTTGGAGTTTTCTGGAAACCTTCTCAAAGTTATAGTGAGTGATGGAGGTGGGATGTCTCAAATCTAATTCTAATGCACTGATATTGAACACAATGCTGTACAGTAAAAAGTGCAGATGATGAGATTTTAGTCATAGAAAAGTAATTTATGTTCATAGCATTAAGTCAGGCAATATTGAGATGTCCATATGTTCCCATATGTATCCATCCATACCAGTGTCTGTGCTTACAGAAATATACTCATGTTTTGAGTTTGGGTTTATTTATTTTATTCTTTTTTAGAAAAAAAGGATTATACTATGCATATTATTTTTTAAAGCTTTTTATTTTGAAATTACTTTTTGATGAACAGATGGGTTCCAAAACTATCACAGAGTGTCTTGCAAGTCTTTTACCTTATCCTCTAATCTTAACATCTCACATGATTGGGGCATATTTATCAAAACTAAGAGTCTATTAGTTAACTAATAGACTAATATTAGTTAATGCTAACTGTTTAACGTTAACTAAATAATAGACTTTGATTTTCCACTGCCTTTTTTCCCACTAATGTTCTTTTTCTGCTCCAGGATCTGCTCCAAGCTACCATGATGCATTTACTTCATTTAGTCTTCTCCCATCTGGAATAATTTCTCCATCTTTCCTTGCCTTATATGACCTTCACACTTTTGAAGAATCCAGGTCAGTTATTCTGTAGAGTGACTCTCAATTTGAATTTGTTTCATATCTTCTCATATGTAGGTATGTTTATGGCTCTAGGGCAAGACTGTTATAGAGGTGAAGTGCCCACTCAGTGCATCCTATCAGAGAATATTTGATATAAACATGATTTATTACTGGTGACATTAGCTTTGATAGCTTGGTTAAAGTGTTGTCTGCCTGATTTTCCACTGCAGTTACCTGTTTTACTTTTTCATACTCAGTTCATTACAAGTGACTTATTAAGTCCAACCTTCACTCAAGAAAAGTGAAATTAATTTCCATCTACCTCCTGAAGGAATTTCAAAGTACCTGTGGGCCCACGTTAATAACAATGCAGTAATAACGTATATTTAATGGTGATATTTGAAGGCTATGTAAACGCCCTGATTCTCCTTAAAGTTTGGTCAGCAGGTTTGCCTGGAGTCATTGCTGCTATTGGCCTCCAATGGTAACTTTCTATTCTCCTCATTCCTGGGTTCGCCAACTTCCTGTTGGATTTTGTTTTTAATGTGCATACAATAAAACTTATTTTTATGGTGTAGAGTTCTACGGGTATTAAAAAATGCACAATCGTGTATCCACCATCCAGTACAATATAGCAGTGTCATTCCTGTGAAAATTCCTCTATGTAGCCTCTTAGTAGTCAGCCCTTCCCTCTTGCCTAATTCCTGGAAACCACTGATACATTAATCCTCTCTGCAGTTTGACGTTTCCAGAATGCCCTGTAAATAGAACCCTAGGATATGTAGACTTTGGTTCTGGCTTCCTTCACTTAACAAAATGAATTTGATATTTATCCATGCAGTAACATAAACCCATAGTCTGTCCTTTACATTGCTGAGTAGTGTTCCATCCTATAGATGGGCCACACTTTGTTTATCCATTCATGTGATGAAGAACATCTGGGTCATTTCCAGTTTGGGGTTATCATTAACAAAGCTCTTCCAAACATCCATGTATAGGCTTTTGAGTGAATGTATTTTTTAATTCATTCAAATAAAAACTAGTACTAAGAGTGCTGCACCCTATAGGAAGTGTGTGTGTAACTTTATGAGGAAAATGTCAAGCTTTTTCAAAGTGGCTCTACCCATCTGCATTCCCTCCAACAATGAATGAGAGTTCCTTTGGCTTTGTATCACTGGTAATGTCAGGTTGTTATGGCTGTGGAGTTGTTTAGTTCTCTTTTGCCATTTTTATTAAGTGTGAAATGGTATCCAATTGTAGTTTTAATTTCCACTTCCCAATGACTAATGAGGCTGAACATCTTTTCATATGCTTATTTGCCAAACATATACCTTCTTTAATGAAATTGTCTATTCAGAATTTTTTTTCTCATTTTCTGTTGCTTTCTCTGTGTTGAGCTTAAAGGGCTCTTACTATGTTCTGAAGACAATCCACATATTTCTTTTTGTTTAATTCCATTATTGTCTAAGAACCTGCTTTGTATGATTTATATTCCTTTTAATTGTCAAAGATGTGTTTTGTTAAATGAGGTATAACTTATTAATGGTGACCTTTCAATGTGCACTTGAGAAACATATGCATTCTTTTCCCATTGGAGGGAGTGTTCTATAAATATCAATTGGTCACATTGGTTGATAATGCTGATCTCGTCATTCGGATTTTTCGATTTCATACCTACTCATTGTATCAATTACTGAAAGACAAGTGTTGAGTACACTAACATATATATGGCTTTGCTTAGTTGTCCTTTCAGATCTGTCAGTGTTTGCCTCATGTATTTGTAAGTCCTGTTCTTAGGTGCATACAATATAGGATTGTTATATCTTCTTGATGAAATGATCCACACATGATTAACATATTATTTACTGTTATTTTACATTTTCTGTGTGGTACTTGTCACACTTGTGTCGTATCTGAGTCTGGTTCTGATGATTGTTTTGTCTCTTCAGATGGTGGGAGTTTCCTGTTTTCTTCCCCAAGCCTCAACAAGAGTCTATAAGTTCTGTAAGGCAGCAGATTTTATTTTTCTTTCCCCTTCTGTGAATTGCTGGTGGGTTCTTGGATGAAAACCCTGAAGTCTGCAGCCTCACACTAGCCCAAACTCTCACACTAGCCACACTCAGCCCTTAGGATTTCATGAAAAAATTTTAGTTGGATCTTCTTACTGAGCTAAGGTGTCTAGTAGTGTCTGCCCCAGGTAACAATTACATGAGCCTCATTTATCCTGCAAGTACCTGTCTCTCCCCAGATTTCTTGTTGGCAGTTTGTTCTACAAAGTCATTTCACTGATGGGTTTGATGAAAATTTTTAATTTACATTTTGTCCAGCTTTTTTATGTTGTTGTATGCAGTGGCCATTTTCAACTCTCCTACATCTCCAAGATGAAACTGGAAGTCTTATATTCTACATATTATTTTTAACTTGTTTTTTTTTCTAATTTGAAATATCATGGATATAGATATATTTCCATTGAAATATCAGTATATGGAGATTTAGCTTAATTTGTTTGAGTAGCTGCATAACATTCTGAGTATGCACAGTACCATAATGTATTTAACGAGTCTCCTATTGTTAGGCAGTCACGTTTTTAATAAATTTTTCATTCGTTTTTTTTCCTCCTTACTAACCTTGCTGCTTGTTGGCTTGTTGGGACATTTAAACTGTTAGGCATTGAATTGTGTCCCCCTAAAATATATGTTGAAATCCTGCCCATCATCAGTACCAATCAATGTGATCTTATTTGAAAATAGGGTTTTTGCAGATGTAACCAACTTAAAATTAGTTCATTAATGTGAGCTCTAATCCAATAGATGGGTGTTCTTTTAAGAGGGAAATTTCATGTAAGACAGAGACACAGTCCGTGTGACAACAGAGGTGAAGATCACAGTTCACTCTCATTATAGCTTTTGATTCTTGCTGGACCATGAATACAGCTGTTCACTGTTTCCCAAGGAAAGAGTAGTTTTCCCTTGGAAAACAGCACTAGATATTTCCCTGTCTTTTGTCATTACTTGTTCTCAAATTCTGTACCTCTCTCCTCTTAGTCAGTTGTGTGTGTAAAGTGGGTTTCAGTGAACTTCTGGGGCTGACTTCCCAATAGAAGAATAGAATGGTACTGAGGCAAATAAAGTGGTTATGGAAGTGACAATGATACTCATCAAACACTCTAACTATGCCCCTGAATTTCTCAGCTGCCCTGGGAATCCAGGTGACTACTTTTTCCAGCCAATGGGCCACGGGCAGAAGTGCCACGTGTCACCAGCGTGTATTGTAAACTGGCAGGTCACTCCCGAGATGCCTCTTCTGCCACAGCAACTGAGGAGGCTTCCTTTTCAGGATTGTAAAGCTAGAAGACAGGAAAACCCTTTCTACATCTCTGAATGGGTAACTCTATTTGTACCAGACAAGCAGTATAAGTGAAAACAAAACTGTGGAATGATATTTAACTTCAGCATGACCTAGCCTATCCTGACAAACAAGAATACAAGGAGTAACTTTATTCAAAATAGGAAAGCAGGTACAATGATAGCTTTACCTATTGAGCATGAAGAAGCAGATCTTAACCCAATAAGAAAATCAAGGAAGGCATCACAGAGTAGAGAGCATCTGAGTTAAATTTCAGAACTTAAAATCATGTGTCGTTTTACACTTGAGATCTCAGAGGCCCAGAATTGCCCTCAATCATTCAGTTAATAGCAACATAAAGACCAATCCCTACAGCCTCTGAAATAGTACTTTCAAAGAAAATTGTGGTAAGAATTTATTCATTTAAATAGTGTTGATTACACAGACATCAGAATTGACCCTCTGCAATTCTTAAAGATGATAGGAAATGAGAGGAAATAGCTATTTGAAGAAACTCCTTAGTGAGTACAAAACACTGCCCTCCTCTTGGCCACAGATGATTTTTTTCTCAGGATCGCTTCGAGTCAGATTTTCTAACAGTACATCTCAACTCCATCACTAAAGTATCAAAAAAAGTGAATAAATATATTTACATAGGATATAAATATATATGAGCCATTCATCAGGAAATTGAGATAATCTCTTAAAAACAGCATTTCTACTCATATTGGTCATTTATTATTTCCTTTGAGAAACTTACTAAAAGGCTCAGTATAAAGGGTCTATATTCATTTTCAATAAAATAAAATAAAATCCAGCTTTTGTAACTGGATCTAGGCCATGAAACTCCTCCAATACTTTTCCCTCTCCTATATAATTGTCATTTTGTCATAATTGTCTTGGAGGAAGTGTTTTATTTGTTCAACAAAAAGACTATCCTATGAATGAAAGAAATTGGCAGAGGCTTTTGGTATTAACTACCTGCGTCATTACAAAATTTCCCCAGCTAACATTTCTGAAAATATTTTATAGGTATTTTTGATCAGCCTCTTAAAATGTTTAAGTGGTTTTTTTTATGCTTTAGTTATATCACAAGTTTTAACATCATATTGTAAAGTATTATATATATTTATAATATTAATATATAAAATACTTTATATGTATATTTAAAAACCTAATAACCTTACAGAATAAGTAGATCCAGAGCTCATATTCCCAGGACAGTCTTGAGAAATCGCTGGCGTCTCTACAGACTTAGTGGATCCAATGGTATGTATGACAGTCCACAGGTGGGTCCACGATGAAAGTTCATGTAGGTTGTACTCCACAAAAGACTCTTCCCCAAGGGAATAAGTAGAGTCCAAAATCCAGTCCACTCTCTGTTTACCAAGCTTTATTTCCTGGTTAAGCTGGATTAGGTGAGAGGAAGTGGCACTTTACACAGAAAGCCATAGGCTCACTAATCCACGTGCCCCAAGTCAGAGTCCTTCCAGAAGGGTAACATCTTCCCTCATCTGTATACCCCCTTGACAGAGTCAGCAGTGATCTCTTCTATATCTTTAGATCAGAGAGTTCTCATAATGGTTTACAAGTGTGGTGGAATATCAAACCCCATCGACCCTTGAATTGAAAGGGAATTTTTTAGACCAGTCCAAGACCTACCAACAAACAAGACATAGAAAAAAACAAAACCAAAAAAACGTAGAAGCAACAGGCACACCTATTACAGTTAGTGGAATTAAACATTAAAGTAACTCGAATTAATATGCTCAAAAAAAGACTTCTTAAATTTTTAAAGATTAAAAAACATTTAAATGAAATAAAATGGAAACTCTAGAACTATAAAGATACATAGTGTCAAAAATTACGATATTAACAAATGAATTTAACTACAGAGGTATGCAGCTTAAGAGAGAATTAATAAACTGGAAGATAATTCCATAGAAAACACCCAGAGTAAAGCACAGAGAAAGAAGAAAAAAATAGAAGATACTGAAAAAGGCATAAAATTATACATGAGTTATGGTGAAAAATCTAACATGAGTTATTGGAGTCACATAAGGAGGGGAAAGAATGAGGTGGAAGCAGTGCCGGGAGATACCAACAGAATTTTCAAAACTAGTGAGAGATATCAAGCCACATATTCCAAAAGCACTGTAAACTCTAATCAAAATAAATACCAGAAACAAACTAACAAAAACATAAAAAGTAAAAGAAACACATGTAGGCACGTAAGAATGAAATGACAGAAAAACAATGACAAAATGTGAAGAGCAGCCAGGGACCAGGGTGTTTTTTTTTAAAAGTCACAATATCCTCAGAGAAATAGTAATAATACTGGAAGCTGACTTCACAAAAGAGATGGGAAGCCAGGGAAGAATGTGCTCAAAGAAAATGAAAGGAGCTGGTTAACTAGAATTCTGTACCCAGAAAAATGGTTCTTAAAAAACAAAAGTAAAAAAGGACATTTTCAGACAAGAAAACACAGAATATAATATTGGTAAACTCACACACAAAAAGATATTAAAGTGATTTTTTTTTCAGGGAGAAGGAAAATGAACCCAAGTGGAAATAGAAATGAAAGAAAGAATAAAAACAAACAAAAGAGTAAACATGTTGGTAAATCTATAGGAATGTTGACTGTATAAAACAATAATGGCAATAAGAATGCCTCGAGGAGTTTGAATATATATAGTTTTAAAATTCATGAAAATAACACATAGGAGAAAGGTAATTAAATTTAGTGAGTTTAGTGAGTTTCCAAACAAAGACTTTGCTTTGTTTGGAAAATGATAGCAATACTAATTTATATTGAACTATAATAAATCAAAAAAGCATGTTTAATTTCTAGATGTGGACATTCATAAAATAATAGTAACAATCTATAAAAAGGAGAAAAGTTGCATAATGCATCCCCTTTCACATATGCAAAAAGAAAATTATTAACTACAGAGACAACCGAAATTATTTTAAACAGAAAAAGTAAAAATAATGTAAAAGAAATAAAACACAATTGTATACTTCGTAGCTCAGCTGTACATAATATTTGTTAAAATCACAGAATATAGTTACCTAATATTAGTCTAATTACAAGTAACATATTAAGAAGTCATTGAATCATATGTAAAATGTAAACATTAAGGAGATACAGTATAGAAAATAAAGGAATAACAAAATACATTAAAAATATTGAGGTAAAGACCATAAGAAACAGCTAAACGTGTTGAAAATCATTGCCTCTGAGAATCAGGGTAAAGACAGAAGGACAAGTAGATGGTGATTTTTCATTGTAAGACTTATAGAAATATTTTACATTGGTGAAGTAAAAAAATCAAATTAAAATTTAAAATAAATAAAGAAAAATCTTTATCCAAGAACGAGTACCCAAAAAAGCTGAATATTTAAGTAGCTCAGGCAATTAAAAACCTCAAAGGTGAATAAAATTCCCTATTAGATCTTAGTATAAGCAATGGAATGGCTCCTTCATTGAGAACTGCTGCGATGTTTGCAATAAATGAAAAAGAGAAAGAACAACTATTGATCTGAACTTCTCTCTTTTGAGATCAGCAGACTTTTCTTCAAACTAGAAATGTTAGCATAACTGTCGTTTGCACCCTGTGAGAAGAAAGGCAACAGACTAACTTCCTCCCAGAATCACAGAAGCCTTTCAGAGAAAAATCCTTCAAAACTTGTAGGAGGCTAAACTACCAGATTCTCAAAGAGGAAAATAAAGCACATTATAGAAATTTCAGTACATTTGATAGATTCCTCCCAAATTTTTAAGTAATTTGTGAATATTTGAAAAAAAAATAATGATCACAAGTAAGCTACATAGGTTGCTTAATTAAGAAAAGGAAGTCAATTTTTTCTTTAATTACATAAACAAAAATGAATGCTCTCTCTATACAGCAGGTCTTGAATTCTGCAATACATTTGAGAAAAGTCTATTATGACATGCTTAAATGCACATGATTCAGGAAAAGGTGGACAAAACCTGTGGAAAGGTTTACTTAGGAGACAAAAATGTCCACAAGGACTTTTGCCTAAATTGCATTTGCCATGGTGGGTTATTTATTAATTTATCCCACAATTAACTACTGCCTTTCCACAAAGCTAAGCACAATGCAAGACACTAATGGGATAGTAATGAGTAAGCATAGACAAGCTCTCCCATTCATAAGATTACAATTTACAGATGGATGCATATGGTTAAATATATGATAATAATAAATTGTAACAGATTTTATGATATCGATATATAGAGTATGATGAGAGAAGTAAGAAGTGGTTCCCAGAGGAACTGAAATCCAAATGAATCTTTGAAGGATGAACAGGAACAAACATGTACTAGCCTGTTCCTGAGGTGAGATGAGTATAGCGTATCTGAAAACAATCAGAGTACCTTAATATTATCAGCGTGCAAAGTAAACGTGGAGTGGGAGACCTGCAGAGAGAAAACGAGAGACAGCATCAGAGGCCAGGTGTGAATAAGACAAGCCACCTTAAGGAGTCATCCCTGGGAGGCCCCTACAGCAGAGGAGTGATGAGATCAGATCACCTTAGAAGGACCGCTCTGGCCACGGTATGGAAAGTGATTTGAAGGCTGACAGCACTGGAATCGTAGAAACATGGAGGAGGTCCCTGGGATGATTCAGACAAAAGTTTAGATGGGGGATGCAGTGATTCAACAGAAGGATTAGAAGGAAGTAGGCAGATTCAGGAGGTTCTTAGGAAATGACTCAGGAGAACTTGGGAACCGATGACTCTGGAATGAGGTGTTGTATCTGTCCTGGGCTGTTCACCTCGATACAGAGCATAGAGGATACATATGAGAGGGACAGTCATGGGTTAGTCTGGGGCATGTGAAGTATCTATTTGGATCTATGTATTCAAGGTGGGGAATCAGTAGACATCTGGATATCAGCTTTGAAAACAGTGAGTAGCTAGAGAATGAAGCTAGATTTCTGGCAGTCATCAGGGTCTAGATAGGAATTAAAGACACAGGAGTAAATGAAATCTCTCAGGGGGGCTTGTGAAATGAGGATAGGCCGGGGCTAGGATGCAGAGCTGATAAACACTAACTTTCAGGCAGAGATTCTCAAGGGATTGCTAGAATTAGGATCAAATCTGTGCTTGTTAAATCTTCGAAAGGCTAATCTCTTATGGTGAGACCCACAGGATTTCTATTCATATTCAAGCTTGGCAACCAGTGATCTGAAGATTTGCCAAAGGGAAAAAGATCAAGCAGGAGGTGTTAAAGGAAACAATTAGAAAAATTTAAGGGAAAACAACAGAGGCTGAAATTGTTTCAAAAAGAGGTAGTGGTCAATAGTGACAGATGTGTCCAAAATTTGAGTAGGGAAAAGTTGGGAATTGCTATTGGGTCAAACCCAGGCATTTGGTTGATATCCTCGAGAATGCAGTTTCAGAGGAGCCAGGAAATCAGGAGACAGGCTGCCCTAGGAAATTGTAGGGATGGAGAAGGATGGCAGAGCTGGTTAGAGGAAAATGAGTAGACAAACAGACACGCTCTAGAGGTATGGCTGTACAACGTTAACCAGGGGTACAGAGATGGGAAACAAAAGTGACGCGGGGAACTCTTTACAAGATGGGGGAGACTTGAGTGCTAATGGGAAAGGAAGTGAGAGAAAGTATGTGATTTTGGGGCTCAGCCTGAAGAAAGATGCGGTCCAGAGGTGACGTGGAAAAATTGGTTTCAGAGAGGAAGAACAACAGCCAACGAGTTGTGACCAAAGAGGAGGGGAAACGTTGGACCCCCTGGCATTTGAAAATTTGGTGGCAAGATTTTTCACAGCTCTCTTCAATCAGATGAGTCTACAAGTATTTGGGGGGTGGGGGGGGGTTCTTCTTTCTCATTTGGTTTAGTGGCTTTTTGGTACATGTGGTATTTATGCTGTTTCCATATCCATGATTTGGGCAGTTTTTTACAAAACGAATTCAATAGTTTAGGGGAAAAAGAAACTTTTTCAATGCTTTGGAATCAATTATGTAGTATGGAAATTACCTGTTTCTATTTTTTGTTTGTTCCTCTGTTTTTGTGAGTCAACTACAAGTCAGAATAGTCTTAGCTTTGCAATATATGCTTTTTACTAATTCTCAAATATCCCTGATGATTGACTTTTTTTAAAAGAGAAAAACCCTTGAGACGAAGTGAGAGAGTGGCATGGACATACATACACTACCAAATGTAAAATAGATAGCTAGTGGGAAGCAGCTGCACAGCACAGGGAGATCAGCTCCGAGATTTGTGACCACCTAGAGGGGTGGGATAGGGAGGGTGGGAGGGAGACGCAAGAGGGAGGGGATATGGGGAATATATGTATACGTATAGCTGATTCACTTTGTTATACAGCAGCAACTAACACAACAATGTAAAGCAATTATACTCCAATAAAGATGTTAAAAAAAAAAAAAAGCCCTACCTGTTGTCAATATCTGGCAGAGAACAGACACTCAGTGCACATTTTGAATGAAGAAGGAGACAAATCAGCCCCGTGCCTTCCACATCGCCCTCCAAATACATTCTACCTCTTGTATTTACAGCTCAGTTTCCAGCCGGGAGGCTTGGAGCCACACAAACTATTGGCATAAATTGAATCTCTGCTATTTGCCAGGCATTGTGCTAAGCCCTCTAACTTCAGGGCAATTTTCAGTTGTCCCCAACTCTCTCCTCACCATCTACATCTGCAGATCCCACTCAAACTAATTCTACTCAGAGATGCCCCTGGATTCCTACCTTTTCTCTCTCTATCCTAGTGATGATACCTTCATCCTCTACCTGATGACCTCTCACCTGGACACCTAACAAGCCTCCGGTGTGAGTCCCCACCACCACAGCCAGTCTCTCCCCACTCCCTCCACCTTTTACATTCCTAGTAAAGTTATCCTCCAAAAAAAATTCAAAATCATTCACATCACTGACCTGATTTTAAAATGTTGACTATTTGTGATTAGTTTGGATAAAATCCCAAACTCCTTAGCTTGAATGGTCCTTATTTCGGCCACACTTCTTATCCACATTCATTCTCAACTCTCTCCCACCCCGCAGACCCTCCACCATGCTCACAGTCTTGCTGTTCCCTAACCCTCCCTAGGTCCCTTGTCTCTGCTTCTGCTTAAATTGCCCTTTGCACCTTCATCTTCTCCCAAATGCCTGCCCACCCTTTAAAATCGAGATCAAATGTCACCTCTTTAATGGAACTTCTCTCACATCCCCGCACACAATTATTTCCCATCTCTGTAATGTCACTCATCACCGTGCATTCTTATTCACCTTTAAAATCACTCAAGTTGCTCCTCAAAGCAGGGAGACAGGCTCCTTCTCATCCCCCACTGTGTTCCTGGTACCTAGAAGTGTCACATTCAATCTTGGATTAATTTGCTAGGGCTGCTGTAGCAAAGGACCACAAGCTGGGTGGCTTGGGCAATGAAGATTTACCATCTTGGAGCTCTGGAGTCGGGAAGGCTGAAATCGAGGTGTTGGAAGGCTGGTTTCTTCTGAGGGCTGTGACAGAAGGATCTGTCCAGGCTTCTCTCCTTGGCTTGTACATGATCATCTTCTCCCTGTGCCTCTTCACAACATCTTCCCTCTGCACGTGTCTCTTTGTGTTCAAATTTTCCCTCTTTACAAGGACACCAATCCTACTGAATTAGGGGCTCACTTTGCTCAGTATGACCTCATTTTATCTGATTACATCTGCAAGGACCCTATTTCCAAATAAGTTCACATTCTGAGGTCCTGGGGGTTCAATCCATAACAAATGCAACGGATGAATGCTTGTTGAAGTAGTGCATGAGCACACAGTGAAGGAAGAAATGAATGAAGCATCATCACTCTGTCCTTTGAAATGTACCCCATCATTTCCTTTCCTCCCAAATCCCACCAGCTATTTTCTTCACTCTTTCTCAGGTAACTTTTTATTGATCGCTGCTATATGGCTCTATTTCCCAATCCAGCCTTCATATTTCTGCCATATTATTCTTTTTCAATGCTCTTTACACCAACTCATTTATCTGACTAAGGGTCTCCCACGGCTCACTTTCTCCTCCTGTATCAAGTCTAAAAACACCCTACTTCCTTCTAAGAACTATTCTAATCTGACTCTATCTTATTTATTATAGGTTAGGCAATGTATGGGCTTGGCCTGTGTGCATAGCTACACGAGGCTGGGGGACTCTTGAGAGGAAACGAGATCTAAAAATTGACCACATATTTTAAGTAGGTGAAATCTAGAAGGAGGCCTGGGGGGGTTATGTGGCTCAGCAGGCTGAGCAACACGTCAGAAGAATCTGATGATGAATAAACAGGCAAATGCAAATATAGCATCAGGAGCTCTACACAAAGGAGCAGTGGGTCCCAACAGGCTGGTGGAATCCAGCAATAGGAAATCTAAGGGCAGGTGAAATTCTGAACTGCAGGGAAGCAGACCATACAGGAAAACGTATCTCTGGGTTAAAAAGCACAAGCCACTGGGATACAGTTCAGAAGGAGGGTCCAGGTTTTCTGGTTGAGCCATTAGACCCATGAAAACAAACAAACTACAACCTAGGGCTGGAAGTGTTGAGCACCAAGGAACTGAGGTGAGAGCAAAGAGGACATGGGAACCAAATGAGTCAGCCCAGTTCATTCAAGCTGGGCACAAGAATAATGGAGCGGCACAGGAATGTGATGAAAAACTAGGCTTATGTAATCAATCTTCCCTCCCAACCAGGAAGAAAATATAGACAAATAAAATATTATTTTTGTTATTATTTAACAAATATTTTACACATAAAACAACTGCTATTTAATATTATTTAAAGACTTAAATGTATGATCTGAAACCATAAAACTTCTAGAAGAAAACATAGGCAGTCTGCTCTTTGACACAGGTCTTAGCAATAGTTTTTTAGATATGCCTCCTCAGGCAAGGGAAACAAACAGAAAAAAGCAAATGAGACTACATCAAACTGAAAAGCATTTGCACAGCTAAGGAAACTATCAACAAAACAAAAAGGCTGCCTGCTGAATTGGAGAAGGTATATCTGACAAGGGGTTAATATCCAAAATACACAAAGAACTAATACAACCAATATCCAAAACAAACAAACAAACCGATTAAAAAGTGGGCAGAAGATCTGAATAGACATTTTCCCGAAGTCGTACAAATGGTCAACAGACACATGCAAAGATGCTCAATATCACTAATTATCAGGGAAATGCAAATCAAAACCACAATGAGATATCACCTCACGCCTGTTAGAATGGCTGTTAACAAAAAGACAACAAATAACAATTGTTGGTGAAGATGTGGAGAAAAGGGAACCCTGTACACTGTTAGTGGGAATGTATATAAATTTACGCAGCCACTATGGAAAACAGTATGGAGAGTTTTCAAAAAGTTAAAAATAGAACTACCATACAATCCAGCAATTCCACTCCTGGCTATTTATCTGGAGAAAACATAAACACTAATTTAAAAAGATATATGCACACCTAGTATCATTGCAGCAGTATTTACAAGAGCCAAGATATGAAAGCAATCTAAAAGTGCCCATAGATAGATGAATGGATAAAGAAGATGTGGCACATGTATACAATGGAATATTACTCAGTCATAAAAAGAATGAAATCTTGCCATTTGCAATAACATGGATGGACCTACAGAGCAGTATGCTAAGTGAAATAAGTCAGACAGAGAAAGACAAATGCCGTATCATTTCACTTATGTGTGGAATCTAGAAAACAAAACAAATGAACAAACATAATAAAACATAAGCAGAGCCATAGATACAGAGAACAAGCATGTGATTGCCAGGGGGAGGGGGATGGGGGAGGAGAGAAATAGGTGAGGGAGATTAAGAACTACAAACTTCCCATTACAAAATAAATGTCATGGGTATGAAATGTACAGTGTGGGGAATATAGTCAATAATTATGTAACATCCTTGTATGGCGACAGATGGTAACTAGAATTTTCGCGATGATCATTTTGAAATGTATAGAAATATCAAATCATTATGTTATGTACCAGGAACTAACATAGTGTTGTATGTTAATTATACTTCAAAACAAACAAGGAATCTCACCGAAAAAGAGATCAGATTTGTGGTTACCAAAGTGGGGCTGGGGGGAGGGAGGATTGGATGAATGTGGTTAAAAGTTACAAGATTCCAGTTATGAGATAAATACATACCAGGAATGTGAGGTACAACATGATAAATAACAGCGTTGTACACTATATACGAAAGTTTTAAAGACAGTAAATCCTGAGTTCTCATCACAAGGAAAAATATATTTTCTATTTCTTCAATTCCGTACGTATAGGAGATGACTGTTCACCAAACTTATTGTCGTGATCATTTCATGATGTATGTAAGTCAATTCATATGCTGTACACCTTAAACTTCTACAGCACTGTATGCCAATTAGATGTCAATAAAATTGGAATAAAAATATGATTTTGAAATTTTAAAAAGATCCACAGCGTTTTATCTGGTTTTAAAAATTTGTGACACAGAGGGCACAACATGACGTGAGGATAAATGCTTCCTAAAATATCAGTAACGTTTTCTCAATGAGTAAGCACAGCAGAGGGAGAAGCCCAGCAGGTCATGAGAAGTAGACACAGATTTCCAGGCTATCTCCACAGTTCCTTGTAGGAGCTAGTAACCCTCTGATGGGCTAAGCCTCTCTTCTCTTATACTTACCTTATATGGTTGTCTTAGAACCAAATGAAGCAACATATGTGAAAATTGCTGTGTTGACTAGAGGATGCATTTCAAAAGCTTGTCACCACCATCAAGGATAATAGTACAGCAGTAGATAATATAACACTATACTAACATACTAATAGTAAGAGGACTAGTATTTAAAATCTTTGCTGCTGAGAATTCCCTTGCGGTCCAGTGGTTAGGACCCTGCGCTTCCACTGCAAGGGGCACCGGTTGGATCCCTGGTCAGGGTACTAAGATCCCACGAGCCGCATGGTGTGGCCAAATTAATTAATTAATTAATTTAATTAAATCTTTGCTGCTAAAGGAAAATGTGACCTCAGAGAGGTGTGCTTTTCTGCTATTCGTCGTTCGTTTCATGCCCTTTGGCCCTTGTCCAAGAGGTGCCGCAGCTTCAGATGAGACCCAGAACGACAAAGGGCAGGAGATACTGCAGGAAGATGGTGCCGGCGGAGGACTCTTTCCTCCCTGCCCCCATCCCCCTCGGGTGCCTCTCCCCCAGGCGGGCTCAGCTCCCCTGCCAGTACCACAGTGACAATATGAGATATCGCATCTGAAAGAAGCACAGCCAAATATTTGATTTGGACGATTACACTGAAGATGCCTCATCACAACTGTGGGTGCCCAGATTACCAACTCCTTGCTCTTGGCTTCCGTACACTGTGCAGTGAGTACAAACTGCACAGAGAGCTCATTACAACACGGATGGAAGGGATCCCAAATGGCTGATGTGCAGTGTCTTGTTTGGGGAAGGAGTTCACTGATGAGGAATAAGCTGCGGAGGCAAAATGCTGTTGTTTTTCCTGTCAAGGCAAATGGTACTAAGCACATGGCAAGCGCGTTTTAATTTTTTTTTTTTTTTCCTTTCTAACTTGGATTCAGAAATCCTTGGCTATGAGAAAGCAATTCTTTTTCAGGCAGTAGTCGCCATGACTTTTACCCTTCCCTCCTTGACACACCACTGTCTCCATTTCTGTTAGCATCAGTGACAAAAATTACAGATCCTGAAGGATCTCTAGTCTCAGCTGTTTCGCCCCCTCCCCTTCCGGTATTAGCTGTTTCTGACACCCTCTTGGGTTCCTGTTTCAATTTGACTGAAACGTAAATAAAACCATTGTGCCTCATTAGCGACAAACAATACCTTCTTTATAGTTTTACTCCATGGGGATAGTGTCCTTTAAACTTTATGCAGAAACTCTTACCCTCCCTAAAGAAGAAAGGAGACCAGGACTTCAGATTTCCCCACATCTGATTGCAAAATGAAAGGTACACTGTGTTTTTATTTTAAATGTATAAAAGCGAATTTCTCATTCAAAAGTATCCAGTCTTCCTGTCATTGCTTTCAGTGATAATAGTTGTTATTAGAAAATCCTGGAGGATCACTGAAATGCAAGATTGGTGAGACTTTGGTCATTACACACGTACATACACACACACCGCACATTCACAGACATTAATTATGTGAGAACACAAATAGATGCACGTGCATCAACGCGGAATCCTGATGAGGTTCACATTTTGTATCTAGGGTTGTTTATCTTCGCATGTATTCACATACATTCCCACTTGCGTACAAACACAAGTATATCGCATGCCAACTTGTATACATACCTAAATCTAAGTCTTTAGAATGATCTAGAAAAAGGATTAAAGTGACCAGATGCGCGTATGTTTTAATAGATGTCCCTTCTTGATTTTCATAGCCTGACCTGAAAAAAAACATCAAATCATAATAAAGGATGCAGGATAATTTGCTTCTGCTGTCGAGTTAGTTTGTTAGCCCTGCGTTAATCATGCCAAGGTTGTGGGTTTGGTCCCCAGGCAGGCCATTTACGTCTGTTCAGCTCCAGAGCACCAAGCTGCACTTGAACCCACATCAGTCATGAGATGAATGCACCACAAAGACTTGAGGTTGAGCATGTGAGGTCTGGAATAGACTCCGTGGCTGTAAAGCCCAGCTCTCCACTCCCCAGATATGTGATTTCCAACGTTACGTAGCCATCCTAAGCTTCCATCTCCTCATCTGTAAAATTGGAATAATAATTATATTTCTCTCCTCAAACTGCTGTGGAAACTAACTGAGAACACACACATCACAGAGCCTGCCGGGGATGGAGGCTGGGACAAGAGATGGTATCAATATTCATCACTTTGTTACCAGGGAACTAAGCAGTTATGTTGAGTGGATCATATAAATTCCATCCAGCGATCACAGCTCAGGAGCAAGTTTGAAACCCAGGATCATGAGTTTGAAGAATTTGCTTCCTGCAAATTCAAAACGAATGGAAAAATAACTGGCTTATTCCCCAGCTCTCTATTTCCTGATTAATTATTTGAAAGGTTTACAAAACGAATTCCACAGCTTAAAGCCCAATTAAACCTTGCATGAAAAAGTGAAAAAAAAATCAATATATATAGTATAAACTTCAAAAAATATATAGTCAACTTGTCAAGGAGAAATATATGCAGAGAAGAAAATTAACTGTATTCTCCATGCATTCCTATTTCAACTCTACTTTCTACTGTCTTTTCCACTAGTATTGCTCTTATAATTTCACTGAGTCCCCCAGAAGAGCTTTTTGTAGAAAGTGGAGTCATTCAATTACTTTATCTAAGTCCTAAGTCATCTATGTTAATATCATAAATAAGATACTATGTGATGAACCTAAATGTTTTTTGGATATATTAGGTAATTTTTCTATGTGATGATTTACCTATCATTAAAACTGATTCTAGAAGGATATTCAGTTTGAAACGTACTATAAGTCCCAGACTCCCTTTTCTTTTTCTGTGTTCACTAATATTGTAATTTCTTCTCACAGTATTGGTTTGTATTGCTTCTTTGGATTAATTTTTCCATATGTTTCTAATTCACTCTCTAGAGAAATCAAGGTCACGTATAAACAAAACCTCAACTTGTTAAAAAGTAGAAAAAAGAAATCAAACCAATTATTTCCCATCATTTCCCATCATTTATATTTGTTTCTCCCACCAGATAATCATTTAAATGAATTCCACTTGTGATACTGACATGGTCTATTTTATAATTAGCTGTAACATAACCTAAATCTTAAACAAAGTGTCTTATAGAACCTCTAGCATCTTAGAACCACTTGGAACAAATTCTTTTTAGCACTTACAAAACCTTCTCACAGAGAGCTTCTAGAAAATTATTGAGTGTTTCCAAAAAGCTCAATCCAATTTAAAATGTTTGTATTACTGACTTATTCTACATTTTACATCTACATGTAGCTTTACCATTATTTATGCAAATTCATCTTCGTGTTCCTTCATCTTAATTTTCTCTAAATTTCTGTTGATTCAATCTCTTTTCCTTCTTATACTAAAATAAAGTGAAAAAAATTAAAAACTAAAATTTCCACCCATGGTACATTTAATAAAACCAAACAATGAAGTTTTCTTTAAATTACCTCCTCACCTGATATTTAAATATCAAAATGTTCAAATCAGACCACAGACAACGTGTATGAAAGGGTAGCACCTATGTTGAACTCAAAATCTTATCTCTTACCTGCTAGTAAATATAATGTGATTATCACCTATCAGGGGGTGTAGAAATGAGAGAATTTTCCAAATATGGATTCATCTGCATTTTTTAAAAGTAGTAAAGAAAGAAATAAAACTACTATGAGATGTTTACTAAGATGCTGGTTATTCCTCTTGGGACTCTTGCTGACAGTTTAATGAGGCTTCCTAAAAATAGCACCTGGCATAGAGACTTACACTGACCACACAGGAAAGCAAGAAAAAAACATCGTGGGGTGGAGAGGGCCAAATCTCTCCCTTCTGTCTTTTCCCCCCCCCGTGAATGTCTGCTAAAGCTTAGCTAGCAAGACTGGTATCTGTCATCACCCAGTTGCTGTGCTCTGAATGCATTAGGGGCACAATGAAAACAGACCCCAGTCCCTGTAGTGAGCCCACAAAGGACGCTTGAGAATTTGAAGATGTTCTCCCTGCATCCAGAGGCCAAGGCAGTGCCTTCTTTGGTCGGGGGACTGGGATTTTGGTGTACTGTTCCCCAGCATGGCTCTATATGAGTTTTCAGCTATGGCATATTAGGAGGACGGGGAGACACCAAAAGAACATTTTAATAAAGAACAGTATAACACTAATCTGGAGATTGGAGTAAGAAGGACTCCAGCACAAATCAATTTCCTTTCCACTGGTACGTGGTAGTCCTGGGCCAAGGTTGTGAAGCAGGGTATTATTTGTAGCAACCATGGATAAATTATTTTCTGGTTTCATGCTTCGATTTTTAACCAATTCATGTTGCTCATGGCAAAAAAGAATAAATAAACAAACAAACAGTCCAAGGAAAGGTGGAAAGCACAGGAAAGGCGATGAAGCTTTTCTTAAGATTTAATGAGTGCTGGAAGGGGATTCCACTCAGGGAGAGAAGGTATCGCAGAAGCCGAGGGCTGCTGAGATGTTTTCTGCGGCATCAGTGGCTGAAGTGGCTTCGTGTGGTCCTTCCTGCTACCCGGTACCTCCTATCTTGTGATGCGCAATAAATATTAATGGAAGATGAAAAATGCATGAAGAGGCAGGCAGGAGCCTAGTGCCAGAGGAAAGGAGAGAGAAAACTGGAGAAGGCTTTCACTCCCATTTCAATCTGGGTAAATGTAAGGAGTCCGAGAAGCATGAGGAAATCCTCAAAACTGAAAGAATAGGAATGGGACGGGGCAGCAAATTGATAATGATTTTTTAATTATTCTAAACCTGCTTTTGCTACCATTATATGGTTTGAAAGGAGCTTCATCATGACTTATTTTTCTCAAAAACTCTGAGAACAGGGGGAATGAGACACATAAATCAAAGGGCAACAGAAAATCAAAGTTGTGGAGGAGTTCAGCTTTGGAAAAAACATGTAATGAAAAACGGAGGGAAAAAGAAAATGCATAAAATACTGAAACATAAGTAAGATTTGAGACGCAAACACCAGGGAAGGAAAGAGAACATGGGACAGGTTTGCCTTTAGTTTTTGTTTTGCTTTTTAAGTTGGTATTAGAGGTCATGCTTAATGAGATTTTGGGTTGGGGAAAAAAAAAAGTTTACTGCCATTTCAAGCAAAAGAGAGCCCATGCTAGGGATGATATTTCCCGCAACCATGGCATCATTTGCTGACGTTCTGAAACTCAGGGTGTTCTGAAGCCCCGCACTGATACTGTTGAAGCCAACAGGAGAGCAGGTGCTTGAGTTACAGAGTCTGCAAGTTAGGGGACCATGGCTAATTCCTTCCTTAATACACTTGTCTTGTGTATACTTGTTGTTTGTTTTTAATAAGATTTTTTGACCTAGGAAGGGTCTTTAGACAATTAATATAGAGGAAGATAAAGAAAAGTAGAAGAGAGAAGAAGCAGATAGTTTTTAATGATAACAGAAGTACATCAGTGAGTTCTTTATTTTGGTAAAACAATTATTTGGATGATAAGAATAATAATAAAATTTTTTATTGTTTTAATTTGTCATGTGTCATCAGGCCTCAGTATAACCAGCCACTGCACTGTTTACATGTATCATGATGTATTTAACATAAGCCAATTTTAATTTAATTAATCAACAGATTCAATGATGATGATGATATCCTTTGTAAATAATGTCTATGATGAACATTTTAATGCCTGAAAGTAAAATTGCTGGGGCAAAGAGTGCAGAGTTGTTACTGATATGGGAAAAGGGAAGATGTCAACAATAAAGTTTAAAAATAACTTAGCAAGGCAGTGTTATAAAGAAGGAAACAGTTTATTTCCTGTTTAGAGAAAATTAAGATGAAGGAACACGAAGATGAATTTGCGTAAATAATGGTAAAGCTACATGTAGATGTAAAATGTAGAATAAGTCAGTAATACGAACATTTTAAATTGGATTGAGCTTTTTGGAGACACAACAATTTTCTAGAAGCTCTCTGTGAGAAGGTTTTGGTAAGTGCTAAGAAGAATTTCTTCCAAGTGGCTCTGAGATGCTAAAGGTTCTATAAGATGCTTTGTTTGTTTAAGATTTAGGTTATGTTAAGCTAATTATAAAGTAGACCATGTCAGTATCACAAGTGAAATTCATTTAAATGGTTATCTAGTGGGAGAAACAAAACAGTCAACTGCTTCTTACTAGTGTGCAGTCATAACCCGGCCTTTGTCGAGTCGCTCCTCGGAAGACCTGGCCCCTGAATGCTGCAAGGTGGCCTGCAGCTCCATCCTGGCTCTGCCCCTCTCTGGGACAGCCATCCTGGGTTTTGTTTCTATAAATCTTATTCTACTTGCAAATGGATCCGTAATTCCTTCCTCCATCCTTATGAGGAATTTGGTATGTTTTGAATGTGAAATTCTGTTAATATTACCAATGATAAAGAAAACGTTGGGTATGGTGTATATATATGGTATATATATATGGTATATCTATATGGTATATATATATGGTATATATATGGTATATCTATATGGTATATATATATGGTATATATATGGTATATCTATATGGTATATATATGGTATATATATATATACACACAGTTTCCCAACTCTACATACATTCCCCACAGACACACTTGGATGTGGATGATACACCTGCTGTTGAGTAGGGATTCACCAGGCATGAGAATCTCCTTTGGGTGAACTTACTGGGTCTTCATGCTATCTTGAATTTTCCCAGCCGCTTAGATAGTCTTTCCATTATAACTCTGCCCACTTTCCGAGTACAAAATCTTATCCAAACAACTCTAACACTTTCCTAGGTATTTCATCTGACATTGGTAAAGGGAAGGGCAGTTTCCCAGGAACACCAGGTCCCACTTTTAGACATAGCTGGGATTTATTCCTTAAAGCAGTATACACACTTTGATTTGGTTATGAGTTTTTAAAGGATAACTGTTCACCATATGACTACATAGATCTAAGCATATTAAATAAAATATGACATATCATCTTAAATATATAGCTGACATTACAAGAAAGGAAGAAAAATCCACAGACTCTGAAAATAAAGAAGCTGACAATCTACATGGTGAGTACTGATGCTTTAACAGTCATCAGAGCATTTGCTTGTCCGTGTAACCCAGCAAGGTATGTTTCTAACGCCTACGAAGTGAAGAAGACAAAGTGAGGAGATGAAGCTAAGAAGTGACTTAAAATTGGGTCTGAGTTTACCTTTAGCATAAAGGTACATTAGAAAAAACAGTCCATCATCCAATAAGATAAGGGAATGACTGAGGCTTGTCATGGTTTGGACTTTGCCTGGAAATAAAATTGTTCTCTGAAGATTCATAACCGCAATACTACCTTCCCTTGGACTTGGGGTTTGAATTTACATTGCATTGAAGGTCCAGAAAACCCTAAACTGAGAACTTGACATGGAAATCCATCTCAGATTTTAACAGAACTAAGCAATACAGATGCCCCCCTCTCAAGAAGTTCAGATAATGGAATGATCAGACATAAATTCTAAAATAATTATGTTTAAAATAATGAAGGAAAGAAAATTAAGATAGTCTCAAAACTTGAGAGAGGAATGCAGTATTAAAAATTAAATGTATTTGAAAAGGAACCAAAGAAAACTTCTATGAATAAAAAAAATTTGTCATTACATTTAAACACTTAATGGGTGAGTTAAACAGCACATTAGACACAGATGAAAAGAAAATTCAAATACCGAGAGATTTTTATGGGGGCACAATGGTCAGAGAAACATCAAAAACAACTTTAAGGAAGACTAAGTTAGGGGACTTGCCCTACCAAATAACAAGATCTATTTAATAAAGCCATATTTTATAGCAGTTGGAATAGAATAATGTTGGTGCAGGGATAAACACAGTGTAATAGAGAAAAAAGCCATAATACTCAGAAACAGACTCACAATATATGCAAACCTGATATATGACATGGTAAATCAGTTGGATAAGGATGCATACTTCTGGGACAACTGGTTACACACATGGAGAAAAAAAATGAAGTATATCCCTACCTTATACTGTACACAGACATCAATTTCAGCTTCTCTTCCTCAACCCTCCCCACTGCTCTCTCCTCCTTCTCCTTTTAGGAAAGGAAATTTTAAAAATAATTTAGTTTATCCTGATATTTTATTTATATCTTTTTAATATATAAATAAATAATATTTACTATAAGCAAACTTTACTTATATATGCAATATATATGAAATGTACGTATGTATAGATACACATTGCAGTGTATTGTGTGTATATGTATTCCTACTCCTTTTATGTGTGTTTGTATTCATACCCTTTATGCTTCTTAGATGAACAGTAGCATACTACACACTTTTTTCTATCTTGCCTTTTTCACCTGTGGTTATAACACTGTACAGACCTATTCCTCATTCCAACAGTTACATAATACTTCACCATGTAGAATATGTACTGTATAACCTAGTGATGTTGCTTTTCATTTTTTGCCTTAGAAAAACTCTCAGGTGCATATGAATGTCTGCTGTCTACAAAAAAAATTAGAGAAACTCAAATGGCCGCCCACGAAGGAAAAAGGAAATCATGGTTTATTCAAATAAAAGAATATTATGCTGTGCTGGCAGGCTCACTAGTGTGTAACCTTAGATGACTTAAACTAAGTGCTGATTTCTTTAATGGTTAAGCAATGGTGATATCACAAAGAAGCTGATAAGCATTAAATAGAATAACATAAGGGAAATGTTTAGTACTATATCTGTCACAGATGAAGTTTGGTCGTTATTGGTGCTGTTTAGCAAAGGGACCTGGTGGAGGCTGGAAGAAGGCAATGCATATTACCAATGGAAAGCAGTTGGTGAAACTGGTGCCTCTACTATCTTGGAAGGGAGGTATGTGACAATGGATTCCAGCTCTCAGGGAGGAGGCTGGACAGTGGGGCGCCAGCAGCATGTGTGGTTACTATCAGCTGCATTAAACAGGTTTTCACAAGAAAGAGATGAATTCACAGAAGAACTGGTCAATTTGAAACCAGGGGTGCACGGGAATGAATAGATACCAGGAAAGCAAGGTTTGCAGGGGTAAAAGGGAAAGTTGCTCTCTGTGCCCAGGGTAGAAGATAAAACTGAAGAGGCCTTGAGCAAGAGGGTCTATTAGAACTTAGACTTGCAGCAAGAAAAAAATCAAGGGCACGACTTCCACATCCTTTCGTTAAAAAACCTGAAGGTCTTAAGGTGTTTCAGAGTGTAGACGCTATTGGGCTTCGATACCCAGTAAATCTGATCAATTGGACAAAACGTTCCAGAGGGGGAAAAAAAAAAAGATTCACGTGTGGTTCTGAAGGATAGGTTCATGGTTCCAACAGTTAGGTAGAGAATGACAGCATCATATAAAGGAAAGAGAACAGCAGATCATTAAATGTGTCTAGAGAAGAACTATGGGTGTAGCTATGATGTGGAGTCATTGGAATCAAAGTATCACATAACAAGTCCATTATATTTTAAGGAAGTTTAAGTCCAAAGAAATCCTAAGTCTGACCTTAAAAACTGTGATTTAGTCAAGACATAAAATAGCCCACGATCTCCCACCGTTCTTTGGATGGGAACCCCTCTGAGAAAGCAGTTCAGCTCCAAGGAGAACAGATTCTCCTACGCCCTTTTCAGAGATGGCCAGGGAGGAACTGAGATGGAAAAAACTCCCAGAGGGTGGATGTTTAGCTCCAAGCGCTAAACTAGGTGGAGCTATTGGGTTGGCTCCCTTCAGGAGGGAGTGAGTGCCTTATGCCCTTTTGGTCCCAACAGTGTTGGGTGGGGCCGTGTGATAGGTGAGTGGTGAGCAGATGGGACATTGTAAGGCACTTGGGGGCCAGGGCATTGAAGTGCAGATGAAACACATTGCTGGACTCTGCCAATTGAGAAGGTTGTCACTTCATCACCTAGAGTCCAGAGCTAGGAGACCTGGAGCAGAGTCCCCAAGCGTACTGTGAGCAAGAAATGAAATGTCATTGTTTTAAAGCAGGAAGAAGAAGTGCAGGTTGTTTACCACCACAGAATAACCTGGTCTGATGTGATTAATCAGTAAGAACACGGTACAGTAAACAGACATTATAATAATGAAAATGTTAATGAGTAATAATGCTAATATATTACTCACTAATGGTAGTCTCTTATCTTATATCACTAAAAGTTTACATAGAATGGATAATGGACATTTATGTTATATTTATTTAACAGGTCTCCTCTGTTTAATTGCACCATTTTTGCCTCTTAAGATTTCTTGTTTCCTCATCGAGCCTTATCTTTTCTCCTACTACCTAAATATTAACAATCATTTAACTTGTTCTTGTTCCATTTCTCATCCTCATTTTATATTAATCCCTATACTTCCTTGAACAAGGGTAGAACTTTCTTTGTGTTATCCCCACTTTTGTGCTTTTCCTTAAACAAGGGGAGAGTCCACTTTGTATATACTCAGCACCAACAGAGCACATGGGCAAATTCCCTCTGTCCCTGCTCTCTGATCACTGGGTGAGGACTGAATCCTTTTCCCAGATGGAGACAGGGGTGTTGGTTACGGTGCCCAACTCAAAGGGCCCCCTCTTCAGCCGTCAGATATAAAACAGTGTGTGTTCTGTGGGGGTAAGACTCTCCAAACCCCTGCCTGATTCTCTGACACACTGGAGAGAATGGCTGATTCTCTGAACATCTCAACCAACACAGCAATTCCAGGTGGCCCTCCTCTCCTCTTTCCTCCCTCATGGACTCCAGACTCTCTCTATGATGTCACTTTTTATCATTAGTCCCTTGCCGTAGGGAAGACCTGTCATATTTAACACTTTGGAGAAAGGAAGTAAGGAAAAAACACAATATTATGGGTTTAATTGTGTTGCCCTGCAAAAGATATGCTGGAATCTTAACATCCAGTATCTCAGGATGTGAACTTATTTAAAGATAGGGTATTTACAGAGGTAATAAAGTTACAATGAGGTCATTAGGGTTGGCCCTAATCTAAAATGGCTGGCGTCCTTAGAAACAGGAGAAAATGTTGGTGGAGACAGACATGCATAGAGAGAAGATGATGTGAGGAGACACAGGAAGTCTGGAACAGATCCTCTCCTCCCAGCCCTCAGAACTAAGCAGCTCTGCCAAAACCTTGATCTTGGACTTCTAGCCTCCAGAACCACCAGACAATGAATTTCTGTTTTTCAAGTCATTAGGGCTGAGGTACTTTGCTATGGCAGCCCTAGAAAACTAATATCCACATGTTTAGAAATTTCATGTTATTATTAAAACTAATAATTAAAGCAGTTATGTCAACATAGATTTTAAGCATATGATGCTTCTAAGGAACCGGGATTTAATGATGATTTCCATGGGTCCTCCCAAAATTTGGATGATGGCTTTTCCTCCAGAATCTATGCTCTAATCTTCTGATCATCCAGTTATTTGTGGCAGTACACCTGCCATCCTGTGGACTCTCAGGGTGACCACTCGTAGACTGTCTCAGTGATTTCTCTTATTTTAGGTGGAAATTACATCAAAATGCAACATTTTATTTTTGACGTTAAAAATGGCAGCTCTCTGCAGCCCACCCCAGGAAGCTACAGATTCCACAGAGGAATCTTAGAGGGAAAAAAATGAAAAATCAGACATCTATACACCTTTAGTCTAAGGAAGCAGGAAAGCTTAGTCTGGAGAAGTGAAATTTCGGGGGAGACTAGACACATTTCCTAGCTGTTGACCATAACTAATGAGGATAAAGCAAATAATTCCTGAATAGAGCAAAAAATAGGAAATAGGTTTTCTCCAAACATTGTCACCAACTCTGTTGCTTCCCAGTCTCAGCTCTGACACTGCTTCCTCGATTAAATCACAGAATCTCAAGAGCCCTCTGCTTCCTTACATATTAAATAATGGCAACCATGGACAGTAAAGTAAGATATTTTACTTACAATTCTACAAGTGTAATTGATTCCAGAATTAAAATATATAAATTTTACAAAAATGTAAAGGGCTTTAAGTATTGACAAAATGTAGTATCAATGAATAAACCTTTTTTGTCCAATTGCTTTAAAACTTTCAAACATGAACATTCTAAGGCAAGTAAAGGCTCCCTAACTTAGTTTAAATTAAGAAAATGTACTGTCTACGTCAAATGGCATAAACCACCCAATAGTATAATAAAATAATAATCATATACATCGTTGCATACTGACATAAGATTTAGGTGTCACTTTCACTTCCTTGCTCCCCCCCAAAAAGCACATAATCACACACTCATTTATACACATACATGTACTCACACACATGCACTCTCATGTACTGTGTACATTTCCTACCCAGTTTTCCAAAGGTGAAAGTCAAATGAATACTGCTTCCCTCATGTTATTCCTGTAGAAACTCAGACACAGAGAGATTAGGTGATTTGCTTAAATTTATTTAGCACAGAAAATAAATTGTGGAGACAAGAAACAAATCAGAATTCCCTGGCTCACTTTCCCAATGCTCAATAGTAGACTTTAATGTCTGTAGCTATCATTCTTGCATGAAACATATCAAATAAATATGAGGATGAGGTCACCTTTGATTGCACAAAATAATTTTACTCTATTTCTTTGATTGCACAAAATAATTTTACTCTATTTCTTAAATTTTACTCTATTTCTTAAAAAAAAATAAAACAAGGAGGGAGAAAGGATCCCTGAGAAGATGTCATCGGCAGATGTTGTCAGGCTGTGTCTCTACCACTTTTTCTGTGAAGGCTGCCCTAATAGAGGTTCACTGCTTGACAGCGAAATGCCTCTTACTGTGTAGGACTGAAAGAAGAAGATAACTGGCCGACTGTACACTATGTCAATGGCAAGCAAAACTGTGTCTCTTTCACCTCCAAAGCCTGAAAGCCCTTTGAATACTTGAGCCAGGATCTCCTAAGAGGAATCTATTTTCCATGTAATGGTGTGAATCTCCCACATGGAAACTAAATATTCATGACTTCATGAAAGAGCTAAGCTTCTGGAGGAAAAAAAAAATAGATTCTAAGTCCGTTTTATACATTTTGGACAAGCTAGTATTTGACATACTCTATGTGTTCTGAATAGTATTATAATTTCAAATAAATCTCTACTGACATCATTTCAGTAGTGTCAGATCCTTAAAAACCATCTGATAGGTGAAGTGCCCTTTTTGTGGATTAACCAAATAGACACATGAGGAAGGATGTAGAGAAGTGGAGAAAAAGCAAGCCAAGAGGAGGCTCCCTCTCATGTTCCGAGCTGGGATCGTCCCTTATCTCAGAGCTGCTTTTCTTTCTAAGCATCTTAGAAAGTCCTCCGAAACTTCTTTATGGCTCAATGCCTGGGGCATTTCACAACGCAGTCCGTACATAGTAGAAAGAGTTATTCTTCCTCTCTTTCCCTATCTGGGGAAAATATTAAGCAAAGCGGATTACACAGGGGTGTGTCCTATACAAACTGAGCCAGGTAGGGAAACCAGGTGTGGCTAAAGCATGTGGTTACAATGATGCCAGCAAATGGCCTTATAAAACTGAATAAAGCTGTCCAAACCTCATTACGATGTTCTTTCTATGCAGAGAACCATACCTGTTCCTCTTTGTAACCTCTCCCTTCGCTACCCCATGCCCAGGAACTAGCTTCCTACTCACTCCAAACATACTCACTGATTTTGCTGAATAACATACGAAAACCACTTGAATGCAAAATTTCAAGCTGAATGGTTACTTGATGAATATATAATTCTTTAATTCTATTTTTAAAAATAACATCAAAATAGCTAAGAAAAAGTACATTTTTACTTTTAAGCACAACCTCAAAAGTTTAGAGATGGGGTAAGCCATCAAACCTAAAAAGCCATCATTCTTTGCTAATTCAGCTGAGCCCTCAGAAATCTCTCAGTCAAATAAATCTGTATTCTTCTCATATTCCTGTTTTATGTCCAGTTGTTCTTAAAAAGGAGTGGATTCAATATTTCTTGGTTTCCAATAAAATATTTTATGTACTAGAAGCTAGTCAATGATGATTGTGAACAAAAGCCAGTCCTTACTTTTAAATTAGAATATAGTAAGGGAGAGACACAAGGAAACAGTGTATATGGGAAGCAAGAGGAGGCTATTTCCCTCCAGGGTCCAGGCTCCAGGCTTGAACTCTGAAGTTTTGCCAGTGCGATAGGAAGGATAGAAATTTGGGCATCCTGCCCACATACTGGTACTGAGAGTCCAGCCCTATTCTAGACCTAGAGAGTCCACCTGCAGATAACTGAAATTCTCTCCACCATTGCAGCGGCTCTCACACTATACCTCCTGTACTTCCTATACATTTGGCCTTCCTATACCTCCCAGGTAAAGGCTTTCTTGCCATTCCGTCTAGTCCTGACTACTTTCTTAATAGTCTCCTTCTCAACCTTCCAGATTAGCCAATATACCCTCCAAAATTCTTAGCACTCCAACCCAGGATTGCATTTTGCAATTTTCTCAAATTCAGGGGGCACGCGTTTGAACCCCAAACATCCAAGTTAAGAGTGACCCAGTAGAGATTCTGGGGAGGCAAGATGGCAGCATGTGAGCAAGGGTGAAAATGGGAGGGGTGTCACCCATTCTAGGCTGCAATTCCCTTTACTCTATGAGAATTAGAATACCATCTTCATATTGACTCCAGGAGAATAGTTTCCCATTAATCACCCTTATCAGATCAATGTGATATCACTGCAACCTGCCCCATGGCGAACTACACAGCTTTCTTCCAGGAACATAGTGATTCCAACATCCTTTGCCTCAGAAGACTCCAATCACTAGCACAGCCACTGTGGACCCCCTGCAGATTTCACTCCACAGGAATTGGCATGCGAAGACTCCGACCTCCTGAGTGTCTCCCTGTTCCCTCCCTCCCTCCTGCCTCTGCCAGGGCTGACACCTCAGCAGCAGCCATCCCTGGCCGGTGGTGTTGTGCTAGTGCAAGAAACCAGCCTAGACCTCTGCAGCTGCCCCATCTATGTATGCACATTTGGGGCTAGCCTCCCCAGCTGTGCACCTGCACACCACTGGCCTGACACCTGTCACGGGCCTCCATGTATACGCGGGAAGACTACGGAGCTACAGGAGTGCACGACCACTGCCGGAGCTCTTGGGCTGCTTATGGGCCTGGGTCTGGCCCTGTCTCCTATCACCAGCTGGCACCCAGAGGCTCACTTACAGCTAGTTCCTTTAGCTGTGCACCTGCACACCCTTGGCTTGACTCTTGACACCAGCCTCCAATGCCACGTGCCCTTGGTGAGACACAGCATCCAACAGCCAGGGTTCCTGTAGCCGACAGTGTGCTCATGGTAGGCACTTACCATTGCTACTGGGAATCATAGTATATTACAGAAAATCATCAATTTACAAAGGAAGACAGTAAGAGAGGAAGAAAGGAGAAAATAAACTCCAAAATATCCAGAAAACAATTAGCAAGATGACAATAGAAATCCCCTACCTATAAATAATTACTTTAAATGTGTGCAGATTAAATTCTCCAATAAAAAGGCACAGAATAGCTTAATGCATAAAAAAACAAGACTCGACTATATGCTGCCTGTAGGAGACTCACTTTAGCTTTAAGAACACCATAATTCGAAAAGACACATGCACCACAATGTTCACTGCAGCACTATTTACACTAGCCAGGACATGGAAGCAACCTAAATGTCCATCAACAGATGAATGGATAAAGAAGATGTGGTACATATATACAATGGAATATTAATCAGCCATAAAAAGAAACGAAATTGAGTTATTTGTAGTGAGGTGGATGGACCTAGAGTCTGTCATACAGAGTGAAGTAAGTTAGGAAGAGAAAGACAAATATCATATACTAACACATATATATGTGGAATCTAGAAAAATGGTACAGATGTACCTATTTGCAGGGCAGGAATAGAGATACAGACGTAGAGAATGGTTGTGTGGACATGGGCCAGGGAAGGGGGCATGGGGGTGGGATGAACTGGGAGCTTGAGATTGACATATATACACTACCATGTGTAAAACAGATAGCTAGTGGGGACGTGCTGTATAGTGTAGGTAGCTCAGCTCGGTGCTCTGTGGTGACCTAGATGGGTGGGATGGCGGGGAGTGGGAGGGAGGTTCAAGAGAGAGAAGATATATGTATTCATATAGCTAATTCACTTCTTTGTACAGCAGAAACTAACACAACATTGCAAAGCAACTATACCCCAATAAAAAAATAAATAAAAATAAATAACAGCAAAAAACAAAAGTGAAGGAATAGAAAAATATCTTCCTTGCAACTGGAAACCAAAAGAGAGCAAGGATAGCCATACTTTCATTATATCAAATAGATTTTAAGTCAAATATTGTAACCCAAGACAAAGACAGACTAATGGACAATACACCCTTGAGTCTTCAATATTCCACTTTTAACAGTGGATAGATCATCCTGAAAGTAAGTCAATAAGGAAATATTGGACTTGAACTATACTTTAGACAAAATGGACCTAACAGACACAGGCAGAACATTCTGTCCAATAGTTAGTAGCAGAATACACATTCTTCTCAAGTACACATGAAACATTCTCCAGGCTACATTATATGTTAGGCCACAAAGCAAGTCTTAGTAAATTTAAAATAATTGAAATCATACCAAGAATCTTTTCTAACCACAGTGGTATGAAACTAGAAATCAATAACATGAGGAAATCTGAAACATTCACAAATATGTAAAAATATTAATTGTATCCAAATAAATCATAAATTTAATACAAAGGCAAAAATATAATTTTTTCTGGGCAAAGTTCAGATAGGCTCATGGCCCACTATAAATGATTTGGGCTCCCTAAATTTGGGGTCTCTCTCCTATAAAACAGCTCACTGTGTGTGCAGGCATCCCCTGCCTTCTTTGCATCATCCACTGGGAACTGTGGCCCAGTGAACCTGCACAGAAATGATGACATTCTGGCTACCTCTAAGGCTGCAACAAATACGCTATTCTTTGTCCATTACCCAGTAGCCTAATGTCTCTGTCAGCATCTGTATAACTGTGGCAAACTCATTTGTTAACTCACAATTAGGTTACCCATATCGGAGAAAATAAGATTGAATTCCTACCTTAAAACACATGTCAGAATCGATTTTAGGTTGATTAAAAGCTTAAATGCAAAAGCCACATAATAAAAACCATAAGAAGACATTATAGGAGAATCTTTAGGGCCTCCAAGTCAAGAAAAATTTATGTCATACAAAATACAAACTGTAATAAAAATTGATGAATTTAAATCATTTAATATTGAGAACTTCTGTTTATAAAAAGGCCCTAATGAAATTGAAAAGGCAAGCCATAAACTGGGAAAGGATGTTGCTAAAACAGATAATTGACAAAGGATTAGTATTCAGAATAAGTAAAGAACTTCCAAAATTATCAATAAGATAAAAACAAACAAACCAGTTTTTATAGAAAGAAAAAAAAGCTATGAAAAGACATTTCACAGAAAATATATGAAAAGCTCATATGGAAAAATGCTCAATCTTATTTAGAATCAGGGAAATGCAAATTATAACTACAATGAGATACCTTTCCCTACCCATTGAATTGTGAAATATCTTCTTAAAAATCAGTTTATATCAAACATTAACTAGGATGTGGAATAGCAGAAACTTTCCTTTGCTGTTTGTGGGAGGGTAAATCGGTACATTTTTTTTTTAACATCTTTATTGGAGTAAAATTGCTTTACAATGGTGTGTTAGTTTCTGTTTTATAACAAAGTGAATCAGCTATATGTATACATATATCCCTATATCTCCTCCCTCTTGCATCTCCCTTCCGCCCTCACTATCCCATCCCTCTAGGTGGTCACAAAGCACCAAGCTGATCTCCCTGTACTATGTGGCTGCTTCCCACTAGATGTCTGTTTTATATTTGGTGGTGTATATATGTCCATGCCACTCTCTCACATCGTCCCAGCTTACCCTTCTCTCTCCCTGTGTCCTCAAGTCCATTCTCTTAAGTCTGCATCTTTATTCCTGTCCTGCCCCTAGGTTCTTCAGAACCGTTTTTTTTCTTTTTTTTTTTTAGATTCCATATATATGTGTTAGCATGTGGTATTTGTTTTTCTCTTTCTGACTTACTTCACTCTATATGACAGTCTCTAAGTCCATCCACATCACTACAAATAACTCAGTTTCATTTCTTTTTATGGCTGAGTAATATTCCACTGTATATATGTGCCACATCTTCTTTATCCATTCATCTGTTGATGTACACTTAGGTTGCTTCCATGTCCTGGCTATTGTAAATAGAGCTGCAGTGAACATTGTGGTACATGACTCTTTCTGAATTATGGTTTTCTCAGGGTATATGCCCAGTAGTGGGATTCCTGGGTCATACAGCAGTTCTATTTTTAGATTTTTAAGGAACTTCCATACTGTTCTCCATAGTGGCTGTATCAATTTACATTCCCACCAACAGTGCAAAAGGGTTCCCTTTTCTCCACACCCTCTCCAGCATTTGTTGTTTGTGGATTTTTTGATGATGGCCATTCTGACCGGTGTGAGGTGATACCTCACTGTAGCTTTGATTTGCATTTCTCTAATGATTAGTGATGTCGAGCATTCTTTCATTTGTTTGTTGTCAATCTGTATATCTTCTTTGGAGAAATGTCTATTTAGGTCTTCTGCCCATTAAAGACCTAAATGTAAGGACAGAGACTATAAAACTCTTAGAGGAAAACATAAGCAGAGCACTCTATGACATAAATCACAGCAAGATCCTTTTTGACCCACCTCCTAGAGAAATGGAAATAAAAACAAAAATAACCAAATGGGACCTAATGAAACTTAAAAGCTTTTGCACAGCAAAGGAAACCATAAAGAAGACGAAAAGGCAACCCTCAGAATGGGAGAAAATATTTGCAAATGAAGCAACTGACAATGGATTTACCTCCAAAATTTACAAGCAGCTCATGCAACTCAATATCAAAAAAACAATCCAATCAAAAACAGAAATATAGATCAATGGAACAAGATAGAAAGGCCAGAGATAAACCCATGCACATATGGTCACCTTATCTTTGATAAAGGAGGCAAGAATATACAGTGGAGAAAAGACAGCCTCTTCAATAAGTGGTGCTGGGAAAACTGGACAGCTACATGTAAAAGAATGAAATTAGAACACTGCCTAACACCATACACAAAAATAAACTCAACATGTTGCAACGTTTTTTGAAAAACTCAGGCATGACCATTTAAAAACTGAACATGTGCATACCTTTTAATCCCCCAAATCCAGTCCTAAGTCTATAGCTGGAAGAAACAGCTGAATCAAGACACATTTAAAAGAATGCCCATAGCAACATTGTTCGTAATGGTAAATACTGGAACCGACCCAAATAACCTAAGTAATAACAATGGCCAAGTAAATAGTACCATAGTCACACAAGGAGATATAGCAGTAAAACCTCAAATCAGGATAATATTATGATTATCCTTATGAGGAAGAGGGATAATCATAATATTAGTAATATTGATGATAGCACAGAGGGAACTTCTTAGGGCAGATAATGCTTTGTTTACTAATCTTGGTTGCAAGTACAAGGACGTTAATTTTATTATTATTTTTAAATAGGTGTATAGTATAAACATTTTATAGGTATACTGTATTTCTCAGTAAAATCTTAAAAGGCATTTTAAATTTAAAATAGAACAGTGTGACAACTCCTTCAACATACACAGTATGATGTATAGAAAATCTAATGTCCTTCATAGTTAACTGAGATAAATTATTTGTTTTAAATGCTGTATTTGCATTACTGCTCAACTATCTCTTCTCTAAGTCACTTGTCCCTGTACTGTAGTCGTTACTTCACATCCTCTCCTTGTTTCCAAAACTGGGCTCAACTGCACATTGAAATTGCCTTTGCTCTGTTATTTTTTGTCAAAAGGAATAAAACTATAAAATACGTGGTTTTTTGCTGGCAAAATGTAAAAGAACTACCAACTCTAGTGCTTTGGGCTTTTAAGGGTGTCTATTTTTCTGTGTGTAAATTTCATTGTGAGTTAACATTATAAAAGTTTTTTTGATGCGTCAGGCAGGCGATCCTGGTGAATATCTTGGCAGACGATGGGATAATGCAACCCTCAAAACGGTGTTAGCTTGTGACACTTCTGAAATGGAGACAAGTATTTCTCCAGCAGAGACTTCAACTCTGTCTCAACGTAAAAACTTGTTTGCATGACATTTGTCCTGTTATTTCACTTTGACCTGAGATGTCTATTCTTTCTTTCATTTATGCTTTCATAGAAAGTCTAAAACCAAGGGGTTAAATGATTGTTAAAGTACCTATCAGAGAAAGAAGTAAGGAAAAAGCCACTGGATTGCTCAAACGAATTAGAAATGTTGATTACTACTGCTCCAGGCCAGCAATATTTGTGGTGTTTCAGGCCCAAGGGTGCCAGGCCAACTGTGGAAAAGACAAAATTAATTAATGTTTTCTGAGATTAATTAGAAAATTAAATGGAAGTCTAATGAAAACCAGCATGGCTTAGTTCACTGCATTTACAACTGTGTGCCCCTAAATTTTAGAGTTGTTCAAAATTTCTGTGCATTATTCAAATAAAAATGTAGTGAGATTAGCTGCAATCATTTTTTTTTCAACTGTAGCACCTAATTCCAAACAGAATCAACTATATTCCAATAAAATTCATTAAAAAAATAATAATAATAACCACAAAAAAACCCAAAGTCCTACTGTATAGCATGGGGAACTATACTGAATATCCTGTAATAAGCCATAATGGAAAAGAATATGAAAAATATATATGTATATATAATCACTTTGCTGTACAGCCAAAATTAATACATTGTAAATCAACTATACTTCAATAAAATAAATTTTAAAAAATGAAAAAAAAAAGAACTTCACAGCATTATAAAGCATAGAGCCATCTGACAGCCCTGATCTGAGTTCATGTTCTCCAAAGTACCTCTATGTGGTATAAATTTAAATATTCCAACTTTTTTGGTGGAATTTTGGAAGGTTGCCACGGATTATTTTGTTGACCTCTCAACTGGATGATCCTTCTGGATTCCATGGGCCTTTTTCCAGCCAAAATATTTGGTCAATGTATGACTTCTTCCATCAACCAGAGGAGGTGTGAGAAAAAAAAACAACGATAAATGCGAGTGGGAATGTGGGAGGAGCCAGAGCATCATGACCTCAAATGTGCTGCATGGAAGTTACATGACACATATTTTCACCTTCTTTTACCCTGAGTCTTGTTTTCTGTAAAATGGGTGTATTCTAAATGTTTTCCATAGGTCCACATTGAGCTGTCAGATACAATGACATAGGAATTAGCCAATTATCAAGTGACTAATCCCATCAGTGGGGTCCTTACTCTAGTTTAATACGGCCAGCATTTAAGGGTATTCGGTAATTGAAAATTATTTTTAACTGCATACAATTCTGAGTAAATTCAATTGTCTGTTATCAGACTTTAGAGGTGTCTTACCTTTCTCACGAGCACTGCTAAGGGTCTTGTTCAAACCACTGCTGCCCGCTTTCCAAATCCAGCTTCTCTGAGCTCCTTTTATGCTGGTCTTTCTGTTACTTTAATCTCTTGATGCCATAAGATAGAGTTATGTACAGTGGGACAAACAGAAAAGCAATCAAACTCACCTGCTTGACATCAGCTAGGCAATCACCAGACCCAATAAGATGCAAAAGATAACTGACTATGGAATGTATTATGTTTCAGAATCCTGTGATTAGGAATAGAGCAGGAAATTCTACCCGTTTTCACACCTACTTTCCTTGTTCTAAATTTTTTTTTTTTTTTTTTAGGGAGAATAGTCTAGCAGTAGGTTTATTCTGTTTTGTTTTAAAACATATCTAGTACAGTATCAACAATGGCCACCATAAAAAATGTTCTTAAGTTTCAAGATATCAGTATATGCAATTTTTAAAAAAAATCCATGCTGTTACATTTTTAATGTCATTTGTAAAGCTTGTCCTTTTACTTTCTTCAGTCACTGAGTTAAACAAGACTTCTTTACTTAAAGACTGAAATTATAAATTAAAACTCACCTCCTTTTAAATAGAATAATGTTACATCTCATGATACATTATTAACATTTTTAGTATTTAGATTGGTGTTTCCCAAAGAGTCCTCAGGCAAACCTCATTTGATAAGATGTTCCTTGAATAATTTTTTTTGTGATGAAATAAATTAGGGGAATGCTACCTTCTCCTGGATTTACCTAGCACATGAGAAATGTAAACCCCGAGAATTCTTTCAAGAAGAAAACTGGTCTGAATTTGTGTAAACATATTTGTCTATACATAAAATTTTAATTTAATATCTATTTAGATCTTTAGATACTAATTCAAACTTTGTGTTCTCCAATCAGGAATTGGACTAATCTTGTAAGATTCCTACCAGAGTCCCACAGGCTCATAGTAAGTTGTCCTGGGCGATATTTTGATTCCATAAGTCAACTTTATCCTAAATTAGTAAAAAGGGAATTGTAATGCCAAAACACATGTGGAAATATGATGATATTCAATACCTCACATCATAGCTCACATCAAATTGAGATACCTGGCAACTACAATAGCCAGAATGAATCTAATTTCTAGTAGAGTTTTTTTTAGTCATGTGTATGTTTTAGTCTCCACAATAAATCTAATATGGTCACTGTGCTAATTCACCTTTGTTCTCATTACACTTATGTTACTGACCAGGGTTCTTGGACTCGTTAATCAATGGAAATTGATTCCTTGTCCAGACAAGGAATTCGGGCAAGGCTTTACTGGGACTCATGCAGGAGGGAGCGAAAACAAGTAACAGGTGCCCTTGCTCGCTCCTGAGGGGGTGATGAGCTGGTCTCTTAAATGGGGTGAGGTCCAGGGGTCAGGCCGGAGGGGGGGCTTAGGTGGTGTGCCCACGCTCTTGGTGGTGCTGTATGCAAGATGCATGCATCGTATCCTGCTTTTGCTCCCCACACCTCAGAAGTGGCAGTTGAGTTTTTGGTCTTTTTGTGTCTTGTTTTCCATAATTTGTCCCAACTGTGTGTGCACACAGTTATTTTTAGACCCTTATAGTTTCTTTGTATTTTGTTGCTGGAGGTCGAGACGTTTGTCCAGGTGCAAGCACTGCAGCGAAGTGTCCCAGGTCCCAGGTCCCAGACTGTCTCACTTAGAAGCATGAGGTTAGCTTTGAGATGACTGGCATACTTGGAGGTGTAGCATCCTCTGGGGACTCCTGTATATCCACGGTCCTGGCCTCTTATCTTCCTCATTAGCTCTCAAGATGATTCCAATAGGCACCATGCTTGAGAAGCACCCCACTATTGAAATAAGGAGTTTTCTTTCTTTTTTTTCTTTTATTATTCAGCTCCCATGCCATATCACACCCCTGCAAAGAAACATAACCCCCAAATAAACCAGTTGGCAAGATGCTAAACTATTATAGAGATGAAACTCTCCCCGTACACTCCAGGGGTCATGGGTTTTGCTCAAGGAGTCATTGATGTAACAGGAACTTGATTTCATTGGTGAAATTGCCCCACCACGTCATCTATGAAATGTACAATTTAATGTGTAAGTGACCTGTTCTGTTTTGTTTCCATCACTCTCAGAATGATCAGGTACCCACCTCATCTGTGCTCAATCCACAGTGCAGTTCCGAGAAAGAATAATCACAGTGGAGGTAAGGAAACCAGGCTTCGGGCTTTAAAGATGAGATAGATTCAAGGGCAGAAGAGGAGAAAGCAACCCAAGAAGGGTAGGTTATTAATATATTAATATAGCTGGATGACACATGGGAGAAAGACGCCAGATTCAGCATTTCTGGTGCCCGAGAAGGACTACGGGGCAGGGGGCTTAACAACCAATGTCACTCACACCGGCATGAAGTAAAGTAGGCAAACTGAAATTTTGGATGGAATAAAGGTAGAATGAGAGTCATTCGTTGTCACTTTCATGTAAATCTAGCTCCATTTAGCCTTAATCTGAAACATTCCGGGACTCGCTTGCATCCCCACCGCTCAATGAGGAGAAAGGATGCTTTCATACCCGAGTTTCTCTATTTAAGAAGCAAGCCCCCAGCTTCCTAAAGTGACTGAATCCCTTGTAAGCACTTCATCCTGGTTTAGAGGGAAATAAAGCATCCTGGTTAGCATAAAAAAATTCAACCACGAGCCCTTCAAGAGCTTTGCTGAGAAATCGGTGCTTTGATGAAATAAGACCCACAAGTGCATACACACAAAAATTCAAAATTTCTTCAAAACAATCCTTCTTGATTTAAAATAGGATATAACAACAACAACAATAAAAAGGGGTTTTCTACAGCTTTCAAATTATATTGCACTCTCAAAATTACAGGTCAGTTACACCCACCTGAGAGGTCTTTTTTTTTCTTTCCATCCTCCCTCTGTACTCCCTGGCTCTCCCTAGCACAACTTTTCTTTTCTTTTCTTAGTGTTCAGGTAGCACTGTGGATAAAGATATCAGGGAAAAAATACCAGTGCCCAAGACACTTTGATGGCCTTTTCACTGTGTAATTATACTCAGTCTCGATAACACTAAAGGTGTCCGCTATTGGTGGTGGCAGAAAGACCTTCTTTTTCAGAGGGAGATGGATTGTTTCTGTGGGCGTTGGTGGTCTTCAAATTATCTGACCACAGAAAAGAGAGCAGAGTGAATTTTATTTTAACGCATTTTATTTCTGAATTTATTTCCCAGTAGCTAGGAGGTGGTGAATGCCCCAGCAGTCAAGTCAGTTGTTATCTGTGAGACTTGATTATGTTTGGACCCAGTGGTTCATTTTGAGCAAGACACAGTTAATGAGGAGAGAAATGAAAAGTGCATCGAGACCCAGTGTGTTTGTGGTAATTTGTGACACATTTACTCCCCTGTTCTTTGTTTATTCCTCCCCCCTCTGTGCAGGTTCTCCAGAAAAAGGAGCAGATAAGTGAATTCACTGGTAGACAGCTAAGGATGTGGTAGGTAATGAATCTCTCTATTTCGTCTCCATTGTTGGCAGCAACTGGGGCACCGTTCATCTCTACAGTAAAATGACAGGAAAACTCATCTTAACGAAACACCTTTTTTTCCCCATTATTTCACAACATATTTTTCATTAACACCGAGTTTCCATTTTCACTACGTCTTTTTTTTTCTTTTCTTTTTTTTTTTTTTTTGGTGCTCTCTTTGCCACTTTTCTAAATACTAGTCCATTAAACAGTTCACAGTGTGTGTTCTGTAGAAATGTAAAAAAGTGATTGGATGATACTAATTAAGGAGAGATTTTGTTTCCACTCATTGCAGATCAATGGTGGGTTACATTAAACCTGCATTTTGTGATGAGTTTAACACAAAAGAACAGCTGTGCTAAATACAGATTTCAAGACATGCAGGTAGGTCAAATAAACATTCCTTTCTTTGAAAAGTTTATGTGTTATAACTATAAATTCTACTTGCAGAACCGTGGGGAGACACAAAGGCTAATTATTCACTACAATTATTATTGATTTTAGTAGAAACTGTTAAGGATAAAACTGAGCTATGTTCGGTAAATGCTAGTTCTTACTTTAATCTGGGTCCTTCAATGTATTGGTTTAACTGTGCTATTTTTCCAGTCTGATTTTTAACAAAATGTCCAGTTGAATCAGGTTTTCTGTTTTTATAATAACTTTGAATTGAGAAGGAGAAATGTCAATTAATTTTTGTGACTTAACCATAACTGTCCTCATGATTATCTTTACTATGTGGTGGGTTTTCCTTGTTCCCAAGGAATATGATTTTCCTCTATACAAGTTTGAGGAAATACGGTTCAGTTGTGTGAGTAACGATCAATATCCATTAAAGAGTATCATCAACTCTGAGGGACACAAATACTTGGATTAATAGAATTAGAGAGCAGAGGAAGAGAAAATATTTACCTTTCACATAAGTTTAGCCTGCAATGGCTTCATTTCAGACTGTACGTGTGCAACCCAGATTTATACACATTTCTTTCAGTGAATGCTATTTTTTTCTTTTTTTTTTCTTTGTGGTACGCGGGCCTCTCAGTATTGTAGCCTCTCCCGTTGCGGAGCACAGGCTCCGGACACACAGGCTCAGTGGCCATGGCTTACAGGCCCAGCCGCTCCGCGGCATGTGGGATCTTCCCGGACCAGGGCACGAACCCGTGTCCCCTGCATCGGCAGGCGGACTCTCTACCACTGCGCCACCAGGGAGGCCCAGGGAATGCTATTTTTTATAGCAGTATATTCTTTGCGCTACCTTTTTGACATTTAGATATATACAATAGATACTTTATAGCAACTTTCTGCTCCAACTGTAGTGTCACTTGCCTGCAACAATGCCCACAAAAATGTCTACTGCAGTTACTGGTTTACCTACTCATATTCTCACAGATGCGATTTTGCTATAATATTGATTTTTGTCAAGCACGCTTTCTGCTTAGGTTTGGGAATAAAAGGTTGGCCACTCTAACAGAATGAGATTGATTAAAAGGCTTACAAGGGAGGAGGAATCCAGGATGACTTTCCCAATTCCACATGTGACTTGTTGGATGACTTGGGGCCAGTAGCCCTGCACTCTGCCTAGTCCTCAGTAGAACCTTCCTTAATGGAAATGAGAGCTACATGGCAGCCCCAGTATGCAATTGGCTTCAAAGGGATCACATCTCTTGAGGGAGATGCAAGCCAAGTTGTAAAGTTAGGGAATCGGACCATGAAAGAGTAAATGTCTTTCAACAAGGGATGGAAAGCTTGGGAGGCTCTCGTTGGTTATGGAGCTCAGCTTTTCAGAGGAAAGCACAGAGTTCATATTGGTTCTGAATTAAAGGAAATAGTCTTCCACGTGTTTTTGTATTCCAGGGCAATAAGATGAGATGGAAATGAAATTCCCGAATGTAATGTGAATGTCACTGTGTTTTAGTAAATATATCTATATGTATTTTTATGCATAGTTTCCCACATCAATTATGATATTTTCCTTTACCACCAAGATATGTGAACCCAACATCTCAGTTACCTTATTTACAAAATTGGGATTGTACTCTCCTTACCTCAGACTCATCATGAAGGCTAAAGGAATCCAAAAATAGGGTGCGGGGAAGCCCTTTGTAAAATAGATCATTGTTAACATTGTCAGTTTGTCATGGCATGGCTATGGCAGAAATCGGCACTGATTGTACATGCAATATTTGAATTGATTTTAATTGCTTTTTCCAACAAAAATGTATTGAGCACTTTCTATAAGGCAGGCAATGTTGTTGGCGCTCAGATATGAATGACTGGTAATAAGTGAAATGAACATGAATCATGTCAGACACTCTGAAATCCAGAATTAACTCCTCCTTATTCTGTGCTCTTATGAGGTGTCATTCTAAATTTACATTCCTCCTTCTTTTCCAAGCTCCCCCCCCATGACATGGACATGGGGTGGGTGAGCTCTGCGATGGACTGAAATGGGAGACTGGAGCATCTCTTCTTTGCAGCTCAGGGTCCAGAATCTAGAGATTGACACCAGACTGTGCATCAGAAAGGGTTCTGAGTCCCTTAGGTGGGAGGTAAGGGCTGAGATGAGAACATGAGGTCCAGGAGCACCAGGGAGGGGACAGTGAGTCTGGACAGAGCACAGAGACACCAACCACTAGGTCACGCTTTACCACTGGTTGGCTGAGGATTAACTGGATGTTATTATTTGGGCCCAACAAATGATTAACGACTTCCACAAGAGAGATAAGAATTGTCACGTACGAGAAATAGAACAGCCACAAATGCCAAATGGAAAAATCTGGAATCGAGTATAAATCCTAATCTTTGCTAGATGAATCATTCAAGCAGCTTCCTTAAAACTCTGACTTTCGTTATCTTGATCTTTACAGAGGGATAGACATCTCAGTCTTACAAGATAGCTGTTGCATAGACTGGATGCTTGTGTCCCTCCACATTCATATGTTGAAAACTAACCTGCAGTGGGATGGTATTTAGAGGTGTGGCCCTTGGGAGGTGATCTGGTCATGAGGGTGGGGTCCTCATGGCTGGGATTAGTGCTTTTATAAAAGAGACCCCAGAGAACTCCCTCGCCCCTTCCACCAGTTGCAGAGCTAGACATGTATTTTTAAAAAGTAAGACATTGACGCTGCTGCAGATAGCACTGTTTCATTCTTTAGAGATGATCACACTGAGTGAAGTCAGGCAGAGAAAGACAAATATCATACATTATCGCTTATATGTGGACTCTAGAAAAGCAATACAAATGAACTTATTCACAAAACAAGAAATAGACTCACCGACCTAGGAAACAAACTTATGGTTATTAAAGGGGAAAGGAGGGAGGGATAAAGTAGGAATTTGGGATTAAAAGATATCCAGTACTATATATAAAACAGACAAACAACTAGGTCCTACTGTAGAGCCCAGGGAACTGCATTCAATCCTATGATAAATCATAATGGAAAAGAATATGAAAAAATAGATATATAGATGTATAACTGAATCACTTTGCTGTACACCTGTAACATTGTAAATCAACTATACTTCAATAAAAAAGTAATCGACGTTGATATAAATATTAAATTGTTATACTGAGCTTTCAAATTATTCTAAGACTTACATTTATTACATTATTAACTTCATATAACCATATGGTATCTCTTATTTTAAGCACACACAGAGTCAAATCATAGGTTCACTTGAATATACATGGTAGATGGTGGCCAACTGTGGAATATTAAATGGGGTGAGTCAAAAATCAACATTCAATCAAAGGCTAACATCACTATCGTAAGATGATGAATCTATGAGATATAGGAATAACTATGAAGCTTTGTCCCAAAAGTATTTAATTATTATTGCAATTTTCTTATGAAAGTAGAGTCATTGAATTTTAGGTTGGTAGTACAGCACAGGACAAACATTTCACACACCATCAGCTTTTCCATTGCTCTTACAATCCGCTGTACTTTAAACTAAGTGGAGATTCATTTTCTATCAAGGTTAAGGGAAGAATAAGATATTTTGAGAGTGGCACATACTTCCCTAATATTTCACCTTTTGCTCACACTGAATACATACTATATATTCTTTATTGCGTCTGGTTTAAGACAATGTCTCATGGATGTCATGCATGATTTTGGAATGTTTCTTCACTTAACTTTCAAGTGGTAAAATAGATCTTCTATTTTTAGTTCATTTTCATGAATTGTAAAGAGTTCCCACAAATTGAAAGACTCATTGACCAATGGAATCAAACAACTAAAAATTAGAATTACAATCAATTCTTATAATTCAGAATAGTTATGTTCTGTAAAGTCGCAGCCAACACTGAACCATTGCTCCCAGGGGAAATACAGGGCTAGAATCCTGCGAGCCTCTGGTCACATTTTCATCAACCTTGTTTTATGTGTGTTTTTGTTTAAAGATACTTTACTTAATACATAGCATTGAGTCATTAACATTGAACTCACAGCCAACAGCACCATAACTCATCCTGGAAGGAAACTTACATAATATGTATTTTTTTCCCTAAGGCACATCTCAGTTATTTCATGCTTCTGAACACGAGAAAGCACTTCAGCACTGCATTCAGGAGGTTTTTTAAAGGGTGAAATCACCAGTAACAATCACAAGGATGCAAAAAACAGTGCACTAAATAGGCCAAGAGAAGGAACCTTGTTTACTGTATGAGGGTAGAAACAAAAACTCAGAACATCTCTTGTTCATCCTCAGCTCAGAATATACCTGTACGGTGGCTGAAAGTTTTCACTGCTTTGTACACGTTTGCATGTGATCCTGAAAGTACAGGCTTCCAGTATTGATTTTGGACTTACAAATAAATTTTGGCAAGTAGGCAAATTTGCAAATATTAAATCTATAAGGAATGAGGATTGACAGTTGTTTTAAATAATATTTTATTTGTTGTATGATCCTTAATAGCAAAATAAATGCTACAAGAAAAGAAATATAAAACAGGAGTATAATATTGTTTACATCTATTTATTTACACAAGTTGTTCAAAAAATATATTATTCCTGAATTTGGCTAACTCATTTTTTTTCTAGTTTTAACTGTTAATCTATTTATTTAGTTGTCAGAGAGTTCCCAATAATAGGCCTCTCTATTAAATTTACAGTTTTAACAGTTGTCATAAATTATTGCATAATCCCCCCTTGCCATTATAACTATAACTTTATATTTCAGTAGAATTTTACTGTCTAAAACATATATAGAAAAATGTTCTCATTTTTTCTGATTTTCCAAGAGAAATCATTTTTCCTGATTTTCCAAGAGAATCTAAGTGGTATGCCTTGTTTATATATCAGACGTTATGCTAAGTAGGAGGATAACCTATGTTAAATACAGGACCACAGGATCATTGACAGTATAAAATTCAGGAGATCCCAAACTGATGGCCTTCTAAAGGCAGTTGGGAAAGTTCAAAGCCAACTTAGAGGGGTTAACCCAGTACTAAGCAAAAGCCAAATTTCAATGCATCCCCATCAAAATGCTGAGCCTCCTGGTTCTGATCCATTGTTCTTTCCTTCATATCACTCCTGCCTCGGCACAGCCCTACCTTCCTCTGTAAAAAGATCCATAATTGTATTCTCTTACTAGCCAAGATTTTAAAATTCATTCTTGTGTGAGAAGTCCTTTGTAAATTAAACAGTTTCTCATCAACTAAGAATGATTTAGGTAGTTCCTTGCCTAAAGGCTGGAGACAAGGCAAACTTCTGAATGCATACCATAGGAGTTTGTTGGGTTTCTTCCAATTCTTTCTTCTGAGAGGCTATAGAACTTGGAGGTTAGGCTCACACTCTGGCGTCCGACTGTCTCAAGCTGTATCCCGGCTCCGTCACTTATTAGTTGTGCAGTCCTGGGCAAGTTACTGCATCTCTGTGTGCCCCAGTTCCTCATCACCCATCAGTAGGCACATCAATGGTCCCTATTTTGCTCACTGTGAAGAATATATGAGTCAACATATGGGGAGAGAGTCTGGCATGTAATAAGCACTCAGTAAGTCTCAGCCATCACTTTATCTCATCACCAGTGCCCTCATGGCTTCTTCTATAACCTCCGCAATTGTCAGCATTGTTCCTGGACCTCCATGCCAGACTCAGGTGAGAGCAGCGTTGAAGCTGAATCCCGCCTCTGTACCCTGACACTGAATTAAATCTAGGAGACAGAGTTTTGGGTGAGGTAGAAAAGAATAGCTTTATTGCTTTGCCAGGCAAAGGGGGCCACAGTGGGCTAATGCCCTCAAGACTATGTGTCCTGACCTGAAGTGGGTAGTGAGGAGTTTTATTGTAATGGTTCAAAGAGGACGTGATCAGCTAATGGACATTTTTATGATTGGTTGGTGGTGAGCTAATCTGGAGTCGGCATCATCAACCTTCTGGTTCCAACAGATCTGAGGTCTATGTTCCTGTGAGCAGCAGACAGTTAACTTCTCCCACCCGGAGGGGGCTTCAGTATCTGCAGAAGAGCTCAAAGATATTGTTGTGTGTATCCCTCGAGGGGGAACCAGGACCCTGCTCCAAGGCTGCACTATTGTTTCTTGACTGCTCCGCCCTTGTCTCTGCATCCCCTCACTTCCCTAATCAACAACTGTTTGAACCTGCTCCTTGGAACTCAGGGAAAGTCCTGGAGGCTGAACGAAGCCTATTTCCTATAATCAAGAAACGGCGGACACAGAAGTGTTACAATTAATTTTGGATTCCCCAATTCTGGCTGAAAGTTTAGTTTTGATTAGCTTATGTCATGAGACAAAAGTAATAGGATAGTCACTTTCTTGATTGAGTTACATTTTATGACTCCATCTTAGTTGGGCAAAAAAAGATTCTCCTGCTGGCATTAAAGGTGCTGTGTTGCAAGAGGGTCCCAAGGGAATGACATAAGGGCAGCCTCCAGCCACTGAGAAAGATCCTCAGGTAACAGATATGGGGAAAACTGAAACCTCATTGCTCCAACTGCAAGGAATTTAATTTTTTGAATAACCTGAATGAGTGTAGGGAAAGGCCTTGAGCTTTAGATGAGAATTCAGTTCTGTAGTCATCTTGCTTTCAGACTTGTGTGACCCTGAGCAGAGAACCCAGCTATGCTGTGCTTGGACTTCTGAGCTACAGAAACTGTAGGATAAATAGTAGGTGTCGTTCTAAGCCACTAAGTTTGTGGTCATTTCTTACACAACATAGAAATCTAATACAATAGCCTGAAAAGTAGGAGGGGATTTTTGATGACAACGCTGTGGCCACATTGAAAAGATTCTGTCTATAGACACAGCCGTCATGTACCAAGTCCTGATATTCAGGGCATGGTACATGCTGGCAGCAATATATGTCCTTTTTCTTATCCGAAGATAAGAACTTAAACTTGAGGTCATATGACCTATGCTTCAATCCCAAAGGCCACATCACTGTGTCTTTCAAGGAAAATACATATTTATCTTGATGGCCATTCCAGCTGGCCAAATTAGACATCACCCTTGAACAAGAGCTATAGATTTATTTTGGTATCTTGAGCCATAGAGGAGAATTTAACACAATGGCTAAAGGATCACCATCATCAAATATATCTTATACACAACATATACAACTACTGATTTCAAAGAGAATTAGTGCACTGTTGGCAAGACAGATGTCCATGGAGACAAATGACAATCTTTCTTCCTTCCTTTTGTGTTCATCCAAAGGAGAAAGGCATGGCTGTTTATTGTTTGCAAATGTTCTCTGCACGTCCCTGTCAAAACAATCTGCTACAATTTGAATAAGGGACAGTTTTGAAATCCTTCCCAACTTAATATTTTCAAGGGTAATATTTTCTTTTGAGTTGACAGACAAAGCCTTCATCTGACAAATGAATGTGCTCAAGAGATTGTATCAATGGCTAATCCAATTAAAAATCTTTGAGATGTTCAGTTATCTCTGCTGTGAATTGGATGAGCTGTAGATTGTGGAGAACTGAAAATTATATTTCCTTCTCTCTTAAACGTTTATTAATTATTTTTTGTACGATTAACTTTAGGGAAATTGTAACTTCTAATTATTTTCCTTAACTTTAGAATGAAGATGCTAACAATAGAAGAATAATCTTACCCCAAATCTGTTTTTTTTATATTAGTTTTCCCTTGATTATCATCTTAAGCTTAAACAAACTTATTTTACTAAACCAGTGGATAGAAACAAAAAGAAACCCATGAGTGGGACCAACCAAATGTTCCTTTCTTCTGTGTGCGTGTGTGTGCGTGTGTGTGTGTGTGCATGTGTGCGCACACATGTGTGTGTGTGATTTGATTAGAGATACACCTCACAATAAAATATCAATTCATTATGTTGACTCAATTTCCAATTAGTGACTTTGTGATTCTCTAGACAGAGCTACCAAGTATGTGGTTTGTATGATATAATTTTAGACTTTCAGAAACATTGCAAGAAAAATAACCAATGATTATTTTGGAATAAAAACACTATTTGAAATCCTTTTAGAAATGAAGACATCAGTGGAGAATGGGAACATGATGATAGTGAGGGCCTTTTTCCCTTCTTACTATAGACAGTGGGGTTTTGCCTTCTTGTTGCTATGTGCTTGTCTTTGTATGAAAGGAAGGAAGGGGCAAGGCAGTGTTTTATTTCATTTCATATTATCTTATCCTCTTTTATTTCATTTTATATTTGGCATGGATAATACTAATCCCCAGATTTGTGACTTTCTTTCTTAAGAGAGTTATTTTTATGATTTACAAAATGTTTCAAACTGTCTCCCAAATCTTTCCAATAAATATCAAAGTGAGAACATGAATACACCATAAGAATGTTGGAAGCCTTATGAATATCTGGACATTTCTTAGGGGCAGCTCTGCATCTTGCCTGAGAATTTCCAAACTGGATTATTGTATCCAGTTCTCTAGCAAATTCTACCTAAGGAAAAGGTGTTCCTCTACATCCACCTCACACCCTGTTTTATGTTTTTAATTCTACCTTATAAAATGTTACAACCAGAAAAAAACACATTCCAGTGAAAACATTTTCCTTTATTAAGTGGTTCCTCCATGAAGAGAGCATGGCTATGATAAGAATTCTTTTCTTCCAGTCATTTGGCTATCATAAACTTGGCCCTTCTCTCTTTTGCATCCCTAAAGCTTTGCACGTGTGATTATCATAACTCCCTTTTCTGCGCGATTATGTGTAATTAAGTTTTCAATCAATCTGACTAATTAAATGGAAGCACTGTCTGTGGGCTAGATCAGGAGACTAGAAGTCTGGGTTTCTGAGTATTACCGCTAGTTCACTAAGTGGATACAGCAGGTTACTTATCTTCTAATTTTGCAATGTAGGGAATAGAGGGGAAATACTCAAGCTCAGGTCTACAGGTCCCAATTTTTCTAAGAACCCCAAATTCCTGTCTCTATCTCCTCATGCTCTCTTGAGCCTCACATTAAAAGTCCCAACTTCCTCTCCTTGTAGGAGAGTTTTTAAACTCATCAGGTCCATCTGAAAAGTCAGCCAAGAAGGGCTAGACAACCCTGAGGGGTACTGCAAGCCCTGGCTGAGGGTGCCGAGTGCCATCCTTGTGCTGGGTTTTGTAGGTTTCACTGCTCAAATGGTGGTAGATAGAGGACAGAGGCTACTTTAAATTCATGGGTAAAGACTTTGACTTTCTCTTATTTCTCCATTAGGCATGTGCTGGGAAAATATCCTTTGTTATATCAATGTTTTCAACTTTGGAATAAATACAAAATAATAGGGAGTCATTTCTGGATGGTACCTTAGAGACACTGTAGCCCAACCTCCTTACTTTCTGTAAGGAAGCCGAGGCCCATGAGGGAAGAGGATGTGCTGGTCCCAGAAGGAGCTGGAACCCTATGCTTCATTCCCAGTGCTCTCACCACTCTTCACCACTGACACTAAGGTATGGCTGCTGTTGACACTAAGCATGATGACATTTTGCCAAAATGAGTCAATATTTGAGCAAACGTGACTCCACTCAGTGGCAGGAGAGTGGGCCACCATCCAGCATCTCTTAGGTATCCAGAGAAGCAGGAGCTCAAGAGCCAAGTGCAGCAAATCTGCCATGTGACCCCTACATCTGTCTCGTTTCCCCCAGGACACATCATTTTACCACCCTGGGGAGCAAATGAGAGCAGCGGGAGGAGCCCTTACGGAACTCATGATGATTCCCAAACGACAAGCAACTCTCTAAGTGAGAGGGAAGAAGCATATAATTGCCTTCAGGATATCAGGCATCCAAGAGCTTCCAGGCTGAGAGGAAGAAAGCTCACTCTTGCTTCCAACTCTTCCCTCCACTGGGCCTTTCCTCCAAAACCCCATTCCCTCCACCAGACCCCCAGATCCCCAGACCCCTCACTTCACTTAACCCACCCTGAATATTCATTTCCTTCAAAGAGCACATCGGTGCTGACCTAAGCTTCCTTCTCTGGCTGAACACAGCACAAGGCAAAGTTTCCCTTACTTTAAATTCTTCAGTATTTATTTAAATAGTCTGCTCTGTACTATCACACATTACTAATATGTTGCCTTAGATATGTTCTTTAGTTATTTCCTGTGTGTTTTTCACATCACTCTGTAATATTACAAGTTCCTTGAGGGGACAGGCCCTGACTCTTTCTTTGGTGTTTCTAACAGAACTTACCACTTAATAAGTGGGAATTGAGTTTATATAAATTTCCATGGAGACTTGAGAAAAGGGTGACTTGTTTGTTTGTTTGTTTGCTTGTTTGTTTTCAGCCATTCTTTCAATGTTCTTGTCATGGTGAAACCAGAAAATAAATGCCATGGGCTTCTGGGGAGTTTTAACTAGCTCAGTATCCAAGCACCAATTCATTAAAAGCACATATAGTTTCAAAATGAAAAACAAATGTTTTGTTTTTTTAAGTTGTGGATTATGTAACTATATTTTGAAATTAAAATATATATCTAAAAGGTAATATAGATAGATCAATAACTAATAAAGTTTTTGTAGATTGGTTTATAGTGACCCCGGAATCAATAGTTTTGATCTAAAAGTATGATATATCTCTACACTAGAAATGAAACCATTTTGCTTTTCCCTGCTAAACTAATTCTTATTCCGTCATGCTTACTGCTCACAAATGTTTCAGGGAATAATATGTATTAGAGCTATTAGGGACAGCTCTGCAATGTTAAGTAGTAGAAAGTCAAAAATGGCAAGTCTTGTCATTTAATGTGTCAAGGATCAGATATTAATATTGTATTAAAACTAAGTGATGTGCACTCATAGTTTGCTATTCTTTTTACTTGCAAAATGTCAGCAGAGAAGCAACAGGAAATAGCAGAATGTGGGAGAAAAAAGTTGCCCACACTTAAAGGATGGCAATGAAACAAAATGAAGTTTAATTGAAACAATGAATTGTTTAATTAAAAGAAATTCACATCTCCTATTCATTAAGATATGCATCATTGGGATTCACTTTAGAATAAAATTTTAATATCTGCTTTGTAACTTCAGTGACATTTTCACATACTCTATTTTTCAGAATAATACCGTCTTATGGAGGAGGAGAGGAAAAAAGTCTGCATTTATGCTTCCTTATGTACTGAGGATATGCCATTGTCTCAAATAAAATTAACAACTTCAAAAGAAATGCATCAGAAATTGTGATTAATCAAGAGATATAAAGGGAGGTGAGAAGGAGTAAGACTCAGAACATTCTTCAAAGCTTTAAGTCTCTTAAAATTTACATTCATACCCACTGAATGGTGACAGATCAAGTCATTTCTAGAGAAGTCTGAAGGCAGTTGGCACCTTGGATATTGCTTTTAATGGGAAAATTCAGAAGAGTAGAATAAAAAATTCTGTGTTAAAAATAAAATTGACTGTTGGAGGAAAGAAACTGATTTTAGAAATACACACAACCACAATTTTAAAATTCTATGTTGGTTGAAGAGATCTTACCTCTTGGATCCTGGTGAAGAACTATCAAATTATGTGGAGTGACATCTGTCTCCATCAAATAGAGTAATCTCCCAGAGAAGAACAAGACTGTCAACACAACAGGAGACTTGCCAGTTGACAGGAAAGAATGTTCCCCAACTTGACCATTGTTGATGGGACTCTGATGTGTTCTCCCAGGAGTGGATGGTCTAAAACATTGATTCATTAGTCTGTTTAATCTTCATGCTTGCTAGGAAAGAGATCCTCCTTGATTTAAAGGCTGTCAGACTGTCATCTCAAGAGGTTCCTCCCTTGTCATTCCCTCCATCCACAATCAAAGAAAATGACACTTTGCCCTGTTATAAAAAATTAGCATAAAGAAGAAAGCCATCTAGAAATAAAACCTGAAATTTTCAGCTAAGGACATCTGCACTGCTAGCTCTACCTACTTCTGTTCCCACTGTAATTTTCAATAATTCAGGTAGATATTTTCTATTCTCAGTATAATGACATCAGTTTTAAAAATCTCTGTGGAAAAAAAAAACTCATGATATGGTTAGTATTGAGTTGACGATTACAGCTTTAAGTCCAATCTTAGTTTTGTAATCATGGTGTTATCATTTGAAGTTAAAATTTTGATACAGGAACGCAGACACGTTGCAAGAAAAGTTGAGAAGAAAAGATTTTGTTGGTGGAAGGAGGAGAGCAGGAGCAAAGTTCAATAGAGCTAAGTATTAGGCTGCTCTAAAATTAGTGTCTTTGAAATATATAATGTTGGATTAGATGGAGATTCACATTGGTTTGAGTTCTGCTCTGAAATTTCCAGATATATTTCACAAGTTCTTAACATGCAGTTTATTAAGAGTCCACGGTGAAATCCACATGCCTAGTAACTGAATTAATATTATGAAGATATTTTGTGTTTTTAACACCAGAGGACAATATTTTTTGAATATTTATTTGTTTATTTATTTAGGCTGCACCGGGTCTTAGTTGTGGCACACGGGATCCTTAGCGGCAGCACGTGGGATGTTTGCTTGCAGCATTCAGACTTCTTAGTTGTGGCATGCATGCGGGATCTAGTTCCCCAACCAGCGATCGAACCTGGGCCCCCTGCCTTGGGAGCATGGAGTCTGACCCACTGGACCACCAGGGAAGTCCCCCAGAGGACAACATTTACCTGGCATTGTAACATTGATTGTAAACATGGGCAGATACCACTGTTTATAAACAACCATGTTTATATTTGCATGATTATCTTTAGTTACCACCCAGATCATATTGACTGCTGGTTAAGATTTGTTCTATTTCTCAGTTTCCAGGTCCTAATTATTGAGTTTGCTGGTGTGATCTCCACTGATTATTGGTCATATATAGAATGGGGATGCTGAAACACTATTAGGATGTTTTTGCAGCTTTGATTGGAATAAAGATACTAAGTATTTAAACATATAGAATTGAGTGCAAATAAAAAATTAAAAAAAGATACAAAGTATGAAGGGTTCATACAATTTCGTGACTGGTATGTAGTTTTGCACTATGTTATCTGGAAAAGAAACATTCCTTCATTCATTTCTCTCCACCTGCTTCTCAACACAGTATTCATCAAGGCTCTGTCTTCAGTGGACCACACCCTATACTCCCTTTTACTAGCCCCAGCCTTATTTGTGACTCCATCTTCAACCTGCTTCCACCAAGTATAAAATCACTTTCTGCTTACCATCCATTCTAACTTGGAAATATTCCTAGGATGAGCATTCAACATTCTGCATATTCCATGGTCTTACTGAGGCTATCAGAATGATGTCCTAACCAGGCTACCCACGTTCAATTCTTTCCCTTCCTAATTCTTTGTCAGATACTTGTAAATGCCACATCTTTCTCCAGTTAAATGTCTTAATGCACAGTTCCTAGCATCATTTTCTCCTGCTTAAGATATCCTGGGCCCCTCTATTGTCCATGCCATCAAATACACACTCATCCACTGGGGTATCATTACTGTAGTCCTAAATTGCGGATTCATTTGTCTTCATAACTGGATCTCTCTCCCTACTCCCATCAAAATGGACCATGTGCAATGGCTCCCTTCCCTCACCTTTGCTCTCTTTTCTGCTTCACCTCCACCTGGAGGTGCTTGTCCCCCGTATCTGCCTGTCCTAATTATGTACACTTCAAAGCCCAAAAAGGAACCTTCTCCCCACTACTTATATGAAGCTCTTAACCAGAAAAAAAAATTTGCTTTCTTTTCCCCCTAAACTCTTATGTCATTATTTCCTAGAGCTTCATTTATGAAATATCACTTCTGCTACTTACTTTAGTTATTTACACATTAACTGTACATTTCTTACAAACGAAGTACATGTCTTTAAGGCTTTCTGACTCTCAAAAAAGCCACCAATATATACTTTTAAGATGCATATAATAACCTAAAGCATGGTTAATTACAAATATTTCCCAGAATCTTTACTGTTTTTATTCTCAAAGAAGTCTAAATCTACCCAAACCGACAGTCTTCTGTCATCACATATGTATTTCTGATTTTTGACTCAAGCTGAAGAAATAGAAGAATACTGAGGGGGAAAGCGATGGATGCTTCTATTAAATATTGGCAAGTATGTGGAAGATGAGTGTTTTGGAGGAGTGGGGTGGGTTGTGTGGGAGGACTCCACATAGATTTTTGAAAGAAAAGTTTGTGCCCCAAAGAAAAGAGCACACTTTTGCCAAGATGAAAATCAACATGCTTAAGAGCACTGCTGTATTGAAACTACAGTCACTCAATGCCTGACCACTCCATAATGTAATAAGCCCTTGAGTTGGGGTTTCATTGAAGAGGAGGTATTACCTGATGCCACTGCAGGCTCTAGTCTTAGACCCAGGAACATGGTCTTCCCCTAAAACATTGTGTGTGAGTAATTAGAATTAGAACTGCTGGGGTTGGACATTTAAAAAGGAATAGGTGGTGCAGTATTAGTAGCTGTTACCTGAAAGTGATCCCCTAGGCAAGATGAATAAAGTCAGGTGATGCACACTCCCTTGGACCACTCCCTTTCATCATTAAATACAGGACTAATGAGGTCAAGACAGAGCACTTGAGTGGAAGAGGTGAATTCTGGAATGACACCTTTCAGGGAAGGGGTATCTATAGAACAGTGAGGTTGCCAGACTGAAGGACAGAGAGTGGAAAAGATGGGGGGAAAGAAAGAAGGTCAAAGGGCTTTTAAATAGTCACCTAGTGTGAAGAAATGAAGTTGACAAGAATTTCACCTTTTCCCTAACATTTTCCTGTCTAGGAGTGCCATGTTAAGATATGGATAAGGAGAGGTAACCAAGGAACTTCAATACTATCCGAACAGGTAGTCATGGAAAGAGATGAGAAAAAAGAAATCTAGATTGTATGGCCCCAGAATGAGCGCAGTGCTACGCCAACCACAGGAGAACAGGGTCCTTAGAATAATGAACTTTTCTCCCTTTAGTATCTAAGGACTCTGTAGTCTCTGCTTTCCTCCCTTTTCTTAGAACCTGATTTTAGCCATTTCCTTCAATCAAATAGAAATGACAGGGAGCAGCTTAAAATGTCATCTATCCCATGGACATCTGTATTTTAACCAGGGATTAGTCGTTAAGCTCAGGTGCCTTCAATGATGTTTCAAGCAATCTCTCCAAAATGGGGTACCACTTTAAAGACATCTAGGTTTCCATGCCATCTCTAAAATCCCTCCTAAGTGGCCACATGGAGAACTAAGAGCTGATTAGAATATGCTACCCCAGCTATACCTGTTTGAAGGAGGTGCTATCTTTTATGAGCCAAAAAGCAGCTCCATTACTGAGGATAATTAGCTTAAGAGCTCTTTGCAGTAACTTGGCTTCTTTAAATGCCTTGTTAACTTCAATTTCCCTGACTTACAATTCACCTCCTTTGTGATACACATTATTTGTACCTACTTCAAAAAAAAAAAAACACTGAAGGTTGCTTTTGTCCAATTGTCGCTAATAGGTTGTTGAGTTCCACACAATTCCTTTCTGGATAAGAATATATTAAATATCTTTAATTGACCCTTGTAAGAATGGAAGGGTTTAGTGTTTTTAAAAAGGAGTTTATAGGAGGAAGTGCCTTTTTCCATCTCCTTTCATGTGCTGTCATTGAAGGAGGCTGATTTGCTAATTAATCTCAGAAAAACTGTGATGCTTGCAGGGGTCAGAGTTGTAGCAAACTTAGAAACCGACACGTATGCTACATAATTAAAAAAAAAAAATCTTGTTGGTTTCCTACAGGGCAAGCACTGTTGCAGTACCTGCAGGGGTGCAGCAGGAAACAAAACAGAGAGGTATCACTGTGTAACCAAGCAGGGCCATTTGGGGCCTTCCTGGGGCAGGCCCTTCCCCCATATCCTCTGCTGTAGCTCCTCTCTGAAGTACCCAGATAATAGTATCTGATGCACATTTCCTGAGTTGTTTTTACTGATGTGAAACCCCCCACCAAATGGAAGACTTTAACTACCTGATGACCATGAGCACATGACTGCCCCCCCAAGACCCCAGGCCTCCTGGAGCCCAAAGATTGATAAGGTTAACCACTGTGTCCTTGCCCTATTACCCTACCATCAATCAATCAGACTGTGCATGAGCTGATCACATACCCTGTGACCCCCCCCCCACCCCCTCACCTGGCTTTTAAAAATGCTTGCTGAAACAGAGTTCAGGGTTTTAGAGCATGAGCCACCCGTTCTCCTGGTATCGGCACCTTTACAATAAAGGCTGCACTTTCCTTCACCACTACCCAGTGTCAGTAGGTTGGTTTCACTGCACACCGGCAAGCGGACCCAAGTTTGGTTCACTAACAACTGGCCGTGTGAGGCTGACTCTGCATGCAATGGTTGGGGTCGATTCAGTTCTAGATGCTCTGGCAAGTAGAACAGTCACCTGATTTAGACAGATCTGAAACATCTTACTCAGTAGTCCACATTTTTAAATAAATGCAGGAAAAATTTGCACAATAAAGATTAACATCAAAAACTTGAATAAGCATCTAATATTTTAGCTGAATGAGTGGATTTTGAATTTTCACCTATCTTACTATAAAGGAATACAATAAAAGCCATAATATCTCTATATGTAAAGTGTTAGAACAGTAATTGGAACTAAAATACATTATCCCATTCCAGCCAATTAGCTCTTAGAAGGCAAAATCAAGTACTTCCCCAATAGGGAAATTTTGTTTCCTCTCTGATAACTGGACAAGAAATTTAAATAAATCATGCCTCAACTCCATCCTCTGTTGCTTCTTGTAGTTTTATTAAAGATTTAACCATGACCAAGGACCATACCAAAAAGTACAACTTAATCTGTCAATTGCCCTAATTAATCCAGTTTTGATTAAAAGAAAACTGACATAAAGATATTCCATGTTAATGTTAAATTATGTGCAGTTACTTTGAAACCATACCTTGAGAAACAATAAAAGAATGGAATATAATACATAGTTGCTGGCAATGAGAGAAAACAAGACTTATGTAGGCAAAATACACACTACTATATAAAAAATAGATAACTAAAGGGGACCTACTGTACAGCACAGGGAACTCTACTCAGTACTCTGTAATGACCTCTATGGGAAAAGAATCTAAAGAAGAGTGGGTATATGTATATGTATATGTATAACTGATTCACTTTGCTGTACAGCAGAAACTAACAAAACATTGTAAATGAACTCTACTCCAATAAAATTTTTTTTAAAAAAACAAGACTTACATAGACATTGATGATAAATCAACACCCACCTCCTACCTTCAGGTCTGCCTGCTGTACTTGCCTGTTTTCAGCCTCCAGAGTCCCAGGTGCAAAGTAGTTCATATTCACAGACACTCTGGGCTCAACATCATTCATGTTCACTGTCAAGTCATCACAAATCCCACATTCCCCTCATCTCTCAGGCTTAAAAATTTCATTTAACACCAAGGGCTAATTAATTAACTGGATTTTCTTATATTTAATGGAGAACATTCTAGCCATTAGAATGCAGACTTGTTCAAATTTAGGTCACTGAAAAGTTCTAAAAATATGCCTGTCAAGAGAAAACCTAATGATTTTTTCCAAGATTTTACCTTTTTAGTAATCCGTTTTGTTTTTTAATTTTTTTTAAAAAATATAGTGTGAAAGCGGAGCAGGGACAGATGTGTACTAGAATGATTTCATAATTCCTATCATCATGCAAGTCCTTATTACCAAGATGTCTTTATTTTACACACAAAATAAACTTCACTTTTAAACTGAGCAGCATCGTTAATTCTGAAAATAGTGTGAAGACCTGTTGTTAATGTTTGTGTATATTTGATGATAGGAGGGTGCCTCATTGTCTATGGCTAAAGGCAGACAGTGAACTTCCAGAAACTATGATTGTCAATTTTTCCTATGTTGGAGTTGACCAATCTAATATTTTAGCTAGTCTTCTATTTGAGGCTGGCAAGCTCCCAATAGCAAACAAAAGCATGAAAGAAAATAGGGATTTATAACAGTGTATACAAATAAAGTGGTCTTATTCTGCAGAGCTTCAAATTTGCAGATATCCACACATCAATTTTCATAAACACCTTAACTCTGAAAGTAGATCATTTCTCCCGTGTAAATCTAAGGCTTCTTTTTCTTGAGGCCGAGAAATTCCAGGTTCCCTCTTGCTATCAGAAATGTACTTTTCTTCATTTTGTATTACCCGCTCAGATTTATGTAAAGATTGTTTTCCAAAATAAAACCCAGATGCATCCCGAGGTAAATTCACAGTAGAAAGATTCAATCAAGCGCCAAATCATTTTTAAAGATTTATCCTCGTGGATATGCATGGATTATTCCAGCCCCAGCTCTCTGAAATCCTTTGGGTTAAAGTTTGATGACAGTACTCAAAACCGGATTTCCAAAAATGTTAATTCCCAATGAAACTGCATTTTAAAATGTTTAAAATAATATAAGAGGTGGTTTGGGATTTATTTTCGTATTCTCCCCCTGGAAATGTAGCTGAGAATATTTGCTGAGGTAAAAGCTCTCTGGGACTTTCACCTCTAACTCAAAAGAGCCTTTCTAGAATGAATAGGAGTAGAACATAGATCTCACGAGAATAGGATTCCCACAACATTTCTGTCATATTCTGCAGTAAGTGAACAGACTGACTGTGGACCATATTAACTCACGTGACTCTCTTCTGAGCCGCTGTTCATTCCACAAAATCCAGACCTAAGTGCCCGGGACATAGATGCCCTCAGGTAGCATCTCCAGAAGCATAAACAAGCCTAGAGTCTTGTGAGGGTCGGTGGTTAGGGAGGCTGGATCCATGACCAGGGGGCTGAAGGAGGTTTGAACAACTGCACCGTTTTCAGTGTAGACCCTGAACCATAAAAGTCTCTTCACAACCACGACAAAGCTTACCAAACTTCCAGAACATTCACAGGACAGACAATGCCCACAAGTGCTCTGGCTGGTTTTCGAGACCGCAGATGACCTGTAAATGGGTCAGTTTACCTCACTCTGCAGCTGACAGTGAGTCTCCTGGTCTGAAGAAGCCTGAGCATGTAGGAATCACCTTGGAACTTTTTTTTTTTTTTTTTTTTTTTTTTTTTTTTTTTTTGCGGTACGCGGGCCTCTCACTGTTGTGGCCTCTCCCGTTGCGGAGCACTGGCTCCAGATGCGCAGGCTCAGCGGCCATGGCTCACGGGCCCAGCCGCTCCGCGGCATGTGGGATCTTCCCAGACCGGGGCACGAACCCGTGTCCCCTGCATCGGCAGGCGGACTCTCAACCACTGTGCCACCAGGGAAGCCCCACGTTGGAACTTTTGAAAGCCCTTGACATTCCTAAGGAATGACCATCACAATGACCAAGTACCCATGTTGAGAATGCCACAGTTTCTGTCACTTTAACTCATAAAGTTTATTTAATATCGGTGACTTTAATGAAAGTGAGTGTGATTTCAAGGAACGAAAGAGCACATGATGGGCTGCTAGGATCCGGCTTCTGCTAAGTGATCATCTTCTAGCTCGTTACCTTTTCATCAGGAGACTCGAGTTCATCTTTTTATGGAAAAAGTAAAAGTTTCCACAGCCCACAGACCTTCCAGGACTAAACCGTGAATGCTTAATATAAGCACGTCTGTGATCTATACTTTCTGTGAATCACATCATCTTTCAGGATAGGACTGAAACATTTCTTGATCTGCTGACACTACCCTGCAAAGTACCTTGCACTGGACAAGCATTCCCTAAATGCTTATTATTAAAATGAGAAGTGAATGCATTACATGAATTCATTACTAAAATAATATTCACCATAGTTGCTCTTTGTACCAACCCTCTGGAGTGGCTGAAAGCATGGCAGGTATAGCAGGTTTGTACATTCTGAAAAGCCTAGGTCCAGGTAACTCTTCTATTTATTCTAAATTCCTGATACATATGATAGGATTCTACCAGGAAGTATGATTTAATGTCTTTTAATTTATGTCATCATCCAATTCTATTTGAGAATAAAGTACAAGTGTTGATACCAAATAAAGCATCTTAACACTATTTGTATATATCCTGAACAACAGTAATATAATTGAAATGGTGATGGTAATGAATACTTTTAGAATATGACACTATGAATGCTAAAATACAGTAAAATAAATATTGAATGGGACTGCTGCTAAATGATTTCAAATTTTTTAAACCCAATAATATTTAAATTAGAAATCACATGTTTATAAATAATTATTATATGTTAATTTACTCACATGCCTTATCATGAGAGAAACTAATAGTTTTAAAAAACCTTTATATTTCTTTCATATAGTGATTTTCTGGACATTATATCTCACACCCAAAAGCACATATTCATTTTTAAAAATTGAACAATAATAATACTGCCATGTCATTACCTCAATTGTGAAAATGTTATTATAAACTTAAGGATTTCTTGGGGACTTCCCTGGCTGTCCAGCGGGTAAGACTCCACGCTCCCAATGCAGAGGACCCGGGTTTGATCCCTGGTCCAGGAACTAGATCCCACATGCATGCCGCAACTAAGAAGCCCTCATGCCACAACTAAGAGTCCACATGCCACAACTAAAGATCCTGCATGCCGCAATGAAGACCTGTCATAGCCAAATTAAATAAATAAAATAAATACTTTTTTTTAAGTAAGGATTTCTTCAAACAGTGCCATGAAACAATTTATAATATATTTCAGTGGTACCTATAGGTCCGTGGGAATTGCACATATTTTAGATATCCAGTGTAGTTAATTACTCAATATTTGAGACACGTAGGTGTCTCATTCCTTTTCTAAAACAGGGTGGCTTTTTCCTTTGTCGACTGTTTGCTATCCAAACAAGGAAGGAAGGAACAAGGAGGACGAACCCTTAGGTAGCCAGTGGGAGTCCTTCTCAGGGCAGGTTTCCAAAGTAAGGGTACAGTTGCCTCAGCTCCACAAAAGATGAGCAGGGAGACAGGTGGAGTGGGAGAAAAGATGCCTTGACGGAGATGCCTAAAAGCCCAGGAAGAACCAAGCAAAGCAAAGAGGTGCGGAAGGAAAGAGGCGAGTGGGGCTGCAGGTGAGGTGAGACAGGTGAGGCGAGGCTTGGGGTCAGCCCAGAAAAATCCAGGGGAACCTAGCTGCTGCTCCTGAATTCAGCTTACTTGCTGGGGCTCAGGCTGCCTCTGCCAGGCAAGGGTAGAGGTTATATTTTATAGGGGAAAGACTTGGAATGGAATTATTTATAGGATTTTTGTGATCACTTAATTTACATTATTCTTATTGCCTATTTTCCTATATTACTATCAGCCGAATGTAGCAACTCATTACGTGTTTATTTACTTTGTCTTTATTTTGGCTGTGCCTAATTTGTGGGTACATTTAAATATCTGTCATCATATTATAAGTATATTTTTACCTAATATAGTTTAAACGATATTAGCCTTAACATTCTGATTACAGTATCAGAGGCATCACCAGTATTGAGTGTGGTGATTTCCTTGTGGATCCTCACATATGCTCTCTTTTCCATCCATCCAGGCCCGTCCAAACTGGGCTACGTGCCTGGGGTCCTGAGTAGCCCTTCTGTACTTCTCATTGGGGCTTGACGCTTTAACAGGCAGATAAATGATAATTTCCCCCAACGTCTTTCAATTTCATCCCCTCAGTTTTGTAGTTTTGTATCTAACTAACATTTTCAATGCTTCTTACATTTGGATTACACTTATATCCTAATTTCTAGCACGGATCCAGATTCTTTCTTGTATTTTCTTCATTATTTTTTTCATGTCTGAAAAGCCAAGTGTTTTAGAAGATTTTGTACAAGTCATTATCCTGCCCTTGTTACAAACCTCCTAACTTGGTAGCCTCCCAGCCTGGTACTTACTCTTTTTATGCTTGGATCCCTTTCTACCTCTTTCAAGTTCCCCCAGAACAGCTATTCTGTCTCTGAATTGCACCAGGCTTGTTTCTGAGACACAGAAACTTACTAGTACAATTACCTTCCTATTTCAACAGGTCCTCTATCTACATTCTTTTAGGCAGTTAGAGGGAAGAGGAAAGGTTCTTCCTGAGTCTTCAGGGCCTTAAAAATCAGCCTAAATTAATCTACATGCTTAAGAGAGACTATCTGGGGTGGCACATTTTGCTTCCCTACAGTGGGTTCAGCCACTATGACCAACAGGATGGAGAGTCCTCAAAAAATTAAAAATAACACTAATACATAATCCATCAATCCTACGTTTGGGTATATATCCAAGAGAAATGAAAACAGGATATGGAAAAGGTATCTGCACTCCCATGTTCATTGCAGCAGTATTTACAATAGCCAAGATATGGAAGTAACCTAAGTGTCTGTCAAGGGATGAAAGCAGATGGGAGACATACACACACACACACACACACACACAGAATGGAATATTACTGGAGGAAATACTGCCATTTGCAACATGCTGAATGGACCTTGAGAGTTTTATACTTAGTGAGATAAGTCAGACAGAAAGGCAAATACTTACTGTATGATATCACTTCTATGTGGAATCTCAAAACGCTGAACTCATAGAAATAGAGAGTAGAGTGGTTACCAGAGGCTGGTGGGGTGGCGGGGGGGGGCAGGGAATCGGGAAATTGTTGTTAAAGGGTATAAACTTGCAACTAGATGATGAATATGTTCTGGAGATCTAATGTACAGCACAGCGATTACAGTCAACAGTACTGTATCATGTACTGTAAAGTCGCCAAGGCTAGATCTTAAATGTTCCCACCACACGCAGAAAAAAGGATATGGTATCTATGTGACCTGACAATAGTGTAAGCTACAGTTGAGGTAGTAATTCTGTTGCAACATACAAATGTATCAAATTAACAGATTGTGCATCTTAAACCTACACAATGGTATATGTAAATTATATAACAATAAAAATTTAAATACAAAAGAAAAAAAGATGGAGCTTAGAGTGGGGAATCAGAAAACCTGGATTCAAAGTGTGACTATGTTACTTTTAAATGTGAACCATAAAGTCCCTTAACTACTTTCATCTCAGTTCCTTTGTATGCCAAATGATTATACCAACATCGCTCATAAAGGTATTATAAAAACGATTGAAGAAGCATATGTAAAGTAATACTTTCAAGTATAAATGTTTAACTCTAAAGTGACACGTACTATGTGATGGTCAGCTTGTGTTTCTAAGTAACACGATTGTATTACTGTTTATATATTGTGAATCTCTCCAGCCCAAGACCACCAGGAGCACACTTGTACCTGGATGCAAGTTGGATGTGCTGCTCATGGCAGAGGGAGGATACACAGGACCTGACAGGAAGCATCCTTTCTAACACCCTCAGTAGGTATTACCTTAGAAGGAGGGTAGACGAAAGTGCAGCTGAAATAAGCTGCATTTCATTGCTCAAGAAGCAGTGGTCATTCACAGGAGCCAGAATAGAGGGGTGTTTGCCCATTTTTGTGGCTTAGAGAGCAGCACGTATGACTGTCGATCTTCAGCCACGATTGTGCAGCGTTCTTGTTTTTGTCTTGTCCGTCACAGAGTGATCTTGTCTGATGCAGATGTTTTGTAAAATTGTTTCTGTCCAACAGGAGAACACCAGGTTCTGGCTGTGAGTACCACCAGGCCAGCTCCTGGAGGTCAAGGTCTGCTTTTCTCCTTCCTGAAGTAAATGTGTGTACGTGCACACAGGTATATTCATATATCTAGAAGCTCAGTGTCAAATTCAAATTCTGTAAAACTGAATAAATTAAATTCTCAACATATTTTCATTAATGGAGATGAAATCCTTTCCATTAAGAAAATTCAAGCCAACTCTTTATAATTTGGGAAATTATAGACTTCCTTTCTTTTTTATATACTTCCTTTCTTTTTTTATTTAGCTTTAAGATTAAATCTCTATAATATGGAACCAAAAAATGTGTAATTGTCAGATAGCTACAAGTGATATGAAAAGTATAACCAAGTGTTAAAAAATTAAGCAAGAAATGATCACTTTCTTCCAAAAGGGAGAACACTTAAAAAACTTTTTTGAGGTGAAAAATGTAAATAAACAAAATGTATACGGATGTGTTGCTGGGTTCTAGGTTTGACTATGTCTTGAGCTACCCTGTCCGCCACTGCCAGCAAGAATGAAAAATTATATTTGTGCGGCGAAGAAGAAATAATTATTATTTCCAAAACATAGTCATTCCAGTATGTATAGCCCTCAACGATGCTGCTGAAGACAACACAACAAATCATCCTCATTCTCAGCCATGCTTGTGTTTTGCATGGAACTATCTATGCCAAATGGTCATTTTTCTCACATTTATTCTGTTAACAGGATAAATGCCAACGTTTGTCAACATCTTGTAAATGATGTGTCTTAATGAGGCAAGCTACTGTTTCACTCCTCCGAGGAATTTCATAGCAGAATAAGCAAAATATCAGGTTAAAGCAAGTGGGAGGAGATCCCAGAGAGCAAACCTTTCCTATGAACGTATATTCCTTGAGGTTTTGCTTAGAGTGTGTTCTAGGATCCAGGCCAATTTGGCCTAAACCTTTCTACAACATTTTAATTATATTTTTAACAAATCCTGCAAAATGAGGTTCACATGTTGATTCAGCCAAAAAAAAAAAAAAAAGCAGTATCTACAAGCTGAACAGAATGCAAGAGAGAGGGAGTGATTAGCGATGTTGCCAAAAACCAATGAATACAGCGTTTTTATAATATCGTGCCCCATTCCATTCATGTTGGGTAGATATAAAGACTGGTGGAGGCTACATCCGTGTTCTAGAATAAATGAACCAATAAGTTTTTATTTTACACACGTGTACTTGACTCGGAAGTAGAAAACGTGGCATTTACAAAAACACGTTTAACCTCCTGAGGATGTAAGGCCAGACAAATGTTAAAGATGATGCGTAGCCTTGCCCAGGTGCGGAAGTCAACACAAGATTATAGTTAAAGCCATAGGTTTGGGGTCAGAAATATTAAGTCTCTGCGTTTAAGTCCTGACTCCAGTGACGGCAAACTAAATACAAACTGAATACACTTGGGCAAAGCACTTTATTTCCCTTAATCTCAGTCTCCTGATCTGTAGAATAGAGATAATAATGCCTACTGTATGAGACTATTACAATAATTAAATGTGATAATATACATAGAACAGTGCTCATTAAGAAGCAGTTATTGTCACCATTGTATCTGCTAATGAAATTGAAAATTGCTAATCCCTGTCATTAAACGTAAACAGTGGTGGCTGGCTACTAACAGTTCTGTAAAATAACACGCGTCTTATTGCATTTAGGTCTGTGGGTTGGAGGGAATGGGAGCTTCCTATGCGAACCTAGACTCCTTTACAAAGTAACCAGTAAGGACTTCAACATCTTTATCCGCTATTCAACCCTCGGAAGTGTTTCCTACTCAAATACCTGATCTGCAGATAAGGAAAGGTTTGGCAATGGGATTGGCAACAGTGACCAAATCTTTACCATCACTATGATTATGTGAGAGTCAAGGGGGCAGCTGCAGCTCTGGGCATTTTGTCCAAACCCCAGGCAAGAAGAAGCAGCATGGCAACTATATGAGGAAACCAAGACTTTCACAGAAATCACAAGCACATTTCCACATATATATCACGCGGCCACTCCTAATTTGTGTTTGCTTGGTTTCCTTTTGTTTTAAGTTGGACATTTGCAACTACAAACAGAACCAGGGCTCTGCTAGTAAGGAAATTAGATTACTTAAAAGATAGTTCGTCAAATCACACTATGTGCAGTGGATAAGTGGTGAAAGGAAGGTTGTCAGTGGAAGGGAGAACAGGGCCGAGAGAGACAGAGACAGAGAGAGAGTTGGAAACCAGTGGTGCTAAGGAAATTTATATTTTTATCCTAAGTGTTATGGGGAACCACAGGAATGGATAGATAGATGTATGCCTTAGGAACATCACAGTGTAAAAAACTGGACTGGAGTGTACAATGGGGTGTGTGGCAATCCATTCACTCTGCTGAACATGTTAAGGCAGGTCATGGCTTAAGTTTTGGGCATATGGAATGTGAAGGACTTTTTAGGTCATCCAAGTAGAGGTGTTCAACAGCAGTTTGGATAAAGAGATCTGAAGGCCAGAAGAAAGATTTGGCCCATAGACAGAGAGTTGGCAATATTTAGCATAGAGAGAACCAAAGCCATGAGCACAGATGAGATTGTAGGAGGAGAACGAATAAATTCTGAAAGATGAGTGGAACGGAGACCATCTACTCAGAGAGACATTTGAAAACCAGGGAGAAGGTTTGAATGATTTGCTTTGCAGAAAGAGTTGTTATAATTATAATGGAGTGGCAATGTATTGAGGTATTGAGGACCTGAGGTGCCAGTTACCCAATAAAGCCTTTTACAAGCATCCTTTCATTCCAAACTTAGAGCATCCATGTGAAGTACATACTTTTGTTGGGGATTTAGAAGAAAGGAGACTGAAGTTTAACTACATCAAGAAACTTGCCAATTAGGCAGAGATGGATCTAATATCTAACAGGTGTGTGTTTGTTTTTTATTTCAGGGATAGTACTTTTATCCATTACAAGCCAGTTAGAATAGAATGAAAGGAAGAGTTGACCAAGGGAAGATAGAAGGATTCTGAGCAATAGCTGGACACCTTGACTAGAACATCGAATTCTGCTTAGTTGCATAGTCCCCTTAAGGTGGTACAAGATTAATTACATGAACACACCAACTGTTCTATAAGACCTGACATGTGAGAGATTATCCCCTGATCCAATCAGTCATCAAATCCTATTTCTTTTCCTTCAGAAGGGTTGTAGTATATAACAGGAAACACATGTTGAGACATTTCTGCTATGTTCCCTGGAAAGTAGGCTTGAAAGCATTGTTCAGCAAAGGAAAAAAATGGGGTCCACATAGGGTGGGAAATAAAAACCAGCATCGAAGGTGATCAGACAGTGTGAACGAGAAGTGCACTCAGAAACCCAGACCAAGACTTGGAGCCAGAGTCATTCATTTGTTCACTTAGATAAAATCAGTTGGTACCCATGGTGTGCAAGGCAATGGATTAGGCCATGAAGAGAGGAAATGACGGTGGATGGACAGGATCTTATCTCAATGAACCTACGCTATTGGGGAGGTAAAAGCCATGAGCCATGTCCCTAAAACATGAGAGGACTCAGAAAGACGGTTGATCATGTCTTTCTAGAAAACACGTTGAATGGCCATAGTGAGCCATCTATTTTTTCCAAGCATTAGCTTTATTCACACACACACATACACACACACACAAAGACATACACACACACACACACACACACAGAATCCAAATGGTTGGTTTGTATAACATGATGAAGAAAATAACCTATTTTCTTTAGTGTTCAATTTTATACTCCCATCTTGGAATTAATCCCTCATTTTTGATTCCTCACAGAATCACTCACCTTAATCCCTATGTATGACTCTAAATGATTTGTAACTATTTCAGAAAACTGTTTCTGTCATCCAAGAGTCCCTCTCGTCCTATGTGAGAGTAATTAAGGAATGTGCTGAGGTTCTGACAGTGAACATTCGGTACCAAACTTTGAAAGCATCCTTGACCTTCCAAAGCAAAGTTTTTGGAACATACAACACATATTCGAAGTCCAAGGTGGTCTTTTTATTTTCTGAACTGGCCACATAACATTGCTATTTTGAGAGCAGAGGCCACAACTCTTCAGTAATGGATGCTATATTTTCTTTCTGGAAAGTCTTGTGATTACCGAACAGGAACAGGAGGATTGCTAGTAGGAGCTCCCTGAGTGGGAAAAGAGGAAGAAGAGGGAATAAGACATGAAAATGAGCAGAGTGTGGGGCGAGGCTGGCAGCTTGGGCCCCTGAGCAATGGGGAGATGGACCAGCAGGCCTCCTCCCAGGAGCCGCCTGGTTGGCGTCAGGATCTGGGGGAGAACATGCTCCTTCCTTTTGAGTTACCTGCTTGGTAGAATCTTTGGGCAGGATTATTGAAGAGGACGTTTTAAGTAATCAATGGATGCCTCTCCTCCTGTCTCACCTCCCAGTCACTCCAAGGACACAAAGCATCAAACACTGTGTTAAGGTAAAGAATCAGGAAGTACTTTAATTACATCACATATTAATATGGAATGTGCTTTCTGAACTAATTTCTTGATACACTGTGTGTGTGTGTGAAGGAGAGCAATGGCAGAGGTTTAAATTTAATAGGGGTCAACTCAAAACCAATTTTGGCCTGAAGTTGGAAAATTAGAAAATGCAGAAGTAGAAAGAATTAAATAAACAGCATGTAATAAAAAATGTGGGGCTTACCTGGTGGCGCAGTGGTTGAGAGTCAGCCTGCCGATGCAGGGGACACGGGTTCGTACCCTGGTCCGGGAAGATCCCACATGCCGCGGAGCGGCTGGGCCCGTGAGCCATGGCCGCTGAGCCTGCACGTCCGGAGCCTGTGCTCCGCAACGGGAGAGGCCACAACAGTGAGAGGCCCGCGTACTGCAAAAAAAAAAAAAAAATGTGGACGTTCTCCATGAAAATATATACACTTTCTTTCCTATTAATTAGTTACTGTCTGGATCTTAAATCCCAACTTTAAGAGAAAGTCAGAAATAAGAAAGTTACACTGATATTACCAAACAAAGCCTACTGGCTAGAAGGCAAATATGTACTCATCCCAGAGGTCCATATAAATAGACAGAAAGAGAACGGGTGACTCAAGCATGATTTTATCCTTGCTGCCTCCAAGGCATCCAAGGTTATTATTAAACATCTCAGGGACAGGGTTGGAATTAAACAAATTGTCTCTAGGAATCTTTTTTAAAATTATTTATACATTTGAAGTTTGTTATCTAAAGAGAACACCTAATACAGATGATAATATTGACACTATCCTGATTATTCCTACAGGACAGTACATAAATTCAGAGCTTAGCTTGTTTTCCTCTTTTTCAAGAAATATTATTTCTATGTATGTGTGCTATTATAAAGAGTAGGAGGATACTGGAGAATGAAAGCATTAACCCTGTAGCAAAGTAAAGACACACACTGATTAAAGGAAGAAGAGGTTTAATATGAGAAAGAGATACTAAGATGTTAGCCAAAAAAAAGTAAGCCTGACAACATCAAGTGCTGGTGCAGCTGTAGCTATACAAGACTCTCAAACACATTTAACGGGATTATAATTTCGTGCAGCCACTCTGGAGGGCATTTTGGCAGAATCAGGTATAACTGAAAAGGTGCATGTCCAGAAATTCCACATTTCCACAACAAGCATCCAGAGAATGAGGTAATTAGGTCAATAATCAAACCCCATCAGGTACGCTTCTCTTCCTGATCAGTGTTCGGGGAAATTTTCAGAGGAAGGACACTCTCTGTGCAATTCCGAATGCCATTACACCACATTAGACGTAGTGTGGCGTCACAGTTGCCATCTTGATTGCAGACTTAGATATAGGTTCTTTTCCTGGTTCTGGCATTGAACTAACTGCTGCTTGACATTGTGTAAATTATCTAATTTTTCTGTCTTAATTTCCTCGTCTGCAGCGTGTCAGCAATAGTAATATCCACTTCATAGACTTATGAAAAGGATTATTTAAGAAAACGTATGTAAAGCACTTAGGAAAGTTCCTAGACAGAGTAAGTGTTCAGTATATAGAGTTCTATAGATATAGCAATTGCAACTGTCAGTATACAGGCTTTTTTCAGACAAGCTGCTTAAGCATGTTGCCTATTAATTTTTTAATAGCATAAGCTATTGTCTTTAGAAGGCAAAGTCACCCTGAGGTTTTGGGCCACCCTCAGGAGTAAGGCATGGCTGCTGAGGGAAGCAGCAGTGTCGAAAGACAACGTCCTCAGCCACATGGACAGACAGTACTCAGCTGAAGACTAGGAGATCACCACGGCGTCTATAACGCTGGCAACTGCTGACGTGTTTGGACTTTAGCCCCACAGATACCCAGAGGGAAGCTTAAGGGTTACAGAGTTTCTCCTTCACCACTGCACACAACTCCTGAAGGAAGAGTCTAAAGTCAGCCAATAGGAAAGTGGAGATGATGATGGTGATGACGATGATGACAGGTCATACTATGTGGCAGGCACTGTTCCCAGAAATTGACTATATTCTCCCTCATTAACCCCACAGCAATCTTTCGAGGTAGGTACTATTCTTATCCTCACTTTAAAGATGGGGTTATGGGAGGGACACTGAAAAGAAATAAATTGCTCACAGTAACACAGTTAGTAAACAGTGGAACCAGCGTGTGCACTTAGATGGACTGGTTTCCAAGGTTCCTGGCTCTTAACCACCAGCAATGGGTCTGAAATCAAGAACCTAAATAGAGGCTAAAGGCATGGATCCTTTGCCAGAACCCATTACCCCATCTGCCAGATAGATCTTGGGAAAGAGTCGTTAAGCTACGTGGTAGAAGCTGGTTGTATTGAGTCTAAGCTGTGTCTGAGTGAGGCCATTTTTAAGCATTAGTGTTCAGCTGGTGCAAAGTGTGCAAATCAATGTTATAGTAGTTTAAGCTTGAGCTTAACAGGAAAATATTATTCTGATACTGCTGTTCCCTAAGAGAGAGTAGTCTTTCTCCATTCTTTTATATGCACAAAATAATAATCATCATTTTAGAAAGCTGAGCGTGCAGAAGCTAAACCTACAGTTTATTTCTTTTTTAAGTAATCACTTTAAGTAGGCTCTTGCAGACCACTTAGCCAAGGGGAGGTCCTAACACACTGACATTATTGATAATGTGCTCGTCTATTCTTGACTGATTTCTTGTGTTGCTCTGTGCCCCCAACTGCTGCTATGAGCGTGCAATTTCCATTGACTTTGTAGAATTGCAAGTTGGTTGGCTTCTTGGAAGTAGAGAGGGAAAAGGCTAGAAACAGATCCTTGGCTGACACAGAAGGAAAAGAATGCTGCAAATTTGATGAATAATAACAGTCCTATTTGGATGAAGCTGCCAGAAAATAGAAGCAAACAATCTTAAGATGGGTCAAGGCTACTTTCTACAGAGAATGGCATGTAATGCTATCTGATGAGGGGAATGCATTTGTTTCTTTTCTCTCGTGCCTGCTAAGTTCTGTAGGATTGCAGGGGTTGGAAGAATAGGGAAGTTACAGAGATGCAAGCTGAATGGCACCAGGAAAGGGGCACTGCACAATTCCACAGGTTAGGATGTAGATTCTTTGGCCAAAAGCAGACCGTTTGCAACTGTGTATGCTTGCAAGGGAAATAATGGCTTTCCATTAGTCAGTATGAGGAACCCTGACAATACATGTTTGAAAGGCTTTTTTTAAAAAAATACACTGGGATTATTTGTTAGGTTGAAAAACTTAGAAAATCACTTTTAGTAATGTGGCATGGAGCAAATTAATGTGTGTTCTTGTCCCTGTACCGTGTTTCTGATTTTTCTTTTTCTGTCTACGTGAGGAAAACCCAGCATTAATGTACCAATGTTTAGATGTTTAGGCATGGGGAGAAGGGAGTCCCAGCAGGCGGAGGAATATGGGTTTCAAACCCGTAAGATATTGAGCACACACTGGACCGAATGATACTATTTAGATCAAGAGTGAACAGCATTAGTGGTTCATATCCTTTTTTTCTCAAAGTATCAGTGCTTTTTTTTATTGATTGACCAGAAAGTTAACCTTTATTTACATTTATCATAAATATATGATAAATTTTTAAGTTAAATTTGTGAAAGGTTTGGTGTAAAGAAATGCTTAATTTTTAATCAAATAGATTAATAATTTTCTATATAATTTGGGTCATCAGTTTCATACTTAGAAATCCTTTGCTCATTCTAAAAATGGTTAGACCATTGTTTTTTCTTCGCAGTTTTAGTGCTAGTGATATTGATGGTGATGCTTTCATATTTTACACTCAATCCTTCAATGTGTCTGAAATTTTATCCTCAGCCATGCTTATTTAAAACTAAGATATTTAGATCACATTAAAAAATATATACTTGTTGAAGTCAGTTAGGAAGGGTGTTGATTCCGTTTTTCATGACTACCATCACCAACTTCAATCCAGGTAATATGCTTTAAAAAAAAAAAACACACACAATCTGCACTGTTAAGTATTTTTCCTGAGAGAGCCTTTAACCTTTTCAGACATTCTGTAAGAAACCCAGTCTCTTTTAAACCCCAGAGAAATAACACAGAGCACTTAAAGATTACAATTATTATGTGATATGTTATTACCAACATTTTTCGCCAGGTAGCTGTAGTTTTAAAAAACAAAACAGTGCTGAATGTTGGTCGTATTAGTGCTATTTTGTGAGCTAGCCTCTGCACCCTTAAGATAAATTCTCAACTCTTGTCTGCCAGGCCACTGAGTACATTGCTGGTATCACCACTAACAACTAAAACAATAGCTCCTGCAATCAGAACAGTCCGGTACCCAGATTGCAAGCTCCCCCACTCCCATATGCAATATTACACACAGAAGTAAGCACAGCCTCTGTCTTCGACAAGAATTGAATGAGCACAAGAAAAAGAAAAGATAGCAGAGAGTAAGAGCGACATTAGGCTTTCCCAGGTTCTAAAATAAAAGTCTCAAAACCTGTCCCTCACCTTAAGCTACCTCTTCCTGCACAGGAGAGGAATTAGATGTTTTACTGAGAACGGAAGTTTAAATTATAGAAAAATCACTGTCATTCCATCAATGGTCCTAATGGGGAATTGCTTATTCTAAGAATGTGGTTCACTCCACTTTTACATGAAACCCTTAATAAAGTATGGCTGTAACTTCTTTGAGGGAAGTCAACTGGGCCCACGCTGTCTATAATTACACCCTAAAATATCCTATTACATTCAGAAAAAAGATTTAAATCCATATGAATAAAAAGTAGTCAGATGGGAATGACCTGAGGCTGTCCATCACATAATCCACAGAAAGAAATCAAAAGTTTTACAGAGAAATCTCACATATAGCATTTGTGGATTACTGGACACATTTGTTCTTAAGTTAATTATATATTAAAATATACCTAGTTCTCTCTCACCAGTATGGATTTATCTATTCTCAGCAAACGGTTTAGCTGTCAAAAATAAATGTTGCCATTAATTTTAAACAAAAGACGAAAGGGAATTTTGGTGAGTATTACTGTAACACCAAGAGCAATTATTATGTACCAGACTTTGGACTAGAACAGGTGTCCCCAACCCCCGGGCTGTGGACCAGTACCGGCCCATGGCCTGTGAAGAACCAGGCTGCACAGCAGGAGGTGAGTGGCAGGCTTGAGCAAAGCTTCATCTGCCGCTCCCCATTACTCCCCATTGCTCATATTACCGCCTGAACCATATCCCCTCCCCAACCTCCGTCCATGAAAAACTTGTCTTCCAGGAAACCGGTCCCTGGTGCCAAAAATGTTGGGGACCGCTGGTCTAGAAGATTCCTTTCCACCTCTGGATGTCTACCAGCACACCAGGTGTGCAGCTTTCCTTACACGATTCTTCCATGACAATGCTCGTCACTCTGGAGTGTGAAAACACTCTGTATTTATCTTCTCATTGTATTGAACACATGTGACTAGTGTGTGGATGAGTTAGTAAATCTCAGATATCGGTTTCCTGTGCTTTCGCGATAGAAAGCAGCCAATCCTGGAATTAAGTCGTTTCTAAAGGCTCTTTGAAGACAGTCACTTTGTGAAAGAGGTGAATGGCTACGGCAGATGATGTGACAATAGGCCGCAGTGTCAGCACGAAGTTCCAGAATGGAATTGTCCTCACATGAAATAGCCATAGAAGAGAATCATTTGTCTCCCTAGTCATTAATGCGCAGAGGCACACCAGCTGAGGAAACTGCAGCAAACCGTTAGGAGGCGAAGGAAAACTTGATTTAGTTCATATTTTTTTCCATGAACATGTTTCCCCGGAAAGGTATTCAATGGTACACACATGGATGTCACAGATACGGGCAGATGTACAATTGCATTGGAATGTCTGGTCTCCCTCTGTGAGTGGGCTGTGGTTTTGATCCAGGGGCCCCCAGTGAAGATGCAGATGTGGATAAAGGAATACTCCGCAGACACACTGGCTAAAATGCAGGGCTCTGGGAGAACTCCTGATTACTTCCCTCTGCATTTCTCCTGTATTCAGGAGCACAAAGATTCTCTGCTTGACCAAACTCTACTCAGGCACTTCTGAACTCTCTTCTCAAAGAGGCCCTGTCTGGGGGACTTCCATGCTCATCTGTGTGCTGTCCAATTTTAGCAAGAATCCAGCTCCGTCAGTTTACCAGAATCTCCCATCCTTGCTCTCTGGTTATCCTTGATATTTGATCAGGTTTCTCCTCCACCCTCCTTATCCCTCGTGTTTCTTCCCAATAATTTTCCATCCACTGACACCACCCCCGCCCAAACACACACACACACACGTCCCACTCCTTAGGTATAAGTTCTCACTTTTCCTTGTGTTTGGAATTGAACCCTATCTCTCTCTCCTACTGCAAAACCCCATTGCAGTGGTTCCTCTTTGTCTCATGATAGCTCCCTTTGAATAACGTTTGCTGTCTATCTTTTTTCAAGAAATCTTTTTAACAGGGGAATGAATTTGACAGAATCAACCAAATTACTGAACACCCACTCTCCCACCCACCCCCCTGATAAAGGACTTTCTGAAAAGTAGCAAAGATGCTTCTCATCTGTGAAGCCTCTGCAGCTTGCAAGCAGGTGTTGGACGTGGCTGGATGGTACCAAACTGAGATCATATTCTGGACCTTGGCCCAATAAATAAGTACTTTCATATATAAGCATATATATAAAGAGATTCTGAGCCCACTGGACTTAACTCTTTTAGTTTTTCCCTGCTTATTTTCTTTGCATGGTTGAGACCTAAAAGATACACATGCCAACACCACCAAGGTCTGAAGCGTCCTTTTCCTGTTAGTGCTCTGTGAGTACAGAGACTAGAATAATCTTCATAAGCTGCAGTGCAGATGTACCAGATTTGTCTGCCAAATGTCACACGAAAGCAGAGGAATTTGAGAGGATGGGTTGTCATCAAATAGGGGCAATGACTTATTTATTCACTTGGAAACTCCCAGGGAGTTTTCTGGATCAGTGAAAACAAGCCAAGATCGGTTTACCAACATGTTCTTAAAGGTCACAGATGATTTTGAGGGCTTGTGTTGAAATGAATGTGCTTGGTAATCAAGTGCATAAAATATTTGTTTCAAATCACTTCTCGTAAGTCACCACTCATCCAGGTGGAGATTAATAAGTATAGGGCCATTTAGTGAGTCCTACTGTATGCAGAGAACATGTATCAGGAGGAACCTATACCAGATCGCTCGTGAGGAAGAACTGAATAATAAAGGGCTGGAAGGAAGCTTGTTGCAGGTGGGTCCTGACATGAACAATGCAATAGAAATGGGAGATCAGAAGACATGCCTAGGAGGAAGGAAGCCCATCCTAGGGCATGGGGACCAGGGAGAGGCTGGGGTGAGGCTGAAGCCACAGGTTAAGACAAGCTGGTGCTCAAGCCGGCTTCAGAGTTACTGAGTATTTGTTCTAACACTTAGTAGCTTTGTCATAAGGAGACAATATTATTTAGACTCTCTAGGACTCAGTTTACCTACCTGTGGGAAAATCAAAATATTATAGTAGACTTATTTCACAAGTTTGTTTTAAAGATTAAATGTAGAACTACATGTGAAGCACTTTGTGCAGCTCCTGTAACATAACAAATGTACCCCCAGCAAGCCAGGGTTATTAAGTGCTTTCTAATTAGAAAAGGTGATTCACATTTGGAATAGCACTGTTTCCTAACTCTAAACATTTGCTCTTGTGATTCCCTCTATCTGGAGAATAGAGCTTCAACATATAAATTTTCAGGGGGACACATTCAGTCCAAGATATTGTCTTAACCTGTTTGTTTGTCCACCTTTGCAAATATTTTTTGGCCATATTTTGGGGGGACTATTTTTGGATTCTCTACTCTCTATCAGTGATCTATGTTTCTATCCTTCTGATAATACCACACTACTTTGGCTACTATTGCTATATAATAGCCCTTCATATCTAAACAATGATTTCTCCCACTGTATTCTTCTTTTTCAAGATTGTTGGAACTACCTTAGGGTCTGTTCATTTCCACATTAATTTTAGAATGAACTTGCTATGTCTACAAATATCTTGCTGGGATTTTGATAGAAATTGCAGTAAATCTGTAGATCAATTTGGAAGGACTGACATCTTTACTACTTGAATCTTCTAATCCATGAACACATTGTATGTCTTCATTTATTTAGGTGCTCTTTGATTCCTTTCTCAACATTTTGTAATTTTCAGTGTACAGATCCCGTACATGTTTTGTTAAGTTTATATCTGGCATTTAATTTTCCTTGGAGTGTTTATAAATGGTAGTATGTTTTTAATTTTGCTTTCTATATGTTGATTGTTAGTATATAGAAATGTGATTGAATTTTGTGAGCTGATCTGGTCCTGAGATGTCACTGAAGTTACTGATTAGCTCTGGAAGGGTTTTTGCTTATTTTTTGTTTATTCGGGTATTTTTTGTTTGTTTCTTTTTCAGATTCCTTGGGATTTTTTTGTAAACAATTATGTCACCTTCAAATAGGAACAGTTTTATATCTTTATTTCTAATCTGAATGCCTTTTGTTTCTTTTTCTTGCCTTCTTGCAGTGGCTAGAACTTCTAGTACTATGTTAAATAAGAGTAGTTAGAGTGTGTGTACTTGCCTGGTTCCCAATCTGAGAGGCAAAGTCTTTCACCATTAAGTAGGATGTTAGGTGTAGAGATCACGCCTCACTGGGCTCTGCTGATACCAGAGGGGCAGGGAGGAGAACTGACTAGCCCTGCTTCCAACCACCTTGTTATTAAGTAAGTCTCCTTGGTGCTAGGTGGGGATGGAGGTTCAGCCTAAGGCTAGATCCTGCTGCCACTGTGCTGGCAGGGGAATCTGAGCACGCTTCGTTTTGCAGGATTGGGTCCGGGGGGGTGAAAGGTCAGCTCTCTGCTTGGTCCCACCAACACTTCCAGGTGAGGGGAGAGGAGCTCACTACCAGTTTCTAGAGGAGTGCAGCGAGGGTACAGCTTTCACAGGTATTTGGATGATGTGGGGAGGGAGGGGGAGAGGGGTATTTCCAAAAAGGTCTTCTGTTGATAGGTCGCCCTTTCTCAGTCCTTTGGTTATAGGAGAAACAGGCTTTTCTTTGGGGTTTTGTTTTTGGGGGGTTTTGTCACTGCCTATTGGTGATTCTGGAGAGAGGCTCCTGCTGGGCATGCAGGGTACTGTCCAGGATATATAAGAACAAAAAGGAAACTCAGCACAAGTCACTCTGCAACTCGTGTCCCAGAGACCCTACACAGTCCACCTTCTACTTTCCATCATCTTTCAGAGTCTGTTTTGTTTGTTTGGTGTGTTACGTCCAGCATTTTTATTTGTAAAAAGGAGAATTACAGGCTACACTGTTCTGCTGCAATGGGAGATTCTTGCCAGTGTCCTTTTAACATGCGGCTTCCTCCTGCCTCTCCAATCTCACCCCCTGCGATGCTTCTTCTCACTCATCTCCTCCTGGCCACAGCATCATCCTCACTCTTCCTCCAACATGTGAGGAAGCCCCACCTCAGGGCCTCTGCAGCTGCTGCTTCCTCTGCCTAGAGCCATCTCCCTCTAGATACTCACATGCCCTCTGCTCTCTGTTCAAGTAGCCTCTTCCATATAAGGTCCTCTCTAAGGAACCTTCATATAATAGCAAGCTTCATCCCGGTATCTGGGGCCCGCACTGCCATGCTTTATTTGGAATCGTAGCAATCATCACTACTGGACGTGCTATGTCCTTACCTGTTTATGATCTGTCTCCTGTACTAGATGAAGGGCAAGGACCTTGTGTCTGTTAGTTCCCTCAATAATATGAGTCCAGTGAATGAATAAATGAGATAGAAATTATCTTTCCCATTTTCAAATGACAAACGAAAGTAGAAACTCAAGTGTAGAGAGATTAATTGCCCTGTATGAGATTAGCTTCTTGGGGGAAGAACACTGCCTTGCACACATAGAGAGTAAGACTCTTTCCTCATTCCTGCTTCTCGGATATCAGTTAATTGACTGGACAGTCGCAAGCTGAGTGTGTTTAAAATGTCGCCCTGACAGCTCTGCAGGGTGTGTCCAACGCCCATGGTTCCCACAGCCAGCAAAATCCTGTCTAGACCTCCACCTACCGAAGCCATCCTAGAAAAACCTTTTGAGAAAGCATTTGCCTGGGGAAATTCACGCCATTTCCCAGGCACACATTTGACTGTTTAATGTCAATACTCAAGCATCTACGTGCTACATAATATTCATTACTTTATAATTATATTTCAATTTCAAAGATGTTCATTCTATTTGTTTTCAGGGAATCTCTTTTGAAACTTGTCAAGTAATTAGTTGATCAGCTTACCTTTCAGCATCAAGTGGTATTTTATCTTAATCTAAGATGTCTTTAATAACAAGGTATCAGTGATGTGATAATTCAATTCAGAAGGCTCCAGAGACTGACTTACATTATATTCGTCATACAAAAGCAGAGACTTACTCAAGTGGAATGTGAATATCTGTGTTCAGTTATATTTAGCACTGTGAATAAACTATGCATTGAAGATATAACAAGTACTTCTAAACATAACATGTATAGTATATGAAAATAAAGGGTGTAATATTTGTTTAATATAATAATACAACTATTTCATGATATAGTTCCTTTTTGCCTTATGTTTTGAAGACTTAGAACCAAATTTAATTTAGTAATCAATTCATTTCGGGTGTCTGCAAGAACCACATCTTCTGCACCTTTTTAAATGGACTTTACACTTTTACTCTCTCTCCTCCCAACCTCTTCCTCTTCCCTCCCTCCCTCCATTTTTTCTCTTTCCTTCTTTTCTTTCTTCCTTCCTTTCTTTCTTCCTTTCTTCCTTCCTTCCTTCCTTCCTTCCTTCCTTTCTTTCTTTCTTTCTTTCTCTTTCTTTCTTTCTTTCTTTCTCTCTCTTTCTTTTCTCCCTTCTTTCATCCTCTTAAACTCCTCAAACATCTTAAAACATTTTAAATCTTTCTTTAACTCTTTTTTAAACATTTTTTCCTTTTGTTTTCTTTGGCTGCATTGGGTCTTTGTGGCACATGGGATCTTTGTTGAGGCACACAGGATCTTTTCGTTATGGCTCATGGTCTGCTCAGGCTTCTCTCTAGGTATGGCGTGCAGGTTTTCTCTCTCTAGTTGTGGCGTGCGAGCTCCAGCACACATGGGCTCTGTAGTTTGTAACATGCAGGCTCTCTCATTGAGGCACCCGAGCTCAATAGTTGTGGCACATGGGCTTAGTTTCCCTGCAGCATGTGGGATCTTAGTTCCCTGACCAGGGATCAAACCTGCGTCCCCTGCATTGGAAGGTGGATTCTTTACCACTGGACCACCAGAGAAGTCCCTCTTTAACTCTTTTTTTTTTTTTTTTTTTTGCGGTACGCGGGCCTCTCACTGCTGTGGCCTCTCCCGTTGTGGAGCACAGGCTCCGACGTGCAGGCTCAGCGGCCATGGCTCACAGGCCCAGCTGCTCCGCGGCATGTGGGATCTTCCCGGACTGGGGCACAAACCCGCGTCCCCTGTGTCGGCAGGCGGACTCTCAACCACTGCGCCACCAGGGAAGCCCCCTCTTTAACTCTTAAACATCTTAAATTCCTCCAATGCATCATTTTTCATATATAATATGCTTATTGTACTTTGAAATAAATGTTATAAATGTAATTAAAAATTGGCTCTACCAAACAATCTGATTTCTCTACAGAAACCTAATTGGACATTGTAGGTTTTAAGGGTTGAATGAACTCCCTCATATCTTGCATTGGTATTTGGGGTACCAAGAAATAAAACTATCTGATAAACCTACCTCCTTTATTTTAGAGAGCCCATGCAGGCGTGCAATATATGCTAAAATATAATGATTGCTTAGCTTGTTTGGGATATTCTCTTAGTGTTCATCTTTTGAGGAGTGTGGAACAAGTATTTGGACAGGTATTAGGTGTTTACTTATAATCCCCCATCATAACTGAAACGTGGGATTTGAAAATTTTTGTCCTAGTATTAGGACTATTTCTTACTAGTGGTAAGCAACAGAGACTTCTAAGAAATTGTATAAAACACAGGAAAAGAGTGATGCTTAGAGGCAGAAACACCTAATACACAGACCGTAAATCTAGAATCCTGGGTTCCACTCCCAGAACCGTCACTCACTACATTGGGATCTTATACAAGTTAGTTATTTGTGCAAGGTTTCCCTGTGTGTAACACGGAAAGCATAACATCACCTGCTTCGTGGGATTGGTATGAGGTTGAAATGTGTTAATCCTCAAAATGCACCTGGAACAGTGTCTGGCACATAAGTGTTAGCTGTTATTATTTCTGAGTAGAAGTTGACCTTATAAGGTAGCAGCGTCTATGAGCCAGGAGACCTCAGTTACATGACCCTACAAGCAGGTCCCCCAATGGCACAACTGAACAAGAATGAGACGCTACTGAATATGGTTAAAGGAGGGCATGATCTCACCACTGTATCGTTTTTAAGCAACTGTACTGATTCTGAATGTGTCTTGTTCATTTCCTTGCTGAGTCTTATCAGGAATGCTTTTACTTATGTATTCATTCAAAACATATTTATTCTCCTGTATGCAGGAGAATAAATAAACCTACAGGAATTCTCCTGTAGGTTCTGTGGGAAAATCCAAGATGTAATAGATTCTACCTACAAAGGTGTATGGCTAGTGCTGTAGGAAAAAGTAGAAAATTAGAAAGATGGATGGCTAGATAAATGATAGATAGATGCACACACACATACACACATACATGCAAAGATGATAAATAAAGGTCAAGCCTAAGATATAAAGGTCAGATCTTCATCCAACTACCGATCAGCTCCCCACAAAGACCAGGATTTTACTGCCCCTTGCCCTACTTCTTGGGAAGTTCTTAGAAATATCTATTTATTTTTGTTGATGATTGATCAATGTTCACCTTTGATATTTCTAATTGTCTATTTATGGTTAGCTAAACCCACCAAGCTGTTTGCTTCTCTGCGGACAGATTTTGCTAAATCGATGCTCAGATTCTGCCAGCAACGTGGAGCAGGCATGTCTTTGCTTTTGCAAACACTCCGACGCCCTCCAGCCCCTCACAGTTGGATTGTTTCTGGGATTAGTGGCCGGCCAAGGCCCACCATGTCCACCCAAATCACACCCCCTCCCAGTTTCACCCCTGCTGAGCTTCAGGCCACAGGCAGGAATTGCCTGGGTTGCTAACCCATGCTGCACTGAGGGTCTTGGTTAGTGATACGTGGACTGTTAGAGATCCTGGCTTGCTGGAGACGTTTTGTTTATGGGGTGGGTGGGAGCAGGGAAGGGAACCCTGCCAGCAGCTGTATTTGCCACTTTTGCCTGACGTTTCAGTGGACGAAACTTCCCTTGCAGCTTTCTCCCAGCACAGATCGTTCCTGGGCCCTCTTCTCCCTTGTATCTCCTTGCCCTGATGTCTGCTGCCCCCAGGACCCGCCTGTTTCCACCCTCTTGGGTTGGGTGCTGCTCTCAGCTCCTTTCTTTCTTTGTAACTCTTAATGATCTTTTCTCTGTGACTCTCATCCTCAATTATGTTCTCAAAAGGCAAAGTCTGTGCATATGTACACAACCGGGGGACTGTCTTCTCCTTGTTTTTCTTATGATTGTGCCTGTGAATAAAACCCTGAAATTATCAATTGGATAATAGAGCCATGCCGCTCTTCCAAATGGTTGAGTCAAATTGGCTCTGGCTTCAAGTAGTATTATCATTAATAATAACAGTAATAACCCTTCCCTCAGTCGAATATTTACTAGCACAAAATAGCATGGTAGCCCCCAACTCGGGACGTATCCAGGGAATTGCTGTCTGGACAGAATCCTCTAGAAAGGAGATGCCTGGAGGTGTTGCAGGAAGGGGGAACCCTTCCAGGGCCCAAGAGTGGGCTCCTGTCTAACACTCGGAAATGAATTGTCCGAGGAGACACACGTGCTGACAAAGCAGGAGAGTTTATTGGGAAGGGGCGCCCGGGTGGAGAGCAGCAGGGTGAGGGAACCCAGGAGGACTGCTCTGCCACGTGGCTCTCGGTCTCGGGTTTTATGGCGATGGGGTTACTTTCCGGGTTGTCTCTGGACAACCACTCTGCCTCAGGGTCCTTCCTGGTGGTACATGCCAGGCTCAGCCAAGATGGATTCCAGCAAGAAGGATTCTGGGAGGTTGGTCAGACATACGGACTGGCACCTCCTCCCTCCTTTTGACCTTTCCCCGGTTCTTCCGGTTGGTGGTAGCTTGTTAGTTCCACGTTCCTTACCAGGAGCTCCTGTTATAAGAGAACGCATGCAAGTGGCTACTATGTTGCCTGGCCAGGGTGGGTGCTTTCAGTCTGTGTTTCCCCTCACAGAGGGAGAGGGACCTGCCAAGGAAGGGTCCCATCCACATTCCTCGCAGCTCTGGTCTTTCCTCAGGCCCTCCTTCTAGTACCGGTCTCCCTGGCAGCCCAAGTCCTTAATGATCCTTCTCCTCCTGACTGTATTTACTGTCTCTTACACTCATTTGTCACTTTACAACGCTGCCTCAGATTGTTACTGGTCTTTTAATGTGCGTCCTGTCCCATTTGATTTGGTGCCTCACCCCAATTCCCGCCTTCTACTCCTATAAGATTTAGGTCTATCAGAGGTAGCTACTGTGCCTTAAACGTCTAATAAGGGTCCTAATTAACTCAGATGGTTTCCTTTGTACCCTCCCATCAAGGTAGTGTCCACACATCGGAAAGAATTTGTTACAGTTGTCGCTGTTGGTGACACCACTAATAATATGACCAACGTGTACTCATCACAGATATGACTCTGTGCCCAGGAGTAGGCTGAGTCCTTAGAGAGCCTCACCTGGTTAACCCTTGTTATGGCAATAATCCTTATTAATTCAAGAGATGGGTAATATTCCCCCCATATTATAGGTGTTGTAACTAACGTTCAAAGAGGTTAAGTAAATCCGTCAGGGTCATGACCCCAGCAGTTTTTAGAGCTGGTCCAAACCCAAGTTCAAAGTTCTTAACCGCCATGCTACTGTGATGATAATGATAAAAGTAATCTGTAGGATGCATTCTCTCCCGACAGGCTCTATCCTGTGCATCACGTAATTCTATCCCGTAACACTGAAAAGAAGAAAACAGGGCAAATTATGAAGGAAAACGTGACCCTGGACATCCAGGAGTCAGAAATAATTGTCAGATTCCTTAAGTATCAGGATGACCGTGGCAAGGTGGCCACCATTACTGCGGAGGCTATTTGAAGAATTGTGGAAGCGAGACCAGCGGTTCTCTTTTATGATGTTTAATTCAGTGGGTGAAAGAACCTCAGTTCGTGACGTTGCTCTGGCCCCAGCCTGCACGGAGCTGGCGGAAGAGGGAACAGATACCTCTCACCCTTCCCAAGGCACCGTCTCTTCTATTCATCTATTGAGGTTGGCACAGCCCTGCTTCTGAGCTCGCCTCTCTGCTGACATGGAAATCCTCTCCAGTCCCTGTGAAATACTTCCAAGCAAAAGTATTTCCTTCAACAATATTTATCTTTCTCTAATCCCAGCAATACTCTTTTCTATACGCCATGCCTCCTAGGCATGGCATAAAATGTTTAGAAGCTTAATAAACCATCATTTTTTCCTGTATATTCCGGTTACATTATCAGAGGTCCTTGGTGATAAATGCTTTCCTGGTATTTATCCCGGCACTTTTGTGACCATCATTTGTAAAGCTTTCTTTGTATTCTGTTACCTTCAGCTGTGCTTCTCTGTCACTTGATTGAATATATTGCATTCGTTTGGGGCCTATTGTTGAATGACGAAGGAATTGATCCTTTAGCAATTACCTACTTATTGGGGCCAAGCAAGGTCAAGGATATTGCTGGAAATGTTTTAATGCTGGTAAAATCGAACCAATAAGAATTCCTTGTCTGTCATTTTCCCTTAGATATTAAATGATGAAATTAAATAAAATATGATTGTGCCATTTTGGGTGATTGACAATATCTTCCTCTGATTTCTCATTACTTCCTTATTGTTTCGTCAGGTTTTCCTTTGTTTAATTGGCGTTGCCGGCTTTCGCTGCTTGGTTGTAAGGTCTCTCTTGCTAGGATTTCCCTTCCTTCTCCTCCACAGATCCATCGTGCAGCCAGGGGAGGCTGGCGTGACTCACCTTTCACATTTCCCACTTTCCCTGCTGATGGGGATTTGTTGACATTTTCTGCAAACCCTGTTGCTATTATGAATTGAAAACTAGATTTCAAGCTCCAGCACGCTCAGAGTTAAGCTGCCTTGAAAAGGTGGAAAAGAAATAAATGGGAAAAACGTAAAGATTTAGATCAAGAGTCCATTTGTAACAATAAAGCAATCGCATCGCCCAAAACACAGCCCTCAAAAGCATCCTCTACTGCCGTTATACCAGGGGGGTTTTTCCCTTTCAGAACTTTCTAAAGCTAGACTCCTTTCACTTCTTAAGCTACTGATTGTGAGCTCAGCTAATAAACAGATCACTTTTATTATCATGATCATTATTGTAATTCATATATAGTTAGTTATACAGGAAAGAAAAGCCTTGTAGATAGGGAAACATTCCTTGTAAACTTTAAACACCCTTTAAAGGGTGTTTAAAGGGTGTTTAAAGGCATTTTTGCGGTTTTGAAACAGAAGTGAAACCAGTTACTTAGAATCCCTTTGTGTGTATCTGCCGATATCCAAGTGTCACAATTTTGGAGAATCCGACGCTCTTTAAAGTATTACCTAAATTGTAGTCTGTTAGATTCTAAGTTGACAATTCTTAAGTCTCCATTCAAAGAGATCTAACCCTATGTGATCCGTACAAACACATACTGTGTAAACACCAAAGTGAAGGCCAAGGCTAAATAAAGGACATTTATCTTTATACACGGGTGGGGATGTAGGTAAACTGTGTGATTCTACATCCATGTAAAGTCATACACACACACACACACACACACACACACACACACACACACACACACACACACACACCCTGATGCCCCTCGTGATTGGTTTAGCCTGTGTCCTGACACTGGGTTTCAGAAGATTTTCAGACCCGTCCAAACGTTTGATTTTTGTAATTATTGTTGGGATTTTTTTTTTTATCTTGCTCTACATGGAAAATAAAATTGTGATTGAGAGAGTTGGGTCCCAGTGGTCCTGTCTGCGCTCTGCAAATGGTTCCATGTCACTCCCTGCATCACAATATAGGAGCCACTGAGCTTGGCTGCAGCTAATCCTCTGAGCCCGTTAATAAGCTTAGGAGCACGTTCACTGAAGGCTGACGGGCTGGGCACAAACAGGGAGAAAATATCTACTGGGGGAAGCTGAATTGGTTTTAATCATCTGCTAATCACCAGTAATGAGACCTACTCTGGGGAAGAAAAGAAAAACAGATAGTCGAAGGGAGGTTTTGTTCTTCACAGCAGAGTAACAGGGAATGAGAGGGCAGCTGTTATTAGGAAAGAAAAGATAGAAAGAAAGAAGGGATTTGGCCAGAGCAGATGAAGCGTCCTCTGCAGCGCTCCGTTTTGTTAGCTGAGTGTTTCTTTCATTCAGTCTCTGAAACTTCAGATCTTGCAGGCTCCCTGACAGCCCACCTCGAAGATATTGCTTCTGGAAGAAAGGAGCCTCCCCCTGGCATCCTCCCCGCCACCACCCTCTGCGTTTGCTGCACAGCACTTTACAGGATATCTTAGCTGGAGGAGAGAAGGAAAGGCAATGGCAGTTCTGGATTGGCACCAAAAGAAAACTGGGTGTGTACAGGGGAGGGGGTGTGTGCAGAAGGCTGGGTGAGGGCAGAGAGACCCCTGGTCATGAGGGCGAGGCCTGACAAGGAATCCAAAAAGGAAGAATCAGTTGTAAAAGGTCAGTCCTAGTCGAATTGGGTAGATGGTCTTTTTAAGTCCTAGGCACTGTGTTTCAGGAAATTCAAGTGCGGTTATGACTTGTATGCCATTTTGGACGCTGTCATTCAGGGACCCTTTCCTCAAAAGTTCAAACTCTTGCCATTGCTAATAATACAACCATAGTTAAAGCAGAGGATTAGGAATGCTGTCATCCACTGGACCAATGTTCTCCATGACAAGTTAATAATATACTCACTTGAATCATATTTCTGGAATAATTAACATAATGACTGAACTATGACAATAGTTTCCCGGTCCACAATGACTCTTCTTCTTCAAACACTCCTGTAAGCTGTGCCAGGGTGAAAACCCCAAAGCACAGAATCTGTGCTTTGTCCCCCTACCCTCTGTCCCCAGCTCAAAAATTTCCATCAGCTTCATATTGAAATCTAAACCCTGTCCCTGCATTCAAGTTTCATCATATTCTGGCCCTGTTCTCTTCTTCCTGTCCCATGGTCTACGCCTCTGCCCACATGGGCACTACGTCTGCCAAAGCCAGGGCTTACTGTTTCCGTATAGCCTGGCCTGACTATTGCTTTTGATTTTTACCAATGTTTAATAGTTCGCAAGGAAGAGCCTTCCCCCAGACTAGACCGTCTACCCCTTCTCTCTGAGCTGTCATGACAATTTGCTTTCAAGCATCCTGCAGCACTAATCTTGTTCTCCAGAATCACAGCGATTTCTGTACAAGTCTCTTCTACTCCAGGGCAGTGCCATTTTTCTTTGCATCCTTCACACCATCTAAAACCAGCCAGTATATAGGAAATTCTCCATTTCTTGAAATATACTGAATATTAAGACCTCTAGCAGAAGAAATCAAGTTAAGATTCTAGCGTTTTGTAAATATATATTTAAATGGTTAGTTGGGACTCTGGGTATAAGAAACAAGACCGACTTGAATGTTCATATTTATTTTTATTTGTTAGTCAATTTATATTCATTATTCCAGCTAGAGGCAATGAGTTGAGACTGGGAACAGCAGAGTAAAACTATAAAGTATATTTTAGAGAAAAACAGAAAAAGCAAAGCTGGTGGAAAACATTTACTGAACATCTGAGTCATCATTTCATAAAACTCTTCACACAGTACCCACAAGTGCTGAGCCTTTGAGAGCTAAGGGCATGCAGTCTCTGCCTTAGGGGAGATTGCAGTCTTAGAAGGAAAGGAAACCATGTAAACAAAATGGTAGCCATCAGTGCTATCACACGGCACGAGCCTGCAAACACCCTGGCAGTCCTGAGGGAGCTTCCTTCGGGAGAGCTTCAGAGAAGAGGTGACCTGGGAGTCGCAGTCTTGAACCCTAAGAGATTTCCAGGAGAAGAAAGCTAGGACTTCCAAAAAGAGGAAAGGTAGAGGCATCAGGAAATCACAGATGTCACTGTGCTTGTGAGAGGGATGCTGAATCATCTGGTGCGGGTAGAGGGGATTTGTAAGGTCATCATCAGAGTTCAAAGAGGTAGACACTGGGCACAATATTAAGTTCTATCTCTGAGCCTCGTGATGAGCAAATCCAGGGGGGAAGACATAAAAGCCAGCATGACTTCTCTTCTGATCGCTGCCCATCTTAGCTACTCTGGAGTCTGTGTTCTAAGGACAGAGAGTCCTCCCATCCAAGGACCAGCCCACAGTCCCTTTAAAGTGTGCAGCAGAGACCTGAGCACTTAGTGAGCACTCAGGGTTTATGTGCTTATCACCAACATCGTCATTGTCATCATTTATTTCCAATACTCAGAAAAGTTGAAAAGGAAAGTAGCTAAATTCCTTTATTTTAAAGGAGTGGATTGTGGTCCAGTCAGAGGAAGGGACTTACCAAAGATCAATAATTAATGGTAGTGACACCTTTTATTAGCATAAGACATTTCAAAAGGCTTTGACTTCCATTGTCTCAGACATGGACCACGTGAAGTAGGGTGGACAGCTACCATTACCCGCAACCTGCAGATGATGTGCTGGGTACCCGGTGCTAATCAGAGGCCAAGGTAGAATTTGAACTCAGGTCCTGCCCCAGTGACCACATCTCCATCAGTCAATACATCTGCATTCTTTCAGCAATTGAAAGGTGAGACCTATCCAAGCCCAGTATTTACGGCGTTTCAATTTAAGTTATTAAGGAGAGTTAGGTTACTGATAAAATTAAGCATTTAAAATGCTGGTTAGGGACTTCCCTGGTGGTCCAGTGGTTAAGACTCCACGCTTCCACTGCAGGGGGCACAGGTTCGATCCCTGGTCAGGGAACTAAGATCCTGCATGCCATAGGGCATGGCTAAAAATTAAAAATAGATAAATAAATAAAATGCTGGTTACATGGGTGGGCAACATTCTACTGTTGTGAAACAATGGATTGGCCAGAATACTCATTCTGGGGCTCAATTTATGTTTAGTGGCCATACAGAATGCTAGGGCAAGACAAGACCTACAAGCTCATATGGTATCTCCTAGTTTAAACACACTGCAGATTTGGGAACTGAATTCAGAGACACGAAGTAACTTCCCCAAAGTCACACAGCAAGAATATGGAAGATTCTTCCTGCTTACACTGCACCTCCTTGCCTGCCTAGGAAGATACAAAGCAGAACAGAGAATGCCAAGTGCAAAAAGAGCTGCCCCATCTACAAGAGCAATTAAGGAGATGCAGAAAGAAGCACAACCCCCTTCTTGAAGGAAACCAGGGAATGCCCAGAGCACCTTTGAAACCCAGTAGGACCCTGTGGGGCTCCCGGGCACAAAAGTCTTTCTGTGTCCCCCATTTCTTGATTACAGGAAATGGGCTTCATTCAGCCTCCATAACCTTCCCTGAGTTCCAACAGGCAGGTTCAAACAGTTGCTAATTAGGGAAGGGAGGGGATGCAGAGACCAGGGAGGAACAGTCAAGAGAAACAATAGCGCAGCCTTGGAACAGGCTCCTGGTTCCTCCTCGAGGGATACACATAACAATATGTTTGAGCTCTTCTGCAGATACTGAAACCCCCTCCAGGTGGGAGAAGTTAACTGTCTGCTGCCCACAAGCACGGAGACCCCAGACCAGTTGGAACCAGGAGGTTGATGATGCTGACTCCTGATTACCTCACCCAACCAATCAGAAGAGTGTCCATGAGCTGACCATTTGAACCATTACTTTGAATGGTTCTTTGAACCATTACTGTAAAACTCCTCACAACCCGCTCCAAGTTGGGACACACAGTCTTGAGGGCATTAGCCCACTGTGGCCCCCTTTGCCAGGCAAAGCAATAGAGCTCTTCTACTTCACCCAAAACTCTGTCTCCGAGATTTAATTCAGTGTTGGGGTCCAGAGGCCAGATTCGGCATCAACTTTCAATCCTAACTGAAAGAAACTGCCTAGAAAAACACTTCTAGGATTTAGAAGCCAAGGCTCTTGATTTTGCTTTTATATCAACCAGTTTCCTGTGTGTGGCCCTTAATCAGCCCAAGACTCAGTTTCCACTTCTATAAGATGACAATGAAAATAACACCTGCCCTGTCTACTTGTACTGGGTTGTTGTAACCCTGTAAAGAACATTCTAAAGGTAAACCTGAGGAAGGAGCAGGGGATGGAGAAGCTGAGGTGATACCTGAGCCAAGGGCCTCAATGGTATTAGAGGGGAGAGGTTGAGAAGAGATGGTAGACCCCTGCCCATGGCAGAAAGACCTATGCAAATGCCCTTGAGTGAGATGGGAGAGACAGTGCCTGGAGAGAGCTGTGAGCAGGACCTCAGCCAGAGGGTGAGCTTGGGGCAGAAGGGCTGGACCTGTTGCCAAAGGCTGGGCTTCTACCCTGAAAGCTGTGAGGTGTCTCTGGGAAGTTTAAGATGGGGAAACTCACGTTAGCTTCAGGTCTTTAGAAAGATTGCTCAGGCAACAACGTCAATGTTGAATTTGAGGAGACAGTAAAGGCAAGGCCTGATGGAGAAATCTCCTGAGGAATGTCTATAGAAATGAGGGAAAGTGGCAAAGTTGAGTGCAATTGAGGAGTCTGAATCTTCAGGACATGACAAGTAGTGGAAGGGAATGACTCCCAGTTGGCTGGATAATGGTGCTTCTACTGAATTGCAATATCAGAATAATGAGTTGGATGCAATGTGGAATTAAATTTTGGATGTCCTGGTGAGGACGTTTAGCCCACTGTTGAAAGGAATGGACTTTGAGGTCAAGGCGACATAGGTTTTAATGTTGGCTTCAGCACTTTCCACACATGTATGAAATAATGATGTAAAGCCTGGAAGATAAAGAGTACCACATAATTCAGGGGCAGGATGATGGTGGTGGTGGTGGTGGTGGTCATTGATAGCACAGCCATCCAGGTAAGCACTCCAGAAGGAAAGAGTGTTGAGCAGAGTAGGTCACAGTACATTTAGAACAGGGATAGTGGTGAAATATGCAAAAGAGAAAATAAATCACCCATGGGTCATGTATATAGAGGAGAAGGTTGGGGAAGACACAGTGGAAGAGAAGTTTGCCTTGAGAAACATGGCAGTGGTATAAGACAAGAAATGGCTATTGAGTGAAAGTTGATGCATGGCAGTTTTCCAACTCAAGTGTACCCTTCATGAGAGCAAAGACTGTGTCAGGATTGTCTTTGTATGGTTATTACAGCACAATGCCTGAATTGGTGCAGGTGCTAAATGAAAACTTACTGAGTACAAATAACTCAATTTCGTTTCTTTTTATGACTGAGTAATATTCCATTGTATATATGTGCCACATCTTTTTTATCCATTCATCTGTTGATGGACACTTAGGTTGCTTCCATGTCCTGGCTATTGTAAACAGAGCTGCAATGAACATTTTGGTACATGACTTTTTTTGAATTATGGTTTTCTCAGGGTAAGTCAGAAAGAGAAAAACAAATACCGTATGTTAACACATATATATGGAATCTAAACAAAAAAAAAAATGGTCATGAAGAGCCTAGGGGCAAGACAGGAATAAAGACACAGACCTACTAAAGAATGGATTTGAGGATACGGGGAGGGGGAAGGGTAAGCTGGGACAAAGTGAGGAGTGGCATGGACATATATACACTACCAAACGTAAAATAGATAGCTAGTGGGAAGCAGCTGCATAGCACAGGGAGATCAGCTCGGTGCTTTGTGACCACCTAGAGGGTGGGAGGGAGGGAGAGGCAAGAGGGAAGAGATATGGAGACATATGTATAACTGATTCACTTTGTTATAAAGCAGAAACTAACACACCATTGTAAAGCAATTATACTCCAATAAAGATGTTTAAAAAAAAAAAACCTTACTGAGTAAATGGACTTAAATACCATATCATGCTTATTATAGGCTCCCTTAACGGCCTCCAATGTTCTGGTCTCAGTATTTCTGTATCCAGAAAACAGAATTCTCAGTTCAGTGGTTCTCAAGACTTTTCATTATACGTTTGGCCCTAGGATTCGTGGGACCCTTCACAGCACCAAATGTGGTTATGTGTGTTTGTGTGTAACAGGTGTGTGAGTGTATGGGTGTTATTTGGTGTGTTTGGTGAGTGAGAATGATATATATGTGTGTGTGTGTGTGTGTGTGTGTGTGTGTGTGTGTGTGTGTGTGTGTGGAATTATTTCCATACTTTTGAGGAAGGGAGGAATAAAATAATGGCAATGCTTTAATTGACTAATGACTAATTTGCTTTACATATTAAACATAGTCCAACACAAAAAAGAGGTATTTGGGATAATGATGTCATATGTGGAGTATGTAAAAAAAAAAAAAATAGGACCTTCAAGAAAATCTAAAGGTTCACCAAGAAACCAGTAATAATGATATTTCAAGGGGGTGTGGAGGAGATGTATGTAATAGGTACGGACCCTGCTACTGCCATTGTCCTTGGAACTCAGATGTTCTTTGGGGTCCTTTTCCAAATACCTCCACTATCCCTGCTCAGGTAATAGAAATCCCACATTAAGAAATTTTGAATCTTAAGATTCTCCTACAGAGAAACTTTATGACTGCTACCTTGCTGGACTTAACACAGAATCATAGATTTGTGGCTTATAAAATTGTGAGCAGATCATTCTGTCTGTTCCCTGACTTCTAAGATACCTGTATATTCTCTAGTTTGCCTTTACAGGAGGGCTAGGTGGCATAAAACAGAAGACAGATTTTAAGGTCAAATATATAAAATTCCAGAAAAGTGACTGTATACACTTAGGTAAGTTGTTTATCCTCTCTGAGTTTCCTTTCCCTCTTTTATTTAACAAGTGATGAAATGTTAACATCTAACCTCTTTTTCCTGGCTTATTAAAACATCTCACACAATGTTTACAATGAAGAATGTATTCAGTAATTTCCCTTTATCCTTCCTATCTAGTCTAGGTATAATAATAAACTGAATAGGTTGGTTGCTGATGTGTGAACTCAAAAGATCTATGCAATTCAGTTACTAGAAATAGTTACTTATGTGGTTCTGTAGCCTTTAGTCAGAAGAAGATTGGGTTATGCTGCAGTAACAAAATAACCCTGAAATCAATGATATACCACTGCAACAGTTTATTTCCTGCTCATAGTACATATATCTAATTGTGTCAGCTCTATCCAGTTGCTCACAAATTCAGAAGGTCAAGGATGGCTCACCTGGTAGCTGGACCATCTGAATTCCAGACCCTACATTCTCCTCAGCAAGAGAGAAGGCTGGAAGGTCACACACCAGCTCTTAAATGCTTTGACTCAAGAATGACAAATGTCATCTGCACTCAGCCGGTCACACAGACCCTTCTTACTACAGGGAGACTTGAAAAATTGGGAAGTCCAGGGATATTTGGATGAGCCGTAAACGTCTCTGCCAAAATTACAGAACGACATATGGCATTCAGCGGGCACTGCATTCACCATGCATTGGAACCTCCAATTAGGACATTTTATGTATTTCCCATCCCACCCATGACCTTTTAAACTATAACCTTATTTCCTGCTCAGCTCCCAGGAAAAGGAGATTACTGGAACATGCTCCAACGAGCTTGCTCACTTTGCTGGGCTTAGAATAAAAATAGTGAGCTGCTTCTGAGGCTCTGTCCAGCTCTAATCTTTGGGGCCACCCAGGAAGAGTGCCACCCACAGTGACCAGTGGACTGCACGCCCTTTGGTTCTTCTTGGTCCCTCACTCCCTCCTGTCTTTCCCTGTTTCCCCACTAGTGTGTCTGCCTCTGCATTTTATCTTTCTGTCTGTCAGGCCAATTAGCATAGTTTGACAGATTAAAAGGCTAAGGTCAAACCAACAAACCCCTAAAGAAATACTGCTAATTATTGTCACATGTTTTTAAAACTACTTTGCTCTTCAAAGAATTTAACAAGGAATAAAATTCAACTTTGTCTCCCAAGGGTTGGTTTAATATTATATTAAAAAAAAATGAATCCCATAGCTTTCTGTGTTCTGTGTTGGAGGAGAGCAACGAACTCATCCCTGGGTCAGTGATGGTCACTGGCACTTCCCATGAGTCTCTTTCTAAACTGATACACAAAACGGCAGGCAGAGTCTTACGACACTGCCATAAAACAGTTCAGGGAGATGAGACTGGCTTCGTGTCCACATATAGTGCCTGAAGTTAACATCAAAGCAGGAAGGGTAGCCAACAACCCGGAGAGACAGCGTAGCATAATGGTTAGGCTCTGGTGCTGCTGCCCTGCCCAGGTTTGAATCCTAGTCTCATCCTCTGTGAGCTGTGAACACTGGCCTCATTTATTCCCTCCACGCCTCAGTTTCCTGATCTGTAAAATGGGGGCTTGCAACTACAATATCCATCTCATCAGGTTGTCGTGAGAATCAAGATGAATTTGAAGAGTGTCTGGAACTATAGAATCGTTCACTGTCAGTACTTCCTTGACTTGGTAAGCCCCACTTTCTCATTACCACAGAGCAGCTGACTTCTTTGATGCTCAGAAGGAAAATCTGAGTATTTTTTATTTCCTAAAGGATTAGTCATCTGACTGACAGGTGTGCAAGCTAACATGCCAACTGCACCTGCTGCAGGTAAACCGTGCCACGGTCAGCAACACATTCAAGGTCATGGCCGGTCCTGCTCAGCCCTGCCAAGAGCAGTGCCTGGGAGGATGGGGTCTGGAATGGAGACGTTCAGTCTCTAGTCACCCATCAGATATTTAAAAAGCCGATTTAGAAAATGATAATTGAGTCCTTTGATGGTGGTGCTCCTCCAACGTCTGTGCCTTGTTGGTGATGAGCTTTGGCTCACTCCCAAGTAGGTTATGTCAGGGGGCTGGGGGCTGGGGTTGGGGGGAGTCCAGAGGAAGCTGGGGGCGGGTGGAGAGGAAAGAGGAAGGAGCGAAAGCACTAAACTCAAAAGCTCATTATTCAGCCTCCTTTGAAAGACAAGAACAGGATAGCCTCCGAGTAAGAGGCATCTAAGAGCTCAAGAAAGTCTCCAGCGAAGTTGTTCACTACAGGTGAAAGGCCAAATTACCAGATCAAGTGGCTACATTATCAAAAATTAGTCTATTGATTTCAGGGAGGTGTATTTTCCCTGAGATGATTGCCGGCATCTAAAACCTCCCTTCCTGCTGATTTGGAGCACGAAGCACCATCTCCGAGTTTCAAGTTGTTCAAGATGCTTACGAGTCTGTGGGTAAGCGCAGGTCGGCCTGCTGTGAGAGCCTAGTTAGGTCTGGCTCAGAAAGGCAGGCAGGCCGCCCTGGCTCCCAGGGCCAGGGTCTTTGTCACTGTTAAGAAATGTGGTGCAAGGAGCATCATTTGCAGAGGGAATGTTCTGTGTTCTGGATTTGGGGGCACGTTTTCTACACTGGATCCTATTTTGGGAAAATGCCACCTTGAACCACTGGGGGCCTCCCAAATTCATTTGGTCGCAGATGGAAAGCAGAAAGACAAAGCATTTAACTTCACACATTATGGACCCCCAGGGCAGAGATGCACTAAAGTCAAAGTTGGCGGGAGGGAGGTGGGGAGTGGGGAATAGAGGTGCTTCTAATTTCGTCTAGATTGTCAACCACAGTCTTTATTTTTAAGGAATATTATGAGAAAAAGCATTTTTAATTGACATAATTGTCCTATAACACTGTATTCGTTTTAGGTGTAGCACATAATGATTTGATATTTGTCTATGTTGTGAAATGGTCACCACAGTAAGTTTAGTAGACATCTGGAGAAAAAGAATGGTTACTAGAACAACGGCCCATCTAAGTGAAAACTGGAAAAGAATCTTAGAAGGGCTTCTACATTTTAAGAAAAAAAAATGTTCTCCCTACTAGTCTGAATACAACGCCATTTTAACAGTTCAGCTAGGTTGTTCCCCACGAATGATTTCTTTGGGGTACAGGAATGGGTGGATAACGCCAGTGGATAAAAAGTGTCATGAATTCTGCCTATAGCATCCTTCTTCATAGCATCAGAACTCTTATCCCACTTTCCTGGCCACTGTTCTTGGATTCACAGACAGCGAATGTAAAACCAGGCTGATACAGGGCGTTCTGCAGTTTATGTTTGAATCAAAGCCAAGAGAAAGCATCTTTCCCATGTTGGTGAACTTGCACTTCTCATGGGTCCAGAGAGCGCCACCGTGTCGGTAAATCCAAACACTGAGGCCGCGGTGCCCTTGCACTTTAAGCCAATGACCACTGCACTTGCTCTCCATGGAGCACCTCCTCCTCCCTGGGACCCCCGGTTGATGCTGAACATATTCAAATCTTCCCCTAAAAAGTTTAGTCGGGGTTGCTCCTTCGGTACTGTTTTAACATTAAATATGCAAATAACCATCATTACACTTCCAACAATTACACATGTTTGCGAGCACCTTGTCAAGTGCTGGCAGCGGAGCAATCATTTGTAAAGACAAATATTCCATTCCAAGAGATGTCATGCTGCTCACAAGATTCTTTTTTGTATGAGTAGCCACACTGCTGCTTCCTAAAGTGTGCAGATGAACACGGTCCGACCTGCCGAGAGCTGCCAAGACCTCCCCGCCGCAGAGCAAGTGCCAATCACTTGCCCGGAGCCGGCGGCGGAGGAGCCCGCTAGACTCTGAACGGGTCCAGGGCGTCCAGAGCATCCAGTAAGGATAGAGAGTCTCCTCCAGGCTCTCCTCCCCCCGCGGCCCCTCCCCGTCCCCCCTCCTCTAAGAGGGGCCTCGTACCTCCGGGATATTTTAATTCCTGAGCTCCGACCGTATGTTTGTAACATGAATTATTTGCAGCTCGGAGGTGATGGGAAGGGCTGCCTGAAACCACAGGCCGAGAGTCACAGCCGGGCTTCGTTCTCTTCCCCACGTTCTTTATCTCTCCTCCCTTTTTCCTCCTCTCCCCTCCCTTCCCTTTGCACTCTGCTTTTCCCCTCCCGATTCTTCACGTAGTGACGGATAATTGTCACCGTTTACTTTTATCGCATCCAAAGTGGTGGCTTAGAGGGGCCTGGACTCGAGTCAGGACTAATCTTGCCTTCTCCCAAAGTCGGAAAATCCCAAGTCTTGCGGGGTCCAATTGATAACCCTTGTGCTTCTTTTCCATGAAAGACGGATGGCTCTGGCAAGCTTGGGAGACTGCAGATAATGGGATTGACTTGGTACTTAAATCTCAGTGAACCAGGACAGCATAAGTAATTAGTGAATTGGATCTATCCTGGGGTGCTAATGATGGCTAAGTCTGCCCCCATGCCACTCGGAAAACGGCAAGAGGCACATGCATCTCACACAGATAAAAACCAAAGGGACACCATTTATTCCTTCTTTAATGCACAATTTATCCTAGGAGGGGGAAAAAAAATCTAATTTTCCTCGAGTGATACCCAGAAGACCAAGTGACCACGCTCCCACCAGAGTTCATTTTGATCACAATACTGCTGCTGTTTTTAATTAAGAAAGGCTAATTAAGAGAAACTCGACATTTATCTTCTTATCTGCTTGTCCGCACAGACTCGCAGACATTACCCATATTTGTTTACAATTTGGTTACTGGCTTTCTATCAGTGAGAAGTCTCAGTTTCCATCTGGGTGAGTGCTTTCAAAAGTGTAAGCACTGAACAGCTTCCCACAAGGATAACTTTTAGCCTCTCGGATCCTGGTTTACATAATATACACATACGTGTATGTATACACAATTACATCCATCCATCCATATGTATATAGTTTACATATATATAGGTATATAAACACTGATTACACCAGGAGTCCTTGTCTTTTCCTCAATTAATTCAAGTGTAAAGCATCTGTGAACAGACCGGCCTTCTCTCCCATTTTTCTTTTTACACAGTGACGGCACTTTATGAGGATAATTTAGATAAATGTCTTTTCGTGGAGTTCACTTATCCTCCCAGCAAACATGATCAACAAAGGGCCACAAGAGATGAATGGCATTGCATTTTGATCCAACATGCGTTCTGTCAATGGAGAAGACTTCAAGGCGGACATCTTCCTTTCCCCCCACCGCCCCCGGCATCTGATTTGATCAACATTCCCAACAACTAAAACGTCCACAGAATACACTCTGGTGAAGATGACCAGGGACTCTGAGAGCTGAAAGTGAAAGTGTGAAGCAAAGGTATTTCACCTCCAAAGTTCTCAGCAGCCAGATGTGCCAGCCTGACCATCTGACTGCTGAGAACCCCTGATTGATCAGAACTCAACGTGACAGACTGTGAATCCCTTTCCTCGGCTTGGTCCTGGCCAAGGGGCCTTAGCGCCAAACACAGGCTCTGTCTTCCTGGTCCCTTTCAGCCCCTCTCTGCAGTGATTGCCTTTCTGCCATCCTTTCATTGGGGGGCTGGCTGGAGCGGAAACACTCAGAAGATGAACCCGAACAATTGGTCAGGGAGAAGCTCGCTTGTAATTTACGTTCCTCCTCACCCCATCCTACAGCCTAATCCTTTCTGGTCTTGAGGTGAGGTTTCTTTCCGTGATGCTTAGTTTCCCAGTGGCTGGCTTCCCAGAAGGCGTGTTTGTGCACTCGTACAGAACACATGCGCATCAGTACATAATTGCATCCAGGACCCAGTGCCCTGAAACCTTCCTTAATATTTAATATTGGAGGAGAATCCTGACGAGGAGAGGACCCCATTTTTCCTTACAGTCTGTCCTTGATGGGGATGCATTTAGACGAATGTCAGAGGAAAGGCAGGCAGGGTCTCCCTACAGAGAATGTGGAGGGAGAAACTGAGTTCCCTCCTGGATCCTCATGAGTTCTGATTCGGGTTTGTTTCCTAGACGTGGATTGTCCTAAGTTTCGATCTAACTAAAACTTGGCGTTTATGTTCAAACCAGACCAGTCTGTATTAATAGTCATGGTTCAAATTATGTCTATCTCCCTTGAGCAAAGAAGTTTATGCTGATTATATGACTTTGCTCAGAAGGGGTCTTATGTGTGCGCTGAGTGTGTGTGTGTGTGTGTGTGTGTGTGTGTGTGTGTGTGTGTGTGATATTCATGTGAACGTTGCTTGGAACAGGTCTTTCCACTAGTCAACAAGTTTTCCCCCAAAAAAATTTTATTTTAATATTTTCTACTTATACTAAGGAATAACGTAGACTGATGCTTTATTTTATTTATTATTTTATTTTATTTTATGTACTTATTCGGCTATACCACGCAGCTTTTGAGATCTTAGCTCCCCGACCAGGGATGGAGCCCGAGACCCCTGCAGTGGAAGCACAGAGTCCTAATCACTGGACCGCCAGGGAAGTCCCATAGACTGATTTTTTAAAAACTACTTTTTCCAATATAATCCCTCAGCATGTAAGCCCACATTTCTAGCACTCATCATGGTACCACAACAGGAAAATTAAAATACACGTTTTACAATTACTTTGGGAGAACTAGTGACATGTTAAAAATGTTAATTTTACATTTTAAAAATAGCACTAAGTGAACTTGAAATGAGGAAAATACTTTTTACCTCTTCTGGGAACAGTGGCACTTCTAGAGGGTACTTTTTAGGATAACACATATGTCCAAATTAGCTAAGAAAACTCTGTTTAAAAGTTATGAGATTTTGAAAAGCAAATAGGTGTTACTATGTTATAGCAAAGTAGGCAAGAATAGAGGATGTTGCCCTCTGATTGCCTGGGTGTGAATCCCCGACCTCACCACTCAGAGCTGTGCTTTCTTGGGCAGGTCCCATCAGCACTCCATCTCAATTTCCTCGTCTATAAAATGGGGATAATAATAGCAGCAACTCATTAGATTCCTGTAGGATGTAAAATACTTTAATAGCACCTAGCACACAGTAAGCACAAACCAACCATCCATTGTTTCTAAGAAAGTTGTATCTTATGAATAAAAAATAAATTTTGTTTTTTTCCCTATGCCTAAAGGACTTTATGCTTCTGTCAGAAACTGGTGACTTCTGAGGTATCCCACTTGCTAAGGAAAGAAGACCCATCTCACAGGTAATATTCATGCAGCCAGCGCTGCCATTGGCATTTTTCACAGCATGATCCCTGGGAGGAGCTGATGAGACTCCTGAAGGTTCAGGCCAGGTGATGGTCAGCCCTGCATCCCCCATCAACCTGCTGTGATGCTTTGCTCACAATGTTCATTTAAGGTCTATTTGGTGGGGGATGACTTCCAGACCTAGACTCCTCCCCTGCCCCAGAATAAGAAAATAACCAACAAGTGTGATGCTATGAGCTGTGATGACATATGCTTTTAAAAGAAGCACGTGACTGAGAAAGCAGGACTTCCCCTTTCCATAGCACCGTTTGTGAATGATTATCTGATTCTGTGTGGTACTAATTGTGGGATCGTGTTTAAGGACTAAATGTAATGTTATGTTAATATTACCCTACAGCAGTTGGGAATTAATGGTGAGATGGAAGGCAATGCCTTCGATGTCAGTCTGGTTTCTGTGTTTTAATAATCTGTACCTCCTTTTCCCCCCGGTCCCTAAATCCTGGCCACTAAAAATGTTTCCTACGTTTCTCCATGGATTCTTTTGCACAGTAATATAAAAAATCTTGAGTGTGTTGAAAATTAAAGGAGAAAAGATTCAATAGAAAGTAAATACCTTTTGGTATGATGCTTGCCCTACTACAACCATTTCTTATATTTCAGTTTTGCTGTTTGTCCTGGAAGCTTTTGCATGATTGTCATGTAGCAAGGATCACGTTGGTATGTGAACTTCCCCAGCCCTAATGGAGAGTTCCTTCACCTCATGAGAAAATGGGGTCTTTAAATGGGATCCTGGCGGGTGGAAGAACCACGCTCTCTGAGGAGCAGGGTTACTTGGGCAACTTTGATGAAATCTATGAGGTATTCTTTCTCTGAAAGCGACGGAGAGAACTGAAGAGGAAGAAACTGAGAATGAATGATTAAATGAACTTGAGGAGCATTTTTATCTGAGAGACATGTGTGAAAGGAGGAATAATAAATGACTCCCTGCCTTTCTAGAAAACGATTGGTATCCATTGTCTACTCTGGAAGCCATCTGATAGCCCATGCTATCCACCAATGGGCATAGAAAAGTGGACAAAAAAAGCACAGGGGTCAGCTAAGTAGAGAGAAGAGGCTTAGCCAAAACAAACCGAAATGCTTCATTTCACTGAGGTTTGATTAATGGGATATTAGACACCATCATCCGTGAAGACAAGAGCTAACTAGCCTCCAGCAAACTGCTGTGAATCACACTTCACACATCAAGATGTGAGGTAATGAGATTCTCAAGAAGTCCTACATTTAGAAACAACCCTTTAAACCCAAGCACACAATTCCCTGCCTCCGCCGGTCGCTGGCTCCATTCCACTGGCGAGGTTGGAAAGGAAACTCAGCATTTTTTAGGGGTACTTTTTGTTTGTTTGTTCTTGACCACGGATAGCGTGATGGAGCAGCTGGTGTGAGAATAAAGGAAAATATGTGTGTGTGTTTGGCAGCAGACAATTTATAACACGGCGTGATTATTCTCTCAGAGTCTTAAGCATCAGAACTTACAGCTTAAAAAATAATAATTCGCATGGACTACTTTACAACTGCACACTGAGGGTTATTTGCTATTGTTGTTTGACGTGGGATTTTTAGAAACCTCCTCCCCCTCCCCCCAAAGATCAGTGTGAATTCGTGACCCACATGATTCATAATTGATCAATTTTGAACACTTTAAATTTTTGTTAAGGATTTCACAGCCATCACAGGCCATTTTTAGCCAGGGAATGGACGCTTGGTAAACCTACATCTCCACCTAGTGGTGCCAGGGAACAGTTAATGACTTTGAACCACAAGGAAATCAGGGTTTAGTGAGTTTGCAGCCAGCATGAAAGCCCTTGGTCGCTGAGGAGCTGAAGCACAATATTTAAAGATAACATTTTAATCTCAGAATATTTTTACTTCCTTTCCACCCCCCCATACTTTCCTTCTCCTCAACCCTAAAAGCTGGCATTCTTACATTGCAAAAGAGCTGAAAAATATTCCTCCCACTTTATTTTGTATTCTTACACTGTGCTCAAAGGCTTCGACCAAAAACGCATTTGGGTAGCCAAGGATCATCTCTCAAGATTCCCCTCGCCCTCCTCTGCTTTCTTATTCTTTGCCAGCTCACTACTTGGCAGGCATCTCCATTGCTAGACAGGCCAAACTCAAGTTTCTCTATAGAATGCTCAGGGCTTATTCTCAGTCTGCTTGAAAAAATCCCTGATGACGGTCCCTCACCCTTCAGGTGAATGAAAGCACCACCTCTGCCCTCCCCGCCTCGGATTCTCCCAAGCAGAGGAGTCACATCCAAACTGTTTCCAGTGCAGCAGCCCAGCACACCCCTCTCCCATGAAGCCCTGATGCCCCAGCTTCAAAAGCAACTGTTTAACCCAACTCGGATATCTCAGGTTTATATGATTTGCATAATCAATAAACAATTAAGAATGTTTGGCTTCTTTAATACCTAAAGGACATTTGAATCTGGTCACAGTTAACAGGAAACAGTTTGTTTTGCTTTTCATTTGATTTGCAAGATAGCAGAAACCCTGCTCCTTGGAGGTGTGATTGTGGCCAACTAGAGAGATTCTTCTAGAGTGTTCCTCTCCACTGGACTCATCCAGGGTATCACCTCCACTGCTGTGAAATATGAGTACCAGGGCTTTTCGGCTGGTACATGTCTAGAAAAATTAAAGCTAACTACGAGGGTCGCTGCTTGCTAATCCCTGTGATTAAACGCTACTTGTCATAGGGTATATTACACTGAAGCTGTTAACGCTGTACTGGACCCCAGAATGTTTAATAATCCTACCCTGCAATGCTGAATTTTTTAATACCTATTAATTAACACCCATTAACTTCTATAGAAGGCAAAAAGAAATAAATGTATTAAATGTCAGTTCGCTTCTGCTGTAACCTATCTTTTCCCTTAAACCTGGTGTTCTGGCACGCAATTCCTTAAAAGTGAGGAAATGCTCCATATGCAAAGAAATCTATGGAGAAAAGTTTAGAGCAAGGGAATTCCTAGCGCTTTCTCCACCTTTAGAGCAAATGTTCACAATCTTCAGCTGAGATGTTTAAGTTCTCCAGTCCCCATCCTCTGTGTCACCAAGGCCAAGAGCAACCATGTGGTGTGTTCTCCTTGTACCTCCCCGCTCCGCCCCCGTTGCTTCCAAAGTGCTGCCTTGACAGGTAGGGGGGATTTCACTTGGTTCGGTTGGTAATGCGTTCTCAATATTAGTCTCTTTCCATAAGGAAGACCTGTGGTTGACCACCTTCTGACCAGATTTGTCTGCAATTACATGGAGATAATCAACACCCCCTCACTCCTTGAATGTCCTTTGGATTTTCCCATCCTTCAACTCAAGTGGGAAGTCATGAGAACATGAAGCATTCGCATCAAGGACACTTCAAGCTTCCACAAAAGGACAGGTCTAGAACGAAGGAACAAAGAACCAGACAGATTCTCAGAGACTATGTCACACAGGGAGGTTGGGTTTAGGTAGAGCGGGAGAGAAAAGTATCTTGAGTCTGTGGGGCTCCACTTGACTTCCGGGACTCATCCAGCGGCTACACTGCAGCACAGACTCTGCACACAATCCAGTCCTCCTGGGCCCACCTGTGACAGACACTTCTGTAAGATGAACCAGGATGGTCTAGTGATGTGGGAACACAAGAGGGTTTCCAGTAGTGTTTGCAGCGGACACACATGCAAACACACACACACCAGTCCATCAGCCTCAGCATCGAGAACTTCCTAAATGAACATGAACCCTGTATTTTAAATCTGTTAAGTATTTAGGTAAGAGAGGTACCATCAGTCTGTTTTATTTATTTTGGCCACACTGCGTGGCATAGGGAACTTCCCCTGACCAGGGACCAAACCCACGCCCCCTGCAGTGGAGCGCTGAGTCTTAACTACTGGACCACCAGGGAAGTCACATGTCACTTTAGAGGTAATTTAAAGCTTGGGTGGGTGGAGCTGCTTCTGGAATCTCATTGCTCCCTCCCCGACCCCCAGTGCCTGTTGATCTAAGGAGTTGCAAAGGGTCAAAGTTCTGCAGTCAAACCAGCCCGTTTCCCAACACGGCTACTATCAGGGAAAAGACATGGAGGTCTGCTAATAATTGCTTACACTCCAGAGTTAATTATTCCCAAGGTGAAAGTCTTTCTGACTTAGTCAACTGCTTTGGCCCCTGTGACAGGGGTCATACCGGCTCCTCTGTCCCTGCTATACAGGGACCCGTACAGTCTGGTGGATACTGGTCCATCGTGGAGCAGATGCCTTTGCTGCCCCCACTGTGGCAGTGAGGCTACTGGGCTCTGAGAATGAGGCTCTTTCAGCACCACTGACAATGGTCAGCACCCATCCCCCCAAAAGGAGTGATGAGTCATGAGCAAAGGGGCTTCAGACCTCAGCCCACAGTAGGTGGAAGATGGTTGAGAGGAACACTTCCCCCTCAACCATGAGGCCTTGGTGTCTTGTCACCAGCACAGAACATTTTCCTTCACGTTTCAGGGAATTAAACCTCCCACACTGGGCTGTGTCACCTCCTATCCAGAACCCCTTCATATCAAGGGCTTTTACAAAGAGTAGGGCTTCAGCAAACCAGAAAGCTTCTACTCTTTTCCTTGGTGCAAAGAGTAAGTCTTCTTCATTTACATGACAAAGAAGAGACTCCTCGATATACAAAGGAGAAAATCTGCTCCAAGATGATTCAGTGTCCCATCCCGTATGTGCTAACTCTTGTGAACCTAGCCCAAAGGGCACCAGTCCTGTAATATACATTATATTATTCTCTGTTCATGCTTAGATCCTTCATAGCTTGGCGAAACTTATTCTGTCATGAAAATAACATCCCAACAGCAAGGCTCTACCTGTCCCATTGCCTTCAGTACAAAATGGGTGGCTTCCCTGTTCCAGGACAGGAAAGGTCTGGTCTAGAAAGGACTGTGGGCCTTAGAGGTCCAGGCCTGGGAGAGGGATCCTAACACCGGTCCCCAATGAGGAGCAGGTTTCGTGTTTTCATCACGGAACACGTAGGAGAACCCGAAACACACTCGGGGGGGTGTTCTTCCTTATCAGTCCTTCCAGTTTGGTTTGTGTTTAATTTTATTCCTCTTTTGTATAAGGAAATGTACAACATCAATAAAGGAACACCCGTGGAAACCAAAAGAATCAGCTGAGTAACGAACTGATGTCTTTTAAAAGAAAAACGCAATGCTGCGGCATACGCTACAGTGTGCCCACATGACAACAGGACACACCGACTGGAAGATCCACAAAAAAAATACCAGAAGAATAAATGAGAGATTGTGTGGAAATAAAAAGGAAGAGACTGAATTTATTTCTAGGACTAAGGATTCTCACGAGAAAGATACTGCACCAAAAAATACTTATCGTCAAAAGTGTACAAAAACTATCCTTTTCACAAAGCCAGGGATTTGTGCCTAAAGTCCCACACTGATTCAAGTACGTACGTCCGTGGTGGGGGAGATCTAGTTTTTAGTCAAGTGTCTTTCTGTAAGGATGGGCCCTAACAGGAGTCAATTTTCCTTTCGCTCCACGTGAGGCACCTAGCACTCCGAGGAGTGTTTAGAGAATTAAATAAGATGGTCACTTCCTTCTCTTCATCCCCTGAGTAGTCCTTCAGCCCCTACAGAATTTAAAACTGCAATATGTTTGGAATTACTGGATGGAGAGAACAAGAGAGAAGTCCACACTGTGTGATCCCCATCAAAGGCAAACTGTGTAAGCAAACACTCGGCTGGGTCTCCGGCCACTTTCTGCAGCTCCCTCACAGAAACGCTCCCGTGGCTTTCTCAGAAGTGCCAAGAGGACGTCACGAGTAGGTCTCCAGTGATCGTCTTGCGGGCCCAATGCTTAAATGACAGATGTTATTGGGCCTTGAGAAACACTGTCACCAGCCCCAAACTGAATCTCAGGGTCTAGAAGTGGGATCTGGGGAGAAACTCAACATACACCTGCACATGCGACTAAATTCTGTAGTTCTCTGCTCTGAGGTGTAGAGCAGACTGCGTTGTGAGGAATTCAGCGCAGGGACAGCCCTCCCAGCCAGCCTTGCTGGTGACTTGCAACTGACCGTAATGAGTACCAATGCATGCTCTGTTCGTTTACCTGCCCCCAGATGACAAGCAATTTACATCATTGCTTACCCTGGAGTCTCCCAACGGTTACTGCCACGTGCAGCTTGGGGTGGACGTTCAGGACATTGAATTAATTGTCCTTCATGAAAATAAGATCTCCACAGCAGTGGCTCTTATTCACTCTTGAAATGCGCCACTTTGTTGTGTCATTCCTACGTCTGTGCAAAGGTGTGGGGTCTTTGAAGGCTCTCTTTCCCTTGGCCTTCTAGGAATCGAACAGGGTGATCCAAAGCGGAGCACTGATGGAAGAGGGATTAGAATGAGAAAACTGCCCAAATCCAAGAATTATTCCACCACTTCTCACCTACTGTTACTTCCACACGCCTAAAATTATGTGGATCAATAGTACTAGAATCTAATTGCTTGAGACGACGCTGAGGTGCAGGCGAAAACTTCTTCATGGAAACAACTCAAAGAACGTATCAGCTTAAGGAAGACTTTTAAGCACTCCCAAGTTTCAACCACAGGTCCTCAAGGGAACAGAATATCTCAGAATGTGCTAACCCCACCTATAAACTATCTGAGAGTTGAAATAAATCCATATACTGCTGCCCTTGCCCAAGTTGAAAATCTCAATGAAGCGATGGCGGCTCTACAGTTGCCTTTTATTTTATTTTTTGTCCATTTTTGAAAATACTATTTCAGGATCTCCCTTTTCACTCTCCAAGGCCCCATATTTCTCCCGTCTCCTACATTCTCTGGCAGCACAATCACAAAGATAAATACGGAGAGTGGTGTGGGCCCATGGCATCCCTTCCCCTTCAGCCATCTTCTTCTTTAGACTCTCTTTTACCCCCAATTTTTCTAATCAAAATGAAGAAAAGTAAGCTGCTGTATCACACACGAGTCCTTTCGTCACCTTATAATTATGGTAAATAAGGCAACGCATGAGGAATGAGGGAGAAACGGGGCCCCCAAGGGGTGGCATTTGGTGAAAGGTCAGTTAAGAACCAGAGGCGGTGGAGAGCAGTGGTTAAGACCGCGTTGCAGAGCAGTTCCAGCTCATCAGTTTCTCTCCTAGACCCCCGTCTTTAAAGTGGAAACGAAAATTGTATTGATACTTGCTACTCAACTGCTGTGAAGATTAAATTAAACGATGCATAGGAAACACCTAGTGCAGCCCCACTGGGCTGGCAATGCCAGCCAAGAAGAAAGCAGTCCTGTGGTCCTGCAGGATGTGAGACAGCTGGGCGGCCGCACTCTATTAGCCCTCCTCCCACTCGCTCTCATTTCCATCCTCCGTTCCGCCCCCCAGGCCCCCCTTCCCGCCTCCCTCTCCTCCTGTTCTTTCTTCCTCCTCTGTTGTTTCCCTCTATCTCTACTCCTGATTGAGTTTGTTAAGGGCACATATAAGAGAGCAGACAGAGCCTCAAGAAACATGGAGGAAAACCCTCACTGCTGTTGCCTTCGAGGGTGCCCTGCTGGAAGGCAGCAAATGCTTTTATCGATATTAGAATTGCAGACCCATCTTTCCATCGTGCCAGGCCCTGTTCTAGGTATGGGATCATTTCAGTATACACGACCTAGTCATGAGACACACTACATGCCAGGCATCGTGCTGTAGGTACTCCTCACGTTGACCCCGCAATGTCAGTGCCCTCTTAGGATGAGGACACCAGGAGCCAGCAAGGTCATGCATCACACACGCTCACCAAGGCCACCCAAGACAGAGCTGAGAGGAAAACTAGGTCCGTTGGACTCTTAAGACTCACACTTTCCCTATTACGTCTCTTGAAGAAGAGATTAACATCTCAGGAAAAAAGGCTCCACATAATGTTCTAGACACCTGCGTGTAGATTGCCTTTCTGAAATCTACCAGCATTCCAGGGACGTGACATGAATCTGACATCCTGAACTTTACCTCATGGAGCAACCATTTTACCCGCTATGGACAAACTCCTACTGGACAAGCCAGGTGTGGGTGACTACAGATTGCCCTTAACCATGGCGGACTCTTCTATTGGACACCCTTGTCACCTGGGTAAGAATCCCGGGACCCCGCCTACAAGGCTGATTTTCACAGTGCTTCCCTGCACTGTTTCTCCTCTCAGATCAGCCAGCCCCTGCTCCCATCCTGCCCTGGCAGGGGCTCTTCTTTCATAAATTTTCCTTCAGACTAATTCTTTCCTTTCTTAATTATGGCTTAAAAACACAGCACCGAGACACGCTGCGTTTGCGACTATAATTCATTAGCACTGGAGGCTGTGGGAAAATGTCCTCACCTCTCATCGGCTATTGGAATGTGGATTCTCTGGCTGAGTTTTCCACGATCTTTATGAAGTGAAATGCAATATTGGTTTCTAAGGCTTTCCCAAGCAACTGTCTTCTGATGGGAAAGCTTTAACAAAAAATACGTATCGCATACCAAACAGCTAACCTCACTCTCATAAATATTTATAGTGTAGGCAGAGTTGAAACATCCTTGGTAAGATGGATGTGCTTCTTAGGATTTCCAACAAGAAAATGCCTCGCAAGCTGAACCGTTTCTACCGCCAATAGGCACAAGCCCTTGGTGGTGGTCACGAGGCTGGGCCACAAAACAAAATCACTAAGTGTTCCAGGAAGAGTTCATCCCAGAAGAACTTCTCCAATATCCTCCTCTTTCCACGAAAGAGGATGAAAACATAAGAACAAATGTTGGGTTTGGAAGAACCTGAAGCTGCTCTTTTGAAGCCGCATGTAACTTGGAGGGTTTGGTTATCTTAGCAGTGACTGGTTCTCAAAGTGTGGTCCTCATGCCAGCAGCCTCAGCATCTTCAGGGAGCTTGTTGGAGATTACATGCTCAGGCTCCACTACAGACCTGCTGAGTCAGGAAACTGAGGGGGGGAGATGGGAGCTGTTCTGTGTTTTACAAGCCCTACCGTGACTCTGATGACACTAGGTTTTGTGAAACATAGTCGTTTATGATCTTGGAAAAACCTAAGTGTGAATCCTGTCTCCAGGACTGCCCTTGGTGCATGACTTAACCTCTTCAAGCCTCATTTTCCTCACCTATGAAAAGGGGATCATATTACTCACTTTATAGAGTTATAGAGTTCCTGTAAAGATTCATTGAGAAAATCCATATAAATTGTGGGTCACAGTGCCTGGCACAAAATAAGTATGCAATACAAATTATCTATTATCATTCTTATTATTACAAAATCAATACAGTTTAAGTAAATGATCTAGGAATAGGCAATTCACGGAGGAAATGAAAGAGTGACAATTTCAAACAATGTATTCACAAAAGTCAAAGCAGCTTTCTTTCGTGATTAAACATGAGACTCAAAGGAACTTTAAACTTGATGATTAAAATAAACTTGCTGATGAAGTTTTAACTTGATGATTAAAAGTAACTGCATATGTAACAACAAGGTCCTACTGTACAGCACAGGAAACTATATTCAGTTTCTTGTAATAACCTATAATGGGAAAGAATCTGAAAAAGTATATATATATATATATATATATATATATATATATATATATATATATATACTTTTTGCTGTATACCTGAAACTAATTCAACATTAAAAATCAACTATACTTCAATTTAAAAAATTATAAATAAAAAGTAACTACATGTGAAAATCGAATTTTCCTCTCCTACCAAAAAGATCATTTTTGAGGGACCATCCAATGTGATGGGCATCTCCTGAGCATCACTGTAGATTCCCTGGGCCCCTCCTTCTGTTCTGATGCAGAGATCGTTTCCGAGCAGATCTGCTGGCTCTGGAGCATGCAGCACTCAGCGCCCCGCACTCACTCCAAGGCTGCACCACCACCTCACCTGCTGCTCTGGGTCTTCTCACGCAAGGCCTGGGGGAGCTGCTCACTAGTCACTGGTGTGCAATCTGGAGTCTAGGAGAATTAAGGACCACGAAGCCCCTGTACTTATGGGAGACAGGAGCCAGCAGTTACCTGTCCCTCCTTCCATCCTCCAGACGGACCATCCTGAGACATTTCAAAAGACCCTTGGAGGGCTTCCCTGGTGGCGCAGTGGTTGAGAGTCCGCCTGCCGATGCAGGGGATGCGGGCTCGTGCCCCGGTCCGGGAGGATCCCACATGCAGCGGAGCGGCTGGGCCCGTGAGCCATGGCTGCTGAGCCTGCGCGTCCGGAGCCTGTACTCCGCAACAGGAGAGGCCACAACAGTGAGAGGCCCGCGTACCGCAAAAGAAAAAAAAAAAAAAGACCCTTGGAAAGACGAGGTGCAACTCAGTCAGACATTCTTGAGTTCAATTTCCTTCCTTCCCTGATGCAATCCCCACCCTCTTGGCCCCCTGATCCCTGGACTCACTTCCAAAATAAACCACCTGCCTTCCAAACTGAATCTCAGCCTCTGCTTTGGGACCTAGGCTGAGACAGCCAACTTCATCCAAAAGTAATAATGGCATAGAAGTAGATTTTTTTAAAGGTTGCTTAATAATTTTGGATATAGAACAAGGATGTGTAAGCTGAGATCCATGCATGGCCTTCAGATGGTTCCATAAAGCAACTGAAATTTTATCCACATTTTATACATGTATGGTTTTCTATGTTGTATCTATATAATAGCAGATATTCCAAGGAGTCTATGACTAAACAAAGTTCAATTGACTGTTTTTTACAGGTCACAGGACAAATTCTACTTTAATACATTTGAATGACTCTTTAAAGTCTTTTCGCATATTCAAGCTTCAAAGTGTTAAAGATTATTTGAAATAGAAAGAACATCAATTAGTTCTTAATTTTTGTTTGTTTGACTGATGGTTTGATGGTTTCTTCAAGAGGAGCTGAGCCACTCATGACGTTACATATTCATCCAAATCTCAAGCCTCTGTTTTGACCAGCTAGGCCTTTGTCCTGGCCTCTGCGCCCCTCCAAGTTCACGTGCTTTCATCCTTATTGATGTTCGTGTTAGCTTCTGAGCACAGTTCCCTGTGCTCTACAGTAGGTCCTTCTTGGTTATCCATTTTAACTATCCCTTCCTCCCTCCCTTCCCACCTGGTAACCAAAAGTTCGTCCTCTAGGTCTGTGAGTCTGTTTCTGTTTTGTAAATAAGTTCATTTGTAGCATTTCTTTCTAGATTCCACATATAAGTGATATCATAAGATACTTCTCTTATTTGTTTTTAATGACAAATGGATGCTAATCTTGGTACTGGTATTCACTCTTTGACCTGGAAATAATTAGTGGTATCAGCCATATCTTAGCCTGTTTAGACTGAGTGACTTATAAGTGACAAAACTTCTTTCTGTCCAAGATCAAGGCTCCAGCAGATTCAGATTCTGGTGAGAACCTGCTTCCTGGTTTGTAGACGACCACCTTCTCACGGTGGAAGGGAGTAGTGATTGTTCTGAGCATTAATTCCATTCATGAGGGCTCTGCCCTTATGACCTAATCACCTCCCAACACCATCATAATGGGGCTCAAATCTCAACATATGAATTTAGAGGAACACAAACATTCAGTCTAGAGCGAATTGCATATAACAGAATTCTGTATATTCCTCTTTATAGTTTATTGACGAAAAGGAGTCATATTTAAAATCATAAAAAAGAGTCATATCACTGTACCCAGCAGATTTTAAACAAAGGCGTGGTGACGTAAGATGATGGCCCTAAAGTAAATCAAACTCATCGGCCTGAACACTTGGCCTTCATAAACCATAGACAGCAAACTACTTACAGAGGCGGGGGAAAGGCAAATTGCCACGAATAGACCATTCTGTCTCTGAAATTGAAACACATCTCCCTATTTCAGGTCAATTAACTCTGAAAGAAGAGAAGCTTGGTACCTTACCATATTTCCTTTATTTTTGTGGGCAGCCACTATATGTCCATTATTGGGCCTAGCACAGAACCTCAACTGCATATTTACAGCATAAAAAATGAATTTTCCCCACTCTGTGACCTCTGCCCCCAAAATTGATTTCCCTCTTTGCTACGTGGAAGGGAGTGACAGTTATTTTTATTTAACGATGTGATCATGGTGATTTTGTTTCAGCAATCAATTCAATTGTATGCTGTGTGGAGCTGTCATCTGAGAAGGGCTGTTACTGATGCTTCTTTATCTACCTAAACCAAGCAGCGTTCCCAATTATGTCAATTACTTTCAAATTAATGAAAGATCCTACCTAAATAAATAATCACTTTTTTAAAAAAGTTTCCCCATCGAATTATATGATATCGTCTTCATATGACAAGTACCACTCCTTAACCCCCCAAGATAAAAGGCGTCTGTTGGTGGCATTTCGATTCTTATCCATTATTTATACAGGGCATAGGTGTAGGTGCAGCTCATGGTGGGTGCACCCGTGCAGACAGAACAAAGCAAGAACTTTCCTTTGGGGGATTACGGTATAAATGCACACAAGGACACACGAGACAATGAAACGCAATGCAATGTGAGGATGTTGAGAAGTGTGTGGTTATTGTAACTGAAACACTTTGCAGAACAGATGGTTTTTAAGGAGGTTTGTGATAAAAGAAGGCGAGTGGGTCTGCTGTACCTTAATAGGAGGCTGCTCTGGGATCCTGAGGAGAAGAGAAAAAAGTGGCCATGGGAAGGAAACTCCTTTCCCCTCCACCACCTGGGTACCTCTCCTTAGCTTCCCTATTATCCATGTTCCATCATTAGAGAGATGGCACTCGGCCAGTAGATCTATTTCTTCTAAATAGAAGAGAAAGGGAATGAATAATGGTCAGGGAGAGAGGGAAAGAATGTGGTGAGTAGCCTGAGCCCTGGGATTAAGCAAACCGGGGTCAGATCTTGGTAACCGGGAGTCCTTGGGCAGGCAACTCTGAAAATTTCAGTTTGCTGATTTTCAGATGATTACTACAGGCCCATACATCCTTGGAACCAGATGTATTTTGGAATTCAGGACAATGCAGAATTAACACGGGTAATATGATATGTACGCTGCATAGTACACACCACCCTGGCAAGGTCTGGGGTAATAAAACACAGACCTAATTTTAGAGCAAATATTCAAAGCAAGTGGAATAAACAAAGAGAACAAGTCAGCTCAGTCCCGGCTTTTCTGCCCAACGAAGTCATGTTATATTTCGTGGACTGGGGAGTCGTGGCACATCTCTCTGTGAGGAAGATGGAGACCCAGCACACGAGTGGGACAGAGAAATTGATCTGAAGTAGGAATTGATCAGAGCAAAGACCAGCCAGATCACAGGTCTTGACGCTATTATTTCATTTCATCCTCTGCCAAGTCAAGGTGGTCTTACCTCGTCCCCCCTGCTTCTACCTGCAGCACCAGCACTCCAGTCCCAGTGACCAGCTTTCCTCATGGTCAGCTCCCCAGTAGTCACCCAGATCATGAGTCCGCTAATCAGGAGGGGCCACTCGGAGAAGCTGTGTCCCTGTAAACTGTTCTCCACACTGGGGCCCACGTGATCTCCCACCACATGCAAATCAGATCCCGCCGTCCCCTGGCGGAAATCCCGCAGTGACGTCCCATGATCCCCAACCTAGGGGTCCAAGCCTTCGACAAGGTCTACCAGCCCAGCCCCCAGTCAGGTGGCTCTCAGTTCAGAGCTCCTTCTCCTGTCTGAGGCCTTCGTACCTGCTGCTCCCTCTGCCCGGAATGCTCTTCCTCCCCTGTTCTCCCACTTCCCATCCCCTTGTTCTTTGGATCTGAGGTTCAGGTTGCTCTGTGCTGCCCACACCTGGCCATGCTGTCCTGCCCTACTAGCCCCCAGCATTGTCCTCCTGAGACTCTCTCCAAGGTGGCCGGTGGATATATTTCTGTGCTTGTGATCACACAGTCCCTCCAACGGGACATGAGTCCCATGAAGTCAGGGCACCTGTTTTGCTGGCTCTTGGATGGCAGGGCTCAGCACCTTGCTTGGCACGTGGTACCCCATCAGGCAGGTGCTACCATCACTATGTAGTAGATGTAACAGCCAAGTCTGACAAGAATCAAGTAACTTACACATCACAGAGCAAACACAGTGTGAACTCGGGGCTGGGGCAGAGGCATGCCTCCCCTCCGCACACGGCCACGGAGCCGGTGCAGGGCCAGGACGGACACGGGAAATGCACCTGTGTGGATACAGGCCAGGATGAAAACACAACAGAATTTAGCTTTCAAACTGAGGTGAAGAGCTGGTTCAAGACGCTGCAGGGAAAACGCTTAGAACAACTGCTTATAATTAAAGTTCCCCCATCCAGATAACAGAGCTTACAAAAAAACCCATTCTGGCTGGCTTCCTGCTCCCAAGTCCGGTGGTGTCATCTGCTCTCTAGGTGGGCCCGGCATGGCTGACGCTGGCAGAAACACAGAGCAACCTCACTTTCCAGCAGAAGAAAAGATGGGGTTCTTTCCTTGGTCACATGTCACCCCAAAACACCCTCCCCACTGACACGCCGGGTCTATCGTTGCCCTGATGATAAGCATGGTAAGCTGCTCTTTTAACCCCAAAGCAAGCTTGCAGAGTTTATCTTTCAGGGAGTTGTCTGCTCTGAATGAGGTGTTAAGTTCTTTACTTAACATGAGTTCAGTGACTATTTCAATTCTGTATTAAGGTAATAGTTGATGATAGTCATTTAATCTCTAGAAGAGACGTCATAATAATTCTTAAGTTCTTTACCAAAATCGTAAACATCACACCTCTTTTTAGGTGCATACAATGATAGATCAAAAAGTTAGACGTGTATATTAGACCTATTTACTTTCAGTAAACACTTGTTGAATAATTCCTCTCAATCGTCAGACGTCTGTGGGAAAAGTAATGTATATTTTACGTCTCTGAAGAAGAGAGTAACCAATGATATGGTACCTCTTTCGCTGTGTATGTATAATCCTTGAATGACATTATACAATGCAGCTTCTTTAAGAAGACTTATCACATCTTAGAATAAACATATCAGACGGTTACCATTTGTCCAAAGATATGAACACAATAGAACATATAAAAATGAAAAAATGTCTCAGAAAGCAGTGCTAGAAAAAACAAGGCAAATTTCATCTGTTTCTAATGGTAGTATTGAGCTGGACAGATAAGTTGGATTAATGCAGAAATGAAGCCTTAAAATATTGAAATGATTCAGAAAGATGAATCTGAATTTAGCACAAATGTTCTAGAAAGAAATTTTTAAAAAATACAATTTAATGATGAACATGCCAGAGCTTTCCTTCTGAACAATTTGTGGGTTTTGGTCCTGGCTCCCAAATCAGATAGCTTGTGTCTCAGAGCTGCAGCTTCATCCATTGTAAAAGGAGGATAACAGGGCTACTGCCAAAGTTAAATAAAGTCATACTCACATCTCGGCACTCACTAAAGTGATGGAATTATCCCTTTATGGAATTTTCTGGAATTTCCTATATTAGATAATTGGGGAACTTTCTTATTAAAATAAATTCTAATCATTTCATGTACTTGGGTTCTATCCACGATACTGTGTGAAGATGCTAATTGCAAAGGTCAACTGGCCATGACCTTTCCAATCAGGCCTTTGTAGGAATGACCCCATTCCCTACCACCTCTTCTCACATTAAATTAAAGCCGTGATGTTTTGATATGCTGGCCCCACTGCTGGTCCCAGAGGATCTATCCAGGGCTGGGCAATTGAGTTAAACTGGGCCAGTGAGAACCTTCCCCCCAAATTTGTGGACATGGAACCAGTGAGAACATAATTGAGGTTCCCCCACAACGGGCTGAAATAATAAAATGTGAAACTGAGGCAATAAAGAGGGCCGGATACAGACACCTGGGGTGCTTTTGCAGTGAGGCTTCAGGGCAGAGAGAAGCTTTGAGGGTCACACGCTTATCCACTTGCAGCCATGAGGCTCTAATGCCTCTGGCGAGCTGTGGAGAATCATAGGCGGTTAAATGATAAATGAGTTAAGACTATTGATAAGGCTTTTAGGATATAAAGACCGTATGTGCCCCGAAGTACCATTCATGTAACTTGGTCCCTTGATGTTTGTATAAATCATCAACTGAAGCTTCCAAGAGATTAAAACACTTATTTTTGAGGAACATCAGGAAATCTGATGAAGGTGATACCCTGAAGTGAAAAATGGACACCAGATGATAGATAAAACATGATTAAATTCTTCTTGTCTAAAATTAAATTGGTTGATTTTATAGGTGAACCCAAGGCTTATTTATTCTTTAACTATTTTCCTTCCCTATCTTAATTATTGACAATTTTTGTCCATATAAAAGCTTTATAACCACTAAGCCATAGCTAAAGCTAGGCACGTAGGAAGATATTAATCATACCTAATATATTTGTGAAAAATGAGAAGTATAGTAAGCCTGGTAACCTATTCTCCAATGCTATTTAATTTAGAAATAAAGTAGGGCCTATTTATAGGGGTAAATACAATGAAATAATTCTGAGTTATGTGTCCAGAATTAAAAGCAAAGAGCATGATATGGTGACAGTTAATTATATCAGCATATAGCTCCCAATGAAAGGAAGTATACTTATTAAAATGAAACACCCAGGGAGTTTGTGTGGTGATCAAAGATTCTATATCTAGATTGTTAGTTGCTGAAATCCATTATACTCTTCAACTATAATAATAACAACAATAATAGTAAGTGGCACTTAAACAGCACTTTTCAAATGCAACATCATAACACTTTGCATTTATGTGGGCATTCCCAGTTCACAGAACACTTTCCCACACAGTACCTCATGGGAACCTCACAAAAGAGCCTGTGAAGCAGGCTGGACAGAGATGCTTCCAGTCAGAAACATCAGGCATCCAAGGTCACACCGGGGTACCTACAGGAACCTGGCCCCTACTCAGGTCTCCTGGCAGTTCCCACATCTATGTGGGAAACAAGTGACCCCTGTAGTACGTTATTCCCTGTAGGACACATGTGCCTGTTTACAGGAAGGCTGAATGAGCCGCAGGTCCTTGAAAACACTCCCTTAAAATGGGATACCTCTTTTGCAGTCATTCAAAATCAAAAATTACAGTAATTATTTTGAGTGTATCTTTAATTTCTATGGCAGCTTGCAATTTACAAAGTACTCTCCTATACATGATGTCATTTAAACTGCACAACTTCATCATCACACAGAAAAGACAGGCGTTCTATTCCACTTTTAGCAGAAAGAAAAAAATCCACGACCAGAGAGGCTGGCTAGCGTCACCCAAGTTTTCTAAGCTAGGAACGGCCGAGGGAAAATGCTGACAAGCAAGGTCTTCTGATACAAACACAACGTGGTCTGTGAAGGAACCCTACCTTTTACATCATTCTAAATGGTGCAGATGTCATTTTACCTCTGAAAGCCAGTTATCGGACGCCAACCATGGGCTGGGATACAAAATGGTGGCTAATGTTAAGGACACGGAAGTGATTCTCAAAGTCAGATTTCTTAACTCTGAGGCTGCTTCCCTCAATTCCATTTCCCAGAGGTTCACGGCCACGCTGCTGGTGAAGCAGCCGTGATGCCAGAGTGACCAAAGCACAGGTTTGAGTGTTGGTCTGGCTTGAACTTAAATCCTCACTCTGACCAGCTCTGACTCACACGCGTTATCTCCCGTTTCTCTGAGCTCATTTTAAACGTTGGAAAGACAACCTCCACTTAACAGATTTATTTTGAGTATACAATGAGACAAAGTATGTAGCATCCATAGATCAGGGTCCCACATATAATAAACATTCCTTAAATAGTAGCCTGAAAAGCAAAGAGCCTTTTTTATATATGTTACGCTCAATGAAACAAACAAGGCAGGAGAATCCAAGACATTTACAACTGAACTCCTATCTGGATGCAGTTTCCCCTCAGCTCCACTTCTCCTTCCCCTCCCTGGGTCAGATGATGCACCTGCATCCTCAGCAGCTCCTTTGCCCGAGCACCTTCATCTCCACCCTCACCCTCCTCTGGCCCCTCCTTCTCTTCCAACAACCAATGACCATTTACCATGTGGAAACAAAGACTAATCAAGTGAGAACCAGCCAGAGCGATATACTGGAGCTGTGGTTATAGCAGGGGAGTCAGCCATCACCTGGGTTTTGGTAGAGACTCAAAGGAGGAGTGGGAAAGATTTAGGGTAGAAAAAAAATAGTATTTCATATATGCCCTGATTGGAGGCTGTGGGCATGGACATCTCAAAGCAGACTAGCTAGAAGTGGCATATTCCATGTGATTGTTACGGGTGCGTATTTGGCTTTCTCTAGTTGGTCCTAAGTTGGAAGTGGGGACAAAAATTAGGTAGGTTGTCAATTATTAATCAAGTCCTGGCCATTTGGGGTTGATTATCACTGGGGTTATTGGTTGACTCTTTGGAATATTGCTAGAGATTGTCACCTACAAATTGGCACTGGCCATCTATCTCTACAAGGATTAAATCATGTGCTGCTGCAGCTGCTGACTTTCAACGCCCTCTGAAAGGAGTTCAGGGTGGAGAGCAGGAATGAGGCCCTCTGTGCTGTAGGAAAAACTGGCTGAACAGGTCTTCAGATAGTTAGATATTTTCAGGAGAAGATTTTATGAGTCCAATTCTTGCATCTCCTCGTAACTACAAAAGCACTAAAATCCTTCACGGTGGCGTCTGCTCCTCGAGACTAGCAGAAACCTTCTGCAAAAAACATGTGCTTGATTGCATGGACTCCCCCTTCACCAAAATCACACATACCCTGACCTTCCCCCCTACCTCTTTGGAGCAGTTCCTCCGAGCTATCTGAAATGCTGTCTCCTGGGCTATAGACCTCATTTTGCCCCAAATAAAACTTAACTACAACTCTCACATTGTGCATTTTTTTTCAGTCGACAAGATCACCTCTGACTTCCTGGGAGTCTGACCTAGAGATAGCAGGCTGGCTTCCTGGGCTTACTGTAGATGTTGGGTCAGTTTCCTGGGCTGGTTGTTGCAGATTATGAGACAGGGTTCTACTTCTATACGTAATCTGGCCAGTGGCCATTTGTATATTCAACCTCTTGACAGTTTTCCATGGATTCCTCCTCCACCCCTCCACTCACTTGCCAACTTGCCCCTAACATGTGCTTTAGCTCACAGTGCCCTTGGAATTATCCCAAAGAACCGGATATCATACTCTTCTGTTTACAACTCTTCTTGCCTAAAATCTCCATCCCGATTCCACCGTGTACTTTACAGTGTCAACTCACAAGCTGAGTCTAGAGGGAAACAGCTCTATCTTCAGAGCAGGGCAGTAAGTCCTGGCCAGCACAGCTTCTAGCAGGTACTACCCCTCTCCAGACACCAGGTTCCAATGCACGTGTGAGGACAGCAGTGGAGCTTAAGTCACAGTCGCGGGGTTACACACAGGTAAAGGGCCCTACCCCCTCCCTCCTACCTCTACGGGTCAGGGTCTCACCACCCCCTGCAGCTCCACTTCCGGGGCCACCTCTTCTTCCTTCTTTTTCCTTATATATCATCCACCCTTAATCCCCCAAATTTCAGAAGATGCTAAAATTTCAATAAATACTTGTAGGATGAATTTCCTCCTGGACCTGGGCTTTGTTAGTATGTTTATCTGAAGTCAAATCCAATAGGTAGAATGGTTTGAAAAAGCATTAAACTCACCTCGATATTTGGAGAATATTTGGTGGCCATTCACATATAGGGAGGGTGGCCTGAGTCCTCATGAAGATAATTAAACATTTATCGTCATGTGTAGAGAAGCAAGCTTTTCTGTCCAGGAGAGTTTTTGAAAAGATTGCAATTAACCCCATGGATGCCACAGGGGGCTCTGCTCTTTGGAAGGTGTTCAGTGGAATTCCCTGGGCCCTTCTGGTCTTGGCCTGCAGAACGTGCCTCGTTGTAACAGGAAAAAGCAGGGCTGAAGACAGCTCCAGGCATGTGTGAACTAACGTAAGGCAGCGCTTTGAAAGCATCTGATGTTCAGGAAATTCCCCTTAACCTTTGGTTTCCTCTTCCTCAGAAATAGGGTCAAAAATTTCCCCCAACACGCACCTGTGGCCAACAGATGGGAGACAAGATTCCCAATTTGTGGCGTTTTGCTCTCTGTTTCTTAGGGCTTGTTTGTGTGAGTGGTGCGAAGGCTGAGGGGAGAAAATTGGGGGCAGATAATGGAAGGAGGGGAAAACTACTGGGTTTGGGGGTCCAAGGTCATTGCTTGATGTGACAAAAGAAGATGTTTTAATTGTAAGCAATTAGGCCATCCCTGTTTTGTATCAACAGCTCTTCCCTGGGAAAATAATTTTGGTATTACTTCTTTGGGTTTTAAAATGTTTCAGCGTTTCAAAAGCAGACAGGACACATACTCAAAGCTGGAGAGACCGTGGACATCTGTATCTCACTGTTGTCCCAGCTCAGGGCCGAGACCCTGTGGATGCTGCCATGTTCTCCCCGGGGACCCGCCAAGTCAGCCTTGAAGAAAGTAGCAAGAACCAAGGCATTTGGAGCCTGAAAGCCCGGAGTCCTGTCTCATGAGGAGGTACTCATAAAAAGATGTTTAACCTTCAAGGGAGAGGCCCTATTGTTTCGACCTTCATGACAATTGGGTGTAAAACTTTGAGTAAACACCTTCCTGACACCTATTAAAGGCACTCGGCGGGAGGTGCGGCCATTAATCAGAACAGCCGCAGGGGGCAGGGTTGCTGATGGAGCCCTGGAAAGATGGCTTGGTCCCCTGCAGTTCTCTCTCTTTTGCTTCAAATTAAAACCCAAGGAAATCGAGAAGGAAAGAAACTCCATTTGATTCCTGCTCGCCTCCCAGAAGAAGGGACGTCTTCGACCTGCCTGGGTAGCAGGAGGCACCTGAAGGATGCTAATGCTTCCTGTGTTTTAACTTCCCAGGCAGGCAGGAGTAAAGGGAGCCCAGCTATGGAAGAGCTCCCCCCAAGGGACTAGAGGAACAGATAAGGCTGAGCTTGTGTGATGGGGCCAGGACTTTCCCAAGGACACACAGGTGGGCAGGAAAGAGGTGGGGAGGTGCCACACAGAGAGCCCCTGGCGGAGGACAGAAGACGGGCTGGGAGGGTGGAATCAGCAGAGGTGGGAACTGTGTCCTGGTGGGTCAGGGATGCCCTGCAACGCTGGCGGCTCTTTCTCCATCTGCCGCCACCTCAGAGCCACAGAGACCAAGTGGAGAGCAGGGGCTCTGGATTCAGATTGCCTGTGGGCGAACCTGGCTCTGCCAATTGAGGAACTGACATCACCCCGCGTGCCTTGTTTCCTCATCTATTAAATGGGTTTAATAACACTAAAAACCAGCAGTTAGAATTTTTTCAATGCTGCATATTATTATGACAGTATCTGAAACTCAGACAATGAGTGAGGAGTCGCTCATGCCCCAGGTCATTTCTGAGGCAGAGAGGATGAAGCCTGTTACGAAGGATGGTGTTCTCCGAATTAATGGTGAGAGAGAAATAAAATTAAAAACAGCTACTGGAGATGAGTAACATCCTTTCACTCTTCCACAGTGAAGGGAAAACATGAGTGCTTAAATTTTGTAAGGGAGGGACTTCCCCAGTGGTCCAGTGGTTAAGACTCTGCACTTCCAATGAAGGGGGCACGAGTTCAATACCTTGTCAGGGAACTGAGATCCCACATGTTGTGCAGGGCAGCCAAGAAATTTAAAAAATTAATAAATAAATAAATTCTTTAAAAAAGGTAAATTTTGTAAGGGAGAAATGAATATCACCGGTATACGGAGGATTAAGTTAGCTGGCAGCATACAGAGCAGAAGGAAAACAAAATTTAAGTCTGAAGGGCTAGGAAGCATTTGCTATTCACACGCATTCTCTGGGAGGCCTGGGAAAGTGGGTGCAACTTTGAAATGCCTCTTATTTTCTCAGAACTTGACTTTTAAACCCCTAAGAAAAAGGTTTCAAAAACAAAACTCAAATACTGATTGAATTACAGGAGAAAGGAGAGGAATGAGCTAACTCAGATCTGGGTCTTCCATGGTTTGTGGCCTTCTCAGTTCCCACCCTACTGCATGGCTGGGTCTGATTGAGTCCACAGCCATGCGCTGCTCATCCTCGGCTGTGATAGGTGACCCTGGGTTGTTGCTGTTGGTTGTGATATGATGGGAAGTGATATGATGTCCTGTCCACTGTCTGACCATTCCTTTCGCTAAGAAAGCACCCGCCCACCCTTCGCCCTACAGGTTAAGTGGAAAAAAGAATTCATTGAGTCAAGATGAGGTTTAGCTTTCTTTGACTTCAAACCACACACCAATTTTTCCCAGAGGAGGAGATAAATGCTTATCCAGATTATCTATAATGATTAGATGTGTTATTTTATCAATAACAAGTGTAAATTGTGAGCAAGTCAGGTACATAAATGTCCATCAGTAAATCTGACTGAGAAACCAGCCTGTTTATTAATAAGATTTTGTATATATTTTATCTATGGTCTGGGCCTTCTGCTTACAGGCAGTTCCTTCTGACTTCAAAGGCTCAAGCTCCGTTTCTAATTCATGGCAGTTTTTGTTGTCCTTGCTGTCTTGTTGTTAGTACCCTCCCCTCTTAAAATAAATATCCTTGATAAAAGTCATTACCACATTTCCAAATATGTCCATGAATCTAAGCATGGCCCTGCTTGGGAACCAACCTGATCCAATAGGCTTCCCTCTCTGTCGTCATTCTCAGGCCTTTCTTCCTTCCCAGGTCCCATCAGAGAGGCTCAAAGCCAGAAAATCTACAGCAGCCTGAGAGGGGTCATAGGACCCAGACCCGGCCAATGAAGTAAGAGGAGGAATTCTGAGAAAAATGTTCCCTCTTTGATGAACGTAAGGAGGAAAAATGGGAATCATCTTTCACCTGAGGGTCAGCACCCTGCCCCTAATCTCCTTTAACACAAGGATGTTATGGTTGTCATTGTAGCCTCTGTCTTCTCACAATGAGGAAGGAAGCTTCCAGAAAAGAACCATTACCATCCTGCTGAAGTAGCCCCAGCAGGTGCATGGGCAGAAACTTGGGCCCTCAGGCTGCTGAGCTACCCACAACTCTGGGACTCCCAATCCAGGACTTCTTATTAAGAAAATAATAAATGAACGTTTTCTAGTTGGGTTTTCTAAAACCCATAGCCAAAAACAATCTAACTGATACACTGGCCTTCTTTGGTGCTTGAGTTTAAAATTCAAAGCTTGAAAACCAAATATAATGTCCTCAATCAATCACACATCTTTATTTGTTTGCATGTAATGGTCCATTCCTACATCTATTTGTGGAAAACGTGTTTGCATTTAGTTCTGAGTAAACTAGAGTGAGCACAATTCCTTTGCATCTGTCTTCAAAGACTAACGTAAAACCCTCATCTTGTCAACTCCCAGGTGCAGCCGAGTTCCACGTAGAACGTAGAGCCCTGTGAAACTGGAAACCCTAAAGGAGAGATCAAATGCTAAGGCAATGCACGTGCAGAAGAGAAAGTGGTGAGGTTCAGAAAGATGGAAACCACGGAGAGAGCAGGAAGCAACCCAAATGAGATACTAGCAATATAAAATACCACTTTAGAAACTAGCCTCCCTGTGCTCAGTGTTCAAAGGACAGCGTCGGTATGATCCAGGCAAAAGAAGTGCAAAGTGGTGAGTTGTGCAAAGGTGGACGAGGAGATGCTGAGGTCAACAGGGCTTCAGAGCTGGGACCCTGATACACACGTTGTGAGGTGGGGACCACATCTGACACAACTATTGGAAGGTCTCCACGAGTGAGTGAACTAGGGATAAAACAGGGTGTCCCAGTGACAGACCACTGTTCAGGAAATCCAATGTCCAATCATTTCTTTTCTACCTGCCTCCTTGCGTGACTCAACTTACAATGGCAGAGATTTCTAAGGAATAAGTGACCCCTCTTATCCTCCTAAGAGAAGATAAAGGACAGCAGTAGATCTAAATCAGAGCAATGAGCGTGTTTGGAACCGGCTAGCACCTTCCTTCCCAGATGACAGGTCTGTTTCTGGCTCTTTTTCAGATGAAAGATGTAAGGAAAGCTGTGGATATTATTATTCTCTGGGAAACTTAGAGATTTGGAACTTTCCTTTCCCCCCTTTGCCCTGCTGGCTGACCTGTGGCATCTCTCCACTGGTCTGTTTCTAATCAGGGTCCCCAGGCAGCCCAGGTGTGCCCATCTGCACATGCTGCACCCATCTGGGAGATGAAGATGAACAAATGTTGAAAAAGTTAACCATTCCCTTCTTTACTCACCCTCTCTCTCCAAAACACATCACATAACTCTCGCTCCACACACTTGTCTGATTGTACAACTTTAGCCGCCAAGAAACATTTGATGATCCATCGGATGTTGAAATTACTGAGACGTAACTAATTGTATTCCAAAAGGCTGTCAACCAAAGTCCACTTTCCACTTTTTCTTCTTTCTCTTGGGGATGTTGACCTCATGAGCTACGCACTTACAAACATCAGTAACTCTCTGTTCTAAACAAATCAAAGAAAATAAGCAGTGCTTCCTCACGATGCACTCTGATGAGAAATAAAATCTCGAAATAGAGCAGTGGGATTTGTGAGCATTTGCCAGGATGCACAATTGAGCAAGTGGTTTCCTAACCTGTGTATCCCCTGCCCTTACCAGCCAGGCTCCCACTGAGCCTTCAGACACTGATTCCCACAAAGCCTGCAAGAGATTACTGGGTACTCTTCTTGGAGGGAAACTCTCAATCAATCTCTCTCTCTCTCTCTCTCTCTCTCTCTCTCTCTCTATCTATCTATCTATCTACCTATCTGCCTATCTACCTATCTATCATCTATCTATCTTTTTCCCCTCTTGTTTTTAAATTTTTGTTGCCATTATGATATTTAAAAGCCACATTAGCAAAGAAAAATCTATCACTGAACTTGCCCCATCAGATAAATGCTTCAAACAACTCAATTCCTGCATGATTCAGATAAAGTTGGATTTGGGTTAAGTGTTCCTAATAAAAGTTGTGGAGAACTTTCCAAATGAAGTTGCATAAGAGGTCTTAGCAAAGCACGTCATAATTGTTCAGCCGGAATGCTGTGCCAGGTTGAGAGCAAGTTCATCGGCTTTCAACTGGTTTCCTCAAATAATCGGATTTAAAAATATAGTTTGGATCCACAATTTCTTGAGTTCTATGTATATCCTTCTTGAATTTTCTAGGGTAAAGGATAGCTAAATAATATTTTGCTTTGGGCTGTGTGAATATTATTTTCTTATGTCTATGATTACTGTAATAGGATATCATGAATAGACCTGAAACAATGTAGCAAAGCAGATTTAAAACAAAGGTCTAAATCATCTGATACAATCTGAGAAATCACCAGCATTTGCCCTATGAGTGAAGTAAAAGTAAAAAGACTAGGAGATGCTGGCTTACGTTTGTTTCATAACTAATAATATGCTGAGAATAATTAGCGGTCATTGAAGAATCAGCCATAAACCAAGCAGTAGAATTAATACAAGACTCCTTCAGTGACAGAAACAACGACATCCTGCAATGGGCATAATTACGATCAATATTTTAAATCATTAATTTTACCAAACTGTGGTTGATTTGCCTTGTACATTGCAAGCTAAGTTAAATGGGAAAATGATGTGACTACTGGTACATTTCTTTAAATAATTAGAAATACACTTTTAGCTTTTTGTTCAATTCTTTAAACGATGCAGAATCTTTATCCCTAATTATATGTGATCCAGAGAAAGAGAAGATGCTCACTCCTAATCAATTTAAAGATGTTTAGAAATCAAAATCACCAAAATAATTTTAATTTAATACAATTTGTGCATACCTATACATTTGCTATTAAAGTAGACTTGAAATCTATACATTCTTGAAATCACAGAAGAAAAATATTATTCCTTTTTTAATGTTCTTATAATTTCTTGTGTTTTAGGGAAAGGATTATTAAAATTCGTTCAGAATATTCCACAAATTTCCATAAAGGAAATCTAGATCTTTGATACACATCAAAATGCAATGTGTGTCAAAAATCACTCAAAATTTTTTTCTTTTTAAAAGTGAAGAGTATATACTTAAATGCATAAACAAAAGGAAAATTGAAGTCATGGAAGACTGTTATAAAACAAGGCTTTAAAAGTTCACTTGAAGAATGAATTTTAAACATAAAATGCAATACTGTGTGTGTTCCAGTTACAAGGAGTGTCATTTGTAACCCTCCAGCTGATAGAGCAATGAATGCTCTGAGCAGAGTTATATATTGTGGGGAAGGAGTGGGCGGAGGACTGTTAGGCTAAGCTTTATAGAACTTTTGTTCATATTTTATAATTACAAAAGCAAAAATGCATATGAGTTACAATGTTCCTTTAAAAACCCACTCCCAAATCATATGAAAATTGTAGAATTGATCATCTTAATTATACAGTTCACTCCTAATTGTTAGGCATTCTGGCTATAATTCATTTACTCCTAATCTTTGACAACAAATCACTGGATTTTCTTGCATGTTTCTGTAATGTGTATAATATGAAGACAAGGCTAAGGTTTCTTAAACCCATCAGAAAGGGGTGCATTATTCTGGCCTGTTAATGTTTAGATACTTATTTTTAATGAATTTGAGAAGGATCTTTAATTCAAGTTTTGTAGAAACTCCATAATCCAATTTTATATGATTGAAACATACAATATGGAAATGGGAATGATACGCAATTTACCAACCAGTCAACTTCAGCAGCATTTTATCCTCCAAACCACAGGTTTCATCTGGTGCATTTCTGCTACTATCAGAATTGTGATGCAGCTGCACTAGGTATTGGGTAAAGGTACAGCTGCCTTACTGCCCTGCCTTCTTCTCACTTGTTGTCTGTTTCCTTCCCTGCCCGGAAGCCCGCTGCCTCACTATCATATTCTCTGCATTCCAAATTGAAATGATCATCTGTAGTTCAAAGTAGAAGATTTTCAGACAATTTCCATTCTCCCTGACAGCATTTACTCAAATTTCCAAACTTACAGTTTCTTCATAAACTCACTAGCATTATGTCTAATGATTCTGATTTTCATTAACTGTTTTTCAGATCTGAGCAGTCCTGGATATTACTTTAAAACTGGATCTGTGAATTGCCTACTGTCAGTTAGGCAGGGGATGGCCTGTCCACCCACCCCACTCCTTCTCCTGGTCTGCAATAGGCCCCTTTCCTCTGCAGGAAGATTGCAGGGTCCACATCCCGCTTAAGATGCTGACCCTGCCCTCCAACGTCATAGACCTCGTTACAGTTCCTAAAACATGCATAGAGGATCCTACCCCGGCTGCCACTGTTCAGGATTTTATTACTTACTCATTTCCTACTTGCAATCTGTAAGTTAGATTTCTTTCAAAGGAAGTTTCTCCATATATATATATATATTTTTTTTTAATTGTGGCAAAATTATGCATAACCTAAAATGTGCCACCTTAACCAATTTAAGTGTATACTTCAGGGGCGTTAAGTACATTCACATGCTGTGCTACCGTCATCATCATTCATCCACAGAACTCTTTTCATTTTGCAAAATTAAGACTCTACCTGTTAAGAATTAACCATCCCCACTCCCATCTCCCCAGCCCTTGGCAACCACCAACTAACTTCCCAACTTTGGCAATGCTGACTTTCCAACACTGTAATATGTAGACATAGTAAAGGGAGGCTTTCTAAATATGTTTGCATAAAACAGTCACGCTTACACGTCAGACCCAGTGGACAACAGTGGAACACAAGCTCCCATGAGCTTACTCAGGAGCCAGCACTGAGTCACCATGCAGCCCTCGGTGGCAGACACTGAGGCCAGTTCAGTTCCTCTGCATTTCCTGGATGTCATGCTGTCCTCCCTTCCCCCACCCGAGGTCACCCCCTCCACCCCCAATCATAGTTAAATGTTCAGAAATCACTTAATATTTGACTTACTAAAAATTAGTATTCACAGGTAACATTTTATTCGATTTTTCACAATTATGTAATCCCCTTTATCATCAATTCCACACATAGAAATAAATATTAAGTGGTATTTAGCATATATATATATATAAATTAAATATGGCATTCCTTTTTCACTAATATTTGAGGAATAATAACACTTTCTGGATTAAGCATATAGAGGTGAGGAGAGGAATAGTAGAAGAAAATGTATATATATCAACGTTAGGAATATGTACCTTTGCCTATTGCTATTCCATGATGTTCTAGTATGTGGTAGCAAAACTCTTAATGCTAATTAAGGTCAAATGATATATTTATATATGGTATCTGTTTAAAATTGAAACTGTAATAATGATTCTGACCTATAGACTGGGGAAAAAAAATAAACAGTATGAAGTACTGACAAAACAAGGCTGAAATATCAAAATATTTACTTGGAATGTGTGTAACATATAGGTTTTATATAAGGCCTATAATGATGTGTTTAATTGTGCAGGAGGAAATTTAAGATCAAAAGTAAATAAAAGGAATGTAGGCTCATTTAAAAAGCTACAGATAAAGGTACAGCTAAAACAATAAAGTTAAAATACCATAAGCTCTTAGCCATTGTCTGTGTTTTACTTTAGAATCATATCATTTTTATACCACATTCATATCAAACTGTCAATTCCTGACAAAGTGATATTACCATATACTCTGAAATATGCTATGTTTCTTCCTTGGATAAATACACATTCCTCCGTATCCTTTTAAGTGAAGATCCCAGGGAATTTTCGTTTGTAGATATTTCAGTCGAGAAGCAGCATTTTACAGTCTGGTTTGGTATAAAATGATGAAAACTTTTGTGTGACTATACAGATGTCGATGACTTCTTAGCTAACAAGGACATCAAATTTAAATGCATCTAAAGAATATCAGTAATATTTTAGAAGTATGTTTGGAAAATATCACTATTTTCTTTTGTCCAAAGTTTTAAACAAATAATGTTTATAACTTAAGCCTCAAATACAGTTGCTGATTTCACTTAATTGCTCCATTTCTTTTTCTTTTCTGTCAAATGTTGTACAACTTGTGACTTCTTTTGTTATTCGTCAGGTCAGGTGTGAATTTAATGGTATAAGTAGCATTTTCTCTGGTTAATACAGTTTGATATTGCTTAAGCTAAAAAAGCATCTCTTAAATGCAAATCAAAACTACAACGAGGTATCACCTCACACCAGTCAGAATGGCCATCACCAAAAAATCTACAAACAATAAATGCTGGAGAGGGTGTGGAGAAAAGGGAACCCTCTTGCACTGTTGGTGGGAATGTAAATTGATACAGCCACTATGGAGAACAGTATGGAGGTTCCTTAAAAAACTAAAAATAGAACTACCATATGACCCAGCAATCCCACTACTGGGCATATACCCTGAGAAAATCATAATTCAAAAAGAGTCACGCACCACAATGTTCATTGCAGTACTATTTACAATAACCAGGACATGGAAGCAACCTAAGTGTCCACTGACAGATGAATGGATAAAGAAGATGTGGTACATGTATACAGTGGAATATTACTCAGCCATAAAAAGAAACGAAATTGAGTTATTTGTAGTGAGGTGGATGGACCTAGAGTCTGTCATACAGAGTGAAATAAGTCAGAAAGAGAAAAACAAATACCGTATGCTAACACATATATATGGAATCTTAAAAAACAAAAATTGTTCTGAAGAACCTAGGGGCAGGACAGGAATAAAGACACAGATTTAGAGAATAGACTTGAGGACATGGGGAGAGGGAAGGGTAAGCTGGGACAAAGTGAGACAGTGGCATGGACATATACGCTACCAAACGTAAAACAGACAGCTAGTGGGAAGCAGCCACATAGCACAGGGAGATCAGCTTGGTGCTTTGTGACCACCTAGAGGGGTGGGATTGAGAAGGTGGGAGGGAGGGGATATGGGGATATATGTATACGTAGAGCTGATTCACTTTGTTATACAGCAGAAACTAACACAACATTGTAAAGCAGTTATACTCCAATAAAGATGTTAAAAAAAAAAAAAAAGCATCTCTTTTCCCCTAACAATTTGGTGTACGTTTCTCCAATGAGCCAAATCATTCAGCTAGCAACTAGCCTCATTTCACTCAAAACAGAAATTTTAAAACAATGTTAAAAGGTTATATTTATGATTGCAGGGTGTTTATATTAAACACAATAGGAAATCAACTCAAAACACTGATAAAAAATCATGTAACATTAATGTCAAGCAATGTTTCTTGTCATGCAATGATAACCTCAAAACACCTCCCTCAGTTTGTAAGGGTGACTGCAGCCGAAGGCTGTGTTCGACTTTTCTACATTGAAGAAATATTTTTATCAGTTGGAGGAAGAATTATTTTTTTGTACATAAAATTTATTTTGTGTACTCAAATCAGATAAATTTTCCAAGCATTTTATTCATAATTTTCTGCTTATGTATATTGACCTTTTTTTTACTGGTTTCTTCTAAGTGCTCCACACTGGGATGTCAAAAACTGCTTGCAGAAATAAAAGTATCCTCATTATGCAAATTTAAGTTCCACTGATAGGCATGTTCTGTTTTATAAATTACATCCTCTTGTCAGAAGTCAAAGTGTATTTGAATAACTTCATGGAAATTGTCACCAAGATTTAAAACTGTGTGTCTTATATGCCACTGTTGGTTTAATCCAGGGGCTGAAAAATGGACATATATTTATTTTTAAATGTGTGCATAATTACTGCGTCACAAATGTTATCTAAATGAAACTTAGATGCAAGTGTAATTTTCATGTATTTTTTGATAAAGTTTTGCATTTTATAAATGTATTTTAAGTTTCATGTTTAATAAGATATGCTAAGTAGTATTAGTTGCTGTATATTTTAGTGCCAACAAACTTGTTTCCTACACACTTGGAAATTTCCTAAAGGGTAAAATAAATATACATGTTTTCACAAAATTATTAAAATATCAAAAATTAAATTGAAAAGGGGATTTGATTTATGAAAATTATTTCCTGTTCACCAAGATGTAAAACATTACCAATTTGCATTTACATGTCACATACTGGAAAACAAAATGTGGTCTCATTGAAATTGAGAATATTTACAAATATCCAAACATTGAATAAATGATTTTTTAATGTGAGCTAAAAAAAAAAACCTAATAGTTTTAAATTTACTACTTACACCATCAAAAGAAATCTGGAAGAGAACTGAAGGCATACACTGACATGATCATTTTATTATAGAAAAAAAATGTATTACATTTCCTTTTCAACCATTCCTGATAAAAGATCAGATTTCACTTAAAAAAAAAAAAAGTATGTCCTATACAGAGCAGTTGCGTTCGGTGCTCATTTGATTTTACTTTTCAGAATGGCCAGTACCACTGTTAGAGTAATCTTTGATGTTACAAAAAGTGGAAAAATCAAAGTGAAGAGCTAAATCTGTTCGGTTTTCAAACATATTAATCTTGTCAAGATAATACATAAAAATCAATCCTTGAAATTTTTTCCAGAGCCCTTCTCCTCTCTTTTATCCAAAATATGAAACCACTTAGGAGGATAAAGCAACGTAATGTGAATGACTTCAGAAAAATATCCTAAGTTATATTTTGGCTAAATATATTTGAAAATGGCCCAAGTGGCCCGAGTTTGCATGGTCAGAAACGATGTTTTTATCACCAATGGCATTCGTCATGTGTGCTCAGCTCTTATGTATAGCAGACTGAGATTTCTAATACTGCTTTTTAAAAAATTCAACTGAGTTTCAAGCCCCTGACAGTAACAAATACAAATTGCACCAGCCCCCCAAAAAAATTGTCGGGGCTAATTTTAATATTAATGAATTCTTTACAACCTCAGTTCAGCGGTTTCGATTAAGCTTTAATTAGTAGCCAGAGGGGAATCCAAAACAAAAATAAGGAGTTGAATTGCTAATTAAGTTAGTTTGATGAGGTAGAGTTTTAGTAAAAGACTGGTTTTTGTTAGCTGTGCAAGTTCTGACAACCTAAAAATACTAAAGATTATTATTATTGTAACTAACATTCTATGTTACCAACAGCTTTCTGCACAGAGCAGGCAGTTCATCAGAGTCCCACGCTTTTGTCTGTCAGTACTGGAATTAAAGCCTTGTTAATAAGAAAGCACTGTATGTGGATGAGAGCCCAAGACAAGCCTGTGGAACTTGAACTCTGATTGGTTATAAATTAACCAGTTATTACACCTAACTGAATGTATTTACCCACCAACAGTTTTTGTGTCATTCACTACAGTTTCCACAAAAATCTTACTTATTTGAAACTGATGTTGGAAAGGAATTTGCTTTCTACTGTTGACGGTGACTCTATTTTTGTTTATGTTCAGGTCCTGAACAACTTGCAAAATTTCACGATTTGTAATGAATTTGAAATTTAGAGAGCGGAAAACAAGAAGAGCCCACCTACTATTCCCAATAAAATATACCTCCTCCTATACCTCTATTGATACTCACTGTATGGAAATAATTCCTGACATCTTTTTTTGATTATTTGAATCCTCTCAACAATAGGTTTTGTTTAAGAAGAAAAAGTAACATGGATAATTATTATTTCAAACCTGAAAATTAACCCTTTAGTACAGTTGCCTACTCCTAGTGCAATACGGATGCTCCCTGGTACCCCAAAGACTACTAATTATCCTCTTGAAAGCTCTCTGGTAATGGGGATTCGCCCAGACTGCACCAGAGGAATGTGAACCATCTTCTTCAGGATTGTGGAGAATGTAATTTGATTTCTCCATACTCCAATGTTTTCTATAATTTGTATTTTATCCTTTTGCTTAAGGTTTCAAAGCCTACAAACCCAATAACTTAGGGATAAGAGAAGACAGAAAAATAAATGATATTGTTTCTAGGGTATTAAATATAAGCCCGGCTATCAGAGCTGCCTGGCACTGACGAATCGTAATCAGGTGCTTTGATTTAACACGGTTTTGTTTTATAATAAGGTGGTTGCCATATGTTGGAAAACCTATCTGCCTGTATCTGAGGGGCTCCATACCTCTGTAACAAATCCAAAAACTCATTTTATAATACCTTAAATCTACCCATTGTAATGTAGTTCCACAAGTGTAAATCCACATCAAACTTTGCTCATGAATGTGGCTGGAAGATTACCTATATTATCATTGAAAGCAAAAGGGAAGCAGTGAATTAGAATGCAGTGGATCTCGCAAAAATAACTTTCAGTAAATCTTTTTTTAATGCATAGTTTACAATCTTCTTTTGCTCAGCATGAAACTGATTAAGATCCCCCGTCTAAAGAATATTTTCCCCCTCACATAGACGCATTGTTTAATATAGTTACATCCCCCAATACTTGACAAATCAGAATTTCAATGCCGCAAATGTGATGCTTGTTTAACAGCAGCAGAGAGTATTAATAATTTATCTATTTGAATGTAGAATAGGTTCCAATTATAGTATTTCACATGGTGCAGCAACTGAACACACTTTCTCTTAGAGGCAGAGAGAAACCTTCAGTGTAAGCAAGCCCTTGATATCTGCTGGAGGATTCATAAATTGCTACACATTGTTAAATATTTCCATCAATAGTCACTTAGTTACATTTTAAGTGATTAAATATTAGAAGTTAACATTTAAACAAGTGAGAAAACAATGAAAACAAGGAGAAAACTTTTCTTTAAACCAACGCTATTGGTTTCTAAAGAAGCATCTGGAAATCTATAAAATTAAGGATGAAGTTTAATCCCCAACATTTTTTAAAAAAAATTTCTTTCCAAAAAAAAAATGTATACTACAGTTTGAGGCAAGGTATAAGAACAAAATAATTAGAACATTTACACTCTTGCTTAAATATCTCGCTCATAACAATTCATGGTTATGTTTCGGGGATGCCAAGATTAATTAATTCAGTGAGTCAGAGTCAGATTAAAATATTAACCAACAAAAAAGTCAGATAAACTTGCTATTGGAATACTTTTTAGAGGGTCCTGAGGGTTTTATTTTACTAATAAATTATTTTCTGGTATTGGTGTAGACAAAGTCTAAAAAATAAAAACTGCTTCTAAAAGTAGAAATGGATATTACTTGTTACTTCTTGATTACAAAATAGCTCAAAAAATTTGTTCTTTTTCTCGCCATTAAGATTTTAAAGGATAAATGCTTCAAATAGGTTTTTTCATCTCACAAGAATATGCCTGACTTCAACACATGAAGTCAAACAGAGACCATCCCAGGAAAGATATATTCTTGGACTTGGATGTAAAGAATATTTAAAATATGATAAGTCTACAATGCTATGGGATTTCTTTTTCTGATGCTTTTAATATTTTCTTTCATCTTGTGAAATTCTGTCTTTTCATGTTATTCATGAATATAACTGATGAGATATGCATACAAATATGCACCCACTTAGAAAAAAAATTCAAATGTGCATCCCAACGCGGCACCAGGGAAATAATTAGGGTGAGGGCTGTGTTCCCTCCTGTCCACTCAGTGTCCAGAGGCAGGGTCTCCTGTTTCTCACCCTCCTCACTGGAGTCCCAGAAAGTCTCAGAGTGAACGTGGGGAAGCAGATTAACTTTTATGTTCAAGGGTATTCTTAAGATCAGATTACTTTTACAATTTTAAAGGTAGAGAGGTCACTGAGAAAAAAATATGATAGAAACCCTTAAATTTCATTAGATGAAATCTAATGATGAAATCATTAGATGATACTTTCGTGTCAAGAACTTGTTCAGGCAGAGAGAAATTAAGAAAAATTAGCACTTCTTTTTCCTTGTCATCTAGCTGTGTAAATCTAAAAGAAGTAACTGTTTCGCGGAGATATATCATATTTAGGTTTCTGAGTAGCAGATCTTCTTTGCTTTGATCCCAGAGATAAGAGCCTACATGAGGTTTTAAAAATGAGTATTATGAAAATAATAGAGTTGCTTAGCTGTAATGCTTACTTTATCTGTCCTTAAGTAAATAAGAAAGCAGCAGCATGCAAAAGCATCCTGTAACCATAATCACCTGTTCTATGGGAGCCCTGCAAGCATTACATTTTTAGCAAAGTGAGTTCAACAAGAATTTTGATGCCTATACGCTGATGTTTTTTAAGAGATTTTAACATTCTTGTATCTTAAAGGTTTATTTGGTCTATAACTTGAGAATAACATACATATTGTATTGAATGTTTTTACGTGTGTTATTGTATTTTATTCTCAAACCATGGAAAAAAAACAATACTAGCATTTCTTAAGCATTTACTGGTGCCCAAGTTCTGTGCTAAACCCTTTCAAAGCCTTGTGCTTTTGCTTTGGAGATATTCACAAGAACACAGGCAGCATGCTGTAAATACCATTTAGCAAAGCAGCTCTGGGCCTTGAGTTCCACTGCCGTGTCTGAAAATGGTCATATGACTGCCTTCGATCACGGTCACCTCCACCCAGCTACCCAGCCCTTCACAGTAGGATCTATCCTACACAGAAAACAGGTAAAGGAGGTGGTGCCCAGGAGGGATATTTAGAGCATGAAAGATTTACTTGGTAATGTGGTGGTGCAGGTGGAAATTAAGTCTTTGAAAAGATTTTGTCTGCTATTCCATTTTGATATCAGAGGAAAGGGAATAAGCAATAGAGTCTTAGGTGCTTCTTGGTTTTCCTCACCCTTGCAGGTCACTGTCTGGCGGAGTATCTGGCACACAGTAGGGGGCTCACAAAGATTTGCTGATGAATGAATGACTGAAGCATTTCCCTGGACCCAAAACCACTGGTTGTGTAAATTATGTTTCCACACCAACACACACACTGAAAATGCCACCCTACCCTTGAAAACAGCAAAGTTAAGGATCAGCATGTTAGGTGCCTGCAGAATCAGGCCAGGGAGGGGGAGCAGCAGAAGAGGCGCTTCTGAGGGATGAAGATTGCTGAGTAACCAGGAGTGCTGTGTGGAAGAAGGGGGCCTTAGCGTCAACACAGACACCATCTGTGAAGAGGAACAGCCATCTCCAGCAAGGTGATGCCCTCGGGAGATGCCTCTGTCCATGCATAGTGCTGCAGATGGGGCAAGGTGTGAGCAGGGCATGGGACTTTGATCGGAAGCAGGTTCCTCTTTGAGTTGGGTCTCCCTCAAGAACAAGCCACATCTACAAATCTTAGTCTGATCAACTATACAGTGAAGAAAAGTTCCAACCTACCTCAAAGTGGGTTTGGAGGGTTGCTTGAGGCAACGTGTATGGACCACTTATTAAATGAGCAAGTTCAATATAAGGGTAAGAATTTTTCCAATCAACCGTTACTGGGAGCTGTGGAGCTCAAGATTAGGATGGTGTCTCACAGACCTGGCTTCCCTCCCCAGCTCTGCTTCTGCTGTCAGGGGGACCTCTAACATGTTACCAAACCTCAGTTCTATCACTGGTTATATAGGCAGCACAGTCGTGCCCAGCTCCAGGGCCAATTGTGAAGATGCAATGAAAGGATGTCTATCCCATGTCATAGCCAGTTGGACAAATGTGGGCCATGCTGCTACGTGGAGCATGCCCTGTGCACTAGGCAGGGGCTCAAGCCACGGATTTGGATCATGCTGAAGATGCTTGGCACCACCAGGGGTGTGGGATCATGTGAATGTGCTTCCCAGATGAAATGGTAGAGGAACAACTTGGTGTGGGTGACTGGGGAGTGACACAGATAACAGGGGAGTGAGGCAGGTGACAGGGGAGTGAGACTGGTGACAGGGGAGTGATGCGGGTAACAGGGGAGTGACACAGGTAACAAGGGAGTCATGCAGGTAAGAGGGGAGTGAGGCAGGTGACAAGAGACTGAAGCAGGTGACAGGGGAGTGACACGGGTAACAGGGGAGTGACACAGGTAACAAGGGAGTCATGCAGGTAACAGGGGAGTGAGGCAGGTGACAGGGGACTGAAGCAGGTGACAGGGGAGTGACACGCATAACAGGGCAGTAAGGCAGGTAACAGGGGAGTGACGCAGGTAACAGGGGAGTCATGCGGGTAACAGGGGAGTGACCTGGGTAACAGGGGAGTCATGCAGGTAACAGGGGAGTGAGGCGGGTGACAGGGGACTCATGCAGGTAACAGGGGAGTGAGGCAGGTGACAGGGGAGTGACGCAGGTAACAGGGGAGTCATGCGGGTAACAGGGGAGTGACCTGGGTAACAGGGGAGTCATGCAGATGACAGGGGAGTGAGGCGGGTGACAGGGGACTCATGCAGGTAACAGGGGAGTGAGGCAGGTGACAGGGGAGTGATGCGGGTGACACTGGAGTGCATTCACAAGGGGAGCTTCTCCTTGCCCTCCATTTGCTTTTTTGGTCCTTCTCATCACTGGGACATACTTAAAATATGCTGCCAGCCTGGAGAAGGAACGCAGGCTCCTCCCTCCCCCACTCCTTCTGTAATAATGCAGCAGTCAGAGAAGTTGTCCTTTTCCTACAGAGTGGAGCCTACACTGGGAAAACCAGTGACGTTTCGTCTTCACTGAAGACTCCTGAAGGAACAGCTTGCACTTCTAGATTCGCTCAGTCTCTCTTTTGACGCTTACACTTGGTAGCAAGCTCACTCAAGGCAACAGCTCAGTGCACCTCCTGCCCTGAGCCTCCAGCCTACCCTCTGGAACTGCACTGCCCTACTACTGCTTTTTCCCCAAAATGTGCATAAAATAAGAAGAGAGGAATAGGGCAGACAGGGGTGATTGTCAGCATCTTCACCAATAATTCCTGCCACTTACAGAGTTCTTCTCTAATGGGTCATCAGAAAGGGGGCTTGCAGAGGTCACTGTGAGGAAGTAGGGAACTGGAGAGATGAGCTCTGGAGAAAAGAGACTAGAGGTCCACCTAAGACTTCCAGATACTGACAAAAAAAGCCTTTTGCCTGCACATGAACTTTCATTACTTGATATGTAAACACGATGGTTAGCCATGTGGCCCTTTCTTCAAAACTGCCACAAAGGGAACTTGTAGAACAATTATCTGAAAACATCAAGCCAAGTGACACCACATACTGTAAATCCATGTAAATGATAGACTAGAGACATGCTAAAGTCTATGGTGGGTTTTGTTCCTTAATGGCTCTATTCTGAAAACTGCTCAAATTTTAAGAAACACCAAATACACTAGTTCCCAAAGGACACATGGGACCTGTATTCATCATGAGCTCTCTAGAATCTGTGATTTTATTTGAAATGAGATAAGCATATTATGCTTTCTAGAACCACAATTATACATCTCCTTTCTAAAAGAGGAGTTATTACAGTTATTGTGAAACTGACTACTTACAAACATTCTCATAATTTTGTGAAAACTTTTCCCTCCTGGATTTGTGGAACCAAGCGACCAAGGGCAGTGCCCAGTCTCAGCAGGATCCTCTTGATGGAGGATATTATTATCACAGAAGAGGGGGACATACATGCCTTGATAGCATTTCCATTCATTGCACATGTTTAATGAGTTATGCCATATGCTTCGGCTCTAGATAGAAATGGTCTGGGAAAGGCAACAGGATTGTTCTTTTGTCCTTTTTCACAAACCATCAGACCCTATTACTAAAAATTAAGGTCCAATATAATTCTTATTCAGAGATAATTAGCCAACAGCTTTGTGGCCAGGGATAACAGGGCTGAGGTGCATCTTCAAAGCTGAGCTCCTCAAGGTGTGAAGGGCTAGGTCCTGAATTTGCCTTCAGAGCTTATGACCTTTCCTGGAGCTTACAAGGTAGTAGGCATAATGCAGCTTTCTTACCTGTTGTGGTTTTAAAAGTAGCTGAAACCAAGTAAATTGTTTAAATCCCTCTCTCACAGTTAAGAAAAATAAAAAGTATATCAGTAGTAATAAACTATGTCTTCATTAGAATGTGTCACATAAGAGGTTTTGAGAAAAATGTGTCAATAACTGGCAAAGGTTTGTCGATCATTAATTAACACCTCTGAATGAATACAAACTTATTATCCTCACGTATTATAGGTGAAAGTTTACCATTAAAATAAGTCTTGACATTTATGAATATTGTTTTTTGAACTCTTATAAGTTATATTTAATAGGTTAATTCAAAATCATTTCTTAAAAGAATCCCCATTTCAAAAAAATATTCTCTGGGTGAAAGATGACGGTGTCTTAAAAGTTAATGCCTGTAACGGTCCCTTAGGAAGAAATTAGATAATTTTGTTTTTTATATAAAATCGCACTAATTTTAAATTTGCTTTCATTTTCTCACCTGTCTTTGTAGAAACAAAGCATAAATGTAGTCTAGTTACAATACGTCATTCGGGCTGTTTTTCACCAGAATTACTCTGGATGCCTAAAGTAAAATGCTAGCTCTTGCCAGCAGGAAACACGAGTCAGAAGAAAATTGGTAAGTCAAATTCAGTACATAAAACTTCAGTACTGTTTTTTTTAAGTTTGTCACAAGTGAATAGCTTAGGTGAAAAGGTTAATAGAAACACAAATATGATTTTCCTGATAGTTACCTCTAATCTAATTTTCATTCAAAAAATAGAGTCAAATCCCCTTTTCATATTCCTATCCCTTCTAAAAGAATACATTTTTTCATTACAGATGTATTTTGAAGGAACGAGGGAATCTTCGTTTGAAATGACTGGGACAGGATTAAGTGAACGGGAGAAATGGCTTGCCCCGTCGATCTATTTCTAGTTAGGACAAAGTAGAGCGTTGTTCACTGAGGGGTGAAATCCCATGTTAGTTTTACCTCCAAGAAAGGCAAATAGAGAAGGAATAATTTTGTGGTAAGATTCCAGTCACTTGTTTTCCTAGGTAGGTTATTTCTAAGTTTCAGTTTGTTGATGTGGAATCTGGCAAGGCCCCATGTGTGCCTGTATTTAAATTTTAAAAATTTAAAAATTAGAATCACAATGGCTTTACTTCCATTGAAAATCTAAATACATGGCAAATATCCACAAATGCATTTAAGCATTGAACATTGTTGAATTTTTTAAAATGCAGTTTCATTATCAAGCACTCACATGATTTAATGCAAAGATACATGAATTCATGAATCTAAATCACAGGATACATAAATTAGTTAAGTAATAGATTGTTTTAAAAATAAATGTATATTCTGGAAAGAAATTACAAATAGTCTACATTCAAGACTTATAGCTCTTTAAGGCACATTTCTCATTGAGTGAAAAGAATTTAAACCATTTATGATTAAGAATGCAAGCTGGTGTGAGAACATTACTTATAAATACATGCCCATGAGTGCACTTGTGGAGGAACTCTCCACTGCCTAGCTCAGATTACGTAAACTTAATGCCCACCTGATATCTTTTCTAAGTTATCTGGTAATTATGTACATGCATTCCTCGCTCCATTTTATGCTATTCTCTTTTATTAATCAAATTAACAAGATAGGCAGTTAAGGAATAGCTAAGTCATTTTTAAAAGGTAATATAATTCTACTTTGCCGTCATTGAAACATTAACTCTATCAGAAGTTTCTGTTCCATATTTGATGACCCCAGTGCTTCATACATGGTAACCAAACACCCTGGGCTAGCTTCACAACTATTTAGATTTCAAAATTCTATTTCTGTGCCAGACCCTTGTCAAGCCACATGTTCAGAGCTTTTATTTGGAGAATTTAACCCAGTTAGATTAATGCAGGATTGATAACATAGATCATGCTAGAAGGATTTCCTTATATATTTGGTTTATTTGGAATAAGTAACTAAAAGATAGTTTAGATGTTCTCTTAAGAAGTTTTGATGAATTTATTTTCCTTTTCTTATTTTTATCAAGTTTTACAATACCTTTGGTTTATGAGTTTATATTTGGGAACATTTGCTACCATTATTATTATCCCATAGGATAACAAAATATCATACATTGTATGCTATATATCATATACAGCATTATGTACACATTATATATTATAGATAATGTGTTATCTATAATAAATAAATATCTTATGTCTATTCAATTATATAAAATAATTTGTGCTCCAAAATAAGAGGGGAATCTTCAAGTCTATCCAGGTAAAAAGGTGTATTATAAATTCCATAATAGCATCAAAGAATAGCCTAGGAAATATAGTTTGAAAGGACAGATTTAAGTATCTATAGCATCTAATTTTACCAATTTTAAAAATATATAAAATATAAAATCTTAACAATTCTAAAAGATTGCTGTTATTTTTCACTAGTTAATATGAGTGTTTAAAATTTGGTTTTAAAGTAAGCATGGCTTACACATTTCTTAAAGTTTTCACAAATTTACCAATTTCTGTCATATTCTAGTGAATCTGCTCCTTAATTTGCAAAAGCTTACACAGTCTTTGTACATAAAGAATATTACAACTTTAAAAATAGCTTTCAGAATCTTGTTTTATGAAGATGCATAAAGATGAGTCATTTGTCTAGGAAAATAAAATGATAGTGAAGACAAATGTGCTTCTGTCAATACACTTATATTAATTTTATGTATTGATTTTTAACTACTTGTGTGCTGAACTATTTTATTATGTTATTGACAATTTGACAATTTATTTTACAGCATTGAAAACTTCTTCATTATTTAATGGTCATGTTAGAAATAAATACAAATTGGTAAGAAGTTTTGACCTAAATATTCCTTTGAAATCATTAAAGTATCCAGCTATAACTTGAAATATTTTGGCAAAAGTATCTAAGATTTAAGTCATATCAAGTAGTAAATAAATATCTGATTTTTAAAAATCTTACATTTTAAATATACCCTAAGAAATATCTATTAGGGGTTTTTAGGTTAACATGAGTTTAAAGTGTCCACACACAAGTCAGCACTTGAATGGCAACAAGAAATAAATGTTAATACTCCTTGAGGGTTTGGGTTGAGAATGATTATGCTTATGTTACTCATGATAATGTATTTTAATACTTATATTTCTGTGTCTTTGTGCTTATATTCCAATATAAGTGATTTTTTTGCACCAAGATGTAATATCCCGGTTTACAGCCGGGGGGTTCATGTACTGTTAAAGAAATCTTAGTGCTTCATATTATCCTTAGAAAGTCACCATAAGGGGAGGGGCGGGGAGGGGACAGCATCTTTTTGGTGTCTGGCCTTTTTTCTTTAAGGGTTAAGGTAAAAGAAATTCACTAAGCTTTCATTACTGCATCTGTAAAAATTGTTAATAATATCCTCCCAGACTACTACGAGAATCAAAGTAGGTCATGTATGTTCAGTAGGCTTTGTGCTATAAAACATCCTAAAAATGCTATAAAAATTTAATAAGCATCTTTTATAAAAAATAAATGTTCTAAACTTTTAAAAATCCCATTTGTGTGCTCACTTCAGCAGCACATATACTAAAACTCCCATTTGTATCTTCAGATTTTTGTGTTTCTCAGGGCAGAGTATTCCGTAACTTACATTTACTACCTCTGTGTAAAGTGGTTGTTCAAAAATTGCTTCTTCAAAATTATATACATATATATACATATATATATATTTAAGAGATCATTGATCAAAAGTCTTCAAAGTCTAGATTGATTGTTTTATGTAATGTAAAAGATCACCCACTAGATCTCTTTTATTGGCAAAATGTTTACTATAAATGTAAATACAAAACGTCTGCATAAAAATATGACTCTTTGAAATCAATCACACAGAACCTGAAATCAAAGTAAATACCATCCTAATTGAAAACTTCTTGGTAGTTCATACACTTACCCTAATAATGCTTTTGCTTAGAAAATTTTGAAACCCATATTTTTTGGAAGACGTTTTGTACTTTATTCTATATTTTTGACCCAGAAAAGAATCAGTTAGCCATGTCGTTAAATTAATTTACTAAGATCAAATGACACTTTACTGTTTAAAATGAATTTTAAATGAATCTAACCCACTCAAAGCACATTTGTTATCAATGAGAATATTTTTTAAAATGTACAACTAACTCTTAGAGAAATTTCTAAAGACAAGTTCCAAGACAAATTTGAACAATGACACAGATTTGAATATGTGTAGGCTTGAATTAAGATGTCAGTCCAGACACATGTGGGTACTACAGAAAGTCCAACAATGACTTTAAATAATTCTTGAGTATTTAGTTAGAGGAGGTACTTGACACTGCATGGAGAAAGCCCAGGAGACTCCTCATCTCAGCATGGCATGTCTACTTAGCAAAGGAAAGTTCTATGGTAAACAGAATCAGCCCTCCTTAGATGACAGTTGGTGGCCATTTATTGGACCAGATCATGGGTTCTGTGACACCTCACCATTCTCCATCCCAAGAGATTTATTCTTTCCAACTCTGGCAATCCCATGTGGTACTATACATATGAGGATTTCTTGTAAACAGAACTTTCTCCATCCTGCTATATTTTCTGTGGTGTTTCATTGTTTCTTTTGTATTGGTTTCTAGTTGACATGTTATGTTCTTTATCCACACCATTGGTCATGGTACTTTCTTTTCCATAGTCACAGTTTATCGTTTCAAAAGAGTTAACCTACTCAACCCAGAGGTTATTAATGGGATATTCAGCGGTGGGTACGCCGTTCCTACCTTTGGAAATAGATGTCATTCTTTGCTCTCCTCTGTTACCCGAAGGGCGGCCTCAGATGGAAACTACATGAGCTAGAAACTGTAGGAATGATAAGGCTGACCTAATGAACAATGGCTTTGTTTGGGTTATGTGGATCCCAATATCTATCCACTAGATGACTTAAAAACTTACCCACTTCCCTTATGACTACCCGTTTGTTACTAAATAATATTTAAGAAATGATGGTGTATATTGTTACAGGAAAATTATGTGCCTAAGAGAACATAATTTCTCTGAGAGCTTGTATATTAGAAGTCAGTCAATATTTGTTGAATGAAGGCAAATGTGAGATGAAAGAATTCTGGGAATATTTGGTCTGTTTGTAATATTATGCTTTGAAATGACAGGTAGGAACTGCTATTCTAGGACATAATGTACTTAGTCAGACTAAACTCTTTTTCAAAATGAAGGTAAAAGGAATCAGAAATTTGATCATGGTCTTTGGGGAAAATACTTGAGACCATTAAACTATCAATTATACCAAAAATAGTTGAACCAAATATGAATATCATTAGTAAATTATTTTTGTTGCCAACATTCAGAACATTGAATTTAAGAAAAGAATAATTTATAGAGGTTTAGAAGCTCCTTATGCATTTATAGTTTTATCTATATGTCTCTATGAAAATATCAAAACAAAACAAAATTGCATTGTGTCCTTCAAATTGATCATGGAAATGTCTTTTTGTCTTTTGCCTACATTTTCACCTGGCCAATAACAAGTTTATTGACACTAAACCATGACACATAAAATTTTATGAATATGAATGTGTTTTATGAATATGTTTTATGAATATGAATATTAAATTAAAATGAGTCAAGAAATATAATTTGGTAGAATGTTCTTGTATACACAATCAAGTAGGAATATTTTACAGCCTTTAAGTAGGTATTGTCCATTAGAAATAAACTGTATATAATCATGCTGTTAAGTAGGTAATATTAAATTAGATTGTTAAGATATGCAATTCGGTTCTTGGAATACATGTCCAATTGCCCAGAAAAAGTGCAGAAAATGACTTGCCTTAATTGCTTTTCTTTCATTTTTTTTGGTAAACCCAAGTCAGGGTGTTGGTTTGGTGTAAGAAACTACTCACTTTTTGTAACAAAGTAATCTCACCAATTTGCAAATTATACTAATACTGCCTTGCAAGGTCTACCAATAACAGCTTCAGTCCAAACCTCAGGCCCAATATGGATAACTCAGGATCCAAACATTACTCACAGGAACCAATGAACAGATTCTTTTTTTCTTCCCCAATGTAAGTAAGACTAGGCTTTGAAGGGGCACCTACCTTTAGAGAATATAAGCATTCTGAGTATACCATTTGACACACAGCATTTATAGGGCTAAAGAGTACAAGCGGGCATCCTTACTCTCTCAACTTCGACAAAAATGTTGAAATTTGGAGCTACAGGATGAGACCTCATCACATTTGATTTGGCAGTGAAGATTACGGTTCAGCGGGGAGTTAACCACAGACAGTGGAGAGATACTAGCGTTTAATTAACTAAATAAGAACTACAAAAAAAGTGATATTTGATTCTGTAAGTTTGAAGTGAAAAAAAACAATGCTTGTTGAAGTTAAAGCATTGAAGTTACACATTTTTCAGTGTGTGCAAAACTCAGGATTAGTTAAAAACAGTTTACTTTTAGCCTAAAATTCTAAGAAAACCCTCAATACCAAGTAGAAATATATTAGAATAAAGAAACTTTAAAAACAATAATGCAAAATATGATGAACAATTACACCTTCTAAATCAAGGTTGTATCTATTATCAATATTCTGTTGTAGATAAAACGTACTGTTTCTTAAAGGGATGACAGAATGTTTACAATTTAGCTACAATTCAAGTTTTTTTGCACTCAGTGTGGACTTTAAATACATCACTCATCCATCGTCTTCCTGTGCCATTTTTCTAAGATCTTGACCACACGATGCTTTTCAAATGGCCAACATCTACAATGTTGAGATCTGCCAAAGAGCAAATCAACCTTTATAATTAAAGTTGACAAGCTGACAAGAAAAATGAGTGTGTACTTGTATATATATATGAATTTTTATGTCACATTGCAGTCTGTACACTTGTTTGGTTTTTGTCAATAGCCAAGGGCTCATTTCTCTGTACCAGAAGCATGTTATATTCCAAGGCCTTCAGACAGCTCCCCTTCGCCCTAGTGAGTCCGTTGATTAATTTTGGATACTCTTTTTAATTAACACCCCAAAGGAGATCTAGATTATCTAGCCTATAGTCCATGAAAAACAAGTGAATCTGAAGAATAATGACCCAGGGAGACAGGCACACTCTCTCCAAATAATGTTATAAGAACATTGAGTCTCTCACAAGTCAAAATCGTGTCAGGCAATGCCTAGGGAGGACATAGGCCTTTAATCGGGGCAAAATAGAGATTTGTATTAGTCTAATTTAATTTTCTTTTTGACAAGGAGAGGAGTGATAGATGCCCCTTGACAGATGAAACATGGCTCCCCAATGCACTCATGGTTGCCATTGGCCTTGATTAGTAACTGGTCCCATTTTGACCTCCAGGAAGATGAATTGATGAGTGACAGAAAAGAATGGAGCAATTAAAACAGTAGGACGAAGTAGGAAACTAGCTAATTGTACCCAAACCTGTGAAACCTAATCATAGAACCAAGAAATGTGATGCTCACGGCAGCTTTCATAAGTATGTCTAAAGACATTAATCCTTTACAAGTGAGGATTACAACTGAACAACTCTGACAATACGAGCTCCAGAAAGAAAATTTGAATTCATACCTTTAAAAAAAACCTTTTCTGGCGAGCAATTTTGAGAATTGTTTGCTAAACCATCTGTTGCATCTGTCAGAAATGATAGGACGTTCAGCCCTCAATAATTTCCAGACTGCATAAAGAATAGGTGAACAAAAATTTTTATCATGACTTTTCAAGCAAAAAAACTTTTTTAGGAAATCAAACTAATCTTGAAACCTAGGGAAAAAAATCTCAGATCAATCTATTAACTACAGCTTTCACCGTATTTCATTCTAGACCACTTGACTTTGCATAGCGCTAGTCAAGGAGCGTTTTCGAAGCTGAGTCATCTAATCGCTACTGTTGTGCTAGTTGTATTCGGCCCTGAACAGCTCCACATTTAGAAAAGCATATGCCATACTATCTGTTCTTCTTCGAGGAGAAAAAGAAATCTTCCAGTCGATACTATGTATTCCATTTTTACCCTTACTAACAAAATGCTGAAGTTGTTTCTTCATCATTTGGATGTTTAAAACCTCTAACCTGCAAAAGCCTGAAGCTGGGGCGAAGTGAGAGTAGCATCGACATATACACACTACCAAATGTAAAATAGATAGCTAGTGGGAAGCAGCAGCATAGCACAGGGAGATCAGCTCGGTGCTTTGCAATGACCTAGAGCGGGGGGATAGGGAGGGTGAGAGGGAGGCTCAAGAGGGAGGGCATATGGAGACATGTATATGCATATGGCTGATTTGCTTTGTTGTGCAACAGAAACTAACACAGTATTGTGAAGCAATTATACTCCAATAAAGATCTATTAAAAAAAAAAGCCTGCTAAGTAGTCTATTTTTAACACGTTGCTGTGACGAAATGTGGATGCACTTTATTGAATTTCTTAACCTAAAATAAGACTGAATGGCCATAACTTAAAGTAACAGTTAAGCAGGTTACCATTTCAAGGCAGCTAGTCTTAAAAGAAGAGGAAAAGTAATTATAAATAAAGTTATTCTTCAATGTGAAATATGAATGCCTACTTTCACAGTAAACATTCATTCAGTCAGTCATTCAGGCAGCAAGCATTTATTTAGTGCCTTCTATGGATCAAATGCTGTAAAAAGTGCTGTGCTTACAAAGTGAATATAAATAACCCCCAGGATGGCTCCAAATTCCCACCTCCCTGTACGCTGGACACCCCCTTTGCACTTTGATCTCCCCACTCTTCTTATAAAAAGGTGGAGTCTATTTCTCTACCCCTTAAATCTGCGATTGACTACATAACGTACTGTAGCCAATGGGCCATTGGAAAACGTGAAACAAACAGCTTTGAAAAGCACTTTCCCACCGGTACTAGGAAAAGGAAAGCCTGGAAAACCAAAACTTTGGTGATGACAGAGGAAAGAATTAAGTAAAAGAGACTGAGACATGGAGATGTCAATCATACTATTGTATTAATAAAGTTACATTAATATGAAAAAATCTGGTATCAATATATTAGTCTTATGAATATTATTATGACTATAAAGATTTATAATTGAATTATTATTAATAAAATTATTAACAAATATACCAGAATTTACTAATCCAAATTTTTAATTACCTTCCAAGTTTTTAGCTTTGAGATTTATACTTCTAATTACTATCACAAGTTATTTTTTATTTTTTTATTTTTTTTATTTTTTGCGGTACGTGGGCCTCTCACTGTTGTGGCCTCTTCCGTTGCGGAGCACAGGCTGCGGACGCACAGGCCCAGCGGCCACAGCTCACGGGCCCAGCCGCTCCGCGGCATGTGGGATCCTTCCCGGACCGGGGCACGAACCCGCGTCCCTCGCATCGGCAGGCGGACTCTCAACCACTGCGCCACCAGGGAAGCCCCACAAGTTATTTTGAAAATATTTTTGATAATGTCCTATTCATTGTATACTCTACATAAGGAAACCTATCACATTATTAAATCTATTGGTTTGGACAGAAATTGTATTATCCAAATTTATCTCTCCCCCATCTAAAGGATTGCACATTTTCAAAAAATAAATATAGTTATCAAAGAATGTGCTATTTTTGAAAATACAGATCTATCTCAACTTACAACTGGGTTACATCCTGATAAATCTAACACAAGTTGAAAATAGCATGAATCTCAATACGTTTAATACACCTAACCTACCAAACATCATAGCTTACCCTAGGTTATCTTAAACATGCCCAGAAAACTTACATTAGCCTACAGTCGCACCAAATTGTTTAACACAAAGGTTAGTTTATAATAAAGTGTTGGCTGTCTCGGGTAATTTATTAAATACTGTAATGAAAGTGACAACCAGAATGGTTGTATGGGTACAGAATGGTGGTAAGTGTATCAGTTGTTTACCCTCAGGATCGCGTGGCTGCCCAGGAGCTGTGCGCTGCGTCTTCCCAGCATCACAAGAGAGGATAGTACCACATATGGCTAGCCTGGGCAAAGACCAAAAGCCAAAATTTGAAGCCCGCTTTCTGCTGAATGTCTATCGCTTTTGCACCATCATAAAGTGGAAAAAACGTAAGTTGAACCATCATAAGTCAGTGACGATCAGTATTCAAAGTACGGTGTTATAACTTGAGAATTTACTTTCTAAGAATATTTAGTAAATATGGTGGAGGTCATTATATAGTTGAGAAAAAAGATAGCCAGTAATAGGATAGCCTAATAAAAAAAAAAAAAGACAAAATCGATCCCTACCACACAACCTATATAAAAGTCAATTCCAGTTAGACTGTAGTTCTCAACATAAAAATAAGACAATAAACCTTCTGGGAAGTGGCATAGGAGAATATCTCTAAAACTTTGGGTAGGAAAAGTATTCTTAAACGAGACACAAAAAGCAATAAGAAAATAAAACAAATAAATACATTTATTTGTAAAATAATTATAAAAAATAAACCATAAATGAAATGATTTATAAAGTAACTACATTAAAATTAAAACTTTTTTTAATCAAAGACATTGTAAGTTGAATAAAAAAAAAAACACCGATTGGAAGTCTCATGTTCAAAATATAAATGAAGAACTTCTATAATAAAAAAGGAGTGAAGACCCAGTAGAAAATAGGTGAGAGGCTGGAGGAGGAAGAGTATATCCACAGAATAAGGACTTTCCTGCAGCCAATCAAGATTAGTAGTCAGAAAATGCAAATTAAACCACAATGAGACCCCACTAAAGATCCACCACAGTGGCCAAAGTGAAAAGTACTGAACTGTTAAACTAAGAGAGAAGAGCTTCCTGTTTCACCTACAATAGGTAAAGAACTTGAAATTCATTGCTTCATCCTTACAACAAGAAAAAGCTAGAAAACACTGAAAATCAGCAACTTTTCTTGGACCCATCAGGGAACTGAGTTTGCAAGTGAAACTGACACCACAGAATGTATGGAGTCAAGTGCATCCAGGAAGATAAAGTACTTGAGATTTGCTTACCTGCGACAGAAGCTACCCAATGCCATATAACTAACAGAAACATTTAAATAGTTATTTTGACTAAAAGTTGGAAGCTGAGTGAGACCTATTATGAAAGTCATAGGGGGCTCCCACACTTTCACTAGCTTTCCCTCCAGAAACCCTATTAGGTTAGCACAGGGATACAAGAAAGTTCCCCAGTGGCCCCTGTAAACGAAGGGAAGAATAGCCTTTGTGAAAACCTCTGACTCTTCTCCCTAACGAAGACCTAGTTGGGACCTCCCTGGTGGCGCAGTGGATAAGACTCCACGCTCCCAAAGTAGGGGGCCTGGGTTGGATCCCTCGTCAGGGAACTAGATCCCACATGCATGCCACAACTAAGGAGCTGGCCTGCAGCAGCTAAGGCCTGGCACGACCTAATTAATTAATTATTAATTAATTAATTTTTATAAAAGACCTAGTCCCTTGGGGGAAGAACTTCACCAATTCAATTCTGGGTGAAGAGGAACTCTGCCCTACTCCATCTTAATGCCGTGGCTAGTAAGGAGCTAGGAGGCATGAGGGAAAAACTAACACTGGAGTAGGGATAGCGGTAGTCCCGAAAGCCAACCATCCAAAGCACCAGTACACTACGAAAGTGAGGCTTAATCGGAATATCAGAGAATATCTCCCTCCCCTGCACACCCCAGTCACGCTGACAAGCCTCCAGTAACAACAGGAAATTACAGCCGAAAGAGCTGGGAGACTCAGATCCTCTCTGAGAAGTAGTATAAAGGCAAACCCCACAGCCAAGATGGGAAGGCAAAGCAAACCACCAGAGGAATTTGAACACTCTGGTATCTATAGCTAAAACATACTCATTTTATAGCTGAATTAAGAAAAACTCTAACACTAAAGTTCTATTGCCTTAGGACCTATTACCTGATATATGTCCATCTTTCAAGAAAAAAATGCAAAAGCCATGACAAAAGGAGATATATATATATATATATATATATATATATATATATATATGTATACTGTAAAGACATAAAGCAATCATCACACCAGATATATATACGATTAAGATGCTGGAATTATCAGGCAGGGAATTTAAAATAACTATGGTTATTATGTTAAAGAATTTAATGGAGAAAGTAGACAACATGAAATACCAAATGGATAATGTCAGCAGATATAAAAGCTATTAAAAAGAAGCAAAAAGAAATGCAATATTGACATCAACAAAAATAGCAGAAGGAGGACATTCAAAATCCTCTCTTCCATAAAAGCAGCAAGAACAATGGCAAAAATTGTCAATTTCAACGTTTTCAGAACTTGCAGCAATCCATAAGAAACAAACAAAAATAGCAAAATAGCATGCATAAATTCTAACCTCTTGGCAATTTTATTAAATGTAAATTAATTAAATATTCCAATCAAAAGGCAGAGATGGACAGAATGTATTAAAAAATAGAAACCATGATTCAATCATGCTATCTATAAAAATGCCTTAGTTATAAAAACAGAAATAGATTAAAAGAAAAAGGATTTCTTAAAAAGTACAATGCAAATAGTAATCAAAAGACAGCATTAATGCTATACTAATATCAGGCAAAATAAACTTTATGAAAAAATTAATAGATATAAAGAAGGATATTTTATAATGATAACAAGTTTAATTAATCAAGAAGATATAACAATCATAAGAATGTATGTATTAATATCTAACAATAGAGCCCCCAAAATTCATGAAGCAAAAAACTGATGGAACTGAAGGCAGAAATACGCAATTTAACAACAATAGTTAGAGACTTCAATACCCAATTTTCAGTAGTGGAAAAACCAACTAGATAGAAGACCAACTAGTTAATGGAAGACTGAAGCAACACTAGAAAACAACTAGAAAAACATCTATAGGACACTCTCAAAGAAAAGCAGAATACACATTGTTCTCAAGTGCACATCAAACATTCTCCAGGGTACTGCCTATTTGAAGCTATAAAACCAGACTTAATATATTTAAGAGATTGAAATCACACAAAATATGTCTCTGACCATAGTGGAATGAAATTATAAATCAAAAACAGAAAAGAATTTTGAGAAATTCACAAATATGTGGACATTAAGCAACACACCTCGAAGTAACCAAATGGGATCAAAGAAGAAAACATAAGGAAAATTAGAAAATATTCTGAGATGAATAAAAATAAAAACATAACACATAAAACTTCTATGATAAATGGACTGAGAGACAGGAAAGAAATACACGTACCTGGGAAATTTAAAGTAGTACAGTTTAGCTGAAGTGTACAATGCATAATAGGATTCAGAGGAGAAAGGAAAGGTGAGTTGGGAGAATAACCCCCAGAGGAAGAGTGGCTACATAATAAATAAACATTAAGGTTTTGTACCTGATCCTGGAAGCATTCTGGAACTATTTTGATTTTTAAGCAAGGAAGTAAAACTTAGGATTTTAGCCAAGATGATCTAGCATGGCAGGAAATTCCTAAACAGACACGGTTTCTCCTGGAGACCCATCCTTCTTTCATTCCCTTCTAGTCCTTTTCCGTTTTCACGGGTTTTCACCCAGTGCCCACACTCATTGTGACCCAGTGAATCTGTCTCCTCCATACTAGCTAGAAGAGGCAGAGTTCCTTACCAACTTTTCAAATTTTCTCCAGCAAAAATGCCCTATCCTGTGTTCCTTTCCCTGGGAATTCCATGCCTCGTTAATGACTAATGAAGTAGAGGTAACAGATTAATGAAATAAACACATTCAACACAGAAGTATTCACTGAATACCTAGAACGTGCCATATAGTCAAGTCAGTACTGAGAGCCAATGTTGTTTTGTACACCAGTATATACATAATGTTTGCAAAACAGTATCTCATTTATCACATTTTTTAAAATGCATTTTCTATTTGCATTTCATTGGTAAAGAAATAAAAATGTAGACAAGTTCGGGGATTTGCCAGAGATGACAAAGGCAGAAATGGAGGTTCCTTGATATAAAGTCAGATTTCCTGAGAAAACAATCCTGGATTTACTCAAGAAATTATCACAATCAAAAAAGTCATCAGCGTTAAATTAATGTTGAAAATTAGGGGCTGTTGACCCTGATAATGTATAAGAGAAATACCTAAGAAAGATATTTAAACTAATGAAATACGGTCTTGTTAAATGTTATGTGAATAAAACAAACCATGTCTTAAGTATGTATGTATAAGAAAGAAAGAGGGGGAGAGAGGGAGGGGAAAAGGGAGTGGGGGAGAGAAGGAAGGAAGGAAGGAAGGAAGAAGGAAGAGAGAGAGGGAAGGAGGGAGGGAGGGAGGAAGGAAGGCAGAAAAAAACCTGAAAGAGTATAAAAGTGACCTGATCATCATGGAAGTGCCTTTTCCTACTTGAAGGTGAGTAAACATTGTCATTTCTCTACAGACAGAATCTGAAGATTCCCTACAAACACTGCAGAAAAGATTTAAAAAAAAAAATCAGGTGAACAAAAGTTAGGCTAGACAGCTGAAACCACAGCCAAGTTCATGCCATTGTAGCAATCTGGTTAGAATGTTGTCAATGCCTGAGATTCACGGCTGTAGAACAGGACACCAGTACTATGAATATCTTTTAAACTGTCTCCATACCCTCGGGTCAGCATCTGAAATTTCACCTCTGTGGAAGGAGGTTTGGCTAAGCTTGGGTCACATGTCTTTGTCCTGCCTGGGCTGTCAGGGGCTGGGAAGGTGGGCATCTCCCTGGTTTATCCTGCAGTGAAGCAGGTACTAGATCCCACCATCACTGCCTATAATTGGGGTTTGTGTGTTGAGTGCCTACAAGGATGAAAATACGTGCACAAAATACTTCTTTTGTGGCCTAATAGCCACATTTTTCTTCTGTTAGTAAGACATCCAAATAAAAGGATACCCACTCAAGAGTGTAAAACTGTCCCTTGCAGAAGTGGAAGTACACTCATCCCTTTCTCAGTGGGAGACAGTGTTGACAGTTATTGCATCCAGCTCCAAACATAGGATTCCTGCCAATGCATATCCTTCATCTTACTAAGCTGGAATCACATCCAGAATTCTGTAATATTTGAACAAAATTTAATAATTTAACTACTGCCAACAAATCCAAGTTTTATATATATATATATATATATATATAATATATATATACACACATAATTTATATATAATATATAATAATGTATTATAGAATATATAATATGTATTTGTTATTTAATATATTTAAATATACTATGATATAATGATATATGTAATATGTGTGTAATTCATATACACATGTATATCTACATATGCAGAGAGAGAGAGAGAGACAGGACATACAGACAAACACTAAACTCTTTCTTTCCCAGATGGCAATGGTTGGTACATACGACTTCCTTCTTTCACTACCAACCTCATTTTGTCTTTAACCAACACAGCAGCTGGTTAGAGTTCTTCACCCCACTGGGGTCATCCAGTTTCATGTTGGAGGCATGTGACTCCTTGGTGGTGTCTTTGCTGCAGGATCACAATCCTCTCCCATTAACTTCCTCTCTGAATAATGTCAGCACAGAAGGAGCCCCAGGAGCTCACCTATGCTCCATCCCCAGGACTTGCTACCCCACGGCAGAGCAGCAGCCCCAGTTCCTCATTGATTGTCCAGGTCTCCATAGCTCCCGTCTGCACCATGATGGACAAGTGGGCAGACACTGCCATGGAAGGAGGCTGTCTGACACTCACGGCTGGGCTAACATGTCCTCTGATACCGAGGAGAGTTTCTTTGCAGCGGGAGACTTTTGATTAGCATTCACATCAGGCACAGATATTCTCACATCTGGAGTCTGTTCCTAGCTTTCTATCCGCATACCTGTTCATTGTCAATTCACAACTATTGCTCATTTCGAATCCCCGACCATCCAGCCAAACAATTTGCCCCATTTCATAAATTATCATCAATCCATATTTCAGCTCTCTCCTTGCCGTGTAAGACAAACTATTGGAAGTTCTGCCCGTGGGGAGGATTTTCATTCTGCATTGTTTTTCTCACGTATAAACGGGGTTTTAACACCCTTAAACCCTCTTCCCAGTGTAGATAGTCACCTGTAACTCAGATTCTACTTTTTTCCTTCTCACTGTAGGGGACTCCTGATGAGTGTAGAGGTGCACATCGGAGGAGGGTGGCAAGGAGGTAAGAGCGGGCACGATCAGAGCTTGACCGATGGCTCATGCCTTCTTCATGTGCCTGGCTGTCTCCAGCCTGTCCCCTCATAGCACACCTCCTCCGCTTGATGATTCAGTGCTCCTGGACATGCCAGAGCTTATGTCAACGGGAATCAAGCTAACACCCAGTTCTTCAATGGGAAGCACGGTTGGCATGGCTACCTGGAGCCCCAGGGTCATTTTCCACCCGGGCAGAGTAACAAACCAAGAACTATTTCTAAGAAGGAGGCTGCTAACTCAACACCTTGGGATGTTCACTGTGAATCTACTTGGCAGAATCTCCACACAGCATGCAGAGAAGCAACATAAGCTTTATAATCTGATGAATTTGCAGACAGAAGAAATTATGCCTCAGGCGTTCAACTTGAATAGACTTAGAGAGTTCAGACCTTATTCTTACGTGGCAACTTAAGGTAGGGGAGATTTCATTCAATTTGCTACTACAAAACCTTCCCAGCTGAGGTGTTGCTGCTGTTAGAACAAAATATTTAAACTGACATGATGCTAAAGGTCACTTCCTTATCAGAGACCACTCCCCAGTTTTCAAATACAGCTTCCCACTAAATTATAGCTGCCTCCTCAGTGAAAGTTACATGTGAGCAGAACAAAAATTAATTTTGGTTCATTTGCCTACTGTGGGCTAATTTCAGATTCTTTCAGAAAAGGCCAATAAATTGCTCAGGGAAGACAAGAGTAAAGATTATTTTAATATACTGAATGTGAAGGGAATCAATTTCCAGACATATAATCCTGTACAACAAAGTGTGTTGATTTCAGTTTGGGGATGAGTGTTTAATAAGATTGTTCAAGAACCCCATGCCCCTAAAATGTTAAGAATCATTGATCTGAAGAATATCTGTTAGTAGATTTTTCACACATTTTAAGCAACAGCATCTGCCACAGCTTCTCACCTCACAGTTTTTATTATTTTTAATTATATTTTCTGAATGTTTATATGTTGTTCTTATCTCACTTATAAATACAGTTAACTTGTCTTAAAAAAAGGGAAAACTTCAAAAGTCAAATAGAACATTTTACTACATAAAATAAGGATTAAAGAGACAAATGATAACTTGATAAAGTGATAATTGCAAGTTCAGTTTTGATCAAAAGAACATATTTTGTTTGTCTTTTAGTTGGCATAAATTTAGCAATTTTTCATATGCCAGTTGCATTGATATTTTTCTAGGAAATAGTCATTGTTAAGTGTGATCACAACAAAATACTTTAGAGCATTTAGTAACACTGATTTCATGATGTTAACTGTAACTCTTACTAATGCAGATGAAAATGGACTTTGTTTCACATCAATTCACTACATTCAAGCTAAAGTGGGTTTGGGTTTGGCCTCCAGTTAACTAAAGTCCCAGCCAGCAGAGATGCTGATGTTTAATGCTTTGGGGTGACTTCAAGGGGATGCATCTCCGTTGACTGCTGCAGGGTCCAGGCAACACTGTTGCTGATGAGGCTAGAAAAGTTCCTGGGCTTGAAAAGACAAAATAGGTTTTTTTATGCTGAGTGAAAGTTAGTTTGAGCGGGTGTGGGCGGGGGGGTTGCTTGTTTGTTTTTGTAATGGACTTTCTGCTGAAATTATACGTAATCCCTAAGCAGTATCCTCATTCAGAGACCTTATGAGGGTTAACTATTCCTGAGTGATTCATTAAAGAAACACAGAAAAGCAGACCTCTCCCACCCCACCACCACCTAGGCTGGAACACCCTTGAAATCTACAACCTTTGAATGCCTCTTTATTCTTGACCCATATCTTTCCATCATTACAGATACTGGATGGTAGTGACCAGATGCAAAGTGGTACTTTCTAACAAGAATTTGGGTAAAAGCATGTCTTTACTGTACCACAGTGATGTTCTGTATGCACTATAACAGGAGGACCCTTTTACAACTTCAAAAGTTCCTTTCTCTTACACACACACACACACACTTACACATCTTAATATATGATATGCAGCCTCGGCTGCAGTAGAATATTAAACCATGTTTTCTGTCAATGTGATATAAAGAAACAAGAGGCCTCATGTAATTTGGATTTTTCCAGGTATCTAATTTCAATCTAATGTACTGTTGTGAAACTAAGCCAGTAAATCTATACGGCTGGTCCATTTGGGGACTTGGTCTGCTATCTTCGGTCTGTGACAATTTCTGGTTTCCATTCCTTGTCCAGGGATGATAACAGTGTGATTTACAGGTATAACTAACAAATGAGATCAATTAAAATGTCTACAAGTGGCACCTGTCTGAGTATAGGGTTGCACTAAATGATTCCCACAGCTTCGTTTCCTGTCGCCCTACCATCTGCAAGCCCTCTCCACATGCAAAGTAACAATGAAGGGTTGTTTCCTAATGGGCATAGACTGAGAAAGCAGACCTTATTCTATGGTCTGGCTATATGATTATTATCACTAGCGGGAAACAACAGGTGTATTTTTCAACTCCATTTACACAAACGATCCCTGTGTTTCATAGCATTCATTAATATAGCTTCTTGAATTGCCCAATTTGTTACAAATTTGTACTGTCAGCTGCCTTTGTGATTGAATTGAATTTGTAATGAAATTGAAGCTACCTTTCATTTGTGTACATTATTGAATACTTTGATCATTACAAGACAAATTTGATACTTTTCAAAGTACTTAGGTCATGGAGAAGGGGAAAATGGTTACTTCTGGATAAAAGTAACAATTGGATAAGACATGCCAGAGCATTTTTACATTTATTCTACTAAAGCTTTGTAAAAAAAATAAATAAGTAATGGACACTTGGGCAAAATTTATGATCACAAAGCATTATTTTAAGTAGTATGTAGAAATTATGGTACAGGTATATTTTTGTTTTTAGGTTTGAATACAGTTAAAATGTTGAGTTGAACTTTGTAAACATGCCTTTCATTTTTGTTCTCATTTTGGGACAACATGAGCTAGGTTGTATAATCAAAGGTGAATATTTCAGTTCCGTGATATATTTAAGTCACAAATTGTATTTATGAAATAAATTGATATTATTAGTATACTTGAAACTACAACGTAATGGAATTCTCAAAAGTTAGCCAGAGTCTCCATTTCTAAGTGACATAAATCTCAAAATTAGAATATACCAGAGAGTGTGAGCAGGGAGATTTTTGCCTACTGAATCATCTGCAATTCTCTGCCTCAAAGATCTAAGCCTCACATGAGTCAGATGGCCACACGTACCAGTTTGCCTGGGAAGGTCCATGGTTAATGCCTATTCCCCATGCATATTTTAAAATAGGCCCCTTTTATCCTCACAAGTGGGTTTGAACAAGCAATCATCCAGACATCCAACTTGTAAGTCTAACAAAATAACACTATTCAAGTTAGTTACGTCTTATTTAAGAAAAATAAGATCGCAGTTATAAAAATCTAATTAAAGGCACTCATTCAAATAAGCCACAGTTAGATACAAGTGATTTCCTTTTTCTGTAAGACAGCCAGAGCCCCCTCAGTTGTGTAGACGGTGGCTTCAGAGGTGCTAAGTGTGATATGATTCTTACGTGTTAATGTTCAACTGGTTTAGTCCTTTAAAAATAGTCACACAGAATTGCCATTTAATTATCATCAGTCCCCACATACAGTACTACACCATATCTTATTCAGCAACAAAGACTAAAATACACTGGGAGGAAATCTAATTATACCTTATCTCTCATACCATTTCTCTGCTATAGGTTGCAGACAGTAGGATTCAAACTACAGAATCAAAGCTACTCTAATCACTTCTAGCATGAAGAGTGGAATCAACAAAGTTTATATCACAAAGAAAGAAAATGCTCACACATTTAAATTTTTTAAAACATAGGCCACTGAGAAGATGGTCATAAAACCTGTAGGAAATGGTGCTCATCTGGGGGCGGTACCATGCATTTAAAATTTATTGTATTTATATCTAGATAGATAGATGGATACAGAGATAGATACAGAGATATGTATCTACATATAAGAGAGAGATATATTTTAATTATTCTCATAAAAATAATATTGCTGAAATTGCTTGAAGCTTCCAGAAACTTCTTAGCTAATAGTGTGTTGGAATAGATAGAATTTGAAAAATAATATAGCTCAATCTCTTCCAATAAGTCTTCCTGACACTTAGATTCAGGAAGACAGACTAATTTACTCAAGGCCATAGAGGAAGATAGTTTGAGAGTTAGGGTTCTAGCTATCTCTTCCCTCCCTCCCTCCCTCCCTCCCTCCCTTCTTTATTTTTTAGTATCTTTCTTAGGCAGCCTGGCACCACAGCCCTCCCTGCTGCCCTCGGAGAATTCAAGGGGCACAGCTGTGCCTCATGTTCATGGACAGAGATGCTATTTGTTCATGTGACCTGATCTAGTTCACACCAAAGTTCTTCACTCCGTGTCTGGTGAATTTAGAAGTTTCGAGATACCTTCATAGCTGATAAGTGTCTGCTACAGCTGGAGGTCTTGACATCACACAGTGATTCGTTCACATTTCTAACATCCACATTTCATAAGCCCTCAGGAAGCGTTCACAGGGTACTGCAAAGATCACTGTTCAGTAGAGTGAGCAGTGACCTAGTTAAGTAATTGCAATGAAATACCAGATACTAGGCTGGGATGACTCCATGTGCTATCATTGTTCTGAATACAAATTTTTGCCACTACACTTGTTGCAATGGGCTAAGATTTGTGTTTATTCTCCACCCTCTCCCCTCCAGCTAGACCTTGAGCACGTTGAGTATTGTGTCAATGTTTTGTGGGGTTTTTTATGTCAATTCTCATCTGCAGTACCAAGCGTTCACCCTTTAATAAGTGATTATCTAATGGATGAAAAGATGGATGGATGGAAGGAAGGATGGATGGATGGTTGGATGGATGGATGGACAGGCATTCAATGGGCCTAAGACAGGCAATTTGATAAACAGTATTTTAGGAAGAATAAATTTAAGAAAGGTGGAAAAACTCAGAGATTAATTGGAAACTAGTATAAACTGGGGTGAGCTTTTGTAGGGCAAGTGATGCTGAGAAGGACATATCACTGAGGACTTTGGATGGTCAACTAAGGAAATATTTCTTTTAACGTTTTGGCCATGCCACCCAGCATGTGGGATCTTAGTTCCCTGACCAGGGATGGAACCCATGCTCCCTGCAGGGAAGCATGGAGTCTTAACCACTGGACCACCAGGGAATTCCCCTAAGGAAATATTTCTAATGAAAGAGTTTAAAGTTCTTAATAAGGGGAGGGAAGAGACTTGATTTGCATATTTTTGAGGCAGTTGATCTAGCAAGTGGGTACAGAATAATTATCTCTGTCTCCAGGTTTATTTAAATATGGGAAAAGTAAAGTATAAATGATATTCTCTAGAGGTGTTAATACTATATAAGCAATCCTGTGAAAAATGAATCCAAGTCAACCAACCAGAAGATTCTTGTCTTGTGTCCATCAGTCATCTGCCGCCCATCAAACCTAAACACCAGCTGTGGTAAGCTCGGGCCTGGATTCAGAGTTCAGAAAAATTCACAGTCTAGGCCTACTCATTCAGCTCAACAAGCATGGCAGCCCAGGATTTGGAAAACTTTCAGGCACCTTTTCATCCCCTGTGACCTATGATCTCAGGCCTCAGTCCTTATCACCTTCTACCAAGGAAAAGGAGAAGTCAAAGTCAGAGATAATAGTAAGAATAATAATAGCTCATCATAGTCATGAACAAAACAAAATTCATCATTTTTTTTCTTTTTTTTTGCAATAGACTAGCAATTAGGATTGGCCATATGACGATTATTAAGGAATAAGAAATAGTGTTCTAACAAGGGATCCCAGTGCGGGCCATCTGCAGGGGTTAGTTAGAGCTACAGCACATAGGGAAACCACTCTTTCCTCTTGTGTTTTTGAATCCAAGTGATGAATGCTGTGTGTTCTTCTATTCGGGCACTGTGTTTAAAAGCATTGGTTACCATCACCTTGTAATCAGAGTGCCTCAGCAACCTCCTATTACCCTTGAAAATAGTGTGGCTGCAATTTAGACCTGAAAGAAATAGGTCTTGGATGGGTCCTTTGAAGCTTAAAGCTACTCTGAAGTCCTCCTCTGAAGTCCTGCTATCTCCATTTGTAATTTGTTTTCAAGAACAGTGATTTACATTTCAGTTGGATTACACCTTTTAATGCATCACAGAGGTAAAGTGGCCACAGCGCAAACAGTTAGCTCTGCCACATTTCAAACGATGCATTTGAGCCACTGTAGAGAGGGTTACAGTCACAATTAAAACACCAAGTGGGACAGTTCTTTTCAGGATGTGGCACTAACCATTTGTGGGTGATAGAAAGAGACATTACTGCTGTCCACACTGATATTTTAAAGTGGCATGAAAAAAACAACTCTGTGCCAGGAAGTTTCCATATCCCCAGCCACCACTGGACAAGTGAAAATGAGGGCTCCTGGGAATATTATCTCACAAAAATTAAGTGAAAATAAGGTTCTTGTGGGGCTGCTTCACATTTTCTATGAGTGTACAACTTCTGTTGGTAAATAGATTCTACTAAAAGACCAAATTAAGCCAAAATGAGATTGCAGAGCAAAAGTAATATCAATATTATGATGAATTATTATTTTCAACAAGTGCTTATTTATAAAGATATTTATTAAATGCATTCATATTCACTTCATTCTATAATTGAGATTATTTTTTAGTTTTCAGCTGTATTGAGGCATCAGCTACATGTAATAAATCCATCCACATTTGGTGAATTTGGGCAGTTGCTTGCAGTCACATAACCACCACTACAATGAAGACAAAAAGTTGTTCCATGGCCACTGAAGAGTTTCCTCGTGGCCTTTTTAATCCATTCTTTCCCCTGACCACACAGCCCAGGCCACCATTGATCTGCTTTATGTCACTATAATTTTGCCTTTCCTAGAATTTCACATAAATGGAATTATATAGTGTTGTTAGGACCCAACCAATCCTAACCCCCAGTGATGATAGTATTAGGAGTTGGGGCCTTTCAGATGTGCATGCATCATGAGGGTGGAGCCTTCACGAATGGGATTAGTGACCTTATATAAGAGATCCCACAGGGCTTCCTAGCCCCTTCTACCATATTAGGACCCAGCCAAAGGTGGGAAGTCTGCATCCCAGAAGAGGGCCTTCACTGTAACCCAACCAGGCTGGCACCTGATCTTGGACTTCCAGCCCCAAAACGGTAAGAAATACATTTCTGTTGTTTATAAGCCACCCAGTTGGTTGTATTTTGTTATAGCAGCTTAAACAGGCGAAGACAAGTATGTAGGCTTAGTTTTACATTTTTCACTTCGCACATTATTTTTGAGATCCAGCCTTGTTGTTGCATGTATTAATGCTTTGTTATTATTTTTATTGTTGAGTAGTAAAGCACTATTGATGCACATTTTGAGTTGTTAGTGGTTATTATGAATATTGTCATTACTGACATTGTATAGAAGTATTCAGTACTTATGTGGACGTGTGCTTTCATTTGTCTGGGGTAGATGTCTGGAAGTAGGATTGCCGGGGCACATGGTAGAACAACATTTAACTTTCTACAGTACTGCCAAACTGACTTCCAACGCAGTAGTACCATTTTGCATTCCTCCTGACAATAGGAGAGTATTCCAGCTGCTTCACATCTTCATCAATACCTGGCCTTGTCAGTCTTTTGAACTTGGTTCATTCTTGTGGGTACATATCAGTATCAAATTCTGGTTTAATTTGCATTTCATTGATGACTAGAGATGGTGAGATGTACATTTATGTGCTTACTGGCTCCCTTTTCATCTTCTTCAGTAAACAGTTCAAATCTTTGGCTTTTATTGGGTTATTTTCCTTCTTATCATTGATGTACATGAGTTTCTTATGTAGTCTCAATATAAACCCTTTCACACATGTATGTTTTGCAGATATTTTCTTTCAAAAAATTGTCGGGTTGGTTTGGTTTGGTTTCGTACTTGGCCAGGCCAAAAAACAAACCAAAACCAAAAAAACTTCATGGAATGTTTTTTGTTGTCTTTGTTTTAAAAATTTATCTTCTAATAGTTTAGAAAACAAAGATTTTGTATTAAATGATTCTACATGTATGTTAATGGTCTAAACTTTCTCCTGTGCCCCAGATACTCTGAAAAATATTTGTACTATAATTGAAAAATCAACTAATAAAGTGTTCTTGAATGTCCCTTGGAAATTCAGAAATAGTAGGTCCAAAACTGAACTCATCGTTTTCCCTTGTGAAATGTAAGGCTTCTTATATGCTCCTATTATTCGCCTCACAAGTCACAAATTTGGGAGCCATTGGGTACCTCATTTATTTGGCACATCTAATTGGTCACTAAGTCACAGGGATTCAGCCTCCTAAATTAAGTGTAAAATTCATGTCTCTCCTCCATCCATGCCACCCCCCTAAATAGAGCTAGAACTTAGTTTGACCTGTTTAATGATGTCCTGACTCTTCCACTGCTTCTCGCCTAACTGTGTCCATGGTGTCCTCTTCTCTGTTCACAATGCTACCAGTTCACTTTTTTGGCAGAAAAAAATCTAGTCCAGAAAAATCTTTCCAGTGCCTTTAGGATCATATCCCAGCTCCTTAAGAGGGCATACCAGGGCTTCCCTGGTGGTGCAGTGGTTAAGAATCTGCCAAAGCAGGGGACACGGGTTCGAGCCCTGGTCTGGGAAGATCTCACAAGCCACGGAGCAACTAAGCCCATGCACCACAACTACTGAGCTCACGAGCCACAACTACTGAGCCTGCGTGCCACAACTACTGAATCCCGAGCACCTAGAGCGCATGCTTCGCAACAAGAGAAGCCACCGCAATGAGAAGCCTGTGCACCACAATGAAGAGTAGCCCCTTCTTGCCACATCTAGAGAAAGCCTGCGTGCAGCAACAAAGACCCAACGCAGCCAAAAATAAATAATAAATTAATAAATAAATTTATTTTTTAAAAAAGGAGGGCATACCAGCTCATCACACTATGGCTGCAAATGGATAACACATCCTGCTTCACAAGTCCTCCACCCATCACGAGTACTGAACTATATGTCATACTAAGTATTTCATACTGTTTTACAAATCTTTCCCATCTGTTTCCTCTTCCTGAGCCCACTGCCCACCTGTTTGTCCTACAAATGTCAGTAACTGTGGCATATGCTCCAGAAGTCTCCATGACATTTCACCCCCTGACCAAATCATGTCCTTTCCCTGAGGCTCCCATAGCACCTGGCATGCCTCTGTCACAGCACTTATCACACTTCACCACCACTGAAGGATTATCTCTCCCATAGGTATAAATAACTTATGTGGTTTTTGCAAGATAGATACTATAGAGTTGAGAAAGTATAGAACTAGGAGTGATGGTCTGGCAAATGATGTACTAAAGAGATTCAAGAATCAGTTCGTCCATGTAAGCACTATATCCATAAAATAAAGAAATTAGAAAAAGGAAATGAAATAGAAAAAGCTGAAACATACTGGAGCTTAAAAGTACAATCACTGAAATGGAAATTTTACTAGTGTTTCAACAGCAGATTGGAGCAGGCAGAAGAAGAATCAGTAAACTTAGAGATAAGACAATTGAAAGTATTGGGTCTGAGAAGCAGAAAGAACATGAATGAAGAGAAATAAAAAGAGTCTAAAGGACCTGTGAGACATCATAAAGTGTATCAACATTCACATTATAGAAGTTCCAGAAGAGGGGGAGAAAGAGAAGGGATAGGCAGGACATTAAAAAAACAATGGCTGCATTTTGGTGAAAGACATAAATCTATACATTCAAATAGCTAAAAGAACTCCAAATAAGATAAACTCAAAATGATCCACACCGAATACATTTTATTCAAATCATTTAAAGACAAAGGCAAAGAGAGAATCTTGAAAGCAGTAAGTGAGAAGCAACTTGTCACTTAAAAGGGGTTCTCAATAAGGTCAACAGCCCAGCATCATCAGAAACTATGGGGGCCAGAAAGCAATGGGATGACATATTTGAAGTGATGAAAGGAAGAAAAAAACCTGTCAACCAAGAATTCAATATCCAGTAAAATGATGCTTTAAAAATGAAGGAGGGGCTTCCCTGGTGGCGCAGTGGTTGAGAGCCCGCCTGCCGATGCAGGGGACACAGGTTCGTGCCCTGGTCCGGGAAGATCCCACATGTTGCGGAGCGGCTGGGCCCATGAGCCATGGCCGCTGGGCCTGCGTGTCTGGAGCCTGTGCTCCGCAACGGGAGAGGCCACGACAGTGAGAGGCCCGCGTACCGCAAAAAAAAAAAACCAAAAAACAAAAAACAAAAATGAAGGAGAAACTAAGACATCCCTAGACAAATCTAGGAAGTTTGTTGGTAGCAGGCCTACTCTGCAAGAAATACAAAAAGGAGTCCTTCAGGATAAAAAGATCCTAGGTAGTAAGCCAAAGCCATACAAAGAAATAAAGAACACTAGTAAAGATAATTGCATTGGTAAAGATAAAAGCCAGAAGTATTAAAATTATTTGTTTAAATCTCATTTTTGTTTTCATATAATTTAAAACACAAATCATAAAAAAATATAAATCTATGTCAATGGCCACACAGTATATAAAGATATAATTTGTAACAACAACAGTATAAAGGGAGAGAGGGAAGAACTGTGTTGAAGAAGGGTTTATAAATACTATTGAAGCTAAGATGTTGTCAATTTAAGTTGGATTGTTATAAATTTAGAGTTTTAAATGTAATCCCCAGGTTAACCACAAAGAAGATATGTAAAAACATACAGAAAAAGAAATGAGGAGGGGAAAGCATACACACACAAACACAAACACACACACATAAAGAATCAAACACACAAAGAAGCAGGCAGTATCAGAGGAACTGAGTAATAAAAAAGATATGACATATAAAAAGCAAATAACAAAATGGCAGAAGTCCTTCCTTATCAATAATCATTTTAAATATAAATGGATTAAACACACCAATTAAATACAGCTATCTAACAATACACTGTCTACAAGAAACTCAGGTTAGATACAAATAAGTTGAAAGTGAAAGAATGGAAAAAGATATTTCATGCAAATAGTAACAAACGGCTAGAGTAGCTACATTAATATCATACAAAATATACTTTAAGTCAAATACAGTTAAAAGTGACCAATAAGAACATAACATATTGATACAAGACTCAATCTATCAAGAAGATATAACCATTATGTATATTAGATTCAACTACATATTATATTATATATAATATAGTACAATTATATATTATGTTATATATAGTACAGTTATATATTATGTTATATATATAAAACAGTTATATATTATATTATATATATACACATATATGCACCAAACTACAGGGTCACAAAATATATAAAGGAAACATTTACAGAATTGCAATAGTTCCACAATAATGGTGGGGAACTTCAATACCCTTCTTTCAATAATGAATAGAAGATCCAGACAGAAAATCACTAAGGAAATAGAAGACTGGAACAACCCAGTAAACCTACTAGATCTACAGACACTCCACACAACAGCAGCCGAATACACATTTTTCTTAAGTGCACATGGAACTTTCTCCAGGATAGGCCATAATGTTAAGCTTTAAAATAAGCCTCAATAAATTTTAAAAATTGAAATCATATGAAGTATCTTCTTTCACTACAATGGAACTAGTTAGAAATCAATAACATAAAGAAAATTGGAACATTCACAAATATGACAATTAAACAGCACACTTTTAATCGACCAACTGGTCAAAAAGGTAATCACAAAGAAAATCAGAAAATATTTTGAGATGAATGAAAATTAATAGGACGCAGCAATAGCAGCGTTCTGGGGGAAATTAATAGCTGTAAAGGCCTACATTAAAAAAGAAGAAAAATTTGAAATCAGTAACCTAACCTATTTCTATTACAAATAGAAATACAAAAGCAGACTTAACCCAAAGCTAGTGGAAGGAAGGAAATAATAAAGATTACAGTAGATATAAATGAAGTGGAGTTTAGAAATACGATATAGAGAACCAATAAAACCAAAAGTTGGTTTTTTAAAAGATTTACAAATGTTGGCAAGCCTTTAGCTACACTGACTAAGAAAAAATAGAGAAGATGCAAATAACTAAAATCAGAAGTTAAAAAGGTGATGTTGCTGCTAATCTTAGAGAAATAAAAAAAAAATTATAAGAGAAAACTAAGAACGATTGTACACCAAAAATAGATAACCTAGACAAAATGGAAAATTTTGTAGAAATTGCCAAAACTGACTCAAGAAGAAGTAGAAAATATAAACAGACTTATAAAAAGTAAAGAAATTGAATCAGTAATCATAAACCTCCAAACAAAGAAAAGTCTAGTACCAGACGGCTTTACTGGTGACATCTACCAAATATTTAAATAAGGATTATCACAAATCCTTCTCAAAATCTTCCAAAAAATATGAGGGGAGGAGGGAATATTTCCTAATTCACTTTAAAAGGCCAGCAAAGACACCATAAGAAAAGAAAAATAATCTACATTTCTTATTAACATAGATGCAAATTTCCTGAATAAAACACTAGTAAATGGAATACAACGACATGTAAGAAGGATTACAACCATGGCCAAGTGGTACTTATCCCCGTAATGCAAGGGTTGTTTAACATAAGAAAGTCAGTTGATGTCATATACCACAGTAATAAAACAAAGAAAAAAAACAGATGATTATCTAAATTGATGTGGAAAAAGCACCTGACAAAATTCAACACATTTTCATGATTAAAAAAAAAAAACTCAGAAAATTAGGAGTAGAGGAAAACTTACTCTATATGATAAAGGACATTTTTTTTAAAGCCCACAGAGAACATCATACTCCACAGTAAAAGACTGAAAGTTCCCCTGTACCATCAGGGACAAGGCAAGGATGCCCACTTTCACACTGTTAATAGTCAACATTTTACTGAAAGTTCTACCCAGAGAAATTAGACAAGAAAAAGAAGTAAAAGGCACCCAAATTTGGAAAAGGAATTTTATTTCTATTTTTAGATGACATGGTTCTATATATTGAAAATCCCAAAGAATTTTTACAAAACTAACTAGAGCTAATAAATTTGGCAAAATTACAGTTTATAAAATCAAACAAAAACAAAATACTCCATTTTGTTTGTATACACTTGCAATCAACAATCCAAAAAAAGAAATTGTAAAAAAAGAAAATTCAATTTACATTAGTATCTGAAAGCATAAAATGGTCAAGGATAAATTTAACCAAGGAAGTAAAAGACTTGTATACAGATAACTAAAAAAAAAAAAAAAATTGCTGAAAGAAATTAAGAAAGATTTAAATAAGTGGAAAGCATCCTGCATTCATGGCTTGGAAAATTTAATAGTTAAGATGATAATACTACCCAAAGAGATCTACAGATTAAATGCAATCCTTATCAAAATTTCAATGGCCATAGATTATTAGATATGACACCAAAACCATTCATGACAAAAAAAAGAAAAAAAGAATTGGAATTCATAAGAAAAACAAGGCTAGGTCTGGCAGACAAGATGGTGTTTCAGCCAGAAATACGAGACTGACAGAGTGTTGTTGTTTTTGTTGTTGAGATACCTCTAAAGAGCTACATGTGTAATGGAGGCTAAAGGAGGGTAGAGGACAGACATTCTAGTTTGAGAAAAATTTCAAAGCATCACAAGTTTGTAAGAGGGATGGGTTAGTTTTATAGACTGAGGGGGTATAGGAGTTCTCAGTGTGCATATGCATTCTGCAAACTTGAGGTTTGAAATGAATTCTTCATAGCTGTGGTAGGCAGAATAAGGCTTCCCCAATTTAAAAAGATGCCCATGCCCTAACTGTGGGAACCTGTGAATATGTTACCCTATATGGCAAAAGAGACTTTGTAGATATGATTAGGGTTAAGGACTTGGAGATGTGGAGATTATCCTGGATTATCCAAGATAATCTAATGACATGATGCCTTAGAAGAGAGAGACCAGCATAAGAAGACTTCATGCCGCCATTGCTGACTTTGAAGATGGAGGGAGGAGCCTTGCGCCGAGGAATGTAGGCGATTTCTAGAAGCTTCAGAGAGCACAGAATGGATTCTCCCCTAAACCCCCCAGAAAGACATGCAGTGCGCCCCACACCTTGGTTTTAGCCTTGCGAGACCCATGTGAACATAGCTGTAAGATCACAGATCTGTACTGTATTAAGTCGGTGGCAATTTGCTGTGGCAGCGATAAAAACGAACACAGTAGTTTGGGGTTACTAACATACATAGATACACATCTATATTGAAATTGTGTGTGCCTGTGTGTGTTTAGGTATGACTAGAACAGCTAATTGCCTGGTCATTCATACAGTAAGTAGGGAGCAAGTCACTGGTGACTAGCACAGAAAGGGAATCACCTCGCCTGCTCAATCTATCCTATGCATTATCTCATTTAATACTCCTGAAAACATGCAAGGAAGTTGCATTATTCCAATTTTAGTAATGAAGAAATAAAGAGATGTTATTTGCCCAGGGTTACAATCTAGTAAATAACAGATTTTTCTGTTTCCAAATTCTTTCTGATTCTCCTCTACCAGAACTGCCCTCTGAGGAAGGTCAGGGGGAGGTAACGGTGGCTAAATCTGATGTGATTGTGCCTTGTACTCGGCATATACTCACAGCAAGCAAGGAATCCTCATAAACTGAGGGACAGGGTTTCTCTAGTGCTTTAGAAATGCCCTCTTTTTCCACCCTCCAAACCATCAACTTCACAAATCCTCAGCACAACGCTAAGCTCTCAAAACAAGTAACTAAGGGAAAAACCAGGGATGGCCTCTTCCTTCAAGAGGCTCACACGTATTTGGAGAGACAAGAGAGAAAGAAACTTGAAGAATGTAATTAAGCACTAAGTTATGCAGAGCTAGCGGTTCCTAGAAGGCAGAACCAGTGGGATCTGGGGATATCAGGGTTGTCCACACAAACAGGGAAGGATTTGGCCAGACTCAACAGTGGAGCTGAACCTCCAGGCGCCTCAGCCCATCCTGCACCATGTCTGAGGGCCAGATGGACACCGGACTCTTGCTGGGTGCCAGGAGGCATCACTTTGCCCTCAAGCCTCTCACAACTGTGGTACGAGGTTGAGACCAACTTTGTGTTGGGATGTGATATGTGCACATCAAAGAATTTAAATAAAAATTGGGGAGGAGAGAGTAGGATCAATCCTGATGGTGTAGGGTAGGTTCATCAGACTCAATATCATGCCACGATTTGTTGTTTGTTTGTTTAATTTTATTTATTTATTTTATATATTTATTTTTGGCTGCGTTGGGTCTTTGTTTCTGCACGCAGGTCTCTCTAGTTGCGACGAGCGGGGGCTGCTCTTAGTCGCAGTACGTGGCCTTCTCATTGCTGTGGCTTCTCTTGTTGTGGAGCGTGGGCTCTAGGCAGGCGGGCTTCAGTAGTTGTGGCACACGGGTTTAGTTGCTCCGTGGCATGTGGGGTCTTCCCGGGTCAGGGTTCGAACCTGTGTGCCCTGCATTGGCAGGCGGATTCTTAACCACTGCGCCACCAGGGAAGCCCCTGTTGTTTGTTTTTTAATAGGTTTGTGTCTGCAGTAATTCAAACTTAGGTAGTTTCATGTGTTGTTTGAAAGACACCGTCTTGCTAATTTGTACGTAAGTTGAACCCCAGAGGCGGGCACCCCTGGAGTTCCAATGACTGGGAAGTGCCGAGTATTGGTAGAAATGAAGGGAATTGGCCAGCGTTTATGCCATTTGAGTTTCACTATAGTATATGGAGTATCATTCTTTGATGACATGAAATACATTTTGAATGTATTCATTTATAAACTCCTTTGTACAAAAATTCAGACACACACACACTGCATGTTACTCACCTAACTTGTACTGGGTGTATTCTGCATTCTGATCTGAGAGTAGTTAATTTACAGTGAAATGCATTTCAGAAAATAGGTCTCTTCGTGCCTTGTGGCCCTTGTAGACTTTGATGACTATCTCTTGACTGACGCATACGCTGCTGTATTTTTCCCAGGGGAACTGACTTTGTTTCTCTGGCTGTTAACTCTTTGTTTTTTACACAGCATCGACATCTACATCTCCGCCCTCTTTCCCTTGGAAGAGTTTCACCAAAATACAGCTCTAGCTCATCCTTGTTTCTCTTTCTTTTTTTTTTTTTTACCCTGCAAAACACCTGTTGCCCAGGAAGCTTTGCCTGCCTTCCTGAGCAGCCTTCCCCCCTCGCTCTGAGAGCCACCAGACCCAGACTCCAGCCCTTCCATCAAGATGGAAGGTGCCCGTGCTGTGGGGTATTCCACATGGGCAGCTAGCCTATTTAAGCCCTTTATCTGGAAAGCCTAATTTGCAGAAGAATTCTCAGATCAGTCACCACTTAAACAGTTTATAGGCAGCCAGGGCCAGGAGGGGTTAAGAACAATCTTTGAAGTGGGCTTGGATACAGAAAAGGATTTAAAAAAAAAAAAAAAAACTGAAATATTTTGAAGGTGTTTAAGTTTGCTTATTACATGTCTTTTTCTTCAAGGTAACTGCTTGATATATGGTGGAAATTCTGAAATGATGCCAATTGAAATGTAAAAGAATCAGAACTTCCTGCCCCATTCTTATTTGAATAAACCTTATTACACACCGCTTTTACCCGTGACTGGGTTATTGCAGCATGGAGTCAGTATCATTCACATGATTTAGATTAAATTACAGCAGCACGGGTCTCTTTCCTTTCTTTTCTCTCTCCTGAATATAAACTCACTATGATTTTCCTTTGGCTGGCATTTGCTCCTTTGACTTTCCCCCATATTCATGAGATGGTGTATGCTCCAAACACATAACATTATCAACTTTAAGGGCTGCAACTGATTGAATATTTTGACACATATACCTCTCTAATTCCTGAAGCCATATGGACGTGCAGGATGCCATATGGAATAAAGTACTCTGCCTCATGAAATGATCCAAAAGCATTTTTTTTTATTAGCGGTTATTTCCTTGAACTGAAAACTGATTAGATTTTGAATATTCCATCACTGGCAATAGTAATCTAGCCAACTATATATTCTTAGCAGCATCTTTAGTGATGGAAGTATATTGCTGAAGCAGAAGTCCTTGATGGGGGTCACTGCATTTAAAAACGTATCAGGGAACAGGCTACTTCTGTATTCTTCGTATGTCCCTTAGGACTCCCTGCAGAAAACAACAGAAAAGCCTCAATTAGCTGTCTTAACAATGTGGAAAATGGAATCTTCCTGTATAAGGAGAAGTCACTGGCATCACAGTGAAAGGGCTGGTTAGTCAGAGGCTCAGTGACGTCACCAGGAACCAGCGTTCTTTCCGTCTCTGCACTGGATCCCCCTGGCATTTCAGCTCCACTCTCCAGCTGGCTGCCCTGATGGCTGTGAAATGGTTATATCAACCTGGACATGATATCTGCACACAACAGTGTCCAGTGGAAGCAGATAAAAGAATCTCTTCCTGACGATGACTTTTATAAGAAGAAACCCTTTCTCAGGAATAATTCAGCAGATACTCCCTCACGACTCTTCTGAGTTGTCACATGCTGGCTTCAGAACGAAGCGTATGTAAGGAAAATGAGATTTCTGTGACTGGCCTAGTGAAGCTTGTGGCTGTAGGAAAAAGACAGAGACCCTGAGTCAAACCAGTGCGTTCTGAGAAGGGAAGACAGAGGCAGGGGCCACATGGAGAGCCTTGCTACACTCTTGTATTTCTTTACATTAAGAAAATTAACATGGTGAGACCACCTCCACAAAAACCTGCTGCGTAAATTCTTCAACATGGAGTAAATGAATGGAATTACCCCCAAAGACCATTAGAAAAATAGTTAATTGAAATCTGAGACGGTACAGCCATGGGTATTCATTGAAATTGACTTTTCCGGGGCTACAATATCTATTTCTTAGGGAATATTTTACTGAAAATAAAGGATATGTAGAATTGGTTTTCTTCTTCTTTGCCAAATGGCTGTATGGGTGTTTTCAAATCACTAATCTCTAATCTGCAATTCCTTTTCTATTTATAGAATGTGGTGCTTTTTGAATATCTTCTATGAGGTACTAAAGATGCTAAAGTGAGATGAAGGGCATCCATCAGGCACTCAGAACTGGGGCTTCTTTTGGCAGGTCAGGCCCCAGACCTTCCACGTGGCTTGAGACAATAAATCCCTTGTCCACTTGAATACTGAGTCCACACGTGGCTCCCTGAACAGAATTCTGAACTGCGTTTTTTGTTTTTTTTTTAACATTTGCAGAAAATTTGAACTGGCCTATCTCACTGAGGAGCAATGATGGGCCTGAGGTTTGGAATCCCTAATGTATACAAGCTCATTCTCTGACTCACGGTGTGAACTACAACGGCTTACACAAAGAGGGACTCAGAGACCGTATCCCCAAGGCAGGGGTGGGTGAAAATGGTACTCGGTGATTTCTGAACTCAAATTCAGCTCTATGGTTCTGTGATTCTCATTTGGGTGACAATAAAATGTCCCAAAATGTCAAATGAAAGCAAATCATGGTGCCCAGCCAAAGCTCAAAGCCACAGGTAATCACTGAGTAACGCTTTGACTATAGCTTCTGTGCAAATGTGGGCATAGAAGTCAAAGTTTCTGTAAACTACATTTCACAATTAATAGATTCTAACCCAGAATGGATTTCTCAGACTCTATTTGCCTCAAATGTTAACAAATTATTTTGTTTGTTTGTTATATACAAAATATGACTTTATTTTTGGCTACAAAGTATTCTCGGGTAAGAAATCTAGGTTTTAGAGGCGAATATACAAAAAAATTGGAAGTCACTAAAGTTTAGCTTTCCTTGTCTAAGACTAACTTACACTTCCACCTCTAAAATCTAAGGTAACAAAGAGAAAATTTTGTGTCAGTAGTATGTAGAAGAAAATAAGTTGTAATGTTTACAACTTGTTTATATGTCATCTACTCTCATTTTTTTTGTTCACGACTCATTTTCGTTCATCTTCATATTATGTATTGAAATTCTTTTATCCCATTAACACCCTTTCTTTCAGAAATCTGTAAATGAACATAATTAAGAAACATTTTTTTTAAGCACTAGCTTCTGAAATATTCATTATTAACCTGCTGGCTATACTTGTCCCTTTTTATATTTATATAATAATTATCTCATTCTGATATATACATTTTCAAATAATTCATTAATACTATTCAGGTTTTGACTTGTCTACTTCTTTCTGCATTTAAAGGAAATGTTTTTGTTCAGCATTTCTCTCACCTTTTAATTTTCTAGTAGAGTTGAAACACTTGAAGACAGTGAAAGTTGGACCATTTTTCTATTTTGCTGAGAAAAGAACAGGACAATATATTTAAAGAACTCGAGGAAAGGAGTAGCACTAAATATAAATGTTTCATGGTGGAAACATAGAAGATGCACGGCCCAGATGTTAATTCTAGGGAATTCATGGGGTCAGGTTAGTGTCAGACCCAAACAATCTGAGACTGCTGCTTTTAAATAGCATTTGAGTTCTAATTTTGGTTGATGAGTCCCATCCTGCAGTTTTTCACAGATGATTTAATATAAATACTCCTTGTACAGTTTCCAAGTTCTAATTTTCTATATTAGAAAAAAATTGGGCCCGGGCTAGTAATGAAGCCACGTCTGGCTCAGAGGATGAGCCAGCATCATTCAGTGAGCTGAGAAAATTTAGTAGCAGGATACTCAGCACCTATAAACCATCTTACATTGTCTAGAGTCACCAAGGAAGAACCCCAATTACATTATAATTGTTTTTAGTGACAAATTAGTGGCTTTCGGTACTTTCATCCAACTGAAAATAATGTTAACACAGGAAAAGAGGAAGCAGAGAACTTGGCACCACTTAAAGTGTTTCCAGACCTTGAGTCTTCCTTAAATGACTAAATTACTCTGGAAGATTCATTTCATGCTTGTTTACTCTGCGAAAGCCCTTCGCTGGATGGCTAAGAAAAATTAAAATCGGGAATGGTCATGGTGCTGCTAAAAGCCACAGCTGATTTTCCTGGATAGGAATTTCCATCTATAGAAAAGTCAGTGAAGTTTTACACAGATTTGCTGATTCTAGCAAATTATGCTGCCAGATTGGGCCTGAGAGCAGTTGTCAGAGAACAATCTGAAGGTCCCCATGGAAGTCAGCTAGACGCCTCGTTCAAAACGTCAAAGAACTACATTGACACTGAGGAAGCAGCCTTGATACTGCGTATCTATGGTGCCTCAAAAATAATACTTTCAATTTTTTAAAATTGTATATGCCTAAAAATGCTTGGATGGAATTTACACTCTCCTCCCTTATTCCAGCCATTTATTTAACAAATAAGTCATACCCTGAATGCATACCCTGTGCCAGACGCTAATGTCCCAGTTGGGGAAGACAAATGAGCAAAAAATAAAGCAATGACGTCAGATATTATTTGTTTGCTTATTTGTTTTTCTCGTGTGGGTGTATCAGCCCCAATTGTGTGGCTGACCTTTGGACAAGGTGACAGAAGAGATGACATTTAAGCTGAATCTTGAATGACAAAAATGAATAAGCCAGTGGAATACCTAGACAAAGGGCTTTCCAAGAGAGGAAACGGCTGGTACAAAGTCCCAAAGACTGAAAAAAAAAAAAAAAAAAGTTAGTGTGTTCAAAGGCAGTAAGAAAACCGTGTGGAGTGAAGCTTGTACTTGGGTGAGGGTCAGGGAGGGAAATAGTGTAGGAGATAAAAGAAAAGAATGAGTCAGAATCCAGGTCAGTAGAACCTGTAAGCTTTGCAGAAGAGTTGGCTATAATTCTCAGTGTGATGGTGAGCTGCAGGAAGTGGCAGGTATGAGAATGGGTCATGAATTTTAAAATCCTTCTGCCTTTACAGGGAAAACGAATTACAGAGGAATCAAAAAAGGGGGTCAATTACAAGGCTATTGCCTATTACTCAGGCAAGAAATAATGGTGCCTAGGATGCAGGAGGTAGAAATAGATTGATAAGATATAGAGTCAGGGTATATCCTGAAGATACTTTAGAAAGGACTGCTGAGGAGTTGAATATGGAGAAATGCGGGGAGGGGAGGGTCGTGCCCGATGGGGGGGCTTTGGCTGGAGAACTTGCTTGTGAGGTGGTGCAGGTAACTGCCCTGGGGCACACTGAGCTGTGGGAGGGTGTGGGGAGTGAGGACTCAGGATCTCTCCCTTGTATATACCAAGTCTGAGGTGTAAAATAGGCAACAGAATAGGTACTTAATAGTTGATACTCTGGAGACCTAAAGAAGTTAGGAATTGTGGGATTTTAAGTTCGGAGGTTGTCGATATTTAGAGAGAATGTACAATCATGGAACTGCTCGAAGGTACCTAGAACACCAAGTGTAAGTTCTCAACACATTGGTATCCATTGGGGAGGAAGAAAGCAGGAACAGAGGCCAATACAGACTGGCTGGGTGGGACCTAGTGGGTAATTAGCCCTAGATCCATGCATTTAAAGCAAATGCACACTTTTCAAATTTTAGGACATATTGACTGTTACAGAACTTCCATCCAAAACAATGCCATCTAAATAGTTTTAGTGCATGTGTGTAGGGACGCGTGTATGTGTGTGTGTGTCCCATAAAACGAAGTCCACACTTCAATATAATGAAATTTATTAATGAGAACAGAAACCATGTCTGTTTTACTTATTATTTTACCCTGGTATTTAGCAGAGTAAATGGCACATACTAGGTGCTCCATGTGAATGAATGAATGAATGAATGAAACCAGAAAATCTTGCTTTGTTGACAAAGTCATCTTGGAGCATTTATGTGTCTTGTATGCAGTTCTGCACTTCCAAAAGCTTAGTGTCAAAGACCCTTCTCTTCCTCAACAACCCTCCGTGTGCTGAGTGTTTCTGTCATCTATGACAGCATCTCTGAAGGGCCATGCTGCCTTGCAGCCTTCTCCCACAGCTGGGAGACTGATTCTGTACCGAAGACACGTCAGAGACACTCTCCGTATCCACCATAGAACCTCTTCCCTCTAGGTCACTAACAGTTTCACTTCCTCTCTTCGAAAGGAAGTTACTAGGTAAGATTTTCCAATTTGGTGCTTTATTAATATTTCCCACCAGCTTATAAACCCATCTACCCCATATTTACCACAATTCTGGTCTTTAAAAGAGAAGACAAAACCTCTCCCTTGAATCCGGACTCTCTGCAGTACATAGGGTAGGTAACTGGATGAGTGGAACCGACCTGTCCAAGGCTCCACCTGGGAAAACTCCTTTCTGCCCCCTCAGCTCACCTTGGGCACCATCTGGGACTCACGCTGACTGGTACTCAGGTGGCCGACAATAGTGCTGTCATACCGGTTTGTTAAAATACAGAATTGGATCACTTTCATCCAGATGTAAAGAACCACTGCCCTGAGCCTCCCAAAATAGCCATCCCCCGGCCTTCATATCTCCCCAAGATACAGCAACTAAAGTGGTAAAATCTGCAGCTCTGTGGTCAATGTTCAGCCAGGTTGATCCGACTGGAAAATGCACCTTTTGGGGATACATCCCTGGACCTCTGACATTCAGACTGGGTGAGAGTGTGAGAGGTAGTTTATATTTGAAATATTACCTAAGCTCAAGTTCTTTTTTATTTGTTTAAGTAAGATAAATAGACAGGAATTAATGATCGTGTTCTCTCCCTGAAGCCCACTTTAAGAGCTCTGGACTTCACAGTATCTAAGGTTTCTTTGAGATTACAAAAAAGAAATCTTCTGTGATCTTATAATCCACAAAGGAAACTCTTCAAATTCACATTTACATTTATGTGTTTCATATATAAAATTCCATTTTACAGACAATTTTTTAGAAATATAGCTCTTCCAAGTATATCCACTGATGCTCTTGTGTGCACAAATTTTGTTCATATCAACAGAAGTAAGGGAACTAAAACATGATGTATAAATTCAAATCCAGTATTCATTGCTTAGTCTCGTCAACTTGATAAGAGGACACTGAAGGTCACATAATTAAGAGTAATTCTGAATATGTGAATTCTTCAGCTGTTGATCATATTTACACATGTGGACTTTCTATTTGGCTGCATACTCTGTGGGCAATTTTTCTACTTCTGTTGAATTAATTTAATAATGCCACTGCCTGAAATAGCCTAGGATGTAGAAAAATGTCAATGATTTTCAAAAATGTCACCTTTGCAATGTAGAGAATGGCATTTTGTTTTCTTTAAAAAAAAGTAACAAAAATAAAACATTTGTATTAAAATATTCTCTGTGAAGGCACCTAGGAATCTGTGTGTTACACGTGGGTAGAAACTAATTGATCTTCAAGTGGGCTTGTTGGCCTTACCCAAATGAGCAGAAATATGTTGGACCATCAAAACTCTGGGGTGGTTGTTTTTGATTTGATTACGGCAGCATGAATAAAACCCTCCCAGAAGGAACTCATTATATTTAGAACTTTCTCTTTTCAGGTATGGGACAAAAACTGGAGTTTACTGAAGGCCATCAAATCTTCCAGTTTCTAAAGGGACTGAGAAGAGAAGCTAATTTTGAACTCAAAACAGAGACCATTTTGGTGCAGCCCACTGAATTCTGTTGTTATGAGAGAGGATTAGTAAAGAGCATAAATGTTTCTTTCTGTGCAAACACATTTGAGATTCAGAAAAGGAAAAGCCCCGGATCAAATACAAACCCTTATCAAACTAGCCCTAAAAGCACTAAGGACATCAAAAGCAATGTCTGGCCCACACATCAAAACAAAACAAAAATCAAATAAAATCCTCCATACCTAGCGAGGTTCTGTTTTAATGAAAGAAATCATACACACCGCTGTGAATTACACAAATTCTGGGGTAAATGCATTGAAAATTTGCATTTTAACTGCCATTTTGATATCCATAAGCTAATGGAGAAGAAGAAAGAATAGAGTGGTACCATGCACACACCTGCAAAAGGGAAGCTGGAGAAAAAAAGTCAAAACCCCAGAATAAAACAAAACAAAACCCACAGAGTAACAGAGAATGTATTTTCCAGGTAATTTTTTGCAGTATTACACTTGGTCCTTTCAACTATCTTAAGTGTCAGGTATTACTATGGGCCCCATTTTTTTAAGGTTTATAGAAACTAAATATATTGTCAGGGGTCAAACTGGCATGGACCAGGGACTGAAATCCCGATTCATCAATGCAGAGTTGATGCGTTGAATCAGGATTCCACAAAGAAAGAACGATGCTCCTGTGAGCACTTGTGCTGGTACTTTACATAGTGTCTCTTGTTTAATCTCCACATTAATCTTTCTCCACGTGGTTGGAAGTTAAGTATATGTTGAAAGAATAAATGTAGTCATGAAAAGTGACTGCATTTTATTCCTGGGCCAATGCTGGGGAGGAAACAGCAACAAAAGGCAGAAGCCAGAGATCAGACCCAAGGTTACTGGGATAAATGTGACATCACCACACACAGCCCTGGACAACATCATTTCTACCACATATGGGACACATGTTAGAACATTTTTAAAGGACAGGATTACCCCAGCAGGCATGAAGACTTGGGGAACATCCAGACATCTGGGTTTTAAAAAATGAGTTAAGAAAAGTTGAGGAACGTTTGACATAGGCCCTTCTGTCCCTCAAAGGTATTGTAATAATTGTGGTTCTGTTTTCTTTGACATATCAAGTATTTTCTACTAATAAGTTTAACTGGGATTAACTCAAGAAGTATTACCCTAGATTTAAGAATAACACATCTTTTAGTATAGCAGAGAAAATGTAGTCACTTTACTGGGAAAGCAATTATAATATCATTGCATAAGTTAATTTTGGACTTTGGGGTGCCATCTGGCCTCATTTATATACATCATGATCTCCTACTAATTGTATCAGTGAGGCTGCACTGGGTTGCAAGTAACAAGAAACCCAAGCAGAATAAGCTAAACATCCAGGAGGTTATTTCTCTCCAGGAGAAGAGGTCAGTGGAAGGAAGAGAAGGCACAGGTCTCTGGGCTTCATGATGCCATTGGGACCCAAAAGCAAACGGGTGGCTGCATCTCCAGCATTCCATGCGCGTCCAAGGTCAAAAGGAGGAGTGAAGAAGACAAGAGGATTTTGCCTCCAGCAACTTTGTCTTTTCATTCAGGAAAGAAAATTCCTCTCCTCCTACCCATCTCCTGTCTCACCCTCCACCCCCGACTCCCTAGTAGACTTCGCCTTTAGGTCTCATTGACTGCCCTGAGTATACATGGACTTATGCTCCCTCTTTAACCAGTCGTTGGCCAGTGGGAGGGAGATTGGAGGAACTGATTGACATTCATCAGTGTTCATCTCCGGGCTGGGCTGGAAGGTCTGCTCACCCTGACTTCAAGTGCTCTCAACCAGATGCCTGGCGATGAAAAGTTCCACTGTCAGGGAAGCCTGGGGGTGCGATGGGGTAGATGGCTGCTGAGTAACCACTAAGCTTCTGCATACCAACGGCAGAAATTTTATTTCACAAGGTGTAGAGGTTTGATTGAAATTAGTGCCTTTCTTTATCCAAAGAGAATCCAACAAAAATTCATTTTAAAACCTCTATATTTACCTTTACAAATAAAACATAGACTGGGACCACACATATTGAAGGTAATTGAGAGAAAAATGTGATTTAGGACTTGTGGTTCTATTTCCTTTAAAATTAAATGATGCATATTTCAGGCCAATACATTTTAATCTGCAGTTTGGAAATGCGCAAAGTGGCCCTTATACTAAGCAAATGGAATGACTGACATAACTACTATACACGCTGCTTTCTATTTCTAGTGAAACATCAGTTTTCTTCAATGTTATCACTGCTGCACCATTATTTCAAAAGGCCATGAACTGTAACAACATATTTTTGAAAACAAAACCCTCGATGGCAATCCCAATGTGTAAATGTACTCATTATATATAATGAAATGTTAAATTCCTAAAAGGCAACTGTAATTAAATGGAGGAGGGAGAAACCACACTGTTAGATTGCATTTATTTGTTATATACTCAATAAGAAACCATTATTTATTTAATGTTTTAAAGATCTGATGAATGTTTTATTATCCTTATTATAAACAACAAAAATGGTAACATCAGAGGATAGATGTTAAGAAAGGGGGAGAATATTTCAAATAGGCTGAGTTAAAAAAAAACAACCTGCTATTTACAACTTAATCATTTCAATTCTGTGACATTAATAATTTATCAGACCCTGCAGCCTGGGGGGCAGTTCAATATGTGTAATTTATCTTGTGGAATCACTGCTGATGGTCAGTTAACCTAATATGTGCTGAGTGACTCAGCTTGTTAGAAGATAATTTAGTAACCGTCCAGCAGTTGGCTCCCTTAGAAATTCCATCATCTGCCATCCTCCGCTTAAAGTGCCAAGACAGTCATGGGAAAAGAGGGGAGGGCTTAGATTAAGTAGGAGACGGTACGCAGGTAGCTCTCACACAAATACTCAGTGGCGGTGCCAGATGTTTCCCGATAGCAGCACACCAAGAAGGCACAGTTACAGAGCTCTGTTAGGGTAATATGTTTTTATTCTTAAACTATGCAAAAACATCTCATTCTCTGAAGACCAAAGCTGACTTGTTTTTATAATTTGAGAGCCCTCAGTTTCATAGAATTTCATGTGGTACTTATTGTGGGCATCAATCAGAAAGTGTCCCTTTTGATTTAGAATTTGCCTGTATATGAGGACCAGAATTTTCTCATAATATCAAATTAAAAGGCAGGGGAGGGGTGGTCTCCAAGTTTCACCAGTAGCCTTTGAGGCATGACAGCTATCAGGGAGAGACTTAAGAAGGAGGAAAAAACCAAATTCAAAACCAAAATCAACAATTTAGAGTTTGAGATCCTTTAAAAAGAAAACAAAACAAACAAACACACAAAACGCCCCTTTGTAAAATAATGAGTTTTCGACCTTGGTGATGAGTTAGTCATTAAGCAATTTTACTACAAAGGAAGCTGGTTACTTTCATTCCATAGCACGAGAAATTCGAGGAAGCCCTTAACTGAAAGGACATCTTTCCTAGACCAAGATAAGGATCTTGGTCTGCCTTAATCTGCCACCAGAAATCACAGCTCGCGATTATTGCTCACCCTTAACTGAATGTCAGCTGCAAATAACAGATGATGACACCATGCAGCAGGTTATCTGGTCTGGGTTTTACCTAATAGTCTGAAGAAAGCACTAATCTTTCCCTTCAGTCCTGAACGCCATGGCTGGGCAGGGTCCCTTCTCTCTGGCACGTCTGCAGGATAAGAGGCAATGCACCCTTTTCACTCCAGTCTTTCCCACAGGGCTGTAGCAAAGGGGACTGTGCACCCTGATGGCTTGATTGGTTGGAAGCGTTAACTAACTGGGGAAATCCTGAATGGATTTTTTTCCCCCTTAATCCTTGAGCCAGCTCATTCAATGCACGTGTTTTTAATTTCAGAAAACTGCTACGCTTTGTTCTTAGAAGCGAGGGTGTCACAGAAACCATGCATAGTTACTAAGTCATGAAACTTGTCATTCTCTCAAGTGCATCCATCGTTTCTCTTCCCACCACAGACCTGTCCTGCTTTTAAAGTAGAGACGCGGATCTGCAGATCTGTCGAGGCTTAAGAAAAAACGTGGACTCACATTATGTCTCTCTTGATTCAATTGCTCATGATTTGGAATCTAGGCATATAGCAACATTTTTATCGTCATGGGAAAAAAAAGTTTTAAATGCACTGCAGTACTTCTAACTGATAGTTTGTTGATGATTTGGAAAATCTCTTTGGAATCATTCCATACGTTTCAAAGAAAACCTCATGCCAGAGGAGGAGAAGAACGAGAATCTAGGCATGAAGGAGTTATTGAGGAGAAAGGATATGGTGGAACAGGGGAGAAATGTGTGAAATACAAACAAAAAAGACCAGAATTGATTCAGTGAAGAATGAATTGAATTAAAGCCTCAGCAAGAGCCCACAGCCGGGCAGCCCTCCACGTGTAAGAATCTTGCCAGTGAACTTTGCAAGTCTCTAAAGTAAGAACGGAGATATAAATGCCCACCAGGAACCAGACACAAGGAAAACACTTTTTTTTTTTTAATCCAGAAAAAGAAAGAAATGATATATTTAACACACACCGACCGTCTAGATGGTACCAGCTGCGTTCAAAAGCTCATCTCTCAAATCAAAACCATGCTTTGCTTGGACTCTGCAGATCAAACAAAGCTGTTGGAAGATAATTATGCTCTAATCCATCTGCGGTCTCCTTGTAGGTGTTTGGGAAAGCGAACTCAATATTCAACGGAGCATCTTCTCTAACACTTTGGGTCACTAGGATTGCCGGCTCGAGACCCCGATTTAAAAGCATTGGGCAATGAGTGAAGGTGCCTTTGCTAGCCTCTGGATTTTTAGGACCTTTGAGTCTTTGCTTCATTTCTACCTTTTCCTCAAAGCTGAGATCACAAGGTGACTTTGTGTCTTAGTTGTAATTATACATCGGTTATGGACAATTTGCACTGAGTCTTATTTACAATCAACGAGGTTATGTTTTTTCTCTCTCTTTTCCTCTTTTCTTTTAGCCATATTTGGCGAGAGACGATTGGCAGGACGTTCTCCTTTTCAGTATACTTCCCTAGTCAAGGACTTGATTAGCACGTTTTTGCCAGTAAAACACGCCGTAATTAGTTTTTAATAATCAGTATATTTTTGCTCTATCAGCATGCAATCTCCAAGCCTGCAATATTTAAAAACAGTACTCATGGCACAGGATGCCACATATTAACTTTGGGGCAAATATAGCTTTTAGAATAATGTTTTGAAAGCAGCCCCCTGTAAATATAAGGTGGTACGGCACCATATGGAGACTGGGTTTCTGACATATGGCTTGAATTAACAAGTTTAAAACTGTTAGGATCAGTTTTTCTTTCACTGAAGGCAAAACCACAAGATTCAGAAGTGAAACGTGCTCCAGTCACTGATACAAAGGCTCACCAAACGCTGGGCCTCTTGGGCTAGAATTTTTTGTTGGCAGCAAGTACAAATTATCAATAGTAAGACAAGTTGTAACATGACGAGGAATCACAAGGCTGCCGAGGCTTAGAATTTCACTTCAAATGGTGCTTGCGTGGGCCGACACCACGCTCGCTAGCAAAGGACATTGCCTCTTTGAAAGTGGCTTTTGAATTATGATTATTACATCCTCAAAATAAATTGTTTTCCTGGGTTGATATAAAAGATATTTGAAAAGACAAACTTGAGTGACAGATGGAAACGGCCCAGGGTGCCGTGTCTTCTGATCTCTCCTAATTGAACCTTTGTAGGATGAATTGAACAGGAACAGTTCAAAGATCCGGGGTCCGTATTACACAAATATTGTTTCATTTAATCAAAACTGTCTTTGAAGTATATGGCCCTTGTGGGTCACCTGTAGCTTTGAAATTTAAGGTCATATAAAAGCTTTAGTAATGCTGGAGAGGACAGTACACAGCTACAATAAGCGGCTGGACAAAAAAAAAAAAAAGATCAAGATGGGAATGAAGGTGGTTTTCATATTCATGTTTCCTTTTATTGCCCTTTTATTTTTTTCAGGGAGCAGAGCTCTCCAAATTTGTGAGGAAAAGCATTACTACGTTCAAACATCCACAGGGCTCATTGTCATCATTGGAAATGTGTTTGTTTGCAGTGCAGCATCTAAACCCTAATTATTCCAAGCTTTGAAATATCTGTTCAGTGTTAAGTTGAGCCCAGCTCATCTGAGTTCACTCCCTCCGTCTGCAACTCCCTGTAGGAAGAACATTACAGATTGTCTCTCTTACTTTGTAGAGAGAGTAAGGTTTCCTTTTAGAACTTGATTGGAGTGGCATCAAATATATTTATTTGTAGCCAGAATGGAAAACCCCTACAAAGAAAGAATGTTCTCCTCGTTGGGGGAAATGCCATTGTAATGATACTTAATAACAATAACACAGTTTGCAAAGCACTAGTATGTACACTACCACCACTGAATCCATAGAGCGGTCTAGGAGACAGTGGGCCTTCTTGCCATTTTATAGACCAAAAAAAAGTTCAAGACTCCAAAAACTTAAGTGATTTGCCTAGTAGATCACAGCTAGTCCGCACCAGAAGGTGGACTTGAACTTGGCACTTAAAGTTCAGGCTCTGAGCTCTCTCCATCGTATCCCTTGCACAGGCTGGTCTCTCCAGGGTGGGAGCAACTGCCTGCCCTTGCTGTGGAGCTCTCACCTGGAACAGGAGGGAGATGCATTTCAGGTCCCGTGCAAGCTGGTCCTGGGGATGGAGGACACGTTTCATCGTCTCAGTTGTCCCCTCCTCTGGCTGCCGGGCTGCCGTGGGAAGGCAGGTAGGGCAGCAGGGGCAGTGGGGCAGTTCAGCCACGTGGAAACTTTGGAGCATCCCGGGGTGTCACCTTATTCAGCAGCAGGGCACTAATCACGTTCAAAAAATGTTTTCAAGTGGATTCTTTTCTGGCTATAAACACACATAGAGGCCTCTCCTCCGTAAAAGCCTTCTAAGTCATACTTCCACAAGGTCTGTGCCCCTTTTTTCCCTACAATCTTCTGGGTCAGATCGCAACTGCACATGATTCCTCTTGATCCCAAGATCTTTCATAAATACCTTTAAATGTATGGAGGCCTATAGTGAATCTGGTAATGATTATTATATTTTTCCAAACATTTGTTTCTGCCCTTATACAAATTTTTGGCCTAGCTAGAGAAATTCCACTTAATCCTTTAGCTTACAAAAATCAGGAGAGAATCAGAGAGCAGAGAGCCATCTAGGGACCATCTGGTCCAACCCAGTTATATCATAAATGAGAAAACTGAGGCTCAGAAAGGCTAAGTGACTTGCAAAAAAGAAAAACAAAAACCAATCTCAGAACTGCAGGGGCGAGCACCCAGGCCCCGACTCCCTGATTCTAGGACCTTCTTAGTCAAATGATACTGCCTGAGTGTTCTCTACTAAAACAAAAAACAGACAGAAAGTACAAGATTTCAGGCCTTTCAATCCATCGCTCGCCTGCCATGTTGTATTTATTCTTCTTAGCCTAACCACTCCCTGACCTAGCACACATTAATTGTCCATTATTTGTCTCTCCTCCAGGAGAATATAATCAGTGGTGTGCTGTGTAGATGATTAACAAGCAGCTCTCTGAACAGAAGGAAACCAATGTGACTCATAGCATTCGCTGATCTCTGAGGTGTAAACCCGCCCACCGTGGCTGATTCCAGGCTCCCGGCAGAATGGACACAGACTTGGAAAGAGATGCGTGCAGCTGGTCCAGGTGACCCAGAGCGCTCCTGAGACCAGGAGTTACAAACCCTCTGGCTTCTCCCCCGTGTCTGCAACAGAGACTGACACATATTGGCAGCTCAGTCTGTACCCATGGGACTGCCTTACAGGGGTCACAGAGACTAGTTTTCTGGAAATTGTTGGAATTCTGCTGCCTCTCTGCTCCTCCTATACCATGCAAGGCAGCTGCACCTCTTTTCTGGGGAGAATGTTCACTTTCCCAGCTTCTCTGTTTCTGGTTGATGGACATTGGCCACATTCTGTTTTAACTTAACCTTTAAATGGATGGAAGCATAAACGGTTGTTTCAGGTGAAATTGTAAATGCAGATGGGGAAAAGCTGCATTATCATAATGAGACTCTGGTGTTTGGGAACATTGCAATCATAATATGATTCTTCGGCTGTTTTTTGTTTTTTTTTTAAACGCTTGGAATGACTTCATTCATTCCCTCCTTTGGGGATGCAGGTCAAGCCCCTGGCAGGCATTTTCACAGCATCTCCCTCTCTGCAGCCTTTTTCCAGGAGCTACGTGCAGAGGCTTGAAGCCATTGTGAATCGGGGCCTTTGTAGCGGGATAATGTAGCCCATTATGATTGGAGTTGTATGCTTTAATAATGAGAAAAGGAAATCCCAATTCTGCTCCGGTAATTAGTGTAACTGGAACTTAAGTCAAAACCAAATACGGGGAGGTCTCTGCTCAACCATATATTTTTGACATTTTTATCTGCAAAATGCTTTGTAGGAAACATGGCCATAATGAAGTACATGTTCAAGAATTTTGATGAACCTAAAGTCAAAACATTCATGATGTGTGGGAGTAGAGAGAGGCATCTTCAAATATGGAGTTTCTTTCTCAAAGGGTAGTATGTTTTTAAACATAAATTATGGTATGTTCCATAGAGAATTCCAACAAATGACCAACAGGATGCAACAGAAACATCAATCTATATTATCTCACACACAAATATATACATGTTTCATGCATGTTTTATAGGATTGATCAGAGTCTCGGCCTTTTCTCACTATGGCATGTAATGTAATTCCTATTCAATTTCACACGGATAGTGAAAATCAATGAGACATTTAGCTCAAGGAGTTTCTGGACTGGAAGAGTCAAATAGTCCACTGGACATTTATACCTTTAGGAATTTCAGGGAACTGAGCTCTTTTGGAAATTCATACATTCTAGAATGTCATTCCAGGTCATACATTTAATTTCAAGGGAGTGATTTAAGAGGAAACAACTTTAACCATGGAAAAGTCTTAAAAAAATAGAAAATCCAGCAAGGAGTGGCTCAGTGTCAGGGTGCCTTGAATACCTAAACTCTCATTGACACACTCCTTGGGGCAATGCTCGGACCCTTCCATTTTCTGTCTGCCTCTGCCTCCGCCCACCCCCTCCCTACCGCCCCGCTGCATACAGTGAGCACTCAATGTGCGCACACTGGCTCGGACGAGAGGGAATGATTTCAATGGACTCAAACAGCTAGTCGAAAGCTAACCCCTGTGATTCATAAAGGGTATTGATGACAGTAGACTTCACTTTGGATTGATTCTTTAGGGAAAACGTCCATCTTTCTCTACAAGCTCTCTGACATCATCTGTGTTAGCAATGTTGACTTAGAACGGAACATTTTAGACAGTTTGGTTCTTCAAAGCCAGCCCAATCCGGTTGCGTATTTTGGTTCCAATGGAAAATGTAATATTCATATTTTCCTTATCCCTCGAATGAATATCTTGGGCAAAGTCTAGACCGTTAAATGAGGGAAGTGATGGAAATACTGCCATAGAAGAGCATTTTCTTTTCTATTTACATGAAACTGGCTAATAACCAGACAGTCTGGTGTTTCACTTAACACAGTCATTTACTGCACAGAGCATAAGCCAGTTGCCTTACCTGAGAGAACCCGTCCCCTTCCAGAGCTGCGCTTTGAAGGAAGTTTATTTCAAGCTTATTCATAACCACCCTGGCAGGGTCATTAGGAGAATTATGTAAGGCAAGGAGCAGCCCAGTGTTTAATTATCAATCCGTCAAAACACTATTAGTAATCCCCACCTAAAAAGAGCAATGGCTTGTTTAATGTGCTGAATGAAAAATGTTAAAGCAGTAAAAAATAGTTTACAGGCGAGTTTTAAAGCATAGATTATCACGTAACCAGAGTTTAATTCTACAGTTCAGATACTGATGCAAAACAAAACCAAAAGATAAAAGGATTAAAAAAGAAACACTGGAGGTTTTCTTATGAAAAACGAGAAGACTAAGTATCACATCAAGAACTGCACTCTCTTCTTTTCAAATGTATGGGTCTAGGGAGCTCCAAGAAATCTTATTTAAAAAGGATGACGCCATGAATGAGGGAAATAGTTGACATTTTAGGAATTTCTGCAGCCTCCGAAGCTCTTTTGTGAGGAACAAGTGTTGTCAGTAAACAAGGCAGCCCGGGGCCACCGTTTCCTACCTTGACTATTTCTTCTGCTTGCCGGGCTGGTATATTTTTTTAATTTTTGGAAGCTGTAATTTGAGAACTTTCAAAGCAAACAAAGTAAAGGTTGGTCCTAAAGGGGACGTATTTAGCCTAAAAATAAATGAGCTTTCATAACTCAGGTGAAGTTTCTCTCTCTCTCACTCTCCCCCCACCCCCCTTCTGTCTGTCTCAGGCAAACAGCTATATTAATAGTCATCTCATAACCACAGCATTTTGCTAACAGTCACAGAGCTATATTTAAATTCAGGGCACTGCTGCCATGAATTCGACAGTATCTTTATAATCTTGTTTTTAAAATACTTGCTTTTGCCCAGCATCTTTGATCCCTGAGTGACCGCAGAGATCTTGCTGCCATCGCCTCCTCCTTTCCCCACCCTGCTGGAGCGGCTGCAGGTGGACGTGGCCAGAGCTGACCCCTGCCCCTGAGCGTACAGGAAGCATACCCAAGGGTCTGGGGCCCAAGCTTATCTGTTTTGCTCCCAGGTGACCTGCTTTGGAGGAGTTCTGCTTTTTTTTTAACCCAACACTTAAAATGCACAGGAGTTTTCAGGAAGGAGTGCGAGGTGTTGACCCAGGGCAGTTCAAGTCCTTCCTGGCTTTCAGTGTCCATGGCGACCTCCAACCTGCCACCAACCACACATCCATTCACTGCAAGATAATTATGCAAATATATACTAACTAGGTTTAGTTCCCTACTTAGACTTCCTTCCCACTCCTAGCTCCCTAGCATGGGTGCTGACAGTGTTTTGGAAGAGTTACTAAATAGCTGGAAGGCTTTCTGAATATATCTATCCCGGCCTGTCAAAGCTAGAACAGCGACGGTCCATCTGGGCCTGGAAGACAATTTCCATGGTGTAAAATACTCTTTCAATTCTTTCCTACCAGAGACGACCAGCTGGTGCTGCAATGAGACAGCCAAATCCACTGTGTGTAGACCTCCGCTCCAAGCTAAAGAGTGGCCTGGGATGACCCTGAAGTTGCATCTTTGGAGCAGTGAGCAAAAGCCATCGCAAGGGGAGAAAGCAGTTCCTGGGTTGGTGTCACCATCTCGGGCTGAGGCCGCAGAAGGCGACTCCAGCAGGATAGCCAAAGCTCTTGAGCAATTGATAAAAATGTGTTTTTCTTTCAACTTTCTGGATATTAAGCATAGGAAGGGATTTGGGGGAGAAGAGCCTGAAGTTTTTCGAACAAATGCCTCACTTTTTGAGTGTCTATCTTAGCCAGAAGCCCTTTCTGGCACTTTCGTGTTGTGTGATTGTATATACCATTTTAAAATCATAAACAGCATTTGAATTTGGATATGTGGGAAGAGTGGAGGAAGTTGGTTCTTTCCCCGGAAGTCCTGAGATTCTGCTTACCCTCCAGTTCTTCCAAAAACATAGTTTGTGAGTGTGTTTCAGTGCCAATCTGGATCTATACAGAGTATTAAAAAACCTTGAGGACCTGACAGTGACAGCTCCTCAGTAAGGATCTCTGCCTTTGTCAACATTTTACCTTCTGGGGACGGTGAGAGGTGTGATCCTTTCCTGAACCACCAGGGCAGGGCTCAATATTTGGTACATTGTCACAAAGAACAAACCAAATTACCCAGCAGTGGGAGTCACTGAGGCTCAACACCCCTCAGCTCCCACCTGGAATCAGAGATGAGGGGCGGGGAAAGCAGGTGTGGCCATGTGGAAGCTGGGGACGTTGTCAGTCGGTCAAGTCAGTCAGAAAGGGCAAAAACTGACAGAAAAATAAGTCAGTCCGCTTAGGTGATACAAGTGAGATTCAAAAAGGAGGGAAATCTTCCATGCCACAGTCCAAGGGAAAGTCATCACAGCATCCCAGGGGCAAAGAATTCTCAGAGACCTTGAAGGGGCAGCTCTGAAGTCCACGGTCGGCACAACTTCTCTCTAAACTTAAAGTCTCTATTTTGATCAGGGCTAGTGCAGGAGATGGCATGCTGCAGGAAATGAGCTGATGAATGCCTGGCTGGGCCCTGTTTCCACAATTCTTGATGCCTGGGTACCTCTGGGTGGTGTTCCAGGGAGGAGCGGCCTTTAGAGACAGCAGCACTCCAACCTCCATGGCATCTGGTTAGGCAGCCCCATCAGGATGTCACTAGTCGGGAGAAGAGTATCCAAACAATATATCCTGGTTTAATCATGTGCTTGGCCAGTTTGGATAGCACTTTGATCTCTCCCAGTGTGGCCAGTGACTTTCTTACCACTCTTGGGGAGGTAGAACAGGGTCCAGCGTGTGCACATGAGAACCTTGCTGTTGGGATGCCACAGGGGAAGAGTACCTTGGCTGGATTTGCTTCCGTGCTCTTGCCAAGATTATAGAGAGACACAGGAGAGATTGACAATGTCCATAACGTTACAAAGTCCCTGATGATCGTGGTGGTGAGACCAGGATGGAGGACAGGGATTGGGCGGCTCAAGCTAGTGATGCTTCTGGACATGGGGACATCACCTGTTGCTGAGAGCCCACCTGCTTGTTCATATACAGTCAAGAGTCATCCTTGTTCTAAAAGTGAGTTTAAGGGAAGTATGTTCCATCGTGCACAGTAACAGCACTGACATCCCCAAAGCAATGTATATTGGAGATCCGGCTGCCTAATAAAAGACTTGCCAGGTAACCACACCCCAGGTCTGCATGGATTCTCATAGAATCCTGGGACACACGGTTAAAATGGTGCCAGGATAAATTGAAACAATGAGATGTCACTACATACCAACCAGCACTGCTAAAACTAAAGGATGACAATACCAAGTGATAGTGAGAATGATGAGCAAATGAAATCCTCATACACCCACATGGGAGTGGTGTTATAAAGACTTTCGAAAGCTGTTCGGTGTTAATCTACTGAGGTTGAAAGTACCCATATCCTGAGACCCAGCAACTCCATTCTTGTGTACGTAACCCACAGAAATGCCTGAACAACCCCATTAAGAGAGAGGTACACAAATACCCACAGCTGTGTTATTCACAATAGCCCCAAATATGGAAGAACAAATGATCGCCATGATTACCAAAATGGATAACTAAATCATAAAATATTCAAAGAGCGACCAACGATCCTAGTTTGCCCAAGACTGAAGACTGTCTAGGAACATAGCACTTTCAGTACTAAAACAGGATGGTTCAGCTTTTGGGGTACAGCACATAAGAAGTTTAGAAGTTGCCACTCCATCCTAACAAGTAAAAAGCAGAACAAACTGAAAAATCAACAACTCTTTTAAGAACAGTCATATAAGTGAGGTTACAGGGCACACCACTGTCCTAAAATTGGAAAGACATACAGGCAAATACAAAGAATTATAACTTACTAGAGCAGGAACCAATGAGTTGAAACCTTCACAGGAACCAGAGAACTGTACTTGACAAATTGCTGGAGGCCCAGTGTGGACAGATCTGAGAGTTAAAAACTCTAGGGGGACCCAGTCATACCAGGGCCCCATGTTTTTTGTGAGTTTTATCTCTAGGAACTCTATAAGATCCTCAAAGTGAATACTGGAGAAAAAAATCCCCTTATGCTTCCTACAGGGGGAGGGGGAAAGGAACCATTCTGAAATAAAACAGAGTATCTCTTCTTCCTAGCAAGGTCTGCCCTCAGGAGAAACTTTACCTGATGGGGTTTTCTCAGAGCCTAAATGACGTGGGGGAAGGGAAATACCCAACTCCGGCCTTCTTAAGCCATCGTGTTACACTTAACAGAGGTGGGGGCTTGGGGGGGATGAAAAACTCTTGTGAAGATTAGGGTCCAGTGGTACAGACTCATTAAAAGACTGCGACCTAACCACAGGACTGTCAAACACTTCCCCACACCCCAAACCTTACCACTACATTAATAAGGTCTATTTATTACAGTTCCCTTTATGCAGTAGATCATAACCACCTTGCAATAAAAAATCATAAGGCATATCAAAAGGCAAAAAATACAGTTTGAAGAGACTGAATATGTATCAAAACTAAAGTCAGATATGGCAGGAATGTTGGAACTATCAGATGGGGGATTTTTAAAAACTATGATTAATATGCTAAGGGCAGAAAACATGCAAGAACAGATGGATAATGTAAGCAGAGAGATGGAAATTCTAAGAAAGAGTCAAAAAGAAATGGTAGCGATAAAAAAACACTGTAATAAAGACCATCTTTGACAGGCTCATAAGTAGATTGGACACAGCTGAGAAAAGAATCTCTGGGCTTGAGAATATGACAATAGATGATTCCAAAGCTCAAGAGAAACAGAAAAAAAGACTGAAATTAAGAAAAAAACAGACTATCAAGGAATTCTGGGACAACTACAAAGAAATAACAGGGGCATCAATGGGGACACCAAAAAAAAAAAAAAAAAAGAAAGAGAGATAGGAATAGAAGCAATATTTGAAGAAATAATGACTGAGAATTTTCCCCAAATTAATGTCAGACACCAAACCACAGATGCAGGAAGCGCTGAGAACACCAAGCAGGGTATATGCCAAAAAATCACATCTAGGCATATCAAATTCACATTTCAGAGAATTAAAAATAAAGAAAAATTTGGGCAGAGACCAGAAGGTAAAAACAAACAAACAAACAAACAAAAATCCTAGACAGGAGCAAAGATAAGAATTACACCTAACTTCTCCTCAGAAACCATTCAAATTAAAGGAGAGTGGAGTGAAATATTTAAAATGTTGTGAGAAGAAAACCACCAACCTAGAATTCTATACCCTGAGAAATTATTCTTCGAAGGGAATGAGAAATAAAGACTTTCACAGACAAAAATTGAGGGAATTTGTTGCCAGTAGACCTGTCTTGCCAAAAAATTAAATGATTAAGAAAAGGAACTTGTATTTACATGAAGAAAGAAAGAGCATCAGATAATGAATAAATGAAGATAAAGTATAAACTTTTATTTTTCTTATCCTTAATTGACATGAAGATAACAGTTTATTCCAAATAAAAATAGCAATAATGTTGTCAATTATCTTTACATATATGAATATATATGTACATATATACATGTACATATATAGGTACTTATATAAAAGTATACATATATGATTATCTATGATTATATATAAGTGAAATAAATGACAACAATGATACAAGGGAAAGGATAAAAGAAGTAGGAGTATTGTTTCTTTAAGGTACTTGCACTATCATGAGGCAGTATACTATTTTTTTTGAAAATGAACTTGGATTAGTCATAAATGTATATTGCAAACTCTAGGGCATTTAAAAAAAGTTTTTAAAAAGTATAATTGATATGATAAGAAAGAAGAGAATATGGAATCATATACCATGCTCAATTAAAACTACCAAAGGCAGGAAAAGTGTGGAAGAGAAAAATAGAAATGATGAATGAGGGCAACAGAGAGAAAACAGTAACAAATACAGTAGATATTAATCCAATTTTATCAGTAATCACTTTAAGAAAATGTACCAACTGAAAGACAGAGATTGTCTAAGTGTATCAAAAAATAAGATCCAACTATATGTCTTCAAGAAACCTACTTTAAATATAAAGAAGCATGTAGATTAAAAGTAAAGAAAACAGAAAGATATAACATGTTAACACTAATCAACAGAAAGCAGGAGTAGCTATATTAATTTCAGACATAGCAGATTTCAGAGCAAGGAAAGTTATCAGGGATAAATAGGACCGTATCATAACAATAAATGGTCAATATTCCAAGAAGATATAACAATCCTTAATGTGTATTCAACTAACAACAGAACATTGAAATGCATGAGGCAAAAACTGAAAAGTTGAGAGAACTTCAAAGAGAAATAGGTAAATCATATAGTATATGTGGAGACTTTAACATCCCCCTATCAGAAATTGACAGACCCAGCAGGCAGAAAAATCAGTAAGGATGTATTGAACTCAACAGCACCATCAAACAACTGGATATAATTGACACCTAGATACATCATATGTCATCCAACAACAGTAGAATATACATTCTTCCTAAGTTTACATGGAACACTCACCAAGATAAACCACATTCTGGGTCATAAAACACATCTTAAAAGATTAGAAATCATACAATGTCAAATTTCACACCACAGTGGAATTAAACTAGACATCAATAGCAGAAAGATGCCTAGAAAATTCCTGAATACTTGGAGATTAAATAATACACTTCTAAATAACACATGAGTCAAAGAAGAAATCTCCAGAGAAATTTAAAATTATTTTGGACTAGAGGAAAACAAAAATACAACTTACCAAAATGTGTGGGATGCAACAAATGCAGTGTTTAGAGGAAAATTTATAGCATTGAATGCATATATTAGAAAAGAAGAAAGATCTAAAATCAATAATTGAAATTTCCACCTTAGAAAACTAGAAAAAAATACAAATTAAATTCAAATTAGCAGAAGAAAAGAAATAATAAAAATTAGGGCAGAAATCAATGAAATTGAAAACAGGAAATCAATAGAGAAAGTCAACAAAACCAAAAGCTGGTTTTTCAAAAAGATCAATAAAATCAACGTCTCTAGCCAAGTTAATTAGGAAAAAAGAAAGAAGACAAGTTACTAATATTAGAAATGAAAGAGCAGACTACATTTCCTATGGACTTAGAGAAGATAATCAAGAAATATTATGAACAACTCTATGCCCACAAATGGATAACCTAATGAATGGACCAATTTCTTGAAAGGCCCAATATGTCAGAACTCACACAAGAAGAAATTGACAAACTGAATAGGCCTATATCTATTAAATAAATTGAATCAACAATAACTTTCCAAAAGAGAAAGCACCAGGCCTAGACATGTTCACTGGTGAATTCTATCAAACATTAACAAAGAAATTATACCAATTCTCTACAATCTCTTGCAGAAGATAGCAGAGAGAATACTTCCTAACACACTCTATGAGACCAGCATTGCCCTAATATCAAAACCTAATATCAAAATAGAAAAATAATACAAGAAAACTAAAGCTCAATTTCTCTCATGAGCATAGATATAAAAAGTTCTCAAATCAAATTCAACAATGAATAAAAAGAATTATACAGCATGACCAAATGGGATTTTTCCCTGTTATGCTGCTTCAACATCCAAAAATCAATTCATGTAATCCAACACATCAATATGCTAAAGAACAAAAATCACATGATCATATCCAAAGATGCAGAAAAAGCATTTGACAAAATTCAACACCCATTCATGATAAAAACTGTCAGCAGGAAACTAGAAGTTTTTCTGCTAAGATCAGGAACAACTGAAAGATGTCCTTTCTTACCACTGATTTTCAACATTGTACTTGAAGACCTAGCTAATACAATAAAACATGAAAATGAAATATAAGGTCTATATATTGGGGAGGAAGAAATAGAACTGTCTTTGATCAGAGACAACATGATCATCTACGTAGAAAATCTAAAGGAATCAAGAAAAAATTCTGGAAATAATAAGTAATTATAGCAATGTTGTAGGGTACAAGGTTAATGTAAAAATCCAACTGCTTTCCTATATACTAGCAATGAACAAATGCAAATGCAAATACACATAAGGCATACACTGGGGATATTGAGGGTTCAGTTCCAGACCACCACAATAAAGCAAATACTGCAGTAAAGCAAGTCACAAAATTTGTTGGCTTCCCAGTGCATATAAAAGTTATGTTTACACTATACTGTAGTCTACTAAGTGTGCAAGAGCATTATGTCTAAAAAGACAATGTATTCAGTACAAAACATACCTTAATTAAAAAAATATTTTATTGCTAAAAAATGCTAACCATCATCTGAACCTTCACCAAGTCACAGCAGCAACATCAAAGATCACTGATCATAGGTCACCATAACAAATATAATAATAATAAAAAAATTAAAATACTGTGAGAATTACCAAAATGTGACACAGAGACATGAAGTGAGAAAATGCTGTTGGAAAAATGGTGCCTATAGACTTGCTTGATGGAGGGTTGCCACAAACCTTCAATTTGTAAAAAATGCAGTATCTATGAAGCACAATGAAGCAAAGTGCAATAAAATGAGGTATGCCTCATTACATTAGCACCCCGAAAATGAAACATTTAGGTATAAATCTAACAAAATACATGTAAGATCCACATGAAGGAAACTACAAAACTGATGAAAGACATCAAAGAAAAACTAAAGTGGAATGATATTCCACGTTCCCAGATAGGAAGACTCAATATTTATTGTCAAGATCTTGGTTCTTCCTAACTTGACCTATAGATTCAATGCAAACCCAATCAAAATCCCAGCAGTTTATATTGTGGATCTTGTCAAACTGATTCAAAAGTTTATATGGAAAGGCAGAAGACCCAGAATAGCCAAAATGATACTGAAGAACAAAGTTGGAGGACTAAGGCTAACAAGACTTACTATAAAGCTACAGTAATCAAGAGTGTAGTATTAGAGAAATAACGGACAGTAGATAAATAGAACAGAACGTAGAGTGCCGAAACTGACCCATATAAACACAATGAATTAATCTTACACAAAGTAGCAAAGGCAATACAATGGCACAAACATGGCATTTTCAAAAAAAAATACTGGAACCACTGGAAATCCACATGTAAAAAACGAATCTAGACACTGACTTTATATCTTTCACAAAAACTAACTAAAAATGGATCATAAGCCTTCGTGTAAAATGAGAAACTATAAAATTCCTAGAAGATAACATAGGAGAAATCTTGGATATGATGATGATTTTAAATACAACATCAAAGTACAATCCATGAAAGAAAAAAATAAACTGGACTTCATTAAAATTAAAAGCTTCTGCAAATGTCAATGTCAAAAGAATATGAAGACAAACCACAGACTGGGAGAAAATATTTGCAAAGGACACATTGGATAAAGGACTCATCCAAAATATTCTTAGAACTCTTAAAACTCAACAATAAGAAAATGAACAACTCAATTTAAAATGGGCAAAATACCCGAATGGACACTTCATCACAGAAAACTTACAGACAGCAAGTAAGCAAATGAGAAGACATTCAACATCTTATGCCACTACTAAATTGCAACTTAAGACGACGAGATACTGCTACACACCTATTAGGATGGCCAAAATCCCAAACTCTGACAATACTAAATGTTGATGAGGATCTGGAGCAACAGGAACGCTCATGGGTGAATCTCATAACCATATTGTTGACTGAAAGAAGTGAGACACAGAACAGTACACTCTGTATGATCCATTAATATAATGTTTTTAAAGCAGGGAGAATTAAATTACTGTGATTTGAGGAACTTCCCTGCCGGTCCAGTGGTTAGAACTCAGTGCTTTCACTGCTGTGGCCCTGGGTTCAATCCCCATCAGGGAACTAAGATCCGCAAGCCACGTGATGCAGCCAAAAAATAATAATGATAATGTGGTTTGAGATACACACAAACTACAAAGAAGAGCAGGGAAGATGATCTAGAAGAGAGTGGTCGCCCTTTCCTTGGGTGGCCCTGGGGTTTCTGAAGTTTGGAACTGAGATTGTTGTTTCACAGTCTTAGCTATATAATAATGCATTAAGATGTATTAGTGATTATTTTACTATTCTGTTTTTGTGTTATACAGTTGACCCTGAACAACACGGGGGTTAGGAGTGCTGACCCTCCCTTTAGTCTAAAATCCAACTATAATTTATAGTTGACCCTCCACATCCATGGTTCCACACTCATGGATTCAGCAAATTGAGGATTGGGTAGTATTTACTATTAAAAAAAAAAAAATCCATGCATAAATGGACCTGCTCAGTTCGAACTCATGTTGTTCAAGAGTCAACTGTATTTCCCACTTTTAAAAGGTCAAAACAAAGGAGTAGGAGGAAGAAAGTAGCATCACATCTCAGCAACAAAGCTCTTTTCCTTATTTATTCTACAAAGCAAGGATTGGAGCAGAAACTGCAGAGATTTATGAGTCAGAATACCTGGTTCAAACTCTGTTTTTGCCATTTTTTTACTCTGTGGCCTTGGAAAAGTTGTTAAATAGATCTCGGGCCTGTTTCTTCCTATTTGGGGACAAATAATAATAGAGGCTCCATTTTATGGAGGACATAACTTAAATCCTGGGTGTCATCTAACATGGGGACAATAATATCTACTTCACAAAGCTGTTATGAGGGTAGAAAGAGACAATGAAAGCAAAGTGCCCAGCAGAGTGACCACACATGTGAGAGGAGAAACATCAAGTCCCTTCTCTGCTTCCCACCCTGATGGCTTTAGGACTGTTCTCTGAGAACGTAGTCCTCTCACACTGGCAGGAAAAGGTACAGCCCACATTCGACCTCAGAACAATGTGTCCTGCGGGCATCAGAACACACGTGGATGCTTTGGGGCTGTAGAAAGGGAGGGCCCGACTCCTTCAGCAATGTCTGGTCTCACTTCAAGTTCCTACCCACCTGCCCGCATCCACTTTTACTTCTGAAGAAGGGCAGCAAATCTCAACTTCATCTTCATCAAGAGGGGACGACCCGAAATAGTTAAATAGAATGGGCCAGATATGAAGTAACAGAAAAGAATGAATGAAAACACCAAGTCCCTGCTATGAATCCCCCTGTTTGGAGCAGGACTGCCCCATCACACAGCTTCAAGAAGACCACGACAGCCCTGGATTAGGACATAGTGGTAAGGGAAGCACGGTCCCTGACTCGAAGGAGCTGGAGGTGTGGTGGACTCACGCATGAGGAGAGGCAGGTAAATGTAAGCAGGTAGGTAAACATGAGCAGGTCTGATCCCCTCCCAAGAAGGCGTGCTGGTGGGTCGGCCTTGCACCTGATCACATGGCATCAATTCAGCCACTATTATGAAAACCCTGGAGGGGGTAGAATTGGTGTAAGTACCAAGAGACGTTGACTCTACAGCAGATGCTTTGCTGGGCTGTAGCTGAATTAATTCACTTGGTCCTCATGTTGCCCTTATTTAAGAAGTGGAGAAATAGAGGCTCAGAAAGATTAAGTCCGTGCTATTAATGGAATGAAGGACTAGAACCAGTTTATAGAGTTAGGGTGAAGCACATTTTCTTTTTTTCCACCATAACCGGAGAGCTCTTTATTAAGCTATTTGTTTATTTATTAAGCCTTCTCCGTAGGATGTCATAGGTCAACATTTCCTAAGCGGTGTCCACAACATACCAGGTCCCACAAAATGTTAAGATGAAGGGTCTCATTTGGTATTAAAAAACAAAAAACAAACAAAAAACGAAATAATTCTTCCTCATATAAGACTTCACACCACTTTAAACATTACTCATATCAATTGTGACCTTCCAGAGAATATGTGCTTCCAATTTATTTTACCACTTAAATCTCTTTCTCTCTCTCTCAAGTGAGTGTTCCATGGAGCAGAGTTTGGGAAACACTGCCTAGATTTCCACCTACATGATTCTCTGCATATTCCCCTGACACAGAAAATAACAAGAATGGCAATACCTCCCCACAGAGCCTGTAGAAGGAAGCGTCATAAACCCAGCTAGTATCTTCATTGTTGGAGCATAAGCCCAAGTGTGTACTTCATGACCAGGCTCGGGGAAAACTCCTGCCCTTCAGCAAACACCACCAGACTCGTTTTGCTTTGTCTGTTTGTTTCTTAGAGGAACTCAGAACCTTACCTAAGATTATACTCCAAGGACAATAGGCTGAGAAACAAACTGATGCTTAAATCTATAAATAGAAATGACATCTCAGTGGCCTCCTTAGTAAAAAGGTTCTTAGATATGGATGCCCACCAGAATTACCCGCAGAACCTTTAAAACACACAACCCCCTCCTCTGGTGGTTCCAGCGCAGCTGGTCTGTTTTGTTTTGTTTTGATGTTCCATGGGTCTAGGTCACTGAGCTGTGACCCTCCAATACAGGGATTCTATTTCACTAATAGCAGAGACAGAAACGGAAATGTTTCCCAGTATTGCCTTGATGTTCTTCATTTAAAGCATAATTTCATAAAGAAGTTGGATATACCCGAATGCATAAGAATAGAGAATTTATTGAATAAAATATGGTACATCCTCACCTTCCCAGTTCCTGGAAGAGCTCCCCTCCCCACTTCCTGTTCTAAGTCACCCCTCTCCTTCACTTATGGGAAAACTCAGAGATGAAATCCACCACTTCTCCATCTTTGTGTGGATTTCATCATTTAGAAACCCCTTCCTCTTCCCACAAAACTTGACTCTTGAAGTCACGGCTTTCCTGAGAAAGTTGAGTGTGAGCTCTGAAACTTTGAAGGAGCTGTGGTCTTTTCCTCTCAGCCCTTCCCCTGTGTCCTGAGCTTCCGGACTCAGCCTTGGCTTTAGAAGCTATAGGGAAACAGGATGTGAAGAGGGCAATGAAAGGACAATCTATTTACAAAATATTGGATCAGTTACAATTTAAAAAAAAAAAACAACTTGCTTTTTTCAAACGGTAACTTTACCATCTGCCCACCTGGCCATTTCCTCACATTGCTAGAAACCTCCAACTCTTCTTTTTCCCGTGTTGCACCAGGACAAGGGGCCCAGGTGGGGTCCGTGGTTGAGGGGATTGGCTTGCCCAGCAGGGCTGAGCAGTTGGTCTCACTCTGCAATTCAGGCCACGAGGAGGGGAGCAGCAAAATCTGGGACAGAGACGTGCAGTCCCGTGACCACCCTGCGCACAGGGGACAGTGGGTCACCGGGCTCCTGAGGGCAGAAGCAGAGCTCTGGGCACACAGAACAGACACCTGCAGGTGCCTTGAAACCTACCCTCAGTACAGGCATCTGAGTTCAAATGATCTACTTGTTTTGCCCCCAGACACTTATTTTCCTTTTCCTGACTGGGCTGTTTTCATTGTCTCCCTCTTCTTCCAGCTCCAAGATTATACACAGCTTTGTTATCAGAGGGTATGCTTGGAATGTCAGACACTCCAACCAATCAAATCATCCCGCGTTGTAGCTGGGATGTACCTCAAGGGCATAGCAAGACTAATGCCTTCTCTTTCCCAGTGACAGCCAGAGAGGTTATCTGACTCTTCCGGGGTTACACAGCAAGGGAGCAGCAGTCCAGAAACTAGAAATCAGGTCTCCTATTGTGCTCCTCCAGTCGCCCTAACGTGTATTCATAGAAGACAAATACACGTTAACGTCAAGCAACGCACAGAATGCCAAATCTGCACCCATACCCACACGTTGCTCTCTAGAACCACACATACATGCTTCTGATTATCTGCCTTAAAAAAAAATGTTCATTTCCTTGCTTATCCTCCACAACTGCATGAGCTCAGATAACTAAAAGTTGACTCCGTATCTACATTTTTAAAGCTCTCTTTCTTAGAAGCGTTGCCCATTTTGCAACAAGCCTAAACATATGTGAAAAATGTCATGCTTTATATCATGTGGTGCCTCTGGGAATTTTGTCAAATTATTTCCATTTTTCTACTCGGAGTCCTAATGATCCTCGACACTCACTATGCGAGGGAGAGAAATGTGTGCCCTGCCTCCCGCCCCTTGAAATATTCACACTGGCGTGTAGGAAAGGGCTTTTGGGCTGCGTATGCTCTACTCAGACGCATCGCGATCGTCCACGTCTTCTCTTCATACCTGCGACTCTGTTCTTGCTATTATTGCATCTACATCAGCGCCCCTATCATCGGCAGCCTGTCTTTTCTCCTTTGGAACAATCTCTGTTCTCTATACCCAAGCTGCCAACTCTGTGCTTTCATTGTGCTGTTCGCACTGCTACTTTGCTGTCTGTGTATTTGTATCCATGAGTGGGAGCAACTAGCAGGAACTAGAGTACATCCGTTCAGCATCTCCCCCATGGAAACAACAGCAGGCCCCTCCGGTCTCACGTAAGACCTCCATTTACAAAGGGCTCCACTGCGTCCCAAAGGGAAATGAACGCCTACCAGGACCAATCCCGTGAGGAGAGTGAGAGGCACGTCCTTCCTGTAATGCTAGCATTCTCTTGCTAATGTGGGCATATTCCACAGATCTCTGAGCAGGGACAGAAATCAATTCAAACCCTTCCCGGGCTGCAGCAGGTCCCAGGAGGACTGGGGAGCCTGCAGATCTGGTTTACAAACCTTAATTCCCCAGGCATAGGCTCGGTGCTTCTGCTAATTGCCATGCCTGGGTCTGGGGCTGGTTCTGAGACCTGCTTTCAGTTAAATGTCCTGGCTGCCCCCTCACACTGAGGGGCTTTCTTTAGAATTGATTAGAGTGTTCACAAAATAGTTCCCTTAATGCAAAATGTTTCTGTTTTCTCAGGAGAATGAAAGCATCAAAAATCAGATGGAATATTTTAGCAATGGAACAGTCCAAAAACCTCTTATATTTCCCAAATCACAGAAAAGAACTTACTAGGAAAATCATAAATTACATCACTGTGCTGAAATTGGCGAATATTTTATCATTGGTAAAACAGGATAATGCAAAATTCCCGGGAAGAAATAAGGGGGAACTTGCTAACCTTGAGGTCTTAACACTCTAAGATGCTTGCTTATGCCTCCTCTTAGATTCTGCACAGGGATATGAAACAGCTGCCCACAAGGTAAGATTTCAGGGTCTTGGAAGGCCTTGCAGCTGGCAAGGGGGAAATGCAGGAATTCTCTTCCAGCCACCGATGGGAGCCTGAAACTTTACTCTTAGATAGAGATTCAATCTTTTTTTAATTTAAAGATCCACGCTCTGATCAGATGCAAATGAGTCCAAGAGACTGTAATATTCTCAGCTAGTATTGCTTATTTATACCTTAGAATGAAGGATTTGTCAAAACCTTTCTTTCGAGCAAACTTTGACCGGGGCAGGGGAGGTATTGAGAGAGGGTTTTCAGACCACGTTGGTCGAAGAAGGTGGGCAAAGGTGCTTACAGTCCCGGAGGCAAGAGGCAGAATGGGAAGCTACACCAGCACGTTGATTTTGAGTCAGCTCAGCCCTGTTTGCAATATCCAGAGTTGCGGAGCTCCCCGTCAGTGGAAGTGTTCTAGAACACGCTGGCAAGAACGCCACAGACAGGATTTAAATACCACGCGCAGGGCTGGACTCTATCCAGGCCATCATTACTTTAGCAAACATGGACTGCGTACCTTCTACCAGACGCTGCGACAGGATACATCCCACATCCTCGTGTCTTCGAACAGCTCATTGTCTATGTCGATAGGTAAATCCCACCAGCTCTGTTCACCAGCATAATTCCTCCTCTTCACGAAGTCTGCGGAGTGTAAGAACATTCTTACCTGAGCAGCGATGTTAACTAAAGGCTTTGACCAAAGTGTTTAAAAGAAGCCAGTTAGTGGCACAGGGTGCTTCTAACCCTGCCACAGCTGCCAAGAGAGCAGCTCATCGTCTCTTGCGAGAGCTGCCTGCGCAGAGAGCCTGCAGGACTCCATGGAAAGGGATCTGATTTGGGATGTGCAGCCACTGACTAATAAAGGAATTGTGTACCTTAGATGTTCAAAGCATCCTCCTAAACAGAATCCCAAACAGCTGTTTCTTAAGAACTATTTAAATAAATAATTTGCAGAACCGGAAAGACAAATAAATATTCACCAGAAGTAATTGGCTTTTAAGAAGTAAGTGATTCAAGGGAAAAATCAAAGTCAAATCCAGCCTCTTTCCTTATATTTACAGCACCATCGAGGGGCCTGTAGATCACCAGTGTTGTCCTGTGCTTCCCACAGCCCACCCATGGGGAGGAGGGGGTGAGGCTGAGCTCAGGCACTGAAGAGGCGAAGGTCTGATCTGAGTAGAACCAATGGATTGTACTCGTCTTTTTTTTTTTTCTTAAGAATTTTTCCTTTTCCCATCCTAGTGCTTGAGGTCAGACATTTCCATGTTATCTTCTCTTCCTATGTGAGATCTGAATCTGGCCATATAAGTGAGACAGCCATGATCATCTTCTGAATGGACAGACCACCAGTGATCAACAGCATTGAGTCAGGTATATTCTTGACTCAGGTACACAAATGTCGGAAGCAAAGCCATTTGATCAAAACTAAATATTACCTGGTCATGATATAATGATATTGGTAATAGAATCATAATAAAGGTAAACCAGAAATTCATCTTGACACTATTTCCTATAAAATATAGGAGTCCCAGCAATAATAACATTGTGCTTTTCAAAGCATTTTCACATACATTATTGACTTTAATCTTCAAGAAAAAATACTAGGTAGATATATTATCTCTATTTAAAGTATGAGCAAACAGAGTCAGAAGGTTTATATTTCTATAACAGGTGAGCAGGTAGAAGACCTAAGATCTAACCAAGTCTTAGGACTCTGATGTCAGCATTCCTTCAGCTAATATATATATGTATAAATGTGTATATATTAATGTGTGTGTGTATATATATATATATATATATATATATATATGTATACAGTCTCTAAAATACTGACTTTTTGACAATATCCAAGACTTATTTATGGAACTATAGAAAGTTCTTTCTTTATTCTGTAATTTCATCAGTCTCTCCATTAACAGATATCGTACATAGGGCTGACAAGTGGAAGATTCAAAGAAAGCTCGGAGATGTCTTCTACCTTCAAATGAAACAAGTAACACACAAAGGAAAACATAATCTATAATAGAGTGAAATCCTGAGAAGCAAAAGATCAATGAGTATGGCAACCGTTAGGGAAGGCTTAAGAAACAGATTGGATTTGATAAGGAATTTGCCGAAAATCTCCAAAGACAGGATAGCGTGGATATGTAGGGAAGGCAGTAGATAATACCTGAGGTCAAGCAGACACTTAGAATTTTACATAGTTCTAGGACTCCAGTCCATAGTATGGTAGGAATTGTGTCCTAGATGGAGACTGGCAGGTAAGTGCCAGATAAACACAATCTGGGGTTTGAGACAAGACTATAATAACAGCAAGCTTCTCGAGGGCTAAAACAGGAAAAGCCAAGGTGGTGACCCACTGGGGTTAAAGGAAGACAGTGGTCTGTGGACACCTAGAATAATCTAAGCACAGACGCCCAACCTACTGCAGCCACGCTTGGTCCGTACCGCGCCAGTGGGCGCTGACTCTGCACCTACTGAAATAGTGTACTTGCCCGAGCTTAGCTGAAAACAACAGGTTAGATGGGGTGCCACTGAGTGCCAACCGCTGAGCAGGGTGGGGAAGGCTGGCCTTGGCTGACTGATGAATGACTGAGAAAATCAGAGACAATGACAAAAGTCAGTGATTGTGGAAAATACTGCATTTACATGTAACTCAGCTGAGAGGGACCTGGGGACCCTCAATATAGCACCACTAATTCAAAAAAGAGAATTTGTGGCCAAATTCTACATTGTCAGAAGATCTCTGTCTTGGAAGAGATCTTGAAGAAGCCATGGTTGAAGAAGCCATGAACAATCAGAACCAATGATTATCTTCATTATTTTTTTATTATTGCAATATCAATAGTATTATTCAAAATGCACAATAGATTGTATTTATGGAGTGCTGACTCTGTGCAAGCCCAGGGCTGAGCACAGCACACACGGCCTCTCAGTTAAGTACAGTACAACTGAATGCACAGCCTCTGTCTCCATCCTAGGCTTCCAAAGACTCTTCACTAAGGAGGGTTAGAACCGGCGTTCTTACCCCACTGTGCCTGATACTGAGACCCGGGTCTTAACCATTATATAATAAACGCATTTTTTTCATTAAAGATGAACTTCTCCTCAATCCTCCAAGGAATTCTGAGGAGAAGAATTCCACTCTGCATTTAGGAAAGAAGTGAACCACCATTTGCGGTCCGGGTTGGCAAACCCCAGAGAGTAAATGGGACTTTGGGAATTTGTTTAATGAGCTGTTGCTGGTGCTTGAGTTTCTCTAGGTGAAGGAGGAAGAACCCCTCCTTGAAACTCTGCCCTGATGTCACAAGTCTGCTCAGCCACCTCCTGGGATGTCGTGGACCTCACAGAGCAAGTTCTCATCTCCCTTGAGCTGCATAAGCTGAGCTGGAGGACACTGCCTACCCTCCGCTGGGGGAGAAGTGGACCCCCCGGCCCCAGACCTTAACCGCAACTACAAGTCCATGGGATTTTCATTAAGGACACGAAAGCCTAAACTCTTACGCAGAATTTTTTTTTTTAATTTTTGTCTCAACCTGGCATTTGTGGTACAGAAATGAAACAATTCATTTTGACAAGTTGCACTAAACTGAGGCCTGAACCATACTGTGAGAGCCTCTCTGTGGAGCCCGTAAAATACTCAGGAAATATGCACTTGACATCTGGTTTGCTGGACTCCTGCTGAGAAATGGAGGCTTTGGTGTGAGGCTGTCGATCTGGACTGGCAGCTTGGCTGTGCGTACAAACGTGCATGAATCTACACAAAGGGGTCATGTTCAGGCATGAATTGGGCATGTGCCAACAGAATCTTAAGGAGGCACATGAGCAGAGCCTGAACAGTTGGACTCTTGTGCAGAAAGGTGGTGGAAACTTAGGGATGTGAATGTCAGGCACACACACCTCTCAGAAATACAGAATATGAGGTGCGTGTTGCAGAAAACGATTTAAATGCCAAGCTACTTTTAAGTACATATACTTAGGAAAAGAAAGGGGAAAAATGATCAGGACTTGGGAATTACTAACAAAATTGCACAGTTGTATTTCTCAGTGCTTTCCTGGGTAGGACGAGCAGCTAGCTAGATCACTGTAAAATATTTTAAAATTTTAATGTGGGCCCCAATGGGTATCCATTCAATAGAAATGAAATATATGAAGACTAGCTTACCATAGATACACGTAAAAGGCCCAATAGCAAAGAGACTGTTAAATAACAAACCTAGCTGAGTGTTCACAGTTTCTTCTAATATATGTCAGTGTCTTATACGTCAGTGATAAAGACCACAGGCTTTAGAGTTAGACTCCAAGTTTCAAAGTTGATATCTACCACTTCCTAATAGTAGCCTTAGGCAAGTTACTCAAACTACCTGCTCTTCATTCTTCTCACCTCTAATGCGGGATGACGATATATTCTTCACAGTACTGGTGTGAGCTTTAAAGGAGGTAAAGAAGGGGTCTTGGAGCTTCTCTACACAGACCTCTCCATGGGCCATCTGGACTCCCCAACATCATGGTGGTGAGGTTCCAAAAGTCACTCTTCCCAGGGACAGGAAGAGGAAGCTGCCATTCTCTGTAGGCCTTAGACTGGGACCACTTTACTTAGGCGCTATTCAGTTCATCAAAGCAGTTACAGCGTCTGCTCAGATTCAAGGAAAAGGGACATCAACCCACTTCTCAATGGGAGGTCTGTCAAAGAATCTGTGGTCATCTCTAATTCACCACCATATGGAGTCATAGACTCCTTGGCAAATTTAGTGAAATTTATGAGCCCCCTTTCCAGAAATGGGCGTGTACAAAGGTACCAGGCAGTATATTGACTAAATGTTTTATTAAATACTAAAAATAACAGTGACATAAGCTAGATAGAAGGTTTAAATTTCTCTTACAGAAAAGTCTGGGATGACAGGGGTACAGCTTCAGACACATACATCATTCAGGGCCCCAGGTTCCTTCTGATTTAATGATCTGTCAACTCTGGGATAAAGCCCTTCTTGGCCAGAACTCATTCAACATCAATATATCTATGTTCCATCCTAAGGAAAGAGTAGAGAACAGCCACGGGGCGACAAAGAAGCTGCCCCTATCACTTTTGCTCACACTCTCTTAGTCCTTTGGTCACACAGAACCCAGTCACTTTGTCACAGCCAGTTGCAAGAAAGACTGGGAAGTGTACGCATCTAAGTGGTCATGTGACCAAATAAAACTTTGTATATTCTATTAATATCAATAATCTCTTCTGCAGCAGGTAACAACAACAACAAAAATTTGAATCCGATTTCGCTTGGTTCCTAGAAACCATAGCAGGCATCCTGGGACCTCAACCAAGGATCCAAGGTTAAGAGCCACATTGTTTAGAGTTTTAGAAGACAGCATTCTAGCTTACAGTATTTAGGGTTGGAAGGATCTTTTCAAATCATCTAATTCTATTCTCTAATTCAAAGATAGAAAACCAGAAAGCTAGAGAGGCTATTTCTTGCCCAAGTTCACACACCTAATGACTAGGGCTAGCCTAGCTCTCCTCAAGGTCAATCAGCGTCCTTTTCACTATATATACGATGACTCACTGTTTAAATCAGTGGAACACCATGGTGGCAGATAGAGATGAGGGAAGGGTTAATCTCTTTGGAAATGTTAAGCTATTCTTTCTTGTTTTCATTCAAAGAACATGTATCTGGCTCTGTACTAGGTGCTGAGAATACTGGATAAATCATAAAGAACAACAAAACACAAAAGTCTTGCCTAGAGCTCAAAGTCTAGTCTTGGAGGAAGTAAATCAGTGTTTATTATATAAGATGGTCAAAATGCTCCACTGGAAGAGGGAGAAATATCACAGAAACACAGCGGGGGATGCCAACTTGAGGAAGTCAGGACAAGAAGGTAATGCTTCAGCAGCGGTGCAACGGGGGGAAAGAGGAGGAGGGTGGCTACGGACAGATGGGCAAAGGGGAAGGAGGACATGGCAAATGCATGGCTGGCATTGGTGTGTCCAGAGGCAGGGCATTTCCTCATTCCCACTAGGGGAGAAGCCATCATTTAAATGAAGGCAACGGCAGAAGCGGTGGAGAAGATGCATTCAAGAAAACCTAGGAGAAGTTGGAATCTAGGGTGTCTCCTCTGTGTCCTGATCAGACAACTGGCTGCGTGGCAGGACCACCCAGCAAGGAAGGGATAGAAGAGGGATTCTCTGTTTGTGGGGGAAGAAAATAAATTACGTTTTGATACATCGTGTTTGAGGTAGCCTTGCTTACGCTGGTGAAGATATAGAAAATAAGCAGGCAAAGTCATGGTCTTCCTATTAGAAGAGCAATCTGGCCTGGAAAAGCAGACACGGAAGACCACGGTGTTTAGAGGTGGCCAGTAGGTAAAAAAGCCTCCCAAGCGTGTGCTGGGTGAAAAGAAGTTTAAGGGGAATATTTGTGACCCCCTGTGTTTAGCGGTGGCATGAGGAATTGTAGCCAATAAAGGAAATGAGAAGGGGTTGCAAAGGAAAAAGAGGAAAACCGTGGAAGCAAAAAGAGCAGTGACATTCACGAAGAGAACAAATGCCAAATGCTGCTAAGATATCAGGTAAGTGTGAGGACTGAAGAGTGTCCTCTGGCTTCTGCATCAGGAATTATTATCAGTGTTAGAAAGGGCAGTCCCGGAGGAACAAAGGGACACAAGGCAGATTTCAGTGGATTAAAGCAACGAGCTGGAGGTGGCTGCTACTGTAGGCTACTCAGGAGGTCTGGCCACCACGTGAAGGGCAGGGACAAGGTAATAATGGCTACAAAAGATACAAGATGAATACCATTCTAATAAGGGGAGACTCTTGAGCATGTTTGTATATTGGTGGAAATTAGATAGCAGAAAAGAGGAAATTTAAAAACCTTCAAAAGAGAGGAGCTAATTGATGGAGAAAGGTGTGAAAAAAGACACACACATACACAAAAGGCAGGCTCTGGAGAAGAGATGCAATTAGACTTGCAAGAGTATAGAAAAAAAATTCTCTGTTTGGAGAAAAAAGACGTATAGAGAGAAAGGAGGGACGGTGGGGAGGAAGGAAGGAGGAGGGATACAGGAGGGAGGGAGAGGTCAAGGGGGACAGGTACAAGGTCAATGTTGCTGAGAATGGGAGGGGAGATGGTGGGAAAACGTCTAAGAGGAAACAGAAGGCTTGCAATGGGAAAGAAAGCGGCCAGGGACATGTGAGCTGCAAGTGACGTTTTTGTTCAGGGTTGTTCATCAGCCCAAGAGTGACTTGGTCTTGGGGGTGGGGGGCTGCTGCATTCTGTTGGGAGGGGGAACAGCAGGGACATTAAGAGCCTAGGGAGATGCAGGTGAAGTAGGTCATGGGGACCAAGCTGGACGGAGAAGTAGAAAAGCTTAAAGGAGTAATCTCAGGTGGCCTCGGCCTGCAGTGGCTTGAAGCAGGATTTCGGTTCCTCAGCCAGATATCGAAGTCAGCCCTGGCCCGTTGGCTTTGTAGAAATGAATTCCCACAAAGAGACTGTGCAAGTAAAGTGTTTATTAGGAGGAGAATGCATACATGTGAATAGACTCACAGGGGCGGGCTCAGAGAGAGAGTCGTGCCCTCATGGTTGTCAAATCCCTTACATGGGGCATTTCTTCCAGTTTCCTTTGGCCGGTCATCTTGCTTTGCCTGGTTCTGAGTCCGTATTTGGTTTATCTCAGGGTCCTCCCATGTGCACCTGCACATCACTTAGCCGAGATGGATTCTAGCAAAGAGGCCTATGGGCAGGTTGGCATCACCTACTATGAGGTGGCGCACCCTCCCTTTTGACCTCCGAGGAGCTTTTCTGCGCATGTGTAGTCGGGAAGGTCTCCTTGACCTCAAGAAGGAGAAATATGTGGTCTCTAATCTGGGCAGGGCTCAGCTTCTCCTCTTCATCTTGGAGTATCCATCCACAGGGGACAAACCCCAGCTGCTCAGCCTGGGGCCCATCTATCTCCTGCCTCAGGAGAAGTCTGGCAGACTGGGATCAATATAGAACAGACAGGACCGAAGGTCCCTCTGAGAAAATAGAGCCTAGGGGAAGAAAGTAAGGGCCTGAGAGGGAAGTAAGTACAGATAATAAAAGGTTCAGGGTGCGAATGCGGAAATAGAATAGAAGCAAACCCTACTGAAAATGGCAAAATGCAAGAGGTTGAGAGGGGAGTGGGAGATGCATGGATCACAAACAGCAGTGGCCAGGGCTGGAGAGGAGAGGACGGGGACTTCAAGTCAGCAAGAGACAGGCTCCCTACCCCTTCCACAGTGTATACACCACACGGTTTTATGTGTTCTTGTCTCCTGCGAGGACCTGGGACTTTCAGGATAGTTGTTTTTGCAATGTGATCATGTTCTATACTTTAGGAATTAATCGTGCCACATCTGTAGCCCTGCTCTTCCAGATCTCAACAGCTGGTTCTGAGACGAAAATGCAGACTGGATGGAAATTTCACATAAGTAGCAGACGAATGACCACTGGGCAAAGTGCCAGTACCAATCTCTTCTCTGAGATTAGCAGCTCGCAAAGGGTATCGTTTTAATTTTTAATTTCCCCCACAGAAATCACTCTGCAACTGCAGGAAAGTATGTGCAAGACTGTATAATGTCCCGCCCTATTTACCAAGCCCCTGAAGTCCCATGCTCTTGGGTAACAGCATCCTCTCTACCTGACTGTGAAACCAATGGTGGTGCTTTAAGTTTGCACCAGCTGATCATTCTGTGTGAGGGGATTACGACAAAGGGGCTGTGTCCTGTTTCTGATTCTGGTACAACCCCCAGGACTGTACAAATCTCCTTTCAGTCCTGTGGCCACAATGAGGAAGGATGTGGGGAGAGAAGGAGGAAGGATGGAGGGACATCAGAGGGAAACAGCAAAGCAAAACGTTAACAGAATTTATGAAGTAACAGAAATCATAAAATAAATTTGAAGATACACTGGAACAAAAATGGGCTATTTCATTCTATTTCTTTGCTATTTTTTGAGCCAGAGAACCACAGCCAAGCCCACTTGCCTAACTCGTCTACCCCACCTTTTCCAGATTCTTCCGCACATGGCAAAATATGCCTGTGGATTATGAAGGTTAAATACATCCAAATCTCCAAACCTATTCATATGAGAAGAAAAAAAAAAAGCATTCACCATCAGCCCCTTTCACTCACCCAAGGCATTCCTGTGAAAGTCTTCTCAATGGTTCTCAGATTTTCAAATTGTCTCCCATTCAATTCCCTTGAGCAGGTGTTTACTGAAAACTTCCGAGGTGCTCAGCATTAAAGAATACGGACTCCAGAGCCGAGATACATGGGTTAAAAGGTAGACGTTGCCTCTTTGACAAGTTAACTTAAAAAATCCCTTCTTCAGTTTCCTCACAAGAAAAACATGGAGAACAGTAACACTACATCCAAGATTGTTGTAAGTATACAATGACATGATATGTGGAGAGATCTTAGCACATGGCTTGGCTGACAGTAAGTGCTCAACCAATGCTTGGTATTATCATTAATCCTATCAAGTGTTTACAAAGTGTGTTATGTGAACATGCACCCCAGTGTTCATAGCAACACTATTTACAATAGCCAAAACATGGAAACAACCCAAGTATCCATCAACAGACAACTGATTTAATAAGAAGTGGTACATATATACAACGGAATATCACTCAGCCAGAAAAAAGAATAGGAAAAAAATTTCACAATTTGTAAGGAAACAAAAAAGACCCCGAATAGCCAAAGCAATCTTGAGAAAGAAAAACGGAGCTGGAGGAATCAGGCTCCCGGACTTCAGACTACACTACAAAGCTACAGTAATCAAGACAGTATGGTACTGGCACAAAAACAGAAATATAGATCAATGGAACAGGATAGAAAGCCCAGAGATAAACCCACATACATATGGTCACCTTATCTTTGATAAAGGAGGCGAGAATATACAGTGGAGAAAAGACAGCCTCTTCAATAAGTAGTGCTGGGAACACTGGACAGCTACATGTAAAAGAATGAAATTAGAACACTCCCTAACACCATACACAAAAATAAACTCAAAATAGATTAAAGACCTAAATGTAAGGCCAGACACTATGAAACTCTTAGAGGAAAACATAGGCAGAACATTCTATGACATAAATCACAGCAAGATCCTTTTGACCCACCTCTTAGAGAAATGGAAATAAAACCAAAAATAAACAAATGGGACGTAATGAAACTTCAAAGTTTTTGCACAGCAAAGGAAACCATAAACAAGACCAAAAGACAACCATCAGAATGGGAGAAAATATTTGCTAATGAAGCAACTGACAAAGGATTAATCTCCAAAATTTACAAGCAGCTCATGCAGCTCAATATCAAAACAACAAAAACCCAATCCAAAAATGGGCAGAAGACCTAAATAGACATTTCCCCAAAGAAGATATACAGATTGCCAACAAACACATGAAAGAATGCTCAACATCATTAATGATTAGAGAAATGCAAATCAAAACTACAATGAGATATCACCTCACACCGGTCAGAATGGCCATCATCAAAAAATCAACAAACAATAAAGGCTGGAGAGGGTGTGGAGAAAAGGGAACCCTCTTGCACTGTTGGTGGGAATGTAAATTGATAGAGTACTATGGAGAACAGTATGGACGTTCCTTAAAAAACTAAAAATAGAACTACCATACGACCCAGCAATCCCACTACTGGGCATATACCCTGAGAAAACCATAATTCAAAAAAAGTCACGTACCAAAATGTTCATTTCAGCACTATTTACAATAGCCAGGACATGGAAGTGTCCTTTGACAGATGAATGGATAAAGAAGATGTGGCACATATATACAATGGAATATTACTCAGCCATAAAAAGAAACGAAATTGAGTTATTTGTAGTGAGGTGGATGGACCTAGAGACAGTCATACAGAGTGAAGTAAGTCAGAAAGAGGAAAATAAATACCGTATGCTAACACATATATATGGAATCTAACAAAAATGGTCATGAAGAACCTAGGAGCAAGACGGGAATAAAGACACAGACCTACTAGAGAATGGACTTGAGGATACGGGGAGGGGGAAGGGTAAGCTGGGATGAAGTGAGAGAGTGGCATGGACATATATACACTACCAAATGTAAAATAGACAGCTAGTGGGAAGCAGCTGCATAGCACAGGGAGATCAGCTCATTGCTCTGTGACCACCTAGAGGGGTGGGATAGGGAGGGTGGGAGGGAGGGAGATGCAAGAGGAAAGAGATAAGGGGACATATGTATATGTATAGCTGATTCACTTTGTTATAAAGCAGAAACTAACACACCATTGTAAAGCAATTATACTTCAATAAAGATGTTAAAAAAACAATAATTAACAAATTAAAATTAAAAAAAAAAGAATGGAAATTGCCATTTGCAGCAAACATGGATGGACCGAGGGCTTTTCATATTGAGTGAAGTAAGTCAGACAGAGAAAAACAAATATTATATGATACCACTTATAAATGGAATTAAAAATAATACAAATGAATCTATATACAAAACAGAAAGAGACTCAGAGACATAGATAACTAACTTACAGTTACCAAAGGGGAAAGGGAGGGGGGTTAACTTAGAAGTACGGGATTAACAGACACAGACTATTATACATAAAACAATGAGCAATAAGGATTTACTGTACAGCACAGGGAACTATATTCAATATCTTGCAATGACCTATAATGGAAAATAATCTGAAAAAGTATTTATTTTTATATATATATATATATATACACACATATATATAAAATTGAATCACTTTGCTGTACACCTGAAACTAACACAATATGGTAAATCAACTATACAGTAAAAAAAAAGTGTACTATATGATACAATTCTTGCTTGCAGTCTTGCTTGGAGTGACAAGAGAATGACACAAGATAAGTGATAAAAACAGGCATAACGTACACTGAAATGTGTAAATAATCTGAATGAGAAACAACTGGTGTTAGCAGAGGTTTCATATGTGATTTGAACTCACAAGAAGTGGAAGGGTTTAGCTAAGTAAGAAGGAAAAAGAAGAACATGGCAGAAAGAAGATTTTAAAAAAATAAAGCATAAGACAGGAATGATTGTCTAAGACAGAGGGAAGAAAGGAGAACCAGATGGGCTCCGAGCATCATGCTGGAATTCAGGGAAATTGGATGGAAGGATTGGCATTCCAAAGCAATACTGCACGAACACTGAAATGTGACAACTCTGTCTTGGTGAGCGCAAGACACACCCTCTGACACATCAGAGAGGAAGTTTGGTGCTGTGCTTCCTTCTGTGAACTTTCTCCAGCCTCCCACCATGCCGTGAACTCCTGAGAAGACCATACCTTATTCTTCCTCAAAACCACAGCTCCTCGCTGTGATTGGCATGAAGGAAACATTCAATCATTTGTACAATTCAAAGAAATGGAGGGAAGAGGGGAGATAAAAAGAAGAAATAGAGGGAAGGAAAGAAGGGAGGAGAAAGACAATTTTCATTCTGGGTGTAGGTCAAGGTAACAACCAGCTCCAGGAATGGAGGGTACAATCCGGACGGGACAGCCCGCACTTTTCTATGGATATCCATGAGTTTTCCCTCTTTCAACTCACTATTTTCTCTGCTGATTGAGCTCGGGTTGCAAACTAAACTATCTGCTCTTGCTTCATTTTTGGTGACTGTCCCAAGGTATTCCGTTGAGATCAGCCCCAGTCCTAAGGAGGCAGGTCTGTGCACCAGCAGAATATTGTCTGCTACTTTTAATGTCGTCAAGGAGTTATGTGCTAAAAGACAAGCTAAAATAAGAGTGCAACTGAGCAATGAGATGAAAGCTGAGTGACTTCATGATGGGAAACAAATGTAGCAGAACAGACTTCCCCCTCTTTTCCTTTTTCTGTAAATATGAAATTTACTAACACTCCGACTTGCCGCAGATAGCTGCATAAGGCTTGAAATATATAAATAGTGGCTGTGAGCTCATCAAAGCTGAAGAGACGGGGTGAAAAATCGCAGAGGTTAATCACAGTTCCATCAGTAAGGATCACCGGCCGGAGATTGTGACTGGCTTCGGTGAAGAGGAATGGGTGCTTCTTTGGAAGAGACAGATTTCACCAGGTCATTCCAAGAGCAAAGTGGAGAGTGAGGAAACAGAAAAATCACTCCCCCGTGGAAGCCTTTCTGCCTCTTGTTTAGCAATGATGGAGTGGCCCCTTTAGGTTTGTGAAGAGGAAGGAGACAGACACGTTTATTCAACTTGTGATTACCTGTGCTTTGCATCTTTCCTATTTCAGAAGAGTTTCAGTTCTTTTCAAAACTCCACACACAAACCACCAGGGCTCCAAACCACAGAGCAGAGAGATTGTCAAGAGTCCTACCAAGGCAGCGGCGGGTGGGGTGGGGGTGGGGAACCAAACCTTCATCCTCACGTGTTTCTTTTTTGCTGTTGTTTTTTAAATAAAGCTGCAGTTGGCCTGGCACGATCTGATAAGTGTCTTATTATAAACTTGAACATCAACGGATGGTAGAAAAAAAAAAGATGAAACTTGCAACTAAAAAAAAAAAAGAAAGAAAAGACATAAAGAGAAAGATCTGAATGACTGGCAGTTCCCATTTCTTTACAAGTGTTAAATTTCAGTCCCCTGACACTACCACATGTTTCCTGTTCACAGATAATTTGTACAACATATTTTATCATTCAGTTTTAGACACAGTTGAAAGGCTTTTGCCTAAGGCTTGGAACACTTTGAAAACTGTATACCATTTGCAAGGTTTTCTTCTGCTTCACTGTGCAATTAGGTGACTGTCTTTCTACAGACATCGAATTTATCATTTATGGGATTGTGGGTGCATGTGTGTGTGTGTGCTTAAAACCAAGGTGAATTAGAAAATGAATGGGAATAACCTCCAGAGGAGGGATGGAGAAGCAAAACGGGGATTTCAGCTCGTGGAAAGACTGGAGCTCTCAAAAAGCAAGTGGGTTTTCTCTCTTAAAGAAGTTAGGTTCTAGAAGGTTTTAGTTCGAAACGTTGTTTACATATTTACTAGGCTCTGCTGTCTCCACGAGTAGTTAAATCCTGGTGTAACAATCCTAAAGAAATCCAGCCTCATTAATCTCTGTGAAAGCAATTGCAGGACCTTTGGTAGCCTCCCGCATCTTCTTTGCCCTGTCTTGCCTGCATCTCGCAGTTTGCCTGCGAAGCACTTATGTGCTCAGAGCTTCCCCTGGTGGAAGTTGCCCGCAAAAGGTGTTCCAGCCAAGGAGGGTGAATCTGGGACTGGCTCCCAAGAGCGGGCTCCATGGAGTATTCTGTCGCCCAAGAACAGAGAGTACATAATGTGACTGGGGGTTCTGATTGAATTTCCTATGCATTTCTGCGTTTTACATAACCCGAATTTTAAAGTCAGATTTGATAAAAGATAACTTATTCCCATCATTATGCCACTTTGTATTTTTCCACTGAATAATGCAAACGAAAAGAGGGAGCGAGGGAGCCTGATCCAACCCTCCCAGGAAGAGCTTGACTTTCCTGGAGGTTGAATTCCGCACCCATCATTATGCGGCAAGGCGGTTCTTCTCCAGTGTTTAAAAACACAGCAATAAAACGGTTGTGGAAGAGTCTGAGCAGTATTGACTCTCTTGCTGGGAGAGGATCTTTAGGCCTCCATACGCACTTTTAAATGTTTTTTCTCTTCTCTTCTTCAGACGGAGGCAACGTTTCCATGTTAATTTCACTTGTAACGTGTTTCTATAATATTTGTTAGCCTATACATCCTAGGTATATGTGTATGCTTTAGGTGATAAAGATTTTCAAGGCAGGTTTTTTATTTTTATTTTTTTAGAAGGATTTACAGAATTGAAAAGAGTCCATTAATAAATGTGGCCACTGTCAATAATGATGACGACGATGACAGATTTGAAATTCATGTCCGTAGTGGGAAAGAAGCAACAGAGTTTGAAATCTATTTAGAAAGTCTTCACAAACCTAAAGCAAAACTTAGCAGTAAACAGCAGGGGCTGGGGGGAGGGCAGAGAAACCCATTTGCTCCATCTGGTACTGTTACTGGTTTCAGGAGACACTATCGGTCAAATAACACTGACTTTTTGAAACAACTAATCATTAGATTTAAATAATTTTATAGTCCATATCACTCTGAATGCTAAGCAGGCTAGACATGCCAGAAACGTGTTCTGATGTAAATCTACTGAAATAATTGTAACACACTTTCTGCGATTATACGCTTATTACAGATACAAAAACAAAAAAAAAACCACACAATTATATTCAAAGATCAAGTCCACCTAACCGTTCAATGACCCTGTCGATTCAGAAATAGAAGCTGGACCACAGAGAGCTCACAGGTCCCGCATTCACAGAGGCTGTTTGACTCCCTTGCTTCTTTGACAAAACATTAAGGATAATGTAAAATGAAGCCACTTAGAGACGCTATTCTCTGTGAGTAACAGGAAAGGCCGATGAACCCTGCACAGACATTTGTTAGATTTATACATGTGCCCAGAGCCAAGACTGAGGGCTTTGGGTCAGTCAGAGTGTCACTGTAATCATAATTTACGGAAGGTCAGCAGCTGGCCCAAGCAGCAAAGACACCAGCGCTTGAAAGAGCCATCTGACTAAAGTGTCACTTTCCTTTTGAAACCCATCCAGGATATTTTGCAATGGCATAGGCTTTTGGACCCAAGAAATCAGGACAGTTTAAGTCATCATTTTATCAAAACCCTGCCATCCCTAGAGAGGACCTGCCTGCTGCCTGCTGGGCGCTGTGATCTCCCAGCAGGACCACTCACAGCGCTTTCCAGTTTCCAGAGGACAGGACACAATTCCTGCGCACGTGCACGAACCCTATTACCTTTCTAATCAGCTCAGCTCCTGAAGAGGCCCTGATAAGTGATTCTACTGTTCTTTACTAGCCAAGTGGGGATGAGGAAACACGTGGGGGGGGGGGTGTCTCTTTTTAAACTGTCACTTCCTTAACATATGGCCCAAGTAAGAGCAAATCCTGAGAGATGGGAAAACAACATCTCTTAAAGATCTGATCATCTAATCATATGGAGTTTGGAGAAAACCTTTAACCATGGCGGTTCAAAGATACCTACACCTAATAGGCAGCCTCCCCTATGCTGAGCTCAGGGGTGTACAGGAAGTGAGGACGAGCCTTCCCAGGCACGTGAGCAGCTGAATTCACTGTAAGAATTGCCCGGGAAATTGAGCCACCGTGGGCTGCGTTTAAAGTAGGACTTTCAGGATTCTGAGTTGAACTTCCTCTTGCCACTGCCTTCTGTAGGACCTTGGGCAAATCATTGAACCTGCAAGTGCCTCAGCTACCAGAGCAGCGCGATTCTTGGTCTAAGATGCAATTTCAGAACAGGAGCTCCATGTTAATTTTTCTTCCCTTCCCCTCACTCGATCTCATCTTGGCGGTGCTCTCATGGTGCTTTTCGACTGACCTGCCTGCCCGTAGTATGAGGAGGCCTCGTTGCTCACGCTGGAGGAATGTGCAGTGTGCACCTGGCTGGTTGGTGGCTCTCCTGACGCTGGGACAGGCCTGGGTCACCGCCCACGTACAGGTGTGCAGGCCTGAGCTCCTCGGCGGACTAGGCCCTGCTGCCCTCCCTGGATCACCAGGCAACTGACTGAAGGTCCTGGCGTCCACGATCATCTTACCCCGCACTGTGTGTCAGCCCTCGCGCTCTCCTGGCACACACAGAAACCAGTACCACCATACCTCCCACGTGCGGGGCAGCAGTAAAGCATCCTCCTTAAAAGCTCCACTTTGGTGGGAACAGCTCTGGGTTCAAAGCCTGCTGTTGCCCTTTACCAGGTACGGGACCTTCAGGTACCCTTTGAAAACCCTCATTGTCTCTGCTAGAGTTGGAGAGAGGAACAGCCCCAACCCTGAGAGTCCTGAGAATTAAATGATGTAACATACGTAAAGTGTCTGGCACATACGTGATACTCAGTTATCTCTGGCTGTTATATTTTTACATATGTCAATCATCCCTGTTTCTACAGGACTTGTGCCCTCAGATCTCAACCCTGTAGGGTCCTTGAGCGCAGGATTCTCCATCCTCCCCTGTATAGCTATGAAAATGCAGCAGTAATGCTGGAGAGGTAGCATGAGCGCTGGTCTCACAGTCTCCATTCGGTGCTCTTTCCCCCAAACCATAGGCCGCCTCTGCCCTACTGAGGCTCAGCACGTGGCGGTGAGCACATTCTCCACTCTTCTGCCCACCCCCATGGTCACACGGCTACTTGGGAGCTCAGGGTTCCATTTTATTCTTACGTTCAATGTCTACTAGTCAAAAAGCTTTTCTGTTTGGCTTGCTGCATTTGAGTTCAGTTGAACAAACTTCTACTGGGCTCAGAAATCTTGGCACCTGTGCCTTCCTGGGGGGTAAGGGACAAGAAAATGGCACGGCGACTACAAACAGCTGACTTAGGATCTCATAGCGAGTGGATAGCAATACGGGGATTCAGACCCAGGCCTGTCTGAATGAAGCCTGGTCACTACCTTGGAGTCAGTGGGAAGACAGGCAACATGCCTAGATGATTCTTGTAGGATATCGACTGCTAAGTACTGCAGGTGACACTGAAGTACAGAGAAGGGCCCTCAGCCCTGCCTGGTTTTACAGGGATGGCTTATGAGCTAAGACTTCGGTGGGTGCATGAGAGCGAGCTAGGCGAATAAGGAAGGGTGAGGCAGGAGAGGGCGTTCTGAGCAAGGTGAGGGAGGCACAGAACAGCATGGGGGATGGGGGGGCAGTGGACAGAGTTATCCACAGGCAGTATTGCTCGGTCAGAGGTTCTCAGACTTGGGCATGCATCAGAATCACTGGGCGGGCTTGTTAGAACACAGACTGCAGCTGGCTCTCGAGTTTCCTATTGAATGGGTCTTGACTGGGCCCAAGAATTTACATTTCTAACAAGAGACCACACTTTGAGAGCCCCTGGCCTGGGGCACAGAGGTGGTAAAGTCAGGCTGTAGAGGAGACAGGAGTGCCCTTACGTCCTCCCAAGTGGAGAAAAGCAGAAGGTCCCTGCTTCTCTCTTCGCATCCCCTCTTCTGGCAAGAGCTGGATGCCTCAGGCTTCCTTCTCTGGCCTGAGAGTGAGGATGGAAATTCCTCACAGGACCGATGCTCTGGGTTGAAGTCTTGGCATGACCTCCCCAGGTGTGCCATGCAGATCCAGCAGGTATGTGTCAGACTCATATTCATAAATCTTGATAAAGAATCTATGGACTAACAGCACACAGCTGCCTTATAATTGAGCAAGTGGAGAAGGTCCCTGAGCTATTCCAGGAAGTGGTGGCCTAGTGCCAGTTTGGTGCCATGGGGTGGTAACTGCACCCGCCAGAGACACAACCTAACCACCAAGTCTCAAGCACTCAGTGACGTGAACTCAAAGATGTCGAAAACATTTCAAGATCCTTCTAAGAATGCTATGTAGAGGGACTTCCCTGGTGGTCCAATGGGTGAGACTCCATGCTCCCAATGCAGGGGGCCTGGGTTTGATCCCTGGTCGGGGAACTAGATCCCACATGCATGCTGCAGCTAAGAGTCTGAATGCCGCAACTAAAGATCCTGTGTGCCACAACTAGGACCCGGTGGAAACAAAATAAATATTTAAAAAAAAAAAGAATGCTCTGTAGAAACCGGGTCTATTAATCTTAGCATCTTCCATTTCAGGTGCTGCTTTCAACCAGTTCACAGATTTTCCCTACATATTCTGCAACTATATTGGTTTAATAGTACTCAATTTGTGTATCATTTTGGGAAAGGATTTTATACACTGAATACTTGTTTATATTAAACTGTACTATTTTTTTCCCCAAATTTGAATTTTTCCAGCTAACAGAACTTAGCGGAGCTATGAAAATTAATAGTTTTTTCAATGAAAGTCTTCATCCAGTATCACACTATTTGTCAATTCTCATTGGCTGTCTGACAAAAATAATCCAACTTTTCCTTTCTTTGGAGTATTTCTTTGATTACCATTCTTGGACTTTATAAGAAAATGATTAATATGGTGACTTTTTTCCCATGGGAAATGCAATAACTCACACTGCATTGCACAGGAAGAAAAATAGAGAAATGGAGACACAAACTACCGAATGCTTTAATAAAAGTAGAACGCATGGGCTTCCCTGGTGGCGCAGTGGTTGAGAGTCCGCCTGCCGATGCAGGGGACACGGGTTCGTGCCCCGGTCCGGGAAGATCCCACATGCCGCGGAGCGGCTGGGCCCGTGAGCCATGGCTGCTCAGCCTGCGCGTCTGGAGCCTGTGCTCCACAATGGGAGAGGCCACAACAGTGAGAGGCCCGCGTACCACAAAAAAAAAAAAAAAAAAAGTAGAACCCAGTGGCCCTTATGTCCCTTTAAATGCTTCCAAAATCTCTAAAGTTCATTAGACGTCATGTCGAGTGGCTTGCATTTTGTAGTGCTATACCCTATGTGTCTTTAAATTCGGACTTAACACATTCAATGTATTTTAGGCTGAGAGTAAATTCAAACACTATGTTTCTTCTCACATTTTCTCAATATAATCCTTGTAAATGTGATCTTGCAGTGGGTACCTTTTACCTCTTGGTTGGCAGGTCAACATTAGTTGAATAATCATAAATAAATGTTTCCTGAGAACTCTTTTAAAGCATATAAAGCAAGAAGGGAGACAAACTGCTTCAAAAGTTATGAGGCACTGTCCTAGCTCATGAGTTTCAGGCTCATATCTTGTGTTTTTCAATATGATGTTTTGTCCTAGAAATTTCCCCCATGTCCAGGGAATGACTGACACAGTTCCAAGCAATAATGAGATACCTAAGGTGTTAGTAGAGAATGAGTGAGGTTTGGTGGGTAGAAAACACACTCAGCATCAGAAGATCCACCTCTGAGCTAAACATCACTCTTACCAGCTGTGCCCTAGACAACCCCTTCCAACTTTCCTCACCTCCAAAATGGAAATAACAGGAAAACAAACCTCGCAGGATATACATATTGCTAAGTAAAAAAGAAAGTGTATGCAAAGAAATTTTAAAAAGTAAAGCAATTTATAAATGTAACAGGTTATCAGACTTGCCCATGGTGTTAAAAATCCAATGGGCTTTACAAATTCAACACATTGGGCTTCCTTGGTGGCACAGTGGTTGAGAGTCTGCCTGCCAATGCAGGGGACACAGGTTCGAGCCCTGGTCTGGGAAGGTCCCACACGCCGCCGAGCAACTAGGCCCGTGAGCCACACTACTGAGCCTGCGCATCTGGAGCTTGTGCTCTGCAACAGGAGAGGCCGCAACAGTGAGAGGCCCGCGCACCGCGATGAAGAGTGGCCCGTGCTCGCCGCAACTAGAGAAAGCCCTCACGCAGAAACGAAGACCCAACACAGCCAAAATTAAATAAATAAATAAAAATTAAAAAAAAACAAAGAAATGCAACACATAGACTAATAGATACTGTTTTTGTTGTTGGACCAGAAAGGAAATTCTAAGTATGAATCCCCAGCTTTCTTTAGTCCCTTCCCTCCCTATTGCTAAATGGAGACCATCTCATCTTTGTGTGTCAAATGCAGCATATGTGAAAATACCTCACGATCATCTTTCACAGGAATTCTTTCCAAGTGAGAAAGCAAGTAATGGGGTCACGGGCTTTCTGGAGTAATACAACCCAGGTTTCCAGTGTGATTTTGATTAGCAAATTCTGTTCCCAGTCTTATGGTGTGTGGGTAAGCTGCAGTCTGTGATTTCATGCACATTCTAGAGGGAAAAGAAGGAAACTTAGAGATAGGTATTTTATAACTGTTCATAAGAAAGGATCCTGAAGTTCTCAAGGAGCCACTTAAGATAGCCCGCTGCTAGTCCACACTAGGGAACCAGTCGTAACGCAAATGACAAGTCGCGAATTAACAGACAGCGCGGTGCACGTTGGCGTCACTCACATCCCCCTCGTCCTTCTCTTCATTACCTATATGGTGAAAGGAGTAAAACGCAGGGGCACTGGTCTCTCCTGTTTCGGTTCTTAAAAAAATCCAATTCACACAATTTTCAGCCCAAGCCAAGCTTTCTTGTAGAAGATTTCAGTATATATTGAGAAACGCTTCTATTGTCCCCTCTCTCCTTTTCTGTGGTTTTCAAGTCCTGCACTAAAGTATTAACGAGCCTGAGAACATATACAAAGTATATATATTCCTACTATTAAATTTAGATGTTCTTGAGCCCAGATTACCTACTTTATCCCCAATGTCACCTGTTTACTAGAGGGCCTCTGTAATTCATATTGGCATTAACAAAAATAAGAAGTATGGGAATAAAAAGAAAAAAATTTTTTTTCAAGGAACTTTGATTTAATCCGAAGGCTTAAGCAAACTCCAATAACTAACAACTTCAGCTACTCCAAAATTAGATCTCATCTGTAAATCATTAGGGTAGTTTTTGGAGGAAAACCAGAAATTTTTATAATACCTTCTGATTTGGCAGACATCGCTCTGCCTATAAGTTAATTTGAGTGGTATTGCCATGGAGTTATTTGTGGCTGGACTGCATATAGCAGCAGAGGGAACAATTTATATTATCTTGGTGAATAAGAAAGAAATTTTCCATAGCAATGCTAGAACAACAAATTGGCTGATAATTAAGCTGGTCTGAATTCAGAGTGTCCACAAAGGTCTGGGATTCAGCACAGCCCAGTCTTTGTCTCATTTCTCTATAACGTCTAAGAGTTTTCTCCTAGGAGACTAATTTGGGAGCAGAATTTGGTGGATCTGGTTACAAAAAAGTACATCTCTGGCATATAAAATATTTTCAAGTGCTAATTCCAAAATGAATATATGAGACACGTAAAGAGAAGCTGAATAGAGGAAATGATGCCATGAATCTGTCTACAGTAAGAGGCTCTTTGAATAAAATCTCACATCCACACACAGACATGCACACACACGTGCACACTCACATTCGCACAGGTTAAAACCATGCACTCCAACCTCTGTGGGTGATCTATGAATTGCTAACACCCCAATAACGGGCAGAAGGAATTGCTTTCTCAACGTAGCAACTATTTGGAACAGCAAAGACCTAAGCTTTTTGGCCAGATAGGCCTGGCTTAAACATTAATTAACTGTTAAAGGCCAGCCAAGTCACCCAACCTCTGATCCTCAATTCTTTCCTCTGTAAACTGGGGGTAAAACACATACGCGATACACAATACCTCATGAAGACTTCATGAGGTAATGTCCAAGGAGCACCCCTAACCTCGTGGGTGGCACATGGTGGGATTCAGAAACTGGCGCATATCATTAGCAATGCCTGCAAACTTGACACATGTAATAGTGCACCCAATATCCCAGGGAAGAAAGAAGTTGAGAGAAGGGATAGAAGAATTCAGTTCTAACTCATGTAGAACAACTCAATCCAGAAGACAAGCCCAGAGTCTTTACCTTATTTCAAAATAACTGCCTACTTCTGTTTACCAGAGAGTAAATCTGATATTCTACCAAACTGTGAGTTACGTGCTATAGAAATTAAAATAATTCACTTTTACTCCACAGAATTCTGCAGTAAACTGGGTGGATACGGCAACTCAGCATCTTTAAGCTAAATATGGAAGTGTCCATCTCCAGGACCCCAAGCTAACAGAGAACTCTCACCTTTGTCTCTCTCTCCTTCACCTCTGGTGCCCCAGTGTGCAGACAAAATTTCAGATCTACCAAAGCCTTGGTGGCTGGCGTTGATCAGACATCCACCATGGTGAGCCTTCAACTGCACTGCTGCACTCCTGTACCCATGTCCGCATCCTGATGACTACTGCATTTTAGCTTATAATAGAAGTTCCTCGGCCCCATCTTAGAATTTCAGCCCTTTTCAATACTTTGTGCTGTGACTTTTTCTCTTCGCACCCTTTCTGTTCTTTTTATCAGTTTTAAAAATCATTAGAGGAGATAGCACTTCTGTATACTCTTCCTTGTGGTCCACCATAAAGAACCAGCATGCGAGCGCAGGGATATTGCTCGCTCTGACCCACTTCAGGACACTGTTGAGAACTCATTATAACAGTAGGACATTGTACTTTAATCACACTCAGGAAGTTTCATTTCATAGATGGAATGTTTGTTTCTATTTGGCTTCTCCATAATCTGTCATTTCACTGTATCTCACACAAAACAAACAAAAAAAAATTGTAGGGAGGAAAAAAGAGAAAATCTGGGGGTGGGGGGAAATGGAGACAGTTTTGCTACCTAGATTCCAACTCACTGAATTTGGAGAAAGATTTGCTCCCCTAAATTAACCAAGAGTAATGAGGACCACATATGTTAAAGTGCAAATTTCGTTCCTAATCCTTCCCTCTTTAAACATTTGAAATGCACTGGGTGGAAAAAGTGGCTCCGAGTTTGATGTATCATCTGCTACAGAGCAGAGTTCATGTTGCTTCGATGTTGCAGCCTGGTGTGTTTTATCTGGTCTACATCTGCCCATGGTTTTAATAATTCAGTTCGTTCTGAGTTTGGGGCATATGTGTTCATCAAGGTTCTCTTTTGTTCAAAGGGATTTTCTGTGACCCAAATCACAAGTTCTTCCTTTAACTGTGTCCTTCCAGTTCTGCAAAGGGGAAATCATATTTTTATCTATAAGGACCTCCCGCCAATTTTTTTTCTTCCCGTGGGTAGAAATAGAGGTAAATTATTTTATCTTCAAAATGTTTTCCTAATGTTTTAACATTATTGTGTCTGACGTCCTCAGGAGCATTTCTTAAAAGTGCATATTTCGCTTAAAATCATCTAAAATACAACTGCAATGGGCTATTACTCCTATTTAGTTTAAAGCCATGTTTAAACATCCATTCACTTTATTTCTCATCAAGGGACTCCAGGACCCTGATTTATTTTGCAGAACCACAATCCCAGGTTACTACTCTGCTTATACTATTTAGAAGAATCTCATGAGATTCTAGAACCTCCCAACAAGAAAATATAACATATTTGGGAAATTATGCTGATTGGCTGAATCTCCATGAAGGAGAATAAGAGTGTTGATAAGCATGAAAGTAAATGCTTCCTCCTTTCTGGTAGTTTCCATGAGGGTGTGTTGCCCCTAAACACCCTGGCCTTCTGCTTCACCCACAGCCCCTCCTCCTGGAGATGAAGTGAGTTACCTGACTCAAGACCGGAGACGAGCAAGCGGGTGCAGCCAGCTCGCCCTCCTTCCTTCCTGGAGCCAGGTCCCCACAGGAAGCATTATTCATTCTGCTGGGCTCTCCCCTGCCATCTGTTTACAGGAGCAGACCCCCAGCAGGGACCCACGCTGCCTGTGACCGCTGGACCTCAGGAGCGGCAAGCACACTTTGCTGCACACCCAAGCCCTGTACCCCCAAATCAGCTTTAGCAATGAGAAAGGAAATCGAATCACAGACCCCTGAGAGCCCTCTCCCTCAGAAAATGCCTCCCAAATCCAAACATGCACACACAGTCAGTGATGCGCTGGCTCTTTCTCATCTCACTTCCTTACTGCCCAGCAGACCAGCAAACCCCAGGTTTGGACCCAAAGGATGTCACCTGAGGTTATAGATGGTCCCAGCTTTTACAGTACTTCCCAGCACCTAACCTATATCCCTCCCTTTCTTGCTCCAGTAGTGAATGAAGTTAAGGTAAATAAAAAGCACAGTGCTCTCGGCATAGAATAACATTTGGCAAATTCACAATAATGAAACAATATGATAATGGGCATTAACACTTGAGTTCCCTAGGACTGTCAATGGGTGAGCTCATCCACATGGCTAAATATTCTGGAATTCAATGGGAAACCTGACAGCAGAAAGCCAGAGTTCAGATCCTGGCTCATCCTCTTCACTTGAGGGATCAGATAAAAGTTACTCCCTTCTTTAAGACATTTAATTAGAATTAAAATGGAGGAACAGGCTACAGTCTAGCCTACTGTAGAGATCAGATGAGCTAATAAAGCTGAAAGGATTTGTTACTATCAGTAATAGTCTAAATACTCAAGAACTAACACTTCAAGTTAATCAAACTTTATTTAGTTCATTATTATTTAAATTTGAATAAAAATAATTGGGCAACTTTTCAAATTTTTCTAATTATAAAACAAGAACATACTTATGGTAAGAAATTTAGAAAACAGAGAACAGCATAAGAAAGAAAATTAAAATCACTCCTAATTCTGCAATTCAGAAATATACTCTTAACATGGCAGGATCATTTTATCGAATTGTTTTCTGAGTATGGGACATCATATCAGTTCTTATCTGGCTTTATGTTTAAGGTGGCCCCATGGTTCTCAGCTGGAAGTGATTTTTGCCCCTTTCTCTTCCAGGGGCGTTTGGCAACGTCTAAAACTATTCTCTCTGTCATGTGTGTATTAATGAATAAAAGCAAGGAATTCTGCCTAAATATCCTACAATGTGCAGGACAGCCCACAATGAAGAATTTCTAGCCCCAAATGTCCACAGTGACCTAACCTCATATCACAAAGCGTCAGGGCAGCTTTCCCTACGCAAAACAGCCACTGTTATTTGATGCTGCACACAAACACCACGGGAGAAGTAATATTTAGAACAGCATTTAGAAAACTGAATGAAGAGGATACTTGTGAGTCTCCAACCGCAATCTGCACTCCATTGTTCCACTCCAAATCCGTGACGTCAATACAACATAATACAAGCGTAATTAGGAAACAACATTCCCAAACTGTTAGCCACTTTCGATTAGCTATTGATATAAGTCATTCTCCATTATATATCCCCAAATTATCTGATTGTATTAAAGATATTTATCCTGACATTTTCCTCCTATTATATGAAATGTCTAAGAGTAGACCAGAAATGATTTTCCTTCCCGGTTTACTCAAACTAAACAATAACCACTTCCACTTCCATCTCTTGTGTCCTCCTGTCCCCCACTCCCCACCTCCAGTCCTAAGCTGCAATCCACGTGGGCACTTTGGTTTCACATTCTTTTTCCAATTAGGTTGGAAATACCTGACAAAAGGGAATCAACCTAGGAATCAGAAAACCTGAATTCAGTTCTGTTTCTTATTGGTTACCATTAAATAGGTTCATTAATCTCACTTAGTGTCTTTTGTTTGGATATAATTTGACCTAATAGCTCCAAGAACCACCCTGATGACCTCAAACAGTTGCTGGGAAGAAACTCTTCAAAGAAAGTGTATCTTGAAATAGGTAACCAACAAGGACCTACTGGAGAGCACAGGCAGCTATGCTCAATAGCTTGTACTAGCCTATACTGGAAGAGAATGTAACAAAGGAATATATATTTATACATGTATAACTGAATCACTTTGCTGTACACCTGAAACTAACACAACGTTGTAAATCAACTATATTTCAATAAAAATTTTTAAAAAAGGAAAATGGGTCTTGAAGTCTTTGAAAATGTTGAGCCAACAGACAAAGTACACTAAAGTGAAAACAGTGCTTACAGCAGGCGGCGTGTAACGTGGCCCCGATGACCTGCATTTCCCAGGACTAGTGTCCTTGTAGTCCCCTCCCCTTGAGTGTGGGCCGGACATATTAATTCATGTCTAAGCATTAGAATATGTCAGGAGAGATGGAACATTAACAGTTGGTTATAAAAAGACAGTGGCTTCTGTCTTGGGTGCTCTCTCGGGTCACTTGCTCTGGGGGAAACCAGTTGTCCTGAGAAGTGGCCTTGTGCAGACATCCACAGGAGCCTTCCAGCTGCCACATGAGTGAGCGCTGAAGCAGAGTCTCCACCGTCTGAGCCTTGAGACCCTTGCAGTCCCAGGTAGCACCTTTGATTGCAATTAAATCTTCAGAGTAATTCAGTTGAATTTTGTTTTTAACAGTAAAATGAAGACAGATCCAAGGACTCAGGAGAAGAGATACAGAGGGGAGATTTTTTTTAAGTTCTATACTGAATTTTCTGGCTTAAGTCCCTGGAGATCTGATCACTGATCAATACCAAATACTGAACAGACAAGGTGAGGCATTTGGCACCCTTGAACAGAAGGCGACTCATTTCCTACTGGCATGGAACTTCTGAAATTTTCAAAAATGATGTAGGTTTGATGAAAGAGACGGCTTTTCGGCCTTTCTGCTACTCTGCATTAACATAGCACACTTGGTACAGTGCCTGTATACTTCAGTGATAAATGCATTCGTGCAGCTTTCCCAAACGCAGAAGGAAAGATAATTAAAATCAAACATCTCATCTCAGAGATGTGCGAAGATTAATAAAATGATCCCTGTAAAGGTCCCTGAGCTTTTGGAAAGAAGAATACACCATACAACATATTACTATGTAGTTTAATTTGTAGTGATGTGAGGCAGTTTATAAGCACTTTACATCAAATGAAAAACATAATTAGTCCTCCATTAATGCTTCAAAGGTCATTTTATATACAAGGCAATAAATGTAAAATTTGAGGATTTAATCATAAATTAATTTATTGCACAGCATATGTTATGTATATTAAGAGATATTTTAGAATTAACTAATTATAAAAGTGATAAAATAAGAACAATGCAGGTAAGCTACTTGATTTTCTTCAATTTAAAACTCGATAAAAAGGCTTTGAAGAATCCTTTACTGCTCTCTTTCTGTGTGAATTCCAAATTAAGGATAGGCTTCTGCAGATAAATACAGTTAAATGTGGAAAAGAACTTTCTTCAACTATGTTTTTGAACTTTCAATCTAGATGCAGTGGATGGGCTAGACTGGAGTAGAGAGAAGGTGTCGGTGAATAGATCAGTTAGGACTGATGCAAAAGTTCACAGAACAGGTCATAGGGTCTAGATTTTGATGGTGATGGTGAAAGTGGAAAGAATGGAGGCGAAAAAGAAATATTATTTAAGAATTGTCAGGCTTCCCTGGTGGTGCAGTGGTTAAGAGTCCGCCTGTCAATGCAAGGGACACGGGTTCAAGCCCTGGCCTGGGAAGATCCCACATGCCACGGAGCAACTAAGCCCTTGCGCCACAACTGCTAAGCCTGAGCTCTAGAGCCCACAAGCCACAACTACTGAGCCCACATGCCACAACTACTGAATCCCGCATGCCTAGAGCCCGTGCTCCATGACAAGAGAGGTCACCACAATGAGAAGCCCACACACAGCAACGAAGACCCAACACAGCCAAAAATAAATAAATAAATTTAATAAAAAAAAAAAAAAGAATTGTCAGGTCTTGTAACTAACAGTACAAAACAGAAAGCGGTCCTTCTGCTCTAAAGAAACTGCCAGTATGAAGACATGGAAGAGTACTGAGTCCATTCCAGCTGCTGTGACAGAACTCTACAGACTGCTGTCTTATTTCTCCCAGTCTGGAGACTAAATCCAGGATTATGGCACCAGCAGACTGGGTATTTAGTGAGGGCTTCTTGGTTCATAGATGGGGCCTTCTTCCTGTGTCCTCACAAGGCGGAAGGGGCTAGATAGCTCTGTAGCACCTTTCTGTGATGGCACTAATACCACGCAATAGGGCCATGGAAGAGAAAACTACAGGCCCAAAATGGCGTCACTTGTGCTAAATCCCATGATACCAAACCCAGAGGCCATATTCAACTTAACTGCAGTTTCGACCTTCCTAAGAAATGTAACCTTAATCAACCAGTCTGGAATTTTCTGGTCAGCAAGGGTCACGTAGGCCCTCTCCACACTCCTTCCTTTAAAAACCATCCATTTTGGACAACCCCTCACAACACTCTTGTATTATACTTGCTAAACGGGGTGATGCTCGATTCATGAGCTGCCTAATAAAGTCAGTTAGACCTTCAAATTTACTCGGTTCAATTTTGTCTTTTAACAGACTGATGGCAGCAACAAGATCTGAAGTGAACTTCCGACGGCCTTCAGGGAAAAAACAGGAAATACAGCCGTGCCTCCCACAAACCCCATTTTGAGTTCATTGTCTTTCTCGCTGTTTCCAAGGGTCTTTGGTGACCCTTTGGTTCTGTTGGTTGAGCTCTGCTCTCTTTGCATCCAAGCTCCCGCTCTAATTGTCTTTTCAGACCACAATTCTCAGGTTTCTGAGTGGGAAACTCCAGCCCTCAGCTCTGTGCCTGGATTCCATGTTGGAAACTGCTGACAGTTTAGTTTACACCTCTCCATTTGTTTGAAATCAGTCTGCAGTCCATATTCTGTGAGGTCTGCTGGTTCAACCCTTTCTTCCAGTTCAAAGTACCATGGGAATTATTGGCGTATACCAGCCAGGGTTGGATTTGGTTCTGATGTAAAAGCCTGACTGGGTCTGGGATCAGACTGGGTCTAATTTGAGCTGGACTGGGTCAGTGGGAGGCCTCAGGTGAATATTAAATAAAGGCTACTTACTAATGGGAAGAAAAAAAAAAAAAAAAAAGAGCCACAAACATTGGTGGGGACTGACCGAGCACTGAAAGGCTGTTAGAGCACTCACCACCTCCCAATTCTGCAGCAAGTCCCTCTTAGGTATTATTTTGGCTCCCAAAACCCCAAAGGCCTAGATAAAAGAAATGGGTTATTTATATCCAAAGAGTTGAGCATGTCACCTACCAGCACACCTGCTTATTTTATGTTTAAGAATTATAGTCCCCGAAGCTGCAGATATTTAGCAAAATGGCAAAGATTTACTAAAAACAACCTAGAATTGCAAAGGCCATTATGAGGAATGTTCCAAATAGATAAGACAATATATAAAGTACGCTTAAAAACGAGGGCTCCCATATTAAACAGAGTGAACACCTATTGCAATTAGTATGCAGAAGACTCCAAACGTTTTCAAAATTCCAAGATAACTTCATTGAAAGACTTGTTGCGAAGGCTAATGAAAAATTAAAAGCACAAAAGTATCTAAAACAACACCTGATCCTCCCACATCTAACCCTCCTAGGGGTTCATTATCAAAACAGTGGCCCAGAAATTGATGTCTCCAATCGTAATTACCTAGGACACTGGAAAAACTATTGTCCTCAAAGCCCCTATGCAAACTCGTCAATATTAACTTAAATGCCCACACATGGGCCCCTCCTGGAGCAGATGAAATTCTTAAGGATTTTCTAGTAAACTGATACATTATTCCCTTAAACAGCCAAGAGGAAACTAAAATTAAATTTTATGGGGTTATTCAATACTGCCCAAAATATTTATTGTTTGCCCTGGCTAAAACCTGACAAAATATTTGAAAGGATTTAATAACTCTATGATCAGAAAGTTGGCCAAATTGGAAACTGATATTCAGGGCCTGATAGGAATCTGTTAGGCCTTCTGAAATGTACCCAGAGGAAAAGAAACTTTCCAAAAATAGGTGGATGGGTGTGTCAGTCCTTTTTGTCAATTCCAAAACCTCCCCTATTTATCTCAAAATACTTGTAGGTATTGGGGTAGTAAAGATAGAATTGTCCTCCAAATATACCCCCAAATTTTCTTGTGGAGATACCTTTTCTGGCCCTTTGTGATGTCGATTTACTACCCCCTTTTGCTCTAGAACCTAAAAGCCATTCTTTCATGCAAATATTTTCATCAGGAAAATAAAGAAAGAGAGAGAGGAAGTATTTGGAAACTGGGCTAATGAGAAATCTTACAAATCTTCTACAGAAACATCTGTCTGCATCTGTCTATATGTTGTGTGTGTGTCCACATAGGTATGTCATAATGGGAGATATTTTTCTACCAGCGGATGGTATTGCCAAAGTTAATTTGTAAAAGAGCTCTATTTAGTTGGTTTGAAGACAAGCTTTTAAGGATTAGGCATTCTAAAGTAATCAATAATATAACAGAAACTAACCCAATGCTTTTCAAGTTCACGTAAATAAAAGCTAGTTGACGTTTACTAGTTTAATTAAAACAGGCTTGTCCTTAAAGTTATCAACATTGAATATAACGCAGATAAACAACTTTCATTCTACCTCAGTTTATTAGTCTAAGAAGTTATGTTACCTCTGTTACAAAATTTGTCAGCCAAAATAACTTAGAATGATGGCTGATTTTGTCTAATGTTTCAAGCAGTTTTCCTGGGTAATCTAAATATAACCGTTAAGGGCAAGTAAGTAAAATCAATGAAAGTAGGACAAAAAGATTTTTCCAGTGAACTTTCCAAATAAGTTTCCTAAATCTTTTCGGCAACCTGAAACCTTAAAGTTTTGCTAAGATTAAGTTAAATGATGAAAATTTATTAAATATCCAGATCATTTCCAAATACTATAAAATAGTGAAGCATTAATTACTGAACACAGGTTGACCTACTTTCATTGCAGAGAAACTAAAGATAAAATTGGTTCTACTAGTAAACATGTTTTAGGCCACAGTGAAAACCATATTTCTAAAAATTCAGAGTCAAGTAAGTCAGAAAAAGAAAAACAAATATAGTATAATATCGCATATATAGAGACTCTAGAAAAATGGTACAGATGACCTTATTTGCAAAGCAAAAATAGAGACACAGACGTAGAGAACAAATGTATGGATGCCAAAGGGGGAACGGGGGGTTGGATTGGGAGATTGGGATTAACATGCCTACACTACTATGTATAAAATAGATAACTAATGAGAACCTACTCGAGAGCACAGGGAACTCTACTCAGTGCTCTGTGGTGACCTAAATGGGAAGGAAATCCAAAAGAAGGGGATACATGTATGCATACAGTTGATTCACTTTGCTGTACAGCAGAAACTAACACAGAACTGTGGAGCAACTACACTCCAATAAAAATTAATTTTAAAAAAGTATTTGTAAATTTGCCAAACCACAGAATGCTAATGTAAAAGACAGTACATAACTGCTTACCTCTTCATTTTCACTAGAAATTAAAGGTTTCTAAGGGATGAAAATTCTAGCATAGGTAACTGAAGTTACTAGAAATAATAAGGGAAACAAGCAAGATAAGTAGGATGTGTTTTGGGGTAAGAAAAGGTATGAAGAATGAGATGCATTTTTGCTAGGGGAAATGAGAATATTTTTGTCTAAACTGGAAATTCTAGTTATTAAGGACAGATTTCCCTTGTGTAGTCAAGTTGATTAAAATTTGGATTACTAGTGTAAGTGTTTTAAAAATTAAGCTCTAGTATCAAGAGTTTACTTATGTAAAACTAGAATTTAATTTTCTTTCATCTGCTAAATAGACAAGTAGTCTATTTCGTATTGATCTGTGATCTTAGTTAGTCAAGTGTCTAAACCTTTTGATACCTTTGACAAACTTCCCTGGAAATCAAATTCTAAAAGTGAAGTCTTTTGACCTCAACTAGCTTTGGAGTTTTCCAGATGGTCCCTGAAATATTTCAAAAGATTTCTTCTCTCTCCTTATAAAAGGAGAGATATTAAGCTAATTAGTTTCATTTGGTTTTTATCCATAAATTGCATGGGAAGCATTGTCAAATAAGTGATGCTAAACCTTTTTGATTAAATTTGTCTAAATCTATGTTAATAATACAAATACTCTAGAAATTGTGTGAGATTCCAAGAATCTGATATGTCCTGGTACAATTTTACCACTTGTAATTCTAGTTTTTATCTTAAAATATTGTATGACATGCTCTGGGACCCCAATAAGAAATGGGCAACAAGTAAACAAACTTCTTACTGTTGTTCTCTCACCTTCTGAAATTGGTGTCATCAAAACTGAGAGCTACACTAAAAGCTTTGAACCTGACTATCATGGGTACCCTGGCTGACTTTCAGGCAACAGCAGCAGCAACTGAATCTGTAAAGATTGAGGCACATGTGGATGACATCCATTCTGCTTCTGCAAACAATGGTCCCTCAATGCCAGATTTCTGCCATCCTGACGTCTTTGTAATGTGGCAACAAATCTGCTCTTGAATCAGAGAAGTTAAGATGGGTAAACAATGGCTGTAAGTTAAAGGAACAGTCAGGGTTATGGGAAACCCAAGATGGCCACTTGGTTCTTCCTGGCTTCCTGGCAGACCTGATTTTTGTTTTCTGCAATCCTTCACCCATGGCAGTGCATTTAAGAAAAACTAACTTTGTCCCTAGAGCCCTCAGACCTCGCCCCTCTGGACCCTTTGAACACCTGCAGCTTCAAATGTTCATTCCACTGCCACTTAGTATGGGTTATCAATATGCTCTTGTTAACGTGTGTATGCATGTTTTCCAGATGGGTTGAAGCCTTCCCCTGTTGCAAGACTGATGCCCTTACAGTGGCAAGGACACTGTTAGAAAATGTGTTTCTCATTGGGCGTATATCTTCCACCATCTCCAGTGATCAAGGCACCCACTTCACTGGGCCAATCATATGAGCCTTAACAAAAACCTTGCAAACTTCTTGGAGTTATATCCCTCTCACCCTCAATCATCAAACAAGGTTGAGAGAACTAATGGAAAAACTGGACTCAAGGGCTCCCCTGGTGGCGCAGTGGTTGGGAGTCCGCCTGCTGATGCAGGGGACGCGGGTTCGTGCCCCGGTCCAGGAAGATCCCACATGCCGCGGAGCTGCTGGGCCCATGAGCCATGGCCGCTGGGCCTGCGCATCCGGAGCCTGTGCTCCGCAATGGGAGGGGCCACAACAGTGAGAGGTCCGCATACCGCAAAAAAAAAAAAAAAAAAAAAACTGGACTCAAGCAGAATGAGAATTAATAACAAGGGACTGAATGAACTGACGAGGATGACTATAATGTTACAACTCTGTGTTTGAAATATTGCTGGTTCTTTAATATTTTTTTTCAGATTTAAAGAAATCTTTTCTCTTAAGCTATCAACAATTTGGTAAGATATACCCTTGAGAATAAAGATAAAACATTTACTTATTCTTCCTACCTGATCCTCCAGAATGCAGAAATTCTCAGTGAGTATTCTTATTTCCATGACAGTATATTTGTTGCATAAGTTCAATGAGAATCTGTTCTCCTTGTAGCAGGACACAGTTAGAAACATCGGCTATATTACTAAGGATTTGACTGAAATGTCATGTTTGAGAGAAATATGCAGACTCAGATATGACCAGTCAAGGAAGTGCCTGGAAAAATCAACCTGGCACCTTGTTTACAAAGTTCCAGCAAAGCAGTCTTAGAAAAAGAACTGATACGGTCAGTCATTATCCAATTGTCTTTGAGGTTTTGTTATACACCTGTAAATTGAACTGGATCATACATTCTTCTATAGTTTCCTCAAATATCTGGCTAGGACTCACCAAACTAACGTTTCCAATTTTCTCCCACCCTTCCTGTTTGGAATCACTAGGAATGAAGGCAGCCCTTAAGCCCCCGTGGAAGGGACCTCACAAAGTGCCCCTGACAACTGACACTGCTGAAAAGCCAGAGGGCATTCAGACTTGGGTACATACCTCACAGCAAGGAGGACCCCACCTGGTATCTGATACTGTACAAATGCTGGAGATCTCGGAATCAAACGCATGACTTCATACTCAAACCTGAAAACCCTTCTTCTTGTCTCTCCTTTATTCTGACATGTAACACCCTCTCTTCACCCCACTTTCCAATGGTTAACTAGATCAGATAAGTCCCCACTCACTAAGAAATCTCACCAGCAACACCCACCTTTGTGAGGCATTTAGGATAACTCTTTATTTTAGGCTATGAAATTCTCGTCGCACATGTGCTAAAAACCCGACTGATCCCTGGCTTAAACGAGTAAATGCAGCAATCCCTGTGAATAAATCTATTCCCTGGCTAGGAACAGACACAAGCGGGAATATGATCAGAAACCTCTCTTTAACTCTTGGAGACACTGCAGATTCCATTGCGAAAACACTAACTACCCAACAGAAATCATTAGACTTTCTGGCCAAGATTGTTCTTGTTAATAAGATAGCCCTGTATCATCTTTTAGCTGAGTTAGGAGGTACGTGTCCTACGGCCAACACCATCTGCTCTACCTGGATTCACATTTCTGAGGAAAACTGCAAGTGACATCAGATCACTGAGCAAACCACTTGGTTTAAAGGGGTGACTCCTTCAACGGGGTCTCCCTTTGATTGGTTTGGGTCTTGGGGACCATGGCTCTGAAGACCACTCCAAACATTGAGAATTTTTCTGCTAATTATAATCATAATAACCTCCCAGTGCACTGTATTCTCTCAAAAGTATGTTCACAGCCCACTAACCACCAGACAAATTGTCTCCCTAAGATGGGAACATTGGAAAAGGAACGAAGAGAATGACTTAAAATTTGTGAACCCGGAACTGTGGATAGTACAGAGACTAAACAAAAAGCTCATGCCACAGTTCACACCATGGATCAACTAAACCGTAAAGCAGTAGCTGAGAGGGACACTAATGCCTTAATTTTTTATCACATCTCTCCATTAAGCTAAGAGTCTAATCAAAAGGGGGGACTTGTTAAAGAGAAAGGGAAATCACGGGACCAAAATGGTGTCACTTGTGCTAAAGCCCATCAGTCCAAACGTAGACTTAACACCTGACTTAACTGCAGTTTCCACCTGCCCCAGAAATGTAAACAAACAAAGCTGGAATTTTCTGGTCAGCACCAGTGAGGTTACCTGCCATGTGGGCCCTCTCCATCCCTAGAGGAAGAATAAGAAATCTGCATGATAACAACCTCTGACCTCCCCTTCCCCACAAAAAAGAAGATGTTCTGGCCTCAAAATAATTTTTTTTTTTTTTTTTGCTAGTAGCTCCCTTGTCTTCCTTCCTTCCCATAAAAACTTGCCATATTGTACAATCCCTTGGAGCACCCTTCCACTTGCTAGACGGGATGCTGCTTGATTCATGCACTGCCTAATAAAGAAAATTAGATCTTCAAACTCACGCAGTTAAATTTTGTTCTTTAACAGGGCTCTACCCTTATGACCTAATCACCTGCCAAAGGCTCCACCTCTACCTCACACGAGGCATCGGGTTTCAACATAGGAATTTTGGAGGGACTAATAGAATTGGACCATAGCATCCCACCCCTGCCCCTCCCCCCAGTTCATGTTCTTCTCATATGTCATCAACTCAAGAGTCCAAATCCAAGGTCTCATAAATATCATCTACATAAGATGTGGGTGAGACTCCAGCTATGAACCTATAAAATCAAATATGTCACGTGCTTCCAAAATACAGTGATGGGACAGACATAGGAGAGACATCCCCATTCCAAAGGGGAGAAAGAGAAAAGAAAAATGAGTAATAGGTCTAAGGTAACTCCAAAATCTAATGGAGCGAACACTAAACCTAAGTCTTGAGAACAATCCTCCTCGACTTCCAGACCCAGTAGGGCAGGAGCTGGGCCCCCAAGGCTCAGGGCAGTCCTGCCCTCATGATTTTGCTGGGTGCACACTACACAGCCGCAGTCCTGCAGGTGAGTGCCCGCATCACTCCCAGACTAGAATCGCATGCCACGGCCTCTACAGGCTGGGCGGGGGTTGGCCCTGCCCCCATGGCCCTGCTGGGCATTGCCCCAGTGGAGGCTCTCTGCAGTGGTCATACGCCCACAGCAGCCCTCTTCCTGGGGTGCATACCAGGCAGCAGCCCTGCCAGCTGCGTCAACCCTGGGTGGCTCCAGGCTGCTCCATCCTTTAAAATCTAGGTGGGGCAGCCAAGCCCCCTGTGCCTTGCTGGACTTGGTGCATGCCCGCTGGGGGCTGCTGGAGCCATACCTGGGGCAGCCTGCAAAGTGAGGAGATGTCCACAGCAGCAGCTTCTCCTTTGAAATTGCTCTGACTCCCAGGCCCATGCACTCAGGGCCTGAGATGAGAGGCGCATGATCTCCAAACTGTCTGGGACAACTGGTCCCGGTTTTCATTTAGACGGATGACTAATCTTCCCACCGTCTTGATGAAGAGCTCCTGGTTTCTGTTGAGATGGCCAAACCATGCCAGTATCCTTATCAAATTCGGCCAAACCCTTTCTATTCTCTCCCAAAGGAGCTTCTCCATTCCCTTCCATATGAATAGGCTGATAATCTTCCAAACTCAAATTCTGCTTCCTTTCTGATGAACAATTGCATCTTTTTTCTCTCTTCTCATATTTGACTATAAGGATTCACGAGAGGCCAACATTTTGCTTAAATATTTCCTCAGCCGAATAGCCAACCTCATCGCTCACAAGTTCTTCTTTCCACAAAACACTAAGACATGAGCAAAATTCAGCCTTTCTACTTTATAAAAAGGATCACCTTTCCTTCAGTTTCTAATGACATATTTCTCGTTTCTGTCTAAGACCTCGTCAAAATGGCCTTTACCACCAAATTTCTACCAACATGCTGTTCATGACCGCTTAGATATTCTCTAAGAAGATGGTGGCTGTTTCTAGCTCCAAACTCTTCCAGCCTCTACCCAGTACCTGATTCCAAAGCTGCTTCTACATTTTCAGGTGTGCAGCACCTCTACTTCTTGATACCAATTTTCTGTACTAATCAGGGTTCTCCAGAGAAGCAGAACCAATAGGAGATCTATCTATCTATCTATCTATCTAGATATATATCTTGACTTAAAAAAAAATGCACAACGTAAGAGCTGTGAGTTGAGTTTATTCAGTGTCTTACTGAGGACTAGAGCCCGGGAGATAGCATTTCAGATGGCTCTGAGAAAGTGATCCAAAGAGGTAAGGAGGGAGGTCAGTATATATATGATTTTTGTGACGAGGGTACAGGCAATCATACACACATCTCAGTATAAGGTTGCCGCTAGCCATGAGGAACAGATATCCTAGTTCATGGGTTTAGTGCTTTTCTAAGTATGGGAAGATGCAAGAATCCAGGTTTACAAAAAATTTCTCCTGTGGGCTTCCCTGGTGGCGGAGTGGTTGAGAGTCCTCCTGCTGATACAGGGGACACGGGTTCGTGCCCTGGTCCGGGAAGATCCCACATGCCGCGGAGCGGCTGGGCCCGTGAGTCATGGCCGCTGAGCCTGCGCGTCTGGAGCCTGTGCTCCACAGCGGGAGAGGCCACGACAGTGAGAGGCCCAGGTACTGCAAAAAAAAAAAAAAATTTCTCCTGAAAATATCTAACTATCCAGAGGCCTGTTCTGACAATCCTCCTAGAGCACAGAGTGCCTCATTCCTGATCTCTGTCCTGAATTCCTTTCAGGATGTGTTGACTGTCAGCAACTGCAGTAGCTAATGACTTAATTCTTATAGAACTGAGTTTCTGGCAATATATAAGAGGAGACTAATTACAGAAATTGGCTTAGGTGGTTCCACAGGCAGAGAAGTCCTATGAGCTACATCTGCAAGCTAGAGAACCAGGAAAGCCGGGAATTCAGTATGAGCCCGCAGCCCTGAGCACTGAGGGGCTGGTAGTATAAGTCAGGATCTGAGTCTGAAAGCCTGAGAACTGGGAGTGCTGATGTCCAAGGGCAGGAGAAGATGGATGGTTCAACTCCAGGAGACACAGAGAGAATTAGCCCTTCTTCTGCCTTTTGGTTCTATTCAGGCCATCAGTGGACTGACCCGCCCATACTGGGGAGGACAATCTTGTTTACTCACTTCACCAATTCAAATGCTAATCTCTTCAGAAAATACCCTCAAATACACACCTAGACATAATGTTTTACCAACTATCTGGGCGTCTCTTACCCACTCAAGTTGACCCATATAATTAGGCATCACAAATGCCATCCAAAGGGCTTTCTGTGATGATGGAAGTGTCCCACACCTGCACTGTCCAATGTGGTAGCTACTAGACACAAGTGACTACTGAGCCCTTGAAATGTGGCTACTGCACCTGAGGGGGCTGAACTTTCCATTACATTTTATTTCAATTAATTGTAATTAAAATTAAAAAGTCCCTTGTGGCTAATGGCTACCATACTGGTCAGTGCAAATCAAGAAGAATTAATAGCATCAAAAGGGCCATTCGTAGGAAAAGGGAAGGCAGAGACAAGAGTTTGCTTGGGAAAAAGTAGGGGGCACCGATCATGCATTAGTATATCCCATAAGAAAAGAGCACATCGTAACATCATGTGGTGAAAAAGTAGGATAAGAACTACAAGCCATCCTTTAAAAAATGTAAAATCCCTGTTATTCTTAGTGCCCTTCAGGGTTCACTCTTTGCAGTCTCTTTTTCTCTGTAAGTACCATTCTCCTCCTACACATTCCATTCACACCACGTATTGACAGCCTAACACACTACCCAGGAGGTCATGTGAGCGAGGAAAAATTCAGCCCTTGTAAAAGCAAGCAGATACTAAAATATCAGGGGCAGAATTTCGTGGAGTACATCTATCCCACTTCCTTGAGGTCATCATACTGATGCTTATTAAAGGCACGTGATTTCATTATGTGAGCACTGAACAGTCCACGATACAGTCAGAGTTGATGTATGGAATAAAATTCAGAGAACAGTAATAAAGGCTTTTCACAATTGCAATAATAACTCATAAAGGAACAGATATCTGGTGCAAGAAATGTTTCAGGTTACAGCTGCTAACTTAACAGAATATGAGTATATCATGCTTCTCTTCCCCGTTTTCAGATTTCCAAAACTTCCCTGAGGTTATGTATAATTAAACAGCTTACTATCTACTGGAAGTTCGCATTTTTTGTTTTACTTTAGCTACTTTCCAAGGGATAAATAAAATGTGGTTCTGTATTATATTTGAAACTGCAAATACTATGCATAATAAAAATTAATGTGAATAATGGGAACGTTTCAGGTTTTTTTTTTTTTTAATCTCAATGGATTTTTTAAAAGGTACAAAGTATTAGATCTGTGTACTCGGTAACAATTTATTTATACTATAGGTATGTTTGTACACAAGTTGATTACTTCTGTGTTTATTGCTTTTGATCAGCAAACAGCTTTCAGAAACAGGTATACTTTAGCAGTGTGCTGTTATACGTAAGCATAATAATGAAACAGTTTACCAAGTTCACCCCAAAAGGTATGAGCTTTCATCTTATATATGATTAGGGCTTTATCATGACATGATGTTACAGTATAAGGCCCTTCCCAGCTTTAATATTCTATGAGCCTATAGTGTTCAAAATGTGAGAACGCCACACTTTGCACATTAGACTGTTTTTCAGGTCACAGTTTCAAAAACAAAAAAGTCTGTTAGATGGGTTTCTACGCTCTTCATGGTGGTGATGTAGAGGCAGGATGGGTTCAATTCATCCTGTGCTCCCATGAGGATATATCCCAGTAACACAGTTGTTTTCATACTATGTTATTATCCAGGCTGCAGGGAGATAGGGGAACACACTGCAGGTAGGTCTCCAAGCTTCTCAGCTTTTGCCTCAACCTAAACAGCTTGGTTTTTAATGTTTTAGCTATTGACATTCCTGGTAAGGTTTTGTTTTAAAAGTGGTTCTGTTATTAAAACCAAAGAACAAAAAGGAACACAATATTGCAAACACACACACTCACTATACACATACAGACGTGTATGCTCACTCAGCATGCATCTGTGATGACTTTTTCCCCATCTGTCCCTCCAGATCCACTAGTCTGCCCATCTGACGCTGCCCTGTGCTCCAGGAGGCTGACCTGTAGGGACAAGTCATGAGTTGCCCTGTGCACTGTCCCCTGGCTCCCGTGGAGGTTTAGGCAACAGGAGGCCCATTAAGGAGCCTCCGGAGCAGGAGAGGTGGAAATTAGATGTTTCTTTCTCCTCTCTCACCAAGGAGTCCGGGGGGATGGCTGTGTCCCTCGAGTAGTCTACTCCCCAGAATTGCCCTCTCCGAGGCCACTGGCCACTCACGTCAGGACTGTGCACTACCCTTTCTAATCCCCTAAACCCTGCCCAGAACTCTGTGAAGAGTATTTCATTAGACTCTCCTCAAGTGACCCAGGCCGAGAGTGCCATTTGTTTCTCGCTGGGACCCCAAGTAATACACACTTACTTCTGCACACACATCTTCATGTGCACACATGAGTGTACACACACGCATACACACGCACACACAGAGAAAACTCCCACCTCCATGCAAACTACCACAACATCAACATCACCGTAAACAAAGGAAAGAGAAGATGCTCATCTTTCCCATTTGTAATTTCTCTAAATGGATATTTTTCCTGGAATTACATAGAAAATTCACTTCTAAAGAGATGCAGTGCTTTTTAATATTAGAATAAAAGTTTATTCAATTCTTCAGTTTTTGAAAAGTCCTCTTTATTGTAATTTGAACTGGGCAAACCCTTCAAATCCGCAACTACACTTCTAGTAAAATATCCTTTGAAAATGTGCGAGCGCACATCAATGTATGCTTAAGGGTGTATATAACAGGGGAAGAGCAGCATTATATAAAATTTTTTAAATTGGGAAAATCCTTAATGGCAATCCTTAGGGAACCAAATTTTGGTATGTTTACACTATGTAATACTATGGAGAGAATATAAAGAATAAGAATAGGATGTGAAATGGAAAGAGGTTGCAACAAGTTGAATTACTGACAATACATATAGTATTATTCCTATTTATAAAATGATTACACACCTCCGGGTATATTTATACATGCTAAGTCATGTGGGTGGTTCTGGAAGGTGTTTTGCGTGGTTGTCTCTGGAGAGAAAAGGTGGACAGTGGAGGCGGGGTGGCAGGTGGCAGATGGGGACTGTATTCAACTGTAAATCAGTGAGAAGAGCTGTAATTATTTGACAGAAAATACCCCCAACATATGAATCAAAACTATGTATTCCCAAACACTACTTTTTCACCTCTTAATCATTTAGTGTAAAAGTATCAATATGGAAAAGCAAGGTCACCTGTACTTAACCGTGTCTGTTTATATTGAATAGAATTGCATAAGTGGGCAGTTTTATTTGTTGGTTTTCTTTTACTTTTTTGCAGTCTCACATGTTGCTAACTCATGCTGCCAAAAGCTCCTGTTGGTGTTTTAACCATTTTCTGGAGGGGGAGGTAAACGCCCTAAGTTATTTGCCTCTTTTTACATACTTTAAAATTCATATTTTATCAAGTTATAACTATTTTCTCCTTATCAATAATTATTAGCCAAACAAAGACTATCACTCTATTGTGTGTTTATGGAGAAAAATAAAAATTCAGAGAGGTCACAATGTAAAATCATAGTGAGAGATGTTTCTCTCTTCTTTAATTGCTCAAATCCTACAAAGAAAGTTGTAAAAAAAACAAACTTAGTATAACAGTAGTTATCAACATGCGAACTAGTGTAAAATATTTACTTTAGGCTTATTTAGTTTCAGATATTTTACTTAAAGTTAGAGAAAACACTTAAAATAGGGTTAAATGCCCCCCCAAAAATCTGAGCTGGCATGATTGTTTTAATATGAGCCAAAGAAATAGCTGCAAAAGCATAAAAACAAATAAATAAAAAACTGACCTGGGGCACATTCATAGAAAACATTCAAAAACGTGGATGAGAAGCTTGACAGGTAAAAACTTCAAAATGCTTAAATTTTTGGAAAACTTTCCAGCAATTCTTGGAAATGGTCCATACGTAAAATTTAAAAGTTGATTGCAAAATAGTCTTTTACATTTATTTAACAGTAATTTTCTGGTAAGTCATCTACTTTGAATCTCTGAGTGATTGTAGGGGATTCAGGAGAAGAAAGAAGAGAAAATTAGGCAGGAGTCCCATGATGATAGACCTTGTATACCATCCTAAGCCATTTGCTATGGGGAGGGTTATTGTGGAATTTTGTAAGTGAGTGATTGAGGTTATTTGATATGCATTTTTTTTCTTTTTTTTGCGGTACGCAGGCCTCTCACTGTTGTGGCCTCTGCGTCAGCCTCTCCCTACAGAGATGGGGGTCCAGTTGTGGCTGGAGACCAAGAATTTATAGTGATGCCCATGTAGGGGAGCAAACTTTGCCACCCCAACATGTCTCTTTGGCATGTGGATTATTTTGATCTGAAAGCAATCAAAGCCCCAAAGACCCAGGAAGTCTTTCTTTTACCTCCCCCTTAGCTGCCTAAAGAATTTAGATAGAGGGCTTGTTCCTGGAACGGACTATCATCAGAGATACTTGCAAAAAAACAAGGGCTAGGTAAGGTGGGGTAAACTCTTTGAGATCAGAGTTCTCTCTGTGTCCCACTGTCTCTGCCTGGCCCAGAAAGCATTTATTTACCAAACACTTGCTGTTCCATCTCCACGTCAAGTCAATTACCTCCCTCCCCTCTGAAGTGCCAAACCACTACCCCCAACATCCTCCTTTGCCTTTAGCTAAAGACGGTATTTAAGGTGAGGGTTTCAGTCACTTTGGAGAATTACTCAGTTTTCCTGAGTCTCTCCCGTGTATACATGTTGTTAATTTTTTGTGTGATTTTTCTCCTGTTAATCTGCTTCATGTCAATTTAATTCTTAGACCAGCCAGAAGAACACAGGGGGATAGAGGAAATCTCTTCCTCCCCGATAGCTGGCGACGAGGATGGGATGTAACTTTACTGTCTGGACACCACTCACCCCAAAGATGCTGCACTTAAGAGATGCTGGAACACCTGACAAAAGCCATCAGAAGGTGAGAAGTCTGACCATGTCCATCAGCCTCCTGGACTTCTGCCTGCAGGGTCTGCTGGAAACAAGATGGGTATGAGTTTTTCTCTTTTCTAAAATTAGATTAGCAGGAGAAAATATTTGTAGAGCTAGGTCCTTGGAAACTTTTGTTGGATTTTCTCCTGCTAATAGATCTCACGTCAATTTCAATTCTTAGACCAGCCAGAAGAACCTAGAAGGGTAGAGGAGAATTTCTTCCTCCCCGACTCAAGTTATCAAGGTTAAGGACCCTAATATAGTCAGGCTTTGCCTCCTGGTCCTTTCTCAGGAGGACAGAGTACTGGTTTTCTTTCTCTCCCTGACCCTGACTTGTCTAGGTCCTTTCAGAGACTGTGACCCCCCAGGGAATAACTGCCAAGCAGGGAGGCATCATGTCACTGGCGGGGTAGATGTGTGGCCCACGTTTTAGGAAATATAGTTCCTGAAAGTCGAGCAAGGTGGGCAGATGCAGAAAGCACAGAATCTTTAGAAGTGGTTGATGCTGTCTTCATCTCTGACAACACAGATCTATTAGGAAATCAAGCAGCAGGTGGGAGGAGGCACCCCACATCAGGGCAGAGCTGCCGTTGGAGGAACGCCAGCTGTAAAAGGGAACTGGAATGGGAGTGTCTTAATATGAACCAGGCTTCCACTGCGGGCCTGCGGAGCTCCGGTCATCCCCCAGTGGGTGGAGAGGGCAGCCAAGAAAAACCAACCTTGTGAACAAACCATATAGGTGGATTACTCCACCTTTCAGCATGGTTAAATAAGAAAACAGAAATAGTATTAGTGAGACAGAAAAATTCCCAACCTGAAGAACAAGGGAAACAGAAGAGTATCTAGAGGAAGGACATTCAGGAAAAATGCCACATGGCAGCAACTAGAAGAAAACTTCAAGCCAAATCCTCAAGAGCAGCGAGAAGACAGGCCTCTATAAACCAGGAGCTCTGAACAGTGAGGAGGGACAGGTCACGTTAATAAGCAACAACAACTGATAAAATCAAGCAAAATGAAAAGGGAAGGGGCTTTTATGAAGAGGACTAACAAGGAAGCTAAAAATGCAAACTAAAATAAAATCCAGATTCAATACAATAAAGAACAGAACGGTTAAGGTAGGGATCTAATCAGTGATAGGACAAATTTGAGAAGCTCTTCTAAAGCACAAGAAAAGCTTAAAGAAAGGAAGTGTGATTAGTACAGACATCATTTCTGTTCTTGAAGAAGAGATGAAAGCAAATAGACGAGAAACTATAATCAAAGAGATGGAAGAGTCCTAGCTAGACTGATTTACAGTTGCTCACCTTACTGAGGCAAAATTAATTAAAAATATTTCCACAGGTGGTATTCCTGAACAGAGAGCATTAAAAATATGCCATTTTGCTTTCACTCTGAAAATGAGAGCAATAAAACAGTAAGGATAATATTTATAATCTAAAGTATTACATTTATTGATATCTTATGTTGTGCTAGTAATGCTTCTAGGAACTTTATGTGTATTCATTCATTTAATTATCTATTATGATTTCTGTTTTGCAGATAAGGAAACTGAGTCAGAGAAAGGGCAAGCAACTCAACAAAATCACACGGCTAGCAAACATCAGAAGTGGAATACAAAGCCAAGTGCTCTAACTATGGCTTTATGTCTTGAAGAATATTAAAACAAAACAAAACAGAAAACAGAACATATACCTTCAGAAGAAGATGAAAATAAAAGAACCAATATGTGTATTCCAAAATAAATAAACAGATATAACAAGCAAGCATATGGGCACACACACAGAACAAAAAGCACAAAGATGACATAAGTAAAACTGAATGCAACATTACAATAAAAAACATCAATCAATTAACTTTCTATTATGGATAAAAAGGCTTTATTAAGCAAAACCCCAATTCCAGCAATGTACGGTGATCCCTTGGTATCCCTGGGGTATTGGTTCCAGAACCCCTACAGATACCAAAATTTGGGGATGCTCAAGTCCCTTATATAAAATAGCACAGTATATGCAAATAACCTATGCACACCTCCTGTGTACTTTAAATTATCTCTATATTACTTATTACACCTAACACCATGTAAATGCTATGTAAATAGTTGTAAATACAGTGTAAATGCTAGTAAATAACTATTTTGCCTGCATGCTTGCAAATTCAAGGTTTGCTTTTTGGAAATTTCTGAAATTTTTTTTCAAATATTTTTTATCCACAGTGGGTTGAATCTGTGGATATGGAACCAACTGATACAGAGGACTGACTGTATTTCTTGGGAAAAATACACCAAATACAGAGAGATGTAAAAAATGGAAGGAAGTGACAGGATAGGAAAAGATAGATCTGACAAGTGCAATAAAGGGAAATCAGAAATTGTAGTATCAACATCAAAGAAAACTGAATTCAAAATAAAAAATTTGAACTTCCCCAGTGGTCCAGTGGTTAAGGCTCCACACTTCCACTACAGGGGGCATGGGTTCGATCCCTGGTCAGAGAAGTTCCGCATGCCGTGCAGTGCGGCCAAAAAACAATAAAATAAGATAAAATAAAATAAAAAATTTAAAAGAGGCAAGGGATAATTTTTCTAAAAAGTACACTTCTCAAAGGAGATATAATCCCAGGGACAATTCACTTCCTAAAAGCTTACAGGCATCACATACATTTTTACTAAAACATATTAATTATAAACTACCATTTATATAACACTAAGAGAAATGAACAAATAAAGATGACAGTAATATACTATCATTGAATGATCTAATAAATGAAAAATAATCTGGAAGAGATAATTAATAACATTAATCAACGAGAGGAGGAGTCAGTAGAGAGAGAAGTTGACAGATCATACAGTTGCAACTGAGCTCTCAGTTGAACCTATAGAGCTCTGGAGCTGGGACAGCCCTCCAGAACTGTCCCAAATTAATTCAAGGAGCCTGGGTTTGTGAATCCCTGCATTAGCCATGCATTAGCCACAGGCAATGCCCAGTTAGAGAACCAGTTGCGAGCCTCCAGTAGCTGATATTCCCAGCAGCCTGAGTAGGAGTACAACCACATCCTAGACAAAGTGTAGAGATGTTGCTGGAAGAGGGTGGCCTTTACAAAACAACCTCCAGAAAGGCCTCGGGATGACTTCTCACCCATAAAATGTGTGTGGAAGTGATGTTTGCGCTTTGGGGCCTGGTGGTTAAGAAACAAGCATGCCTTCCTACATTGCAGGTTATGGCTGTCACAGAAAACAACTCCAAGATCCCAGTGGTAAACACAATACAAGTTTATCTCTTGTTAATGCAATGTCCACTGTGCATCCAGACATTTCTGCAGGGCAGCTGTTCTCCATCTGCTGATTCAGGGATCCAGTCTGCTTCAGCTGTGAGGCATCCACATTCACCGTGCAGAAGAGAGACGGGAGAAGTGAATTGTGCCTGGGATTTCATCGTCTCTGTCTGGAAGTGACGTGCATTATTCCCACTAACATTTCAGGGGCCAGAACTGATCTAATTAACACCACATAATGGTAAAGCGCAGAGAAGTATCGTCTTCCAGGAGCAAGGAATAAGAAATGGAATCTGGGGAATCTACCTCTCCACTCCTTTTTGACTGTCTGCTAGCTGGGGGAAAATGACTACTACAGAGATCCTATAATTGATCCAGGATGTACTTTTATATCCACAGCAACTAGATCACGGTCTGGCAGCTAGTGGGTGCTCCCGGTTTGTTGTTAAATATGTAGCTGACTGACTACCTGAGTAGATGGATAAACTAGCAAAAACAAGAGCAGCCAAAAGATCCATCCATGCTCGCAGCTTCAGCGAAAGCCCAGCTGGTCACTGCTGCCCTTAGGAAGACTATACTTTTCAGCTTGACTTTCAATACCTTCCACGATGTGACATAACCCTTCCCCTACGGTCATATCTGACCACTTGTGCACATGTAGTTTGCAATATAGTTATCCAAAACTATGCATCATTCCTTCAACAATCATTGTGTCCTTTCTCACACTTCTGAGCTTGTGTCCAGGCTGCAACCTCTGCCTGGAATGCCATTTCTCTCCTTGTGCTCCTAGCAGCTCATTTTTTTTTTTTTTTGAACATCTTTATTGGAGTACAACTGCTTTACAGTGGTGTGTTAGTTTCTGCTGTACAACAAAGTGAATAAGCTATAACTATACATACATCCCCATATCTCCTCCCTCGTGCGTCTCCCTCCCACCCTCCCTATCCCACCCCTCTAGGGGGTCACAAAGCACCGAGCTGATCTCCCTGTGCTATGCGGCTGCTTACCACTAGCTATCTATTTTACATTTTAGTGTATATATGTCCATGCCACTCTCTCACTTCATCCCAGCTTACCCTTCCCCCTCCCCATGTCCTCAAGTCCATTCTCTACATCTGCATCTTTATTTCTGTCCTGCCCCTAGGTTCTTCAGAACTAATTTTTTTTAGATTCCAAATACATGTGTTAGCATAAGGTATTTGTTTTTCTCATTCTGACTTACGTCACTCTGTATGACAGACTCTAGGTCCATCCACCTCACTACAAATAACTCAATTTCTTTTCTTTTTATGGCTGAGTAATATTCCATTGTATATATGTGCCACATCTTCTTTATCCATTCATCTGTCAAAACACTTAGGTTGCTTCCATGTCCTGGTTATTGTAAATAGTTCTGCAATGAACATTGTGGTACATGACTGTTCTTGAATTATGGTTTTCTCAGGGTATATGCCCAGTAGTGGGATTGCTGGATTGTATGGTAGTTCTATTTTTAGGTTTTTAAGGAACCTCCATACTGTTCTCCATAGTGGCTGTATCAATTTACATTCCCACCAACAGTGCAAGAGGGTTCCCTTTTCTCCACACCCTCTCCAGCATTTACTGTTTGTAGATTTCTTGATGATGGCCATTCTAAGCAGTATGAGGTGATATGTCATTATAGTTTTGATTTGCATTTCTCTAATTATTAGTGATGTTGAGCATCCTTTCATGTGTTTGTTGGCAATCTGTATATCTTCTTTGGAGAAATGTCTATTTAGGCCTTCTGCCCATTTTTGGATTGGGTTGTTTGTTTTTGATACTGAGCTGCATGAGCTGCTTGTATATTTTGGAGATTAATCCTTTGTCAGTTGCTTCGTTTGCAAATATTTTCTCCCATTGTAAGGGTTGTCTTTTTCTCTTGCTTATGGTTTCCTTTGCTGCGCAAAAGCTTTTAAGTTTCTTTAGATTGCATTTGTTTATTTTTGTTTTTATTTCCATTTCTCTAGGAGGTGAGTCAAAAAGGATCTCGCTGTGATTTATTTCATAGAGTGTTCTGCCTATGTTTTCCTCTAAGAGTTTGATAGTGTCTGGCCTTACATTTAGGTCTTTAATCGATTTTGAGTTTATTTTTGTATATGGTGTTGGGGAATGTTCTAATTTCATTCTTTTACATGTAGCTGTCCAGTTTTCCCAGCACTTATTGAAGAGGCTGTCTTTTCTCCACTGCATATTCTTGCCTCCTTTATCAAAAATAAGGTGACCATATGTGTGTGGGTTTATCTTAGGGCTTTCTATCCTGTTCCATTGATCTATATTTCTGTTTTTGTGCCAGTACCATACTGTCTTGATTACTGTAGCTTTGTAGTATAGTCTGAAGTCCAGGAGCCTGATTCCTCCAGCTCTGTTCTTTCTCAAGATTGCTTTGGCTATTCGGGATCTTTTGTGTTTCCATACAAATTGTGAAATTTTTTGTTCTAGTTCTGTAAAAAATGCCATTGGTAGTTTGATAGGGATTGCATTGAATCTGTAGATTGCTTTGGGTAGCATAGTCATTTTCACAATGTTGATTCTTCCAGTCCAAGAACATGGTATATCTTTCCATCTGTTTGTATCGTCTTTAATTTCTTTCATCAGTGTCTTATAGTTTCTGCATACAGGTCTTTTGTCTCCTTAGGTAGGTTTATTCCTAGGTATTTTATTCTTTTTGTTGCAATGGTAAATGGGAGTGTTTCCTTAATTTCTCTTTCACATTTTTCGTCATTAGTGTATAGGAATGCAAAAGATTTCTGTGCATTAATTTTGTATCCTGCTACTTTACCAAATTCATTGATTAGCTCTAGTAGTCTTCTGGTAGCATCTTTAGGCTTCTCTATGTGTAGTATCATGTCATCTGCAAACAGTGACAGTTATACTTCTTTTCCGATTGGGATTCCTATTATTTCTTTTTCTTCTCTGATTGCTGTGGCTAAAACTTCCAAAACTGTGTTGAATAGTGGTGGTGAAACTGGGCAACTTTGTCTTGTTCCTGATCTTAGAGGAAATGGGTTCATTTTTTCACCATTGAGAATGATGTTGCCTGTGGGTTTGTGATATATGGCCTTTATTATGCTGAGGTAGTTTCCCTCTATGCCTACTTTCTGGAGAGTTTTTATCATAAGTGGTGTTGAATTCTGTCGAAAGCTTTTTCCGCATCTGTTGAGATGATCATATGGTTTTTATCCTTCAATTTGTTAATATGGTATATCACGATTGATTTGCATATATTGAAGAATCTTTGCATTGCTAGGATATAAACCCCACTTGATCATGACGTATGATCCTTTTAATGTGCTGTTGGATTCTGTGTGCTAGTATTTTGTTGAGGATTTTTGCATCAATGTTCATCAGTGATATTGACCTGTAGTTTTCTTTTTTTGTGACATCTTTGTCTCGTTTTTGTATCAGCGTGATGGTGGCCTCGTAGAATGAGTTTGAGAGTGTTCCTCCCTCTGCAATATTTTGGAAGAGTGTGAGAAGGATAGGTGTTAGCTCTTCTCTAAATGTTTGGTAGAATTTGCCTGTGAAGCCATCTGTTCCTGAGCTTTTGTTTGTTGGAAGATTTTTAATCACAGTTTCAATTTCAGTGCTTGTGATTGGTCTCTTTATATTTTCTATTTCTTCCTGGTTCAGTCTTGGAAGGTTGTGCTTCTCTAAGAATTTGTCCATTTCTTGCAGGTTGTCCATTTTATTGACATATAGTTGTTTGTAGTAATCTCTCATGATCCTTCATGTTTTTGCAGTGTCAGTTGTTACTTGTCATTTTTCATTTCTAATTCTGATGATTTGAGTCTTTTCCCTTTTTTTCTTGATGAGTTGGGGTAATGGTTTATCAATTTTGTTTATCTAAAAGAACCAGCTTTTAGTTTTATTGATCTTTGCTATTGTGTCCTTCATTTCTTTTTCATTTATTTCTGATTTGATTTTTATGATTTCCTTCCTTCTGCTAACTTTGGGTTTTTTTTTTTTTCTTCTTTCTCTAATTGCTTTAGTTGTAAGGTTAGTTTGTTTATTTGAGATGTTTCTTGTTTCTTGAGGTAGGATTTTATTGCTATAAACTTCCCTCTTAGAACTGCTCTTCCTGCATCCCATAGGTTTTGGGTCGTCGTGTTTTCATTGTCATTTGTTTCTATGTACTTTTTGATTTCCTCTTTGATTTCTTCTGTGATCTCTTGGTTATTTAGTAGTGTATTCTTTAGCCTCCATGTGATTGTATTTTTTACAGTTCTTTTCCTGTAATTGACATCTAGTCTCATAGCATTGTGATCAGAAAAGATACTTGATATGATTTCAATTTTCTTAAATTTACCAAGGCTTGATTTGTGACCCAAGATATGATCTATCCTGGAGAATGTTCCATGAGCACTTGAGAAGAAAGTGTATTCTGTTGTTTTTGGATGAAATGTCCTATAAATATCAATTAAGTCCATCTTGTTTAATGTGTCATTTAAAGCTTGTGTTTCCTTATTCATTTTCATTTTGGATGATCTGTCCATTGGTGCAAGTAGGGTGTGAAATCCCCTACTATGATTGTGTTACTGTCAATTTCCCGTTTTATGGCTGTTAGCATTTGCCTTATGTAGTGAGGTGCTTCTATGTTGGGTGCATAAATATTTACATTGCCATATCTTCTTGGATTGAGCCCTTGATCATTATGTAGTGTCCTTCTTTGTCTGTTGTGATAGTCTTTATTTTAAAGTCTATTTTGTCTGATATGAGAATTGCTACTGCAGGTTTCTTTTGATTTCCATTTGCATGGAATATCTTTTTCCATCCCCTCACTTTCAGTCTGTATGTGTCCCTAGGTCTGAAGTAGGTCTCTTGTAGACAGCATATATATGGGTCTTGTTTTTGTATACATTCAGCCAGTCTCTGTCTTTTGGTGGGAGCATTTCATCCATTTACATTTAAGGTAATTATTGATATATATGTTCCTATTACCATTTTCTTAATTGTTATGGGTTTGTTTTTGTAGGTCTTTTCCTTTTCTTGTGTTTCCTGCCTAGAGAAGTTCCTTTAGCATTTGTTGTAAAGCTGGTTTGGTGGTGCTGAATTCTGTTAGCTTTTCCTTGTCTGTAAAGGTTTTAACTTCTCCATCGAATCTGAATGAGATCCTTGCTGGGTAGAGTAATCTTGGTTGTAGGTTTTTCCCTTTCATCACTTTATATATGTCCTGCCACACCCTTCTGGCTTGCAGAGTTTCTAATGAAAGATCAGCTGTTAACCTTATGGGGATTCCCTTGTATGCTATCTGTTGTTTTTCCCTTTTGCTTTTAATACTTTGTATTTAACTTTTGATAGTTTGATTAATATATGTCTTAGAGCATTTCTCCTTGGATTTATCCTGTATTGGACTCTCTGCACTTCCTGGACTTGATTAACTATTTCCTTTCCCATATTAGGGATGTTTTCAACTATAAACTCTGCAAATATTTTCTCAGTCTTTTTTTTTTTTTTCTCTTCTTCTTCTGGGAGCCCTATAATTCGAATGGTGGTGCATTTAATGTTGTCCCAGAGGTCTCTAAGACTGTCCTCAATTCTTTTCATTCTTTTTTCTTTATTCTGCTCTGCAGTAGTTATTTCAACTATTTTATCTTCCAGGTCTCTTATCTGTTCTTCTGCCTCAGTTATTCTGCTATTGATTCCTTCTGAAGAAGGAATTTTCATTTCATTTATTCTGTTGTTCATCATTGTTTGTTTGCTTTTTAGTCCTTCTAGGTCCTTGTTAAATGTTTCTTGTATTTTCTCCATTCTATTTCCAAGATTTTGGATCGTGTTTACTATCATTACTCCGAATTCTTTTTTAGGTAGACTGCCTATTTCCTCTTCATTTGTTTGGTCTGGTGGGTTTTTACCTTGCTCCTTCATCTGCTGTGTATTTCTCTGTCTTCTCATTTTGCTTAACTTACTGTGTTTGGGGTCTCCCTTTCGCAGGCTGCAGCTTCATAGTTCCCGCTGTTTTGGGTGTCTGTCCCCAGTGGGTAAGGTTGTTCAGTGGGTTGTGTAGGCTTCCTGGGCAGGACCACATCCGGTGGTGTGTTTTGGGGTGTCTGTGAACTTATGATTTTAGGCAGCCTCTCTGCTAATGGATGGGATTGTGTTCCTGTCTTGCTAGTTGTTTGGCATAGGGTGTCCAACACTGGAGCTTGCTGGTCGTTGAGTGGAGCTGGGTCTTAGGGTTGAAACGGAGATCTCTGGGAGAACCCTTGCCAATTGATATTACATGGGGCCGGGAGATCTCTGGTGGTTCAATGTCCTGAACTAGGCTCTCCCACCTCAGAGACTCAGGCCCAGCACCTGGCCAGAGCACCAAGACCCTGTCAGCCACACAGCTTGCTCAGAAGAAAATGGCGGGAGGAAGGGGCAGAGCTGGGGCTGTGCATTCCTCTGTCAGATCACTAAGCTGAATTCAAGAGCACCACCCTAGCAGCTCATTTTTCAAGATGTGGAATAAATGTCTTCTCCTCTAGAATTTTCAGCAAATAACCTCACTGTGCATATCAGTGCCTCTGTTATGGTGTCACGTTACAGTGTTGACTGAATCTCTGGGTGTGGTTCTTGTGTGCACACCTGTCTTCCCCGCCAGACTAGAACCCACAGAGAGCAGCTCCCTCTTTCCTCTGGGACCACATTTCATTGTCTCATAATCAGGAGTCTTTCCCATCACCTACCCCACTGCCTGACACTGAACAGACATTTCATTCCATGTTTATTAAATAATTACCTAGGCTCAAGGGGAGAGACTTTATTCTTTGCCTTCTCAGGCTTTAACTTTTGAGGTCCTTGTGCATCTGCTTACCTGGGATTAGGACACATAATATTCGACCCCTCTGGAGGACACAGTGAATTAGAGTCTACTAAGGGCTTTACCTCAAGCTGAGGTTTGGATGCTTGTGCTGAATCTGGGAAGTCTTGCTAACTTGGTACCTGCAGGATAAGTGTTCTTGCTTTTTGCTTATGAGCTGGGAGGAAAGATGCACACAGTATAACATTTAGATTGCTGTCCAGTTAAATGTCTTAACGTTATCTGAAAATGTAATTTGAATCCTTTGTCTTGCCACCATCATGCCATTAAAAAAAAAAAAATTAAACAGAAACCATGACAAAATTTTGTTGCTATGCTCAGGGTTCTGTCCTTACAACCCAGTCATCGGTGTACTTTTAAAGATACTTTACAGGTCATGGTAAATTGAAAGTTTAAATTTCTTCGTGCAATTTGTTTTTTAAAATAGGAAGGAATTTAATGGGCTCAGTAAAAGCAATTCTAACCCATCACATTTATCTCAGTGTGAAATGTCTTTCCATGAGAATATTGCCATATAATGGTAATTATGGAGAATATATTTTTCAAATATTTAGAATAAGCAAAAATTTTAATGTTAGAAAATTTAAAGTAACTTCTAATTAACAATCTTAAATTAGACTCTTAAATTAAAATTTTAAAATTAATTTTTAATTTATATTAAAACAATTAAATTTGTATTAAAATTAAATTGTTTTATTTTATTAAATATTATTTATTTTATTAAATTAAAATTTTATTTTCTATTAAAATAATTAAAATTTTAAAATTAAAATTTTAAATTAAATGAATATTTTTAAATATTCATTTCTAAACCAATTGGTAGAAAGAAATACATTGAATAGATATTGCCTTTCTAACCCACTTTTTAAAAATCTAAGATATGATAGAGAACTTTATATTCAGCATATTTACTCATCTTTAGATGTAAATAGGAAGAAATCTATCAATTAAAAATATTTATTATATAATTTCATCCAGTCATGGTAGGAGATTCTTATGCATGCATACGGAAAGGAAATACATAGTCAAAAAAAAAACCAGTTCTGTAGTTACTTCTATTCTCTGGGTTTGAATAATATTTTATGTTTACATAAAGGGCAATGCTTACATCTATTTGTAACTTATTCACTGTTATTCTTAAATTCCAAATTTTACAATTGCCTAGTAGTCAGGCAGGGAATATTAAGTTGGAATGTATTTAAAACTGCAAAATATTGTAACATAAAATTCTTAACATTGAGGTGTTATATGAATATTTGTAATATATTTAGACATCTCTTATAACAATAATCACAGTGAATCTGGCATCATTGAATTTAAAATATTTCTAGATTAGAATACATTGTATAATATTTGTCCAGAGATTCAGTAAATAACCTTTAATCCAGATATTAAATATCTGTCTTTATTTTATATTTACAAAAATTTGTGTTTGCATCTATGGGCTGAATTTCTGTTTTATCTAAGTCTATGAGCAAATTCTGACTTTTCCTTTTTTTTCCCCCCCACTTTGTGAGGAGAAAAAAATGACATCAATGTCAAAATCCTCTGAAACAGAAATATCCAGAGAGCTGGCAAACTCGACAGTCATGGGACCAAGTTCAATCAATTATCTGAGGAGAATTGCTAACTATGTGTAATTATTTTAATACGTATCATTAGGCCATATTTTTGTAGTGTGCAATTCCTCTTTTACATTGTTTCCTTGTTTCCAGCCCAAGGACATATTTCAGTGTTATAATTTGTTCCTCTTAATGTGACGATTATTTGTGTTTTAGGAGTGATTTGTAGATTTTTTTGACAAGGGACAGGGGGCTCGTCATATTATAAATAAATTACAGAAAATTGGAACCAAACTACTGTTACTCATTGTTATGCTGACAGTTTAGAGGATTCACAGCTCATGAGCTTTGCTAACAAATTTTCAGTACCTTCTCTCTCTTTTAAAATTTTCTGTTTCTTCATCATTGTTGACGGCGTTTTCTCTTCTAAATGGCTTGCCTTGTGTATCCATTACCACTGACCTGACCTGCCTGCATCTAAAGAATAGTAAAACTTTGAGGGGCTCCATCTTCTGGCCTAAAACCATCCTCCAAGGGCTGAGCAAATCAGAACAAAGAGGTTCTACAGCTGTTGGGCAGGCTAACTTATTTGATCCATATAGAGGTCTCTTGCCGTCAACATTTTTCAGGTGGGGAAATGGGGACTGGAACCAATAATAACCTGCCCAAGGAGTCCCAGCTAGGGACCTGCCAGGGGGCCAGCCAGGACCTGAATCCTGGTTTCTCATCCCCACATCTTGACACCTTGCCTCTACCATGTTGGGAGAGACACTGCATTCGTAGTGAGTAGAGAGATGTTAGCCTGAAGTTACGATTTTGTTTTGATCAGATGGTAAGAATGGGAAGTTCAGGATCCATGACACCCCACAGTGGCCCCAAGACGTTACACACCAAAGTGGGCCATCTTCGTGGGTTAGATGTTGGACGTACCTCTTGGCATCTGGGGAAGACGATACTTCTTCCACGTGTGTCTAATATAATGCAGAGACCTTCCCCCCCCGACTTTATGTTTTATTTCCTGTCTCTCATATGAATCATGGAACACAGTTCTGATCCTTGGGAACAGTGTCAGCTTAAGCCTGTCGCCCCAACAGAAGGCTCATTGTAAAGGATGAGTATTATGTCTCTTTCATAAGAATTAAAGATCTAACCTGTCCAGGGTTCCATCAATGTTGATCGGGGGAGGGGTTTCTTCAAAAATGGAAGACACATGATCACCTTTTATGGTCGAGATATCCTAATTATACAGTGGGGATTCATTTCGGTTACAGGATTTTTATTGGAAACGATTTAATTTCCAGTACCTGTCATTTGAAGTGTACAAGGAAGAGGCACATATAAGAATTACTGAAGCACAAAGCCAGGGCCTCTGTCATTTGCATACAACCATATAATATAATTTTTATCTTCTTTTCACATAGGAAGGCAGTGAAATTGCAGATATCATGCACAAACTGCTGCCTAGCATATTCGTCATAGCAAAACTGTTAAGAAGAAGAAGAATGCGGAAAATACAATTTTAGGAACTAGCTATATTTATCCACACAAGGAGAACTTTCTCAGATGCTAACCAGAGCAAAGGAAGGAGAGACTGTGTGTTTCCCTCCTGCTCTCCCCACGTTCAAAATTAAACCGAGTGCATAATTTCCCGAAGCAACTTGGTCATTTTCATTACGAAGATTAAACAAAAAGCAGACCAGTGAGGAAGAAGAAAAGAAACCATAAGCAAATAAGCAGGAGTGGAGATCTCTAAGTTGTGTTACCAATGCATGCTGCTGGCTGATCTTCGGTCTATTAAAGCAACTTGTGAAGCTATTACGTTTGGTCTGTGCAGCGGAGGGGTATCACCAAGCCAAACAGCGATGCTCCCACGCTAAGCACTTACTCTCGCACCCGCTCACATCCTGAGAGATGCTGTTTGTCACCATTCAAATGAGACTTCCAGAAGACACCTTGTCTTCAGAAAATATCACCTTGTCAATAAATCTGCATTTCATCTGAGGCAGAATTATTCTAGGAAGTGCCTTTCATAATGGCATACTGACGGCACTGCCTTCACAACTGTTTGATTCACAGAGCTTTGCCTTCAAGGCGTCTTCTCCATCCCTCCACACGTCCCACAGGCTCACAGTAGCCTCCCAAAGGCACCGCCAGCAGGGCCAGGAGAAGACGGGTGAGATCCCCATGATCTTACAAAAGCGAGTGATGAGGTGATTTTCCCTCCTGGAGAGGACCCAGGGTCCTGCCCATGGAGGAGGCCCTCAATAATCGCTAAATGAAGGAGTGCAGGACTGAAAGGGAGGGAGGATGGCAGGACAGCAAAACACCAGGCTGGTGATGAGAGGGCTCCAGGCTTCACAGAGTAGGAGGGAGACAGGTAAAGACAGGATAGCGAGCATGTGATGGGGCTTCTGCCTGAGCTCCTGCCGGCAGCTTTTACTGTCCTGGCCCTCAATTCAAGAAGTACCGATTAGGAGCTTCCCTGGCAGTCCAGTGGGTAAGACTCCCAGCTTCCACTGCAGGGGGCATGGGTTCGATTCCTGGTCAGGGAACTAAGATCCCACATGCCGTGTGGCCAACAAATTTTAAAAGACAGACAGACAGACAGAAAGAAAGAAAGAAAAGAAAGGAAGGAAGGAAGGAAGGAAAGAAGGAAAGAAAAAAGACAGAAAGAAAGAAAGAGAAAGAAAGAAAGAAAGAAAAAGGAAGGAAAAGAAAGAAAAAAGAAGGAAGAAGGAAAGAAAGAGAAAGAAAGAAAGAAAGAAAAAGGAAGGAAGGAAAGAAGAAGGAAAGAAGGAAAGAAAGAAAGAAAAAGAAAGAAAGAAAGAAAGAAAAGAAAGAAAGAAAAAGAAAGGAAGGAAGGAAGGATGGAAGGAAGGAAGGAAGACTGATTAAACAGGTGGTCATTAGAACTAATTATTTCTTCAACGGACTCTGATACAAGCTTCAACAAATCCTATAAATGAGGGCTTTCAGGGACATATAAGGATTAGGAGCATGACCACGAGAAGGAGGCAATACATTATTGCTATAGGTCAAGGGGATCTGGTGCCTTTCTGATGAATTCATTTTTACCCACTGAAGGCCTCAAAGCTCTCCTGAAGTTACTACGTTGCCTGCGATAAGGTCACGTCTGATATAAACACGTTGAACTGGTGCCGTCTAGGTATCCATAAAGCTCTATCACACAGGACCGCCCCCTATCATCACATCCTCTGTACCAGCAGGCGCAGTAATCCCCACCCAGCCTCCCCACGCCGAAGGCTTCAATGGACGTCCCCTGTGAACAGGGATTTGGGGAAAGTGATCTGGGGAGTGCCCGGTGTCAAAAAATTCATATCGCCGCTTTGATCACAAGCAGCGTGGGACCGAAAGTTTTTGAACAACCAACCATTTGAGGGTGTGTAACATGGTTGTGAAAATATTCAAGGCATAATTAGATAAATAACAGATCCAGTGTCTATTTTTACTTTGCCTTGATGAGAAGCTTTGCAGGAGAGACTGCTGGTAGTTAATTCTCCTTAACAACAATCTGTGTAATCACAAACCCCAATTAGCCGTGCCTGTTCTGTGCTATACAAACTATTTCCTTAGCGCTTCACATCACTACTTTGTAATTAGCTTTCATCTACCCGAGCTTTGACTAAAAAAATATAAAAGAGTGTAAGTGATTGTACTGCCACTCAGTATTCTGAGAAATAATCACCCGCGATTTCAATCAGATTAATTTTATCACCCGTATTAAGGAAAATTACCTCGCTCTTCACTCTCTACAGCTGAGGGCTATTTCATTTCCTGAGATGTTCATAAAAGCATAATATAAAGCAATCTGTAATTGTAAATATCCTTCCCTAATAACTTTGAGATATTTCCTTAATACATCCTTACATTCGGAGTTTCCGTTCCATAAAATACAGTAACAAGTGCTCTATTATGTTTTAAGTGTGTGCTGTTAAGCTGGACAACTCGGCGCTGTCCTTCCTGTTTTTACATTGGGTTATATTTAACTTGCAGATAATGGGAACAAGGTTTAGAAGTGATGGAGCGGAATAATGGCGTTACAGCAATAACATATCTTGCCTTTGTGAGGAATAGAACTTTACAGCCCTATTTCAGGTCAGCCAACACCGATGCCATTTTTCACAGCCTGACAGCTTTCACCTTCACCCAAACTCCTAATGCGTTTGCAACACCCTTTCCAGCCAGGACACAGGCCTCTTGCTACTGGTACCCTTCCTTGTAGACCCCTTCGGAAAGTAACAAAAAAAAGGATGAGAAAAGAAAAGGAAGGAAAAAAAAGGACTGTCCTAGCTGGTGGCGGATTCTTGGGGCATCCAGAGATCCCACACATGGCAATGCAAAGGGTTGAGACCTTCCACTGAGAGTGAGTGATCACAGGGAAGGTTTCAATCCCAGATGTGTGGAGAGCTGGAACTTTCCCACTGGACTGAGTGCATTACGGTGCTTACCTTCATCAGCTGCAGGGCAGGACTGTTGTTCTGATTAGGTGGCGGGTGGCTGTCTAAGCCGCGCTGAACACTACACTGCAGCTCTCCGACTCCCTGACAAGACGATTTATTAGGTGAGTCATTCCATCAGAGTTGTACCTGGAAGATGGATTTTAGAAGTATTCAGGATTCTGAGCTCAAAAACAAGTCAAATCCCCAAAGCTGGGAACCTTGGGGGGTCTACCTGAAACCTTGCTGATCATATTAAAATATAATTTGTATCCTGAGCCACCAATCCATAGTTTCATGCATAAGAAGTCTACCAGCATCTAAGATGCGGCATACCTAGCCAACACGCACAACTGTATACATCTGTCCTGGTGGGCACAGGTCATTTAAATTTGATAAAGACCACGGGGGGCAGGCTGGTGTGGAAGGGACGTTCCATCGCTCTGTGCAGTGGACCCTGAATTGCTCTCGTATAGGCAGGCCCCACAGGGAAATGAAGTGTGCAGATCGCTTTCATCTGCTCCCCGCCAGCAAACACAGTGGCTTTTGCCAGCTCAACTCAGAAGTGTTCTTCCTTGCTTAATATTCTTCCTGCCTCTCTGTCTCCTGGCAGGTTTGCAAAGGCTTTTTTGTTGTTGTTTTGTTTTCCTGCAAAATAAGGTAATGTGGACCAAAACGTTGGGATTCGAAATGGGAAGGGGAAGAAAAGAAAGTGAAACCATTTGTTGTTTTCTTGGTTTTCTGATGCAAGTCAGGACGTGGCAGAGACACGCACTTGGGTGTGGAAGCATGTCCCATGAGAAAGGTTCACAGCACCCATTTCCCATATTGACATTTTTTTGTAAACACTGTTCTGAGCCCGATGGCTGACAAAGGCAATGCTTTGACCCTGACTGCTGATGTAGGCAATGCTGTGACCTGGGGCAACCTGTGACATCTCCATACCTCTGAGGACAGGCCTTCCAGGATGTGAGCAGTGAAACAAAACTGAGACCCTATAAACTAATCAGCTTCCCTCATTTTACTTCCCTCGCTGTCAAAAGAAAGGGTTTAACACATGTTCTTGCCTTGTATATTCTAATTCTTCCATCAAGACAGAAGACCTTTTAAAACATGAAGATGTCATCTGCTATTACAAAGAAGACTCAGGCTTGTGCATTTCACATGAAATCCAACCAGCGCCCTCCCAGACGCTGCTGTAGGGCTGCCCCTATGCAGCGTTCATTTGAAAACATCAATGGGTTACATCACGTTAGGGTATAGAATAAACATTTAACCCTGACACGGGAAGCTTTGCTTTATGATATCCAAAGAGGTAGCTTCTATTCTAACTTATTACCTATACCTCCCAACATTGAAAAGTTAATGGATTATTGCAGGTGGAGTAAGGGCCAACAAGTTAGGGACAAAGAAAGTGTGTGTGTACGTGGGGGAATAATACACATTGTACAAGTGGATGGTTCAAAAGAAAATGTCTGTTTTGAATACCTCTCGTCAGGCATTAGTAACGAAAGTCATCTCCTGAAGGACATTGGATCTCTTACTATTTTCCCTGAAGTTCTATGGTATAAGGAAAAGCCAGCAGGCACACAAACAGTGGTGACTGGGACCCATGTTCACACGAGTGAGCCTGACGAGTGAGGGTCAGCGATGAACCAAGGAAACGTGAGCTGGGTCCCATGCATCCACCCACATAGTCCCGTTAGGTGGACTCGCTTAGGAAAAGCTCAACTGCTCTTTGTTTTTATGGAGGTCAAATTACTCAATTAATTAAAGATTTTTCTTTCACCATGTAGGAAAACTACCCTGGGGAAAAGTTTTAATTTAAATATCGAAATATTTCTTAACCTGTGAATTTCAAAAGCTTATAAAGGACAGTATGATTTGGAATCATCCCTTTTTTTGGCGGTGGCGGGGGGGCCTCGTGCCACACAGCTTGCGGGAACTTAGCTCCCCGATCAGAGATCGAACCCGAGCCCCCTGCTGTGGAAGTGTGGCGCCTTAACCACTGGACCCCCAGGGAATTCCCTAGAATCATCGCTTTCGAATTGAGCTTCAGACAGTTCATTTCAGACTGTATTCATTCCCTACACACTGATTTTTATTGAACATTTACTATATGAACACTTACTATATATTGAATGTTATGCTAAGAACTGGCTGTCAGAGGGAGGGTCTTTTTTTTAACACAGTCAATGGAAAGAATATTCAAAAACCTTTTCTTTGGTTTTTTTGTTTGTTTGTTTCTACTTGGTCACTGTTTGCAAAAGTACCTAGCTTGAGGAAGAGAGGCCAAGACTGAAAACTATGAAATCCTTTTATAAGTGTCTCTTCATATTACCAGGAAATACTCCCTAGAGATAAGGGTGGGGAAACTCAAATAACCTAGCACACGTAAAATCTGCACTTCAGTTTACAGGCAAGAAACACCAACACAACTCGCTTCTGATTGGAGCATGTTGACAGGCAGGGAAAGCAGAACGACAGTGCGGAAACAATACGTGCTTAAGATGCAAAGGGAAAAAGTAATTAAAAGGAAGAGAAGGCAAGGAGGCCCCTGGGACCGCATCTTCTCCAGGTTCAGTGGGCTGGTGCCCAGTAGTCCCATGGCCCAGGCTGACTCTGAGAGAAGGTGACTGAAGGCCCAGCCCGGATGGAGGGGAACGCGATTCTGACCCCAGGAGCGATGGGAAAAGCACCACTCCTTCCCCAAACTTCAGTTGGCGAGGTCACACATGACAGGAGGCTCATGGCTTTAAAATGCCCTGCTTAGATTGTTCAGGGATATGTTAGTATCCTCAGGCGGCTATAACTACTATCACAGACTGGGGAGCTTAAGGGACAGAAATGGATTTCCTCGCAGTTCTGGAGGCTAGAAGTTCATGATCAAGTTGCCCGCGGGGCTGACGTCTGGTGAGAGCTCTCATCTTGGGTGGCAGGCAGCTACCTTTTTGTTGTCCTTCACATGGCCTTTCCTCAGTGTACACACACACACGCACACACACACACACACACACACACACACATCTCATGTGTCTCTCATAGCGACACTCATCGCATTGGATCGCGGCCACCCTTGCCCTCTCATTTAACCCAAATTACTTCCTTACAGGTCTCGTTTCCAAAAACAGTCCCACTGGGGGTTAGCACTGCAACATATGAATTTTCTGGGGACACAGACATTCAGTCCACAATAAGGGAATTTTACTAAAATAAACGGCTCGAGTGAGATCACCACACAACGACTGTCCTAATTACCTTAGACGTCATCACACAATAGAGATGGAGGGGGGGAAAAGGGCCTTGGTGAAGAAGCTTAACTGCATCACGTGATTGAAGGGCCGTAGCTCTTCCTTGGACATCTGTGCCAAACGTCAGACAAGGAGGGGCACGCAGGGTCCACAGGCTCCCAGAGTTCCCACCCTGCTCCATCCCCTGCGGGAGTGAATGCTCAGAGGAGACCACTCCTGTCCCTCCTGCAACAAGAAGTAAATACAATGGTGCTATTTGTTCACTTTGCTTTGTTTTTTCAGAAGACTCCCTCTTTCCACAGGCTTCCTTTAAACAAAACCACATGAAGTTTTGACTCTTTTTCAGGAAAGCCCTTGTGAGCTGCCCAAGCTCCGTGGGTATTCTGCCCTTTCTAGTCCTTTGCCTGCTACAGCAACGAGCAGACATGTAGTAGCACTTGTACATTTTTGTGGAATGAGTTTAAAAATAAAGATAACTTTACTCTGTGAACAAACACTTCAAATAGATCCATCTACAGATATACCCAGCAAAACGTCTCTCTGCTGAATATTTTCCTGGTAGGATAACTCTTGGTAGTGTTTGGTTTGGTTTGGTTTTGCTCGTCTGTTTGTTTTGTTTTTATCTATCTCTCTTTGTTTTGCCCCTTAGTGATTGCTCTAGCGTCTAAAATATGCATCCTTATCTTAGAGTTTATTTACCTTAAAATAATACTATATCATGACATATAGCACAAGAATCTTACAAGGGTACACTTCTCTTTCCCACTTCCCAACTTCTGTACTATTTTTGTCACATATTTTTGTATATGTTAGAAACCCCACAATATGTTGTTATTAGTTTACTAGCTTTAGACAGTCAATTATCTTTTAAATAACTGTAAAAATGAAAAAATACTGTTGAACATTTACCCATATATTTAACATCTTTGACATTCTTCACTCTTTTGTGTAGATCCAAGTTTCCATCTGGTATTACTTATATTTGGCCCAGAGAACTTCCCTTCATGTTTCTTGTAGTGCAGGTCTGCTGATGACAAATTCTCTCAGCATTTGTTTTTCTTAAAGTGCCTTTATTTTACCTTTATTTTCAAGGGCTTTTTTTTTTCCCACAGGATGTAGAATTCTACATTGACATTTTTTGTTCTTTCAGCTTTAAAAAATGTTTCATTGACTCTGGGCTTGCACAGTTTCTTAACAGAATTGGCACTAACTCTTTTCTTCACTCTCCTTAATATAATATGCATTTTTTTTCTATCAGATTTCAAAATTTTTGACTTTGTCACTGGTTTTCATGAATTTCATTACCATGTACCTTACTGTTTATCCTACTTGAGATTTTTGAGTTTCTTGGATCAATGGGTTTATAAGTTTTATTATACTTGAAAATTTTAGGCCATTATTCTTGAATTATTTTGTAGCACCCTTCTCTCTTTTTCCTGCTAGGATTCAAAATACACATATGATAGGCCAGTTAGTATTGTCTTTCAGGTCGGTCCACTTTTTAGCCTTTTTACACCTGTACTTTGTTTCACTGTTTCCTATTGTCTTGCCTTCAAATTTACTGATCTTTTCTTCTGCAATGTCTAATCTGCTGTTAATCCTATACAGTGAATTTCTCATTTCAGATATTGTGTTTTTCAGTTCTATGGTTTCAATTTCTTCCTTTTTATTGTTTCCATTTCTATCTCCATTATGCTCATGATTTTCCTTTAAATTCTTGGATATATTTATAATAACATTTTATATTTCTTATCTGCTAATTGTATCATCTCTGTTATTTCTGTGTCTGTTTCTATTGACTGATTTTTCTCCAGGTATGGGCCACATTCTCCTTCTTCAAATGTCTAGTAATTTTTATTAGATGCTGCACATTGTGGTTGTTACATTGTTGAGTGCTTGATTTTGTGGCCTTTATGTAAAGTGTTGAGCTTTGTTCTGGCAGACAGTTATTAGCAGGTTATTTTTTTCCTTTGGAAGCTTGTTTTTAAGCTATATCAGGGTGGGCCTACAGTAGTCTTTATTGAGGACAGTTTAGCCATACTAACAAGACCTCACTCTGCTGAGGTCTCTACTGAAGGCCCTGCAAAGGCAACAGAATTTCTTCACTCAGACCAGCTGGAATGTGATTGCCTCCCAGCTCTGTGTGAGCTCTGGAAGTATTCAGCTTACAACTCACTAGTCATTATTTTTTTGCCCTGATCATGGAGTTTTACTCTATGCATGTACAGTTTAGTACATAGAAAGTCTTGAGGAAACTCCTGTAAGGGTTCTCCCTTCTCTCTTCTTTCCTCTCTCTCTCCTTCCCTCTCCCTCTCTCTCCCTCTTCCCTCTCTCTCTCCTCAGTGGTACTCTGCTTTGAAAATTCCAGCCACATGAAACTACCTGTACTACAATCTCTGTCTTGTCAGCTCAGTAAGGCCACTCTTCTCTGCCTAAGTTCTTCCTCCTTACACTCCAGTTTTAAAGAACTCCAAGCAGCAAACTGGGGCGTCCATAGCACTCACTTTGTTTGTTTCCGTCTTCTTCAGTATCCTAGTCCTGCAGTGCCTGGTGTTCAATGTCTTTAAAAAAATCATTTCACGGATTTTGTCTAGTTTTCTAGGTATCTATGGCATGAGTGCAGGTTGGTTACTTCAGCATGGCCAGAAGCAATCCTTCTTTTGCTTTTTAATTTTAAAACTACATAACTTATCTTCGTCTTCCAATACATTGTTTTTTGACAAAAAACATATATATATATATTGTTTTTTGACAAAAGTTTATATTATTTTTATATTCCCCAAACTCAATACACCATACCAAGCAATTGCGTAACCAAGCAATACGCAGAAAAGCCTTGAATTACAGTCCATATGCAACTCACAGAATCATGGGTAGTTATGCTAAAATTCACACCAAGTGTCATCAGAAAGAATATGTGCTTTAAATGTTGGAGCTAAGAGTGGCCATGGAGCAGCAGTAAAAACAACTGTTGGCTAACAGCCTAGGTAATATATTAGTGCTCTGGAAGTAGAGCTTACATTGTGCATCTTAACACAGTGGCTTGTTACAGCTATGTGGGACACTTAGAGTACTTGCATTGTATTCAGGACATTAGCTAGGGATTTTGTGTTCACATGGAAGGCCACAATTTTTCCCATTTATGGTAACGGAAAATGACCATCCACTGAGTGTTTTCAGGCAGATATCTGTTTTTCTGCATAGGATCCCTGACGTTGAGCATGAAATGACTGCATTTCCTAATGGAAAGGCTTCTCCCAAAAATATTCCAAAGCTTCCAGGTGAGCACATTCTCATCCTCAGCAAGGCTCAATTCCTGTCTAAACACCTAAAGAATAGTTTTTGAGGGTTCATTTGAATAAAATCATAAGGAGATTATTTGAGACATGTCTGAATCCCGACATTTGAGTCCTGCTGAAAGATAAGTAAACCATTCAAGCAGGCTCATGCCGAGCTGACTCCAGTAAATAAAAGAAAAAAATTCAACAGAGAACCTAAAACATTTTGACCTAAAGAACTGTTAATAGCATGAGAAGCTCTTATGATGAGTGCACGTGAAAAGTCCTTATCACAAAGGAGATGCCTAGTTATTAGACAGTTTAACGAAATTTCTGATGTACAGTATTAAAACAATAGAAAAATCCAGTACCGAGGATTGATGTCTCAAAATTCACAGAATGATTATTTTTGACCAAAACCCATTGATTTGAAAGGATTAAATAAGACTGAAATCTCTTCAAACAGAAGCACCCAATTTACTAATGATTTGTACCTATAGGCAAATCAAATTAATTGCACTATTTCTGGAAATGTTACAAGTAGAGAGGGAAATTTCGCATTCATCAAACCCATTTAAATCCATTTGGAACCCTTTTTGAGAGGCATTAAAAAGATTTAGCTGTTTAAGGAGTGAGCAAGGCTATTTAGACACAATTATTTAAAAGTATTAAAACATGCTTCTGGTTTCCCCTTAATTTAGTAGCACGATGTCCAGGACCTCTCTGACGCACTGAATCCATCGTAGGTTTGACATTGGCCTCGGTTGTTTTCTTTTAGCAAAGATTCTGGCATCATAAGAGCCCAGGCCACTTTCTCCTTCAAGAAATATATATTATTAAGTCTCTAATTAGAAAGGAATCAAGAAATAAGCTGTCAGCTGAAATTTATGATTCCTTATAAAATGCTAAGGGCCACAATGGTTCATTTTAAAACGCTGGCTGCCACACATTTCCTTTCCTTTGGCTGCAATCACTTAACAAAGAAAAAGCATTTCTGAGCCACAAATATTACATCTAAGAACTCACAGGAGTGATGTTCAAATGAAGTACTTTGTAGGACAGAATCTAATCATTCTGATGGGATTGGGTTTTAGTCTCGCTTACCTAGTCTCTGATTTATAGCCTTCCCTATACTCTTTTGGGGGAAAATGCAGCCATTTCCCCCCATTTTAGTGGCATTAATAGACATAAATGGGTAAGGCTAGGAGGGGCAAAGCGGCTGGGGAGAGAGGCCAGAGATGCCTTGTGTACAGAGCGGGTGAGTTTAGCAGCATCCCTGCCATTCCTGGTCATAGAAATCACGCGGTTATAGCCCCCGTCTCCCAGTGGACAAGTACAGTACCCCAGCTTCTCATTAGAGAACAACTGCATCCCTCCCTTTTCCACATTAAACATGGGCTACACTTTGTGAAGGAAACACCCAAGGTCTTGGACCAGTGATTTGGCTCCAGCTTCAACTCTGTTTGCCACTTGGTAGAGCAGCCCCTGCTCCGTGGTGAGGGGACATGTGCCAGCTGTGGGCAGCGAGTCTGGACATGCTTGGTCACCACTCTTTCAGAAGGTCAGGCTCAAGATTTCGGGCGGAATTAGCTTTGCCAACTGCCTTATTCCCTCTGCTCCCAGAGACCCATACACTACAGTCTTCAACAGAAAGATTTCCTGTGAAGTTAAAATAAAGGAGACCAGCAACTTTTTTTAGACGTGTTTTGAAATGGACATAAATCTGAACTAGCCGTACAAACATGCCTAACGCCAGATTCAGAGCTGACCATTTACAACTTTCTACTTTTTTAAACCTATCGTCCCATTTTCAATAATATTTTAAATTTACTTTTTTTTTTTTTGTGGTACGCGGGCCTCTCACTGTTGTGGCCTCTCCCGTTGCGGAGCACAGGCTCCGGACGCGCAGGCCCAGCGGCCATGGCTCACGGGCCCAGCCACTCCGCGGCATGTGGGATCTTCCCGGACCGGGGCACGAACCCGTGTCCCCTGCATCGGCAGGCGGACTCTCAACCACTGCGCCACCAGGGAAGCCCTAACTTTACTTTTTAAAACGCCTTTATGCTTAGCACGACACGGCCCCATGTAGACTGCGGAATTTTTCAGGATGCTGGAATGTTAGGCAGAGTTCTCAAGCCTCACAGATCCTTTTCTCTCTCCATCATCCTAATTTTTAAAGTGCTAAAAGGTCCCCGCTGATCCCCTGGACTGCATTCTGACCCAGCTTCCTCTGTGCTTGTTGTTCTGGCAACCAAGCTGTCTTCTAGTAATAACTCCAACACCTCTGCAGGGCTTCAGGCTCTTACTAAGGTTTCCTTGTACCCAAGGTGCCTCATCTCCTTGAATTTGTTGATCTTCGAAAGCAGGGGATGCTTTCCCACTCTGGATAGGGTCAACATCATCTTGCTGGCAGAGTCAGCCAAGGGTTAGCAAGCTGCCCTCGTTTCCAGCACCTTCTCAGCCATGAACAGCCCACATCATGCGCGACGAAGCATCTTCCCTCAATCCTACTTTAGGATCTTATACTTTTATTCTACTTCGAAGTTTCTTGTGCCCAGAGTCCCACTGCCTTCCCAACTCTATTCTTTCTCCACCAAAGCTTAATGGTCCAATATCACTTAGAAAGAATCCTGGACTTCCAGAGCAGGTAAATAAATGAGATGTAATCTCACCTTGTTTCCCATCTTACAAATGAGAAAACTGAAGAGCGTGTTGACGAAGTGAGTTGTCCAAAGTCACAGCTGATCCCGGGAATTCTCACCTAGGGTGGTGCTTTCCCAGTGTCAAGGCTGGGTCTTGCCCAGTGATTGGTTCTTCATGCCTGTATGATAACCCAAGTGTTTAAGACGAAGAGCGTCAGGCTTCCATGTGCTCTAACTGAAGGAGGGATGAGTGGAGGAGTTACAGGCACCATGTCAGGCAGGGTCTCTCAGCTGCGCCCCCTTCTGGCTGCCAGCCACTTCCACTGGGACTTTTGCCGACTGCACAGAAAAGAAGAAACCCACCACCAACTCTGCTGTCACAGGGCTACCTCCTTTCGAAACAATTCTGTCCTGGATTATCTGTCTTCTACCCTCCAAAATTTTTCTTCCCCTCCCTTGACAAAGGGGACAACAATTGCAACAAGTATCTTATGAGGAGTTTGGAAGAGCCGGAAGACCAAGCCATCCAAGGATGCCTGGAAGAAAGGACTCACCAGGGGGACATGCTCGATCCCGATGTGGCCGCAGCTGCTGGAGCAGAGACTGTGGGGGCGGCGGCTGCAGCCCTGGAAGGCATCTGAGCGACGGCCCAAAATGATGGCCAGGCAAAGCATTTCCAATCATCCTCAGGTGGTTACCGTGCTGCAGCCCTGACACACACAGGACTACCCTACATGCCACAGGCAAGGACCTCTCCATCACTGCGAGTGTTCAAGTGGGGATGTGAGAGAGGAAATCCTGTCTCCATACCTGCTAGGGCTCTGGGGCTTCGTTGTGCATTTTTCACAGTCGTGATTTTGACTGTTGCTGTTGACTGTGAAGCGCCCACATTAGCAGCCAGCCCTCGACCACACAGCTGTGCCCACTTCAGATGTGTGTATTTTCTCACACCAGCCAAAGGGCTGTTGTTTTCCTGACCTTCTAGTTTGGCTTCCATTTTTAGCTTTTATTCTTTTTGCTTCGGACGTCAATGGCTGTCCTCTTTCGTAATGATCAAATGAGCACTTTGTACGCAAAAACCTATCAGAATATACTATGTTATAATTTTTTTTTTAATTTTGAGGGGAAGGGGGGTATAAAACAATGCACACATTGCAAGGAAAAATGATCCCTCTGAAAAGTAAATTTGCTTTTAAAATATAGATAATAAAATCACCAAGTTCCCATGCCAAACACCACCATCAACAAATTAAAAACCTTCCACCTTCACACCACAAATGGTAAAAGCCTTGATATCTAGGTGCAGGAAAAGCCATTGAAGACACAGGCACCTCGATATGTAGGTGCGGGAAAAGCCACTGAAGACACAGACACCTGATTTGTAAATACAAATAGACATTTTCGTATCCACAGAAACTTATATGTGAGAAAGAAAATCACACGTGCAAACACATTGGCTGCTTCTGAAAACTTGGCCCCGAAAGTCGACTATATTTTGCCATTGGCAGATGTTGTTGTTGTTTTTATCATTGGAGACGTCGGTATTTTTACACACTTCAGAAAGGATCTCTGAAATCACGAATGCTTTTTAAAACAAACTTAAAGTAAGCATTTACATTCAGGGTCCAAAACAAGGTACCGGTAGGAGCCGGCCCTCTAACGAGATTTTTTTTTTTTTTCCTCCCCTAAACAAATGCAGAATGATGTGTGATGCACTTTCCATGCCAGGTCACCTTTAAGAACCCAGGGATGGCCATCGCCACTGAATTACCCGCCAGCCCTCACCAGAGATGTCTGCCGTGCAAAACCTGTGACAAAGGACTGAAATGACAGCACTCTGACTCACTCTTACATTGTGTTTGTTTAGGAAGGTCCTAGAAATTGTATTTCACCAACCACATTCGCTATCAACACACAATTATCTGGCTTAATCATGTGGAACAGTGGCAAATTCACCTGGGGCTTAAGAACTAATGACATTCTCGTCTGAGCTGCTTTAGTGAAATGGCCTAGCACCTGAAGCAGGAACAGCAAGATTGCTCAAGAAAATTTGGTTTTCTGTTTTCATTTCACAGCATAGGGCCTCTGCTCAAATCAACAAACACTCCTGATTAAAGAGCCGTGGTAGCTGGCTCCTCGGCACTCCCGCGTGTGGCTCGGAATGTACATCGAGCACCCCGGCCTTTACAGGGAAAGGACTGTCTGCGACTTGTTGGTGAGGCATTGTCTTTCTGACGGGGAAAATAAGTAAATCAATCGGCAGTGCATAATTTGGGTCTGATTATAGTTATTAGCGTGGGCAACCCTTGTGTGGCTGGAAGCACCGCCAGCCCTGCAGCCCCAAAGTCACGCAAATACACTCAGGTGTATATTTTCATTTCCTCTTGCCATCTGGGGCGAGGGCATTAAGATTCTGCTTACTCCTGAAAAATCCAGCCCCTACCCTCGGACTTAACCCCCAGTGTGCAAGGGGCTTTGTGGAGTCACTGCTGACTCTGCTGCTAAATCCCAAGGAGGGGAGAGGCCAATTTTCAAAAGCTGGCAGGGGCAAGAAATGGAGTGTTCAGACTTCCAAATGCTTCAGGAAAAGGGGGGCAGGCTCAGCGTTTCTTCTGGAGGGCTGCAGGAGGAACGGCCTTCACGCAACAGAGAGATGGTTGATTTGCCTTAGCAGGCAAAGGCAGACCAGGAGAGCCTGCCGAATTCCTGTTTTCCCTCTTGGTGTGTGCTCCACACCAAATGGCCTTTTATTTCTAATTTTCTTTTATCCGTCTCATTAGCGTGGGCTGCGGGGGTATCGGTGATGAGCAGAACTCTTTAACTTCAGCTAAATTTTTTGGTGTTGCTGCTAGCTCTGGTGCTGGGCTGCCTGCAGCTGAGCCCCAAAGCCTGCTGTTTAGAGAAATTCCGGAAGTCCTTAGGTTTGCCAGCTGTAAGCGTAGCTTCACGGGCTCTCCCTCTGATTCTGTGTCCTCATCCTGTCTGCCTCTTATCTCACGACTTCTAACTACCACTGACACCACGACTGTCCCTACCCATCGGATATGCAGAAATGCATAAACTGGGAAAAACAGTACTCAGAGCAGAAGCAAAAATAATAATGATAAACGCAAAGCAGTAAAGGATAAAAAAAAGAGAGAGAGAGAGAAAGCAGTAAAGGCTAAAAATTCGCACAAGTCTGAAGATTTGTTGTCATACTGACTTTCAATAATACATTTTTTAAAACATCAGGTGGCATTTTATAGGAAAGTCTTTTGATACTTGACAAACTAAAGGTCTTTTTGATTGCGCTCCAAAAGTAAACTGCCTCACAATAAAACGGCTAATGGCACAAATACCAGCTCCCCCAGGATCCTGAGGGGGTGAATTCATCACACTCTTTTTCACCAGCCAAGTTCAGGACGTGTGGTTTCTCGGTGGACACGCCTGCCAATGTGACTGCTTTGATCGCTGTGAGACAAAGTGTAATCAACCTTCATTGTACAGTTCAAATAAAGTTCCTACACACTCATCACCAACAGTACACGGCTGCCGATCATTGGCCAGAAGCAGCAGTTCCCGGCATCCTCAGAAAGAGACACAGTACAGCCCAAGATGACATGAGGTATGGGATATTTCTCATAAAAAGGAGGCACTTATTGGTACATAGGAGGCAGTTTACATATGAGGAATCGGGGCTCAGACAGGAAACAGCACTAGTTCAAAATCAACTAGCTCTGAGAAGTATGGCTACAACCTGCATCAATTGCTTCTATGAAGCCTCGGAAATGGAAATGACTTAGAAAACTCTAAAACCACCTTCTTACAAAATAGTACATACCCAGAAGTCCCTTGCCTTGGTAAAGGGCTCAATGTTTTGCTGCTTTTGCATCCACTGCAGCTTTCGTCTCCCCCAGAACCTCTCCCTCCCTCATCCTTCTACCTACCATCCACAATGCTGATGCGTCCACCATCCACTATGTGAAAGGGATCTGAAGCTGAACAAGACACAATTATGCCACGAAGGGGTCTACAGTGTGGGTGTTATAGGGCTAGAGAAAAATAAAACTAACGAGTTTTCAGCATCCACTATAATTATAGAAACATATGCAAGAGCTTACGGAACATAAATGGAAATGACCATTCTATTAGCAGAAGAAAGTACAGCAACTTTTCACAACAAAAAATGATATTTACACAATAGCACTGAGTTTTGTTTTAGTATCTCAGAGAGAAAGGTTGGGGACGTGGCCTTCCAGGTGGAGGAAACAGCATCCATGCCCTGGTCCACTCTTCTGTTCCCTCGGGAATAATTAGTATTGCTCTAGGCACCGAAAACAGGACTGGGGAAATGATACCGTCTCTGCTCTTGTGAACTGGAGGCTACCGGGGGAGACATAAAATCACCAAATGCTCACATAGCCACAAACAGTGCCAAGTAGCATGAAGAAAATTAGGGACAGGAGCTTAGAGCAGTGCCAGGCCTCTCTGAGAAGGTGATGTGTAAGCCTAGACCTCAGGAATGAAACAGAGACAGTCGTGTGCGCGAGGCAGGGGGAAAAGCCCTGCTAAGGAAGGAAGACCCCTGCTAAGAGCTGTCACGTTTTTGTCTAGACGAGTTAAATCCCGACTACTGCCAACGGGTCTAGACCTCCTACCCCAAATGGACCAACCGTGTAAATAACCTGCTTGGTGGAATTCTGGGTTTACTTTTCTCTCACCACCACGTGCTGCCTGTGACTTTGTGTGAATCACTTCTCTTCCACGCATCCACTTCTAGACAGACAACAAGAAAAAGTTCAAACCTGACAATAAGTTAATAACAGAAAATCAGTGATGAAGAAAGTTTATCTCCTGAAAGCAGTAGTTTTCTCTTGACATGACCAAACTATTCCGTTCCCTCCCCTGTAGTCCTGGGACAGAAACGATCTTCCTACTGTCTCAGAGTGAAACGCTTTCACCATCGCCCTCAGCAAGCTGGATTATAAATCCTATCTGACCATTCAAATCTACATGAAATACTTGTCTAAAAAACAAAGTTTTCGTTGTTCCATAATCCACATGTTTGCAAAATTATCTCACAATTTTTAATTAAGGGGGGATGAAGTAAAAATACCCAGACTAATTCATTACTAAAAAGAACTCTATTTGGCTTCCCTGGTGGCGCAGTGGATGAGAGTCCGCCTGCCGATGCAGGGGACACAGGTTCGTGCCCCGGTCCGGGAGGATCCCACATGCCGCGGAGCAGCTGGGCCCATGAGCCATGGCCTCTGAGCCTGCGCGTCCGGAGCCTGTGCTCCGCAACGGGAGAGGCCACAACAGGGAGAGGCCTGCGTATCGAAAAAAAAAAAAAGAACTCTATTATTCTGTAACCTTAGAAGCATATTTTAAGTTGCAGAAGGAAAATAGCACTCAAGCTACAGGCTAAGGACAGTCAGGCAAATGGTCAGGATAATTCAGAAATGAAAACAAGGGGAATAGTCCATGTTTGCCAAGGTAGAAAAACTCAAGAGTAAGAATACACAGAAACATAGAGAACTGGACACTGCTCAGCTGCTGACCAACAGTACTATCAGGTAAAGTCCTCCTAAATTCCCTACTTTTTTGGCCTCAGATTCTCCATCAGCTGTAACTGAGATCTTTAAACAATTTTTTTTTTTTTTTGCAGCACGTGGGCCTCTCACTGTTGTGGCCTCTCCCGTTGCGGAGCACAGGCTCCGGACGCGCAGGCTCAGCGGCCATGGCTCACGGGCCCAGCCGCTCCGCGGCATGTGGGATCTTCCCGGACCGGGGCACGAACCCGTGTCCCCTGCATCGGCAGGCGGACTCCCAACCACTGCGCCACCAGGGAAGCCCTAAATAAATATTTTTAAAAAATAAAAATTGAGATCTTCTTTAAATAAATAAATATCACCTAACTAAATACATGTACGCTTATTATACTTTCATTACAAATGTGCCTCCTAGGTCATTAAAGATGGTAACAAATTCTCCATCACTCTATGTGAGAACAAAGATAAAGGAAACTTTCAGAAAACAAGAGAGAACACCGAAAATGCACAGTACCAGGAACAATCCCACCGTCAACTTAAAAACCCTCCCCCTCATGAATTACCTCTACACAACCCAATATGTATTCCAGAACCATCCCTGACCCTTTACCAAAGAATCCCTTTGCTGCTTGTTGTAAAATGTTAACACGAGACTATCATAATGTTTCTCCCCAGGAAATTATAAGAGCACTTTGCTCATTAGAAGGAGCCAGGATACTTCACCAGTCCTGTTCCTGGAGATTCTGACTCACTAGATCAGGAGAGGATACCAAGAATCTGGAGGTTTAACACACACCACGAGCGATTCTTGCAGTTGCCATCCAGAAGTTTTGAGCAGCACCACTGTGGCCTGAGCGGGCAACTGAGGAGCCTTAAGCAGGAGCCTGGCACCCTCCGATCTATGCTGAGACCAATCTACAAACGCCTCACCTGGGAGCTTTATACTTTGAGCTAGAGATTGGCTTCTGGAAATCGGCTAGGGCGCTGTTAAAAATCCCAGCACTCAGGCCAGAGCTCCTCAGACTAATTACAAAAGAAGCTCTTGGGGGTGGGATCCAGACACGGCATCTTTAAAGCTCTCCAGGTGATTCCAGTGCACAGCCAGTGCTGAGCAGACAGAATTCTGAGCAGTACTGTCCTGGCTCCTTACACAGACAAGATGACCACCTCTCTCTCTGACAGGCTTTGGGATCTAGTAATGAAAAGTCAAGGCTCATTAGATTAGCTTTCAGTGTCACTTGCTTTATTTTTCTTTGTAGAACTTATCACTATCTAACATTTTAATATACTTTAGTAGTATTTAAAACACACACACACACACACACACACAGAGTCTATCTCCCTTTCTAAAGTATATGTTTCATTAGATTGAAGAATTTTTCTGGAATAGTGTGCCTAGTATATGGTTGACAACATTTCTGTGTTGTTATTGAATTGATACTACATATATACTATCAGTTGGCAGAGGACGGGAGGGATAAATATTATTATTAGCCGATGCAACCTTAACTAAGTAGATAGATATTCTGGATGAAAAGAAAGAAAAAATAACTGTGAATTAAGATGTTATTGGCAATGATAATGAAGAGAGACCTTAGATGCAGCAAGAGAAGTGGTCCAGAACATCAGTGCACTCCTAATAACATGGGCAGATTCGTAATGAATCCGCCCCCATGCCTTAAAGGGAAAAATTCTCGTAAATAGCCAACCATCATTAAATGTTTGCCTCACAAAGTCATTTAAATAATAATATTTAAGTGGCTCTAAACTCTTTATGTTCATAACCTCTTATAACTCTCTCTGTAAAGCTCAAATCAAACACAAACAAGATCACAAACCAATAGAAGTTCATTTAACAAAATTAATTTAATGTGATACATGATGCTATCTTGCAAAAACAAAAATGCTAATTCTACATTTAATAGGAAAGAATTCTATTTTTTTTTACCTTTAACTTGTCCATTTGTCTCCTTTTATTCTGAGCATAATGAAACATCACCTGATCAACTTTGTTGAAATGTTGTTATTTTCTTTTGAACAATAAATTTGTATTTTAAAGGTAATCCTTAACTTGAATGAGCATGTATATTTGATAGTGCACTTCAAAATACAATACTGGCAAAATATAAAATGCCAGTTTAATCAAGTTCATCAATGTGTGACAACCATGATACTGACAATAAATATAAGTTATCTGAAGAGACTGGCTCCCCCCCAGGCACACACACACTGTAAATACGGTGCTAAGAGCAGGTTTGGGTGCAATAACGGGATTTGGGTTACCAAATGATAATAGGTAACATGTTTATATGTGCGTATTTTCAGATAAATAAATATGAAGAAAAAAAGATTGAAGTATTGTAAAAGGCCAATAGCAGTTACATCAGAGTAGTGAAATTACAGATCATTTTTAAATTTTTTGTTTGTTTTTGTTTTCAAATATATATGCATTTGTTGAATAATGAGAAGCTCTCCCTTTTACTAAATACCCATTAAGTGAAGGGTTTCAAAAAGTTACACGTAGTATGAGCTGATTTTATAAGGAAAATGATAGAAATGTATCCCAAAGTATTGCAAAATGTCTGTATGTATATGTACCTAAAACTGAAAGATAACTATCTCTGGGTGATGAGATTACAGATGATTTTTAAGGATTTGTCTCCTCTGTGCTTTTGTGTATGTGTCAGGCACCTCCCAACACAGCTGCCAATAATTCCCAGCACCCACCAGTGAGGCCTTTGTGCCACCTGCTTCCTTTAGGGTGAGTGAGACTGACTGACTTGCTCCTAACAACGAGAACTGAGCAGATGTTCACTTCCAAGACTAGGTTTAGAAAGACTGCTGCTTCCATCCTGAGCTCTCTGTTGCTCTTTCTCTGGCTGCTGGTCCCAAGGAAGCTGGAGCCATATTGTGAGGCAGCCGTGTGATAGGTCACTAAGCGCCCCTGGGTGAGCTTAGAGACAGATCCACACCTGCACCCTTCCCACTCCTGGTGGAGCCTTCAGATAAGACCACAGCCCCGGCTTGACTGCAACCTCACAGGAGACCTTGAGGCAGACACTCTCCACTCAGCCACCAATTCCTGACCCACAGAAACAGTCAGATAATAAGTGTTACTGTTTAAGCCACTAAATGTTGGGGTAATGTATTATGCAGCCAATAGATAACCAATGAAATGTAGGGTTTTTTTCCCATTAAAAAAATAAACATGTTTACTTTGTAATCAGAAGGAGAATTTTGGCCAATTGATTTTCTCCCTCCTTGTGTTTTTCCTTTTTTTCTCCCTTTCTCTTTCCCAGAATTCTATACCTAAGTAGGATTACTCAAAACACTGGGAACCTAATCTCAGTGGCCTTTGCTAACACTATATTCAAACTCCCTGTCCTGTTGTTCTGATTTTGATCGCACCCACGTTTTTCATTTCCCAATGTACACTTATTAAAACTGCACAAAGTACACTTTTTAACTAGACAGACTATGTAATGAAGTGACCCTAACCTACCTCCTGGAAACCCTGTTCTTGGGCTGGCATTGCTCTAACAATAAGCCTAATCCACCCCTTGAAGCCATCTTTGGATGAATAAGTAGAAGAATCTGGCTCTGTGCTTTTTGCGTTGGGATTCCTCATCATAAAGATAAAGCAGACACTTCTCAACAAGTAACGCAATTAATGGACTAAACACCAAATAAATATATCTGTTCCCTGATCTAGTCAGAGACATAAAAATTGGAGGCTTAAAATGAAGAGGAGATGCTGGAAAGCAAGAGGGGACCCATGTGATTTGACATCTAAATGGAGGTATGCAAGCACGTCCCATCATGAACAGCACCTAGCACCGCTTCCCGCACAGAAGCTACTGATCCCAGGTTCTAGATGACATGTCTGAATCAGGAATAATGTGGTAACTTTCACAGCTACAGAGCGGAACATATTTATGTTGTAGCAGCTGAATGTGTCTTCATGTCACATTCCAAGAATCACATCACAGGATGGAAGAGAAAACATTTGAATGAGATGTGGACAAGCCCCAGACATCCTGCTTCAGAAGCCAGATCGCTTGTTGATAGAAAACACTCTCCCTGTTCATCAGGGTTGAGCACCGACGGTGAGCTTAATTAAAATCAATGGAGAAAAAAACTGAATACTGAGGAGCACTATTTGGGGCTCATGAAATGTAAATGGGTCAAAATATGAAATATCCAAATAACCTTGGGTCCTGGGCTTTGTTGAGCGACCACCTTGCTGATCCCTGAGAGCCACGTCTCTTCTTTTCCTACCTCTGCCATGGCTGATGGAGAGCAGCTAGAGCCTCCGGTTTTGGAGCAGAAGTCTCTGCACTGCTTCTTTTTGCCTACATTGTCCCCACCTTCCTTTCACCTTTTGTTCTGTTTCTCTGCGAGCAGTCTTGTCACTGTCTCTGTTGCTCTTTTATTGACACCTACAGAGCAGAAAGAATGCCAGCAGGCTGCAGAAAAAGCTTGTGTTTTCAAGTGGCCCAGAACTAAACATTGATTCCAAATAAGAGGAAGATGCACATTTCTTCCTTTCACCTCATTTGGGCAGAAGAGTTCCATTTTCTGCACCTGTGATTAGAGGTTACAAATAGGTCAGCGGAAGGAAGGACAAGGCACTTGATTCACTGTAACTGATATCCTTTGTTTTTAAGGGATTCACGTAATAGCAAATGTGCAATTTGAAAAAATGGCCAAACTCCTCAGCCCTCCCACTAAAAATGCCCTTTGTCACGTGGCTTGGAGTTCTCATGAAGGCAGAGTGTATTCCTCCAACCCTCCTATTTGAGTTGGGCCAATAAAAGAGAGTGGGCGTGTCAGTCCCTAGTCAAGGCCTCAGGAGCCTTCTGGCTTGGGCTTTCTTACTCTGACAATGCTGCCATCAACAGGAGACACACCCAGGCTGGCCAGCTGGGGGATGAGGGATACTTGGAGCAGAGCCAAACTGTCCCGTCTGTCCACGTGGAGGCCATCTCAGCTCACACAACAGCCAATTCCCAGACACGTGATCAGGCCCAGCCCCAATCAGCAGAGCCCCCAGCTGAGCCCACACATATAAGCAATAAATGCTCTTTGCTGTGTGCACTGAAGGTTTTGTGGTTCTGTTACACAGCATTATAATGACAATAGATAACTGATACAGGAGAGTCTCAGTACCTACTCTCACTAGAAGGCCCACTGTAGAGACTGATTTGGAAAGTAAACTGGCATGTAAGCCTTGCTAGGATGTGTGTGTGTGTGTGTGAAACAGAGAGAAAGGACACAGTTGACGTTTCTCTACACGAATAACTATAAGCTGTGTTTAGTTCTTTAATCTCAAGATAACACACAGTAATGCGCCCACAGAACACTTATTCATTCATTCATTCACTAACTTAATAATTATCTATCAAATAGCTACCGCATACAAGACATCAGGGATGTAAAGGCAATAGGCTGTGGTCACTGCTCCTGAAGAGCTTTCTGTCTACCTGATGACATACTGGAAAATATAATATAATGAAATGAGTGCTTTGCCTTCTCTTTTTTGTAAATTATAAACATGAACGAATGTTGCACTTTAGCTCATAGTTATTCGCTTTCATAAATACTATCTTCTAATTTTCTATGAAAAACAAAATAGTCCAAATGAAAGAAAAGTCAATTTGTTTATTCCTCAGTTTGTAACGTCACACCTCAAGGTAAGACTCCCTTTAAAATATGAAACTCTTGACATTGGCAGTATGGAAAAATAAAGTACATGTCGCTCAGTGGGGGCCAGGGACCTATATTATGTCCTACTGTTGGTTACAGAATTTTCAATATTTCCTTATCCTTTTTCACTCATATGAACTGCAGCTTATAGCAGTGGTAATCATTTCCTGTGTTTGAAAAAGAGATGAAAGCATTCATGGATGAAAGTAAGTTGGATTTAATCTCCTTCTCTCCCATCCAGTGCACTGTACTGATCATTTTCCAAAAAAACAAGACTTAAGCTCATTTTTGTCATGACAAAACTAGTTTCATAATAATCAGATGGCAATTCCTAGTGTACACAATTCTAATATAATTACCAGGAGGAAATGTAGAGGGAGTTGCAGGTCTGAGATAAAGAAAAGCCTGTGAATTTTGTATTAATGTCTCAGACTCTCTTATTTGTGCAAGTAATCAATCTTTCGGGGAGTAGAATAGTAATTCTTTGTGAAAAAAATGACAAGAGTCAGAGGAAGAAAGAAGATAATCTGAGTTCTATTCGGTACACAGCGGGTCAGCTGTGATTGACAAAGCTCATCACAAAACTATAGCTCACGGAGTAATCCCAGTAGCAGAGTCTCATTTGCAGCCCAAGCCGTGTTAATGACATGTTTAACAGCTGCTTGTTGAAGTCTGGAATCTGCATTAACCCGCAGAGCAGTGAACAGAGAAATGAGGGAAAGTACTGAAGTCAAGCCTTCATTATTCTGACAGCCCAGGTGAAAGGGTGTCCAGAGGTTATGGAGAGGCAGGGAGGCAGGTCTGGGAGGTGGAGGGCTCAATTGCATGTGAGGACCACCTCGGACGCGACAGGGGCTGATCAATAAATGGAGAGACTACAAAAGCACACAGACCTGCTCCAATCTGAGGGATTGAAGCAGGAGAGGCTGGCCATCGGAATGAAGCCCTGGCCTGGGACACCAGCTACTACGCTGGCATGACAGTCGCTGTGAATCAACTCAGCGCTAGATTCCGCTGGAGGCTGTCACACTGGGGAGACCAAGTAATGCCAAGTCTCCGTGCTCCTTTATCCCCAGCAATGTTATTCATTCAGCCCAGCTCCAAAAGCAAAGGCGTATATGTGCCACAGCGTGTTTCCTAGACTTCCTAAAAGAGTATTTGTTGGATTAGCTTAAATAAATGACTAAGTGTGTTTTCCTTAAATATAACTCTTTATAATGGCACATTGTTCTGTGGAAGTGTTTCTCTGGCCTTGCCCTCATAAGAGGGTGTCCGTTACTGAGGACAAAGAATGAGGACACAGAGGAAGAGTCAGGGGCTTTGGGGCAAATCCCAACTTCTCTACACTTTTTTAAAGTAGCCTTTGGCAGCTTGTGCAAAAGCCCTGAGCATCAGTGTTCTTACGTATAAAGTGGAATAATAACACCTACCTTCCAGGGTTATTGTAAGGATTAGAGTAAAACTTGGAAAGCCCCCAACACAAGTAGACACTTCATCGATAGACAACGTGAGTTTTACTGGAGATGAGCACCGTCAACAGCACAGGTGTGGCCAGTCTGCACAATGGCCCTCATTGGCATAAATGGTACACACACACACACACACACACACACACACACACACACACACACAAAGCTGCCCTCTGAGCAGCTGTCAACTCCACGAGACCAGTGCAGTTTTTCTATGTTGTTGACTGATTTATCCCAAAACGCTAAAACACTGGCAAGCACATACTAGTCCCTCAAAAAATACGTGTGGGTGACTAAGCCTGCTGTCCCAATCTGAGGTGACTTTCACTATGCTGCATATTGCTTCTATATAAGGCTTTCTTCATTAAAAAAAAAAAACACTGGAATTATTGAATTACAACATCTTAGAGTTCATTTCGTCAACCCTTTCATTTTGCAAATGAGGAACCAACCGAGGCCCAGAGAGAGATTGACACGTCAAGGCAAAGCAGGCTAAAGAATGAAGATTTTACAACCTCATGGAGTTTCACATGGGATGGTGTATTCCTTTATACCATGTCTGGATGCTTTCCCTTTAACCAAAGCACCGGGCAGTGAATTTTCATGGTCATTCAGTCATCAAAGCAGGCTTGCCCGCAGGCATTCTTTCTTTGGCCTAAGTCATTTCACCTCTCAGGTCTTCTGTGTCCTCTTATATAAAATGAGGAGATTGGAGAAGAAGGCTTTGTTTTCACACTATGCACTGGGGAACATGGTTGTTTTGGGAAGTGCAGTGCAGGGGGATATAAAGGCACTTCCATCCTTATATTCCTACTCAAGACACAGCACCTTTTATTTTGTTTTATTTTAAAACGGACATCTTTATTTTTCTCTCAACAATTACTCTTTTTTTTTAAACATCTTTATTGAGCACCTCTTTCTTAAAATCTATTCTATATACAAGCTTCTACTTAAGATTTGTTTAGGGTTAAAAGAGTTCCTCCAGCTAAGTAACACTTGACCGGATGATCTGTAAGCTACCTTCCCTCCTGTCCTTGTTGAGAATAGAAAGAACAAAGTCAATCCAGTGAGAAGGCACTGGCTCCTGACTACAACCCTCCCCAACTTCTCCTTCCAGAGGGATGAGGGTCCCAACAGAGAAGAAGAGGAAGAGGGAGATGGGAGAAAGGGGACCAGCAAGAACAAGAAAGCAAGCAATTCTATAGTATAGCCAACATTTTTTGGTCCATGTGTATCTGTATCTACCATCTTACTTAATCGTCACAAAAATCCAGTGGTCTAAGTACCAACGGTATTAAACTGAAACAGTCGAGGAGATAACGTCACCTAACTCAGGTGGCTTCCTTAACGGCAGTTTGTCTTAACATTTAGAAAACAAGAATGGTCCAATGGCTCACGTCTTTGAAGTCTCCAAACACAGTCAGCACTCCTTTCCCACAGATCACGGCTTACGTCTGGAATAGCCAAACGTCTTCAGAGAACTCTCATTACTCACAACACGACGTGCATTTTTCCGCTTTGCATCTAGGTAGGGGATGCTCTGTGGCAGATACCCTAGCTAGTCATCAGGCCAATAAACAGTTAATTAGCAGGCGGCATCAACCTCAACTCCTTTTGTGGCATGCAAATGAAGATAATTAGATATTCTGAAATCATGCCAAGTGTTTAGAGCACTGAGGTTCCTATTTCTGGTTTTGTGATATTCTGGGATTCCCCCCTCCCCCAAACCACTACTCCCCACCCTCTCCTAGGACCTGAGGGCTTTCTTAAATTTTCTTAAAATGTCTTCAAATGCAAATGCTTTAAATTCACTTTTCACATATATCTACGTACATGTTGGTGTAACTGTAAATAGTCATTTTTCACATGTAGCTACATATGTATAGTTTAAAATGTTCCTTTGGAGGTCCTATACCTCAGTCCTTTATAAAAACCAAATTCAAGAGCCACCAAGGAAAGTTTGGGGGTCTCCCTTTCTTCCTACTGCCCTGGTACAGAAGCTTCCCCATTCATCGCGGCTTATCCCAGCATCCCCGACTCTCAGCCCTAGAGAGGGATGCCCTCCCCTTTCTCCCCCAACCGGGTAGTAATAGTAATAGTACCTACAGGCTACAAAGCACCTGCTCTGTGTCAGTACCGTACTGGATGTTTTATAGATACTATAATTCCCCCCAAAACAAGAGAGTTACTAGTATTATCTGCCTTTTATATGGAAAAACTGAAACTTAGAGGTTAAACAAATGTCTAAGGGCACATAAACACTAAGGGAAAGGACTGGTATTCCAACCTAGGTCTGTTTTCCCTAAAGCCCATAACATTAGCAATTAAACTGTGTTGCACTTCCTGAGGATCTTCCTGTGGATGAACGGGATCTTAATGCAATGAACACGTGTATTAAATGCCTCCTCTGGCAGACACCCTTCTAGGTGCATCAGGTCTGGCCGTAGATGAAACTGACAAAAATCCCTGCATTTGTGGCGCTCACACTCTAGTGGGGAAGACCAACTACGAAGAAGACTAGTAAATCTGCCGCATTAATTCTTGTTTCCTAGATAAATACAGCTGAATCTATTACAAAACGGGAGATTATTTGCCTTTCTACGTAGCCTTCTGGGAAGCCCCAGGCCTGATTAAAGAGAATGGCTTTTAAAGGGAGGGGGCATGCAGGCACATTGGCAGGCATGCTGGCGGCCTCCAGCAGAGCCTGGCAAATCTCACCTCCAGCAAACAGCTTCTGGCACGATCCCTGCCAAAAATGATGCTCCTACTTCAGGAGTTTGGAAATCACTCTTTTTAAGTACTTTAAGTCCATGGAGTCCTAAGGATTCAATGTCAAATGAGAACATGGAAGCATTTTGGACTGTACAGACTAGTTTAGGTTAAAGATTCTATGAATGGGGCATTTGCTGGACACTGTCAGGACTTTCCTGAAGAAAGTGAGTCTATACTGACAACACCAAACAGGAGTTTACCATTGAGACCTGGGCACCTCCCAGGCTCCTCCCGAGGTTACACAGGACGTCTGGTGATGCAGCTGCTTAAGGAAATACATGGTACTTTGGCCTTTGAGACACATTAAGACAAGAGACACAACTCAAGCTTTTTTACAAAAATAAAATAAAATTCAAGATGCAATTTACCTTACCCCATCTCTTTCATTACTAATAGACTCTTTTAAAAAAATTAATTTGTTGAAGGTTTGATGCTCTGATACTTACTTTAACAAAATGAAGTTGACTGAAAAAGAGTGCCATTCAAGTTCACCTGGGGAGTTATATTCCAAATTCAGTTATTAGAGTTCCTGCCAAATTATTATATTAGAGTGAGTCCATCAGAATATACTGGACCAAATATTCAGGGATATGCACAGGGCATGTATATTTTGCATCACTGATGGAGAACTGCTGGCATTCTCATATATGTAACATTTAATATTTCTTTATAAGGTTCAACATAGAAAAATATTTAATTTCTTATCACAATAATATTTTCTCATAAAATGGGACAAAAAGCAAACTTCACATCTTGACCATAGTCTCATTAAATTCATATTCTTGATACTCTCTTCACAGTGACAAATTAAAATTCACCATGAGATATTAGTACGAAAAAGAAAGAGGAAGAAGAAAGAAAGAAAGAAAGAAAGAAAGAAAGAAAGAAAGAAAGAAAGAAAGAAAAAGTTGAAGAACATCTTATATGCCTGAAAATAAGTCAATTCTTTTACTCCAAACCCACCCCTCGTCCCATGTGGAGTTTTAGGATCTTCCTAGGCTACCCTGGTAGCAATTAGTGCTATCAACCAAATAATGTCCAGCCCTCTGTCTTCCATGAACACAGTAGGACTGTACTTCACTGCCATGTTGGAAGTAAGCCATGGTCATGTGACTGGCTTGGGTCAATGAAAGGTAAGCAGAAAGGTACTTCAAGGTGGAAGCTTTAAGAACCTGTGCATAATTCACCATCTTCCCAGCCCCCTGATGTGGTGATCCTGGAAGTAAGTGTAGAAAAGGCACCTGAGTCCCTGACAGACCACAAGGGCACAGTCTCCTCTCTGGTCCACAGTGGGCATGCAACATAAGTGAGGTAGAGTTTTCTGTTGGGTTAAGTCATGAAAACGTGGGGACTATTTGTTCCATAGCACACCCTAGTCCATCCTTACTGATGCAGCTCAGAAGTGTCACATGCCCTCAAAGTCTAAAAGCCAACACATAAGAACCTTCTGAGTTCTGATTATTTCAGTGCTGGCCTTATTCCTCATCTGTAGTGGTTGTTTAGGGTGGGAGATGGACAGCTGGTGCACAGACTCAGTAGCCCTCAAAGTACTAATTCAGAGAGCTCAACTTATGCCTTGCTTTTTTATTTATTTATTTATTTTTGGCTGCTTTGGGTCTTTGTTGCTGCGCGTGGGCTTTCTCTAGTTGCGGGGAGTGGGGTTACTCTTTGTTGCAGTGTGCGGGCTTCTCATTGTGGTGGCTCCTCTTGTCACAGAGCTCGGGCTCTGGGCGGGCAGGCTTCAGTAGTTGTGGCACGTGGGCTCAGCAGTTGTGGCTCGCAGGCTCTAGAGTGCAGGCTCAGTAGTTGTGGCGCACGGGCTTAGTTGCTCCACGGCATGTGGGATCTTCCCGGACCAGGGATTGAAATCCGTGTTCCCTGCGTTGGCAGGCAGATTCTTAACCACTGCGCCACCAGTGAAGTCCCATGCCTTGCTTTAATACGCCAGCTACATGCTCCTGAATTCCACCTCGTTCCCTCACCCACAAGACACTGCAGCAATTCACGTGTGATCATGTCTTTCTACGTAAGATAGCAACCAAATGATTACAATGAAGTTAATCTTGCATGCTACCTTCTCCCTTTCTAATATCTTGCAGAGAAATGGGAAGAGGCAAGCAGAAGAAAAATGTAGGCAGCTGAGACTTTGTGTGAAGTTGAGCAGTTTGGATTTAAAATCCATGGGTTTTAGGAACATAATTCCTGAACATAAGTGTAAGCCTTCATTTCCAGTCTTTATATATAGCTCAGTAAAATAGAGAGAAATCGTGTGTTAGGGTTAAGATTTAGCTCTCTTATAACAGAAATATACAAAACATTACTCTACTGCCTGCCCCTTTCCTGCTTCTGGCCCAGAATTTCCCCAGGTGTTGCTTGAGCTGAGCCTGCTGGCCCCTATCAGGCTCTGGAGAAGCAGCAGGTGGTTGAGCATTGACTTGAGAAAAGGAGATATGCAATGTGATATTAAATGGGACTTTTCTTGTGGTCCTGGTTGAGACTCCAAAGGAGAGGACAGTATGGAGACAATTGCCTCCTTTATTCCCAAAACATCTATATTAGTTTTCCATTCCTGCCGTATAGATCACCACAAATTTAGCAGTTTAAAACATCACAAATTTATTATCTCATAGTCATTGATTCATAAGTCCAGGCAAACTTGATGGGTTCTCTGCTTAGGGTCTCACAAGGCTAAAATGAAGATGTCAATGGGCTGGGCTCTTGTTGGGATGCTCTAGGGGAGAACGTCCTTCCAGCAGGTTGGCAGAATTCAGTCCTTGCCCTTGTAGGATGGAAGTCCCCATTTCCTTGCTGGCTTCCCACTAGGGGTCATTCTCAGCTTCTAAAGACCACCTTCATTGCCTGGCTGGTGGTTCCCTTTGTCTTCAAGACCAGCAGAAATGAGGTGCGTTCTTCTTAAAGACTGAATCTCTGTCAACCTCATCTTCTCTACCTCATCTCTCCTACCTCTAGCTAGAAGTTTTTTCCTTTTAAGGGCTCATGTGATTAGGTTGGACACACTGGAAAAATCCAGGATTATGTCCCTATCTTAAGGTCCATAACCTTAATTACATCTGCAAAGTCCTTCTAGCTGTAGGCTGTAACATATTCACAGATCCCCAGAATTAGACCATGCACGTCTTTGCTGGGCCGTTCTGCCAGTAGAACACCATCTGTCTCAGTCAGCTTGGGCTACTATAACAAAGTACCATAAACTGAGTGGCTTGTAGACAAGATAAATTTATATCTCACCGTTCTGGAGGCTGAAACCAGGTGTCAACATGGTCAGGCTCTGGTGAAGAGCATCTTCCAGGTTGAAGATGACTGATTTCTTGTGTCCTCATATGGTGGCAAGAGATCTAGCTAGCTCTCTGCCCTCTTCTTATAAGAGCACTAACTCTATTCATGAGGAACCCACCCTTATAACTTAATTACCTCCTAATGCCATCACAATGGGGGTTAGATTTCATCATATGAATCTTGGGGGAACACAAGCATTCAGTCCATAACACCATGTATGACTTGCTAAGCTAAGGGATAGCCTAACTCCAATTCTGTGGCCTCTTTACCAATTGCCACCCACCAGCCTAAATATGGGAGGACTAGAATCTGATTGGAGAAGGGGGTGGGACGTGGAGTGAGACAGAGGTTTACTTGAAGAGACACAGGCTGAAGTATGTTTGTAGGGAAGAGGAGTGTTTTGCTGCCTTAAGGGAGGGTCTGGAGGGACGCTTACACTCCCTCCTGGTCAAGTGAATGGGCTTAGTAGCCTGGAGAACCTTTGGAGAAAACTGACCTGTGCCCCTAGACTTCAAGGGGCATAGAGACCATGCCCCTGGAAATGTCTGAAGGTAAGAGGCTGCTATGGCCACAGCGCCATGGAAAGAGGTTGTGATGAGAAATGTTTGCCTCCTAAAGTTGGGCTGTCATGGAGGCCTGGTGGTTCCACAGAGCCTTCCAGGTGAGGGTCCTCACCAGAAAGAGGCTCTAAGCCAGGTGGAAAGATGGGGTGTCATTGGAAGGTGAGAAAGAAAACACAGCAGCCAAGTTGGTCAACAGCAGTGTCAACTTGACTGGATCACAGGGTGCCCAGGTTAAACATTATTTCTGGGCGTGTCATGAGGGTGTTTCTGGAAGAGATCAGCATTTGAATTAGTAGACTGAATGGAGCACATTGCTCTCCCCAATGTGAGTGGGTACCATCCAACCTGCTGAGGGCCTGAATAGAACAAAACATGGAGGAAGGAAGGATCCATTCCCTTCTTGGCTGCCTGCTGAGCTGTGACTTTGGTCTTCCCTGGCCCTTGGACTGGAACTTACATCCTCTGCTCCCCTGGTTCTCAGGTCTTTGCATGTTGACTGGAATGACACCACTGGCTTTCCTGTGTCTCCAGATTGCAGACAACAAATTGTGAGACTTCTCAGCCTCCTAAATGGTGTGAGCCAATTCCTCGTAATAAATCTTTGGTCTGTTTCTCTGGAGATCTCTCACTAATACAGATTTGTAGGAACTGCCTATTTTAGGTCTTCAAAGAGCTCATAAATGTTGTCCATGAGAGAAAATACCAGCAATACTGGCATTTGCAATCTACCACTAAGATGACAGCACAGTACAATTGCAACATCCCAAGCCAAGTATGAACTTGCTTCTTAACCTTGCATCTCTCCTCTCCATGCCAACTCTGGAAGAGTTATAAGAAGCAGTGTAAGTATAGAAACTTAGAAAAAAAGGAGAAACAAAGCAAAACAAGGCACCTTCCTTCTTCACTGAGGTTTCAAGCTTGATTCAAGCTTGAGTTGGGGGCAGAGGAAGTGCTTTCCCCTGGACGACAAGTTCAAGTTTTGATTTGGATGAGATTTAGGTCTGAGGACTGGTTGATAATATGAGAAAGTGAGCAGAGGAGGTCTGAGCTCTGGCTGATTTGTTATCTTCAGCCAGGGAAGGGAAGGGATATGCTTCAGAACTTGTTTGAAATAGTGGTAAGAAACTGTAAAGTAGTTTCCCTCCAATCTATTTGGTAACCAGTTACATTTGACTTCCTTTGTGATATACTGAGAGATGAAAATGCATATAAATATATTCAGTCCTGTATTTGAGCTTTAATTGACATATAGTATGTTTATTTTACGGACATACCTCTGGAAAAAGAGGTACCAGAACACCTGCATAATTCTGAGAAAGAAATTTTGGCATATTTCCCCCAGTAGGGACCTTATATGCTTATATATCAGAGTCTTTGCTCAACTCCAGGAAAGAACTCTTGAAACTATTGGTTGGAATACATCTAGCATTCAGAAATGTTTGGATGTGTTCAAGGCAGGAGCTTTAACTTATGCCTACATGAGTTACTCAAACCTAGTTTATTTTTATTTTTGAAGATACTGAGAAAGACATCAATATGTGTGGAACTGTGAATTCTTTAAGTAGTACCTAATCTCTCGCATCCTCAACTTTTTAATCAATAAAATAGAGACATTAATGCTAAGCTTACAGGAAATGCTGTTAGGATTAAATGAAAGAAAATAATATCTATGAAGCACTGAGCACAGTTTATGGTGGGTACTCAAGAAATGACAGTTACTAACATATACAATTCTCTGCTTGGAGGTAGATGGAGATATTTTTAATACTATAGTTGCAATGTAGGCAAATTGAAAGCTAATTCATTCCACAAGCTTTTATTGCACATCTAGATGCTGGGAGTATAAGGTTGAGGAGATACGGAGTCATCCTGAAATACCTCAGGACCTGGAGATATATAATTTATTCTGAAGAAATAGGCATAGAATATCTGTTTAGTTCATTAGGGAAGACGTGTAAACTGGCAATCCATTGCAGTGTGACAGTTACCACGTACCAATGTACAAATTGCTCAGACTCACACGTGAATGACTAAGCTATGTGGGGCACTGGAAAGGTAGTAAAATGGTAAAAAGAAAAAAAAAGTATCCCAGAGGGAAAGCTTCCATGGAGTCTTAAAGAATACTGACAAGATGGACACATGGGGAACCAACCACCATCATCTGTGTTGTGACAGAGACGGTCACTGTCGGAAGGGCTGTATTAGCATTGTGGGAGGGGGAGAGGATCACATTTTTAAAGTCTGGACTCTTGACCAAGCTAGAGAAAAATCTGCCAATTAGGTTGTATTTGGATATCAAATCCCCACTTTAAATGGACTGGCCGCATCAAACCCAAAGAAATGTTATGAAGACACGCCAATGCAATTCTCTCTACAGATCAGGCAGTGAGCACATGGATCCTCCAAACTTCCCCAGTGAGTAGCCGCCTACGCTCTCTACAGTCTCCAGGAGCAAGGGCACTGTCCCCTCCATGTAGATGGCCTGGAGATGCTCCTTCTGGCACACGTCCCAGCAGGTTCTATAGCACTGCCCCATGACTTAATTTGTTTTGCTGAGGTCTGTGCACTTTACCTTGAGTCCAAATAGTATGTGGGTCCACAAGAGTTACTTCCAGGTTATCCCATAGACACTAATGATTGATAGGTATCCCATTAGTAATTAGTGTCTTGTGCAAAGTCCTTTACTTTCAGCTGCCAAATAGGAGTTTTACTTTTTGTTCCTTTTTTAAGTCTTTATTGAATTTGTTACAACATTGTTTCTGTTTTATGTTTTGGTGTTTTGGCCCCGAAGCATGTGGGATCTTAGCTCCCCTACCAGGGATTGAACCCGCACCCCCTGCCTTGGAAGGCAAAGTCTTAACCACTGGACTGACAGGGAAGTCCCAAGAGTTTTTCACTGGAGGCATTCCACCAGCAAAGAAGTCATGACCTTCCACCTTCCCCAGAATTAGATGGTGTGTCCCTTGCCCAAAGGGCTGTTTGCTAATTGTACAGAAACTGAAATTGAATTCTTTGTCCCCTTAGCTTACTTACCAGTTACTGGCTAAGATACTGGCTACGTTCTGGGAAAAGCTATATTAATAATTGCTTCTTAGGTAACTGGGGTGGATTGTACAACATTCCAAAATATGAACAGAGAAGATTAAGTAGATTTAACCCATTAACATCAGGTTTAGCCCTGTGAATTAGAAAGCCCTTCCTTACAAAGGGATTATACCTCCCTGCCCTATTGACACCAGTCCTGGCCATATGACTTCTTTTGGTCAGTGAAATGTGAGAGGAAGTAGCTTCTGACACTTCTGAGTAAAAACTTTAAAAACTCACATGTGGCTCTGTTATATTCTCCTTTCCCTCTGCCACGAAACTCACAGTTTCAAAAAGAATTGCTCCTTTATCCTGGATCCAAGAAATGTAATTGACCTGTAGTGAATGTGTAGCATGGCCCAAAAATTAATTTTGATTTTTATAAGCCCCTGACAGTTGGGGGATATTTGTTACTATCACATAATTTAGCCTATGCTGACTGATACAGACCCTGAGATCTGAGGTCACCAAAGATGTATGATACTTATTTGATCAATCTTTGTAACATGGCCTACAGAGAAGGAATTTCTAGGTATATTCCTTTAGAATTCGATATTGCTAGTTGATACTACCAATGAGCCTCAGCCTGTTCCAGAGGATCTGGGGGGAACAGAGTAGAGAAATACAGTGTCCACAAGTCACAGCAAGCCAGGATGGACACTCATCAGTCAAAGTGTGTCATGTTTACATTCAGCCAAAAAGTATTCAAAATTCAGATACTATAAGAGTCTTCCCACAATGCACTGGAGCCTTCCTGGAATGGGAATCGTGCAAAGGAAGGTGCACACCCTTCTTTAAATAGCATGTGTTTTGTCTACAATATTTCAAAGAACATTTTTGCATTATTTTAAAATTATTACCGAAAGAATAAAGATGCTTTGTTATGTTCACTTAAATATATGCAGTCTGCTTTTAAATATATGCAATCCACTTTTAGGGATAACTATCCCTATGGTAAAAGTACACTGTTCAGACAGTGGGACTGTTATTGTTTTAATCCTGTCTAACTCAACAGGTCCTAAGGGCACAATTTCCATAACTCTGAGCTATTCAAACATTCAATCATGAGCCAAAAAAGATTAAAAGCATCTCTGAATGGAATCAGGTTTTTAAGGAAATTTAGTCTGCTCAGGTATCCAGAATGTGTCTCTGGAATCACATCTGTATGAAATGAATTTATTTTATATCTGTATAAAATAAATTTTATCAAGTTTATGAAATTTAAATTATAACTGCGTATACTATATTCTATTAAAATTTGAAGAATTACAAATACCTAAGATATTCCTTTTGGTCTTTTTTCCCCTTTAGAAATACTTCATTACTTATCCTTCAGGCTAGGGGCAGAAAATCTACGATTTTAGAAATACTGTTAGTGTGTCCACTAAAAAGAATGGAACTCACAGAGTTTGGCCACAAGAAGATGTATAGACAATCTTTAGTCTATGTCCAAGTTGAACTGATGATTCACTTGAAAATTACCAATTAGTTGGCCAGAAGTTACAGGACATTCTTTTGATTTATTTAATTCTATAATTAGAATTTACTTTCTTTACATTTTCTTTCAGTTCTTTTTCAAGTTGAAATGGAAATTAACCATAATTTATTCCTTTATGTATCCAAAAGTCTTCATTAGTATCTATATGAGACATCATATGTAACAAATCCTGACTGCCATTGGTAGCACAAAGGTGTGATCTTGATCAAGTTTCTTAACTCATTTGGGTCTCTTTGTGGGGCTAAGAGCAGCTCCCTGGTGAAACAGTGATGACCAGGAAAGAAGGAATCCCACGTAAAGCACCTAGCCTGGTGCCAGGCATGTAGTAAATAAATGTTAGCTTTTATTATTGCGATGGTTTTATTATTATTGCTATTTTTTATTTGTATTTAATAATTATCCCTAAGGTGTTTTAAAGAGAAAGCAGGGGATGGAAGGTGTGGAGAAGAGATACACTTTGCCCTTAGCCAGCGTAGAGTCATTCTCAGGACCCTGGAAAACTGCTGGTAGTATCTGGTGTGCACTTTCCAGACGTTCTGTTCATTTTTCCTTTTATAGATGAGGACACTAAGTCTGAGGGAGGTGAGGACTCTTGGCTAAGTCAACAAAAGTCTTGAATGGGGAGCAAGAATCTGAATCCCTGCCTCCAAAATCCCCACCTCTTTTCCATTACAAAGAGTTTCCAAACTTTTACTAAAGAAACACAAGAAAGCATTGTCCAATCTGTTTTGAGATTTTTTGAAAGTTTGCTTTGTTGTATAGGCAGCATGTTCATGGTTGTAAATTGAAAGGAAAGACAAAGAAAAGGAATAACATGAAATAGCAGGTTTTTATTGCCTATGTCCTATGATGGCACATAAAATTAGGGAACAATATGAAAAAAACGTATATCGCCATAAAAATAATAAGTACACCACTGATGTTTATCATTGTGCCAAAAGATAAAATTAAGGAATATTCCTTCAGAATTCTGAAACTAAACATTTTTAATAATCATTTTTAAATTCTCACTAACATTCAGTCTGTTTATAGCTTTTCATTAGAAAATGGAACTCTGCGTTCCCTGCAATCCTCTTTTAGTATTGCCTGTTGCATGAAAATGGCTAATTTAAACTAACTATTCTTTTTCTAGCCTGTTCATCAATGTGCAATGTCCCAAAAGGGTAAAATAAAAATGACAAATTTATTTACACACAACAGCAGTGGCATCCAAAGTAAAAAGAACAATGCCCAAAGAATGAGAATAAAAATAAACAATGAATTTCAAACGAGCAACCGTAAATCCCAAACAAGAACTTCCGTGAGGAGTCATCAGTATCAGAGTGAAGCATTCTCCCTTCACTTCTCACTGCTGACCAGGGGTGTTTTGCTACAGAGTTTCAAGGCTGCCCATGCATCTGCTGCTCCAATCATCTCTTTCCCCTGCTCTTAGCTAAATATCCTACAGGCACAAGGAACACCTGTAAAATACGAGAATTGTGATGGTCCCATCGCTTTGCACTAAATACCAAAGTGGTGAAATATTTTCAAGCCATCTCTTCTTTATCTGAAAAACAGAGAATGGCAATTGAATTTGGTCTTGGGTGGACTGATAGCAGAGGGAAAAATAACCCTTTATGACATATTCACTTCTTTGTAAGAATTCCCTGATAATATGCACCTCTTTGTTACTACAATATAAAGACCTGTGGCAAGGGAAGGTTTTGGTTTCGGTTGCTGTTTGTTAAAGAGTTTCAAGGGATCAAAGTCCTCCAGTTGAGGGAAAGGAATTTCAGCAGTTGTTCACCTACACAACGTGCTTCTAGAAGCAGGGAGCCCGAGGGCAGAGCTGAAGACAGCTCTCTACGCCTGATTGTAAGTTTTTATTGCTGAGACCACTGAGACTGGACTAAGTTTACTCTAATAATGCTTTCACTTGCCCTTTCTGGTGACCTAAATTTTGTCACCTGAAAAATCATATACTGAGGTCCTTATCTCATAACCTCATAATAAATACAGAATGTGACAGTATTTGGAAACAGTGCCTTTAAACATGTAATTAAGTCTTTGGGGTTGAGCCCTAAATCATTATGACAGGTGTCCTTATAAGAAGAGATTAGGACACAGATGCTCACAGAGTAAGACCACGTGAAGACGCAGCAAGAAGAGGTCTATCCACAAGCCAAGGAGAGAGGTCTCAGAAGAAACCAACCCTGCTGACACCTTGATCTTGGACTTCTGACTTCCAGAACGATGAGAAAATACATTTCGGTTGTTTAAGCCCCCCAGTCTGTGGTACTTTGTTACGGCAGCCCTAGCAATTAATATATCCATCTTTAACAATTCTAATGAAAGAATATTTTCTTAACCAAAATTCCTAAGGCTAACGTTTATCGAGTGCTTACTGTGTGATAAGAGCATCACACTGGTATCTCTATACCTGAGTGTTTGTATCTGTAAAACGGGATATTAATCATAACTGCCAAGCTGTAGTGAGGATTGAATTAAATAAGCTATTTTAACTGCTGGGTTATCATTACCATCCTTACCCCCTCACAGTAGTCCTGCAAGGTATTTGTATCCCCATTTTACAGATGACCACCAAGGGCCAGATCCTACTAATCCAACCAATGGGCAAACTGAAACTCATACTCTCCCAAGTATTTAAATAATTAAGCAACAACTTGGTTAAAGAGGAGAATACTGAGGCCCAGAGGCAGCCAGGGGATTGGGACATGAAGAGGTGAATGACCTGCTCAGGGTCACACATAGCCCAGTAGATGGCTGATGGGTGTTAGATGGAGGGTCTGACTCCAGACCTCACATGTTAACTATTGCAACTCACTGTTCCTTCCTTGCCTGTGCGTGGAATTGTCAACCATGGTGAACCTCAGCCATCAGGAATCAGTGGTGGAATGAAGGACACAACAGTTTACAACATGATGTTTAAAACTTGAACCTGGATTTCTACTCACCTTAATTTAAGCCATTCATATTTTTTAGTAGTGTGCTCATTCTCCACTTTGTACCTATTCACGTATTTATCTGTCGAATGAATAAGTTTGGACTTCTCACTTTAGCTTTATGTATTTCAAAAGTTGTTATCACTGTCGCTAGCTACTCCCATTCAACAGGTGAGTTTTTACACAATGGAATTAGATCACGAGATACACCTTTGCCCCAGGAAAGCCCATCATATTTCCATCTGTGTGAAACTGGAGGAGACTCCTCCTTGATATGCACAGAAAATTTACTGTCTTGTCTCTAACATTCAGTCCCTGCCCCATTCAGAAGTTGAGCCCACCCAGAGAGCTGACCCAAAGAACCTCAAGCAGGGTGCAGGACCCCAGGCTCTGGGTGCTCTGCAAGGCTGTGTACATAGGACCACTCACTGCCACCTGTTCTCACCTCAGGTATCAGCTGAGCCTACAAGCTGCACCCCAGTTCCTGTACTTCCAGCCTATGTCCTGCTGGTTTCTGCCCTTCTGGGATGTGGGAGTATATCTAGAAATACCAGTCTCCTCACTGGTGTATATATATGTATATATTTCATTTTCCAGAACATGTTACTTTAAAATATTGTTCGATTTGGAAGCAGAACTAAAGAACATGCCTCTGATCCTTTTATTACCCAGTCTGAACACTTCCAGGCTTCCTGAGGCAAAGCCACTGGCAGAGAGTAAAGGAAGAGGGATTTGTCAACGTGTCAGGAACTGGCCTGAAGCTTGGTTGGCTCACTAGTGCCCGGAACGATGACACCAAGGCAAAGACTTCATGACAGCAGCCTGGTTTCTCTGGAAGGTCAGACTGACACAAGCGCCAACCCCTCACCTCACACTTGGTTCATGTAAGATGCAAACAACAGAAATGACAAAGGCAGGTGTTAATCTGTTGGGATAAGTGTTCTAAAGATGAAGTGAACTGAGAATCACCATGGTAAGTGGAAAAATTTAAGTATCTATCTGAGTACATCAGGTTACAAATAATTTTTCCATATTCCCCCCTTGAAATTAAAACCAAGTGAACTTGGGTCATGAATCTTTTAGCTAATGAAGTATTTTGCTAGCAGGAGGTTTAGCCAGAAAGGGACAGAAACGTTTTTAAGTTTTTGAAGTAATTCTCTCACCACAAAAGGAAAACACCTTCCCTCTTAAGAAAAATGTTCTAATTGTACCTGTGATCAAATTATAACTGGTTTGCTCTAAATTCAATACAACCTTGGCTGTGTATCAAGTAGTGTAACAGCTTTTCTCCAGGTTTTTTTAACCTCCATAAAATATTAATTTTTTCTTTCCCTTTTAAACATCGTTCCAATCAGCTTGGTTAATGTGATGAGGCGTGTGTGGTCGGGTAACGAGAGCTGTGTTATTACCACCAAATGCTCCGCACGATACAGCACAGTCTTTCAGAAGCAAAAGGCACATTGAAATAAAATCAGACTAAAAGTGTTCTTCTATGTTTACGTCTCACAATAGCAATCACCACCACCATGCAGGGGCGTTTCTTAGCAAGGTCTTACTGGCTGAGGTTAACTGCCCAGAGTACAGCTGAAGGCCACCAATTCTTCCCAGCCACTCATTAATCCCCAGGAAATCTCCTGAACCTTGAGGGTCATTGTTCAGTCCTTTAGAGGTGATTTTCCAAGTATTTTGAGTACTTGTTCTTTCCTGAACACATACAGCCATCCAGATCGTGTTTGCATAAAGAAAGATTCTTTTTTCTTAGAAGTGGATTGAATTCAGCCTCCCCATAAGGGCACCTTAAAGGCCAGTGGCTCAGAGAAAGCCGCTTTAATTGCATTTTGTCTTCTCCCTTTCTCTAAGGGACCAAGAGAATGGAGAAGCTGAGGGAAAGTAGGGGAGGGAAGGAGACTAGGAGAAGGCGGAGGATCCCAGACACCAAATTCCTCCTTGTCCCAGGAATCACCCTGTAAAGGACATAAGAGCCGCGGAGCTTCTGGGGAGTAAGGAGAGGCCTGCCCAGGACACAAGGAGGTCAGCACGAAGGAAGCGGAGAGCCTCGGTCAGAGCCACAGGTTCCCTCCTGCCAGCCACACAGCCAGGGCCGGGGCAGCAAGGGGCACGGGCCAACTAGAGACCAAGGCTCAACTCAACAGGTGGAAGGCAACCTCACCAATTTCCTTCAGCAAATCCGAGGGATTTCTGTCAACCGAGTCCCAAGCATGCATGATTTAATATTGTACACATGTGAATAGTAAAAACTAATTTGTCTATTTATGTCAATAAATAAAATTAGAGGCCAAGGTTCAACTCAGCAGACAACCCTACTGATTTCCTTCTGCAAAACCAAGGGATTTCTATCAACAGAGTCCCATGCACACATGTTTTAATATTGCAAAATTTGAATAGTAAAGGCTAATTTGTCAATTTATGGCAATAAAGAAAATTAAAATTTTTGTCCGCTTTGCCAAGAAAGATTTTATAGTTCACCTCAACATTTAATATCTTCTAGATCAGGTGTCTGATATTAAGAAGTTATATAAGTAACAGAGATTATTTTAAAACCACAAATTAGTTACAATGTTAACTTACTGAGGTGTTCTAAGTACCATGTATGTTTTAAGTATCGTGTGTGTATGTGTGACAAAGAGAGAAGAGGGGAGGACAAAAGAAAGAAAGAGGAAGAGGAGAGGAAAGAATCTTCTTCTGAGTCAAAGTGGCATCGTATATTCTATGTGTGAGTATCCCTTCTTTCAAATCATTTCTCTATCGCTTATTAGTGCCCCATAAGAAAAAAGTGTCAAATGAAAATAAGGATCTTCTGAACAGATATTGTTAAAAATAAGTATATCCCTATTATGACTTAAAACTATTAGGTTCTCTTCTTAGTCATTTAAAATCAGACAAAAGACTGGATCCATAGAAAAGACAGATATTTTGTTTATAAGTTTAAAAAAAAAGTGAAGCCTGTCTCAAAGGACCAATGGCTTTCTAAAGTCATATCGCAGAAAAATCACTACAGATTCTTCCTTTGGATGAGAGAAGAGAGGAAAACTATTTTCATAATCAGACACATACCAAATTGCCCTACATCGACATTCAGGAGATCCCTAGCTCCCTTACAATCTAGTGATGGGTTTCCCACATAAATTTATTTTAAATCAGTCCAGTGCAAGCCAGCAAGCAGTGAAGGGGCATCTGGTCGGCGAAGAGTCCAGCCCCTGTATTTTTACTAGGAGTGTAAAATGAATTGTGACACCCTAACTGCAAAGGGAATGACGGGAGTTGCCTATTCAACCAGAGTAGATCCAAGGGAAATTTCTATTAAATGTTTCCTAATTTGACAACGTCTACACAAGCAGAATTATAGTCTTGGGTAAAGCACATTCCATTATTTCTATATCTTGGGCGTTGACATAAATACATAGGCAAGTCAGTAATTCAGTCAAACAAAAGTAGTGTTGGGTTCAGTCTTTATAAAGATTTGGTAACTGGCATGAATTTAATCATAAAATACCTCAAACCAAGCCTGGAGCCAAGAACGCAGGTTGAAGGAGGTGTTCCTGCACCGTCTGACTCTAGGACTTCTAATTCAGAAAGAAGCAAACAGATTAGCTCAATTGCACTTCCTTGGCCCAAAAAGACTCCGAATCCCCAAGTGTGAGAAGGAGAAATGCCTTCCGTGGCTGACTTCAGTCTCGCTCACAGCCGCCCTGTCCCTGAAGGCTACCCGGTGACTAAATGCAGCAGGGTCTGTTGAAACCTGCAAAGTTGTGATTAAAAACAGTTGGACCAGGACTTCCACAATAACTGTTTGGGTGGGTAGGTACAGTTAATTATTATGTTTTTCTTCACCCTTTCAGAATTCATAAACTCTGCCTCAAGGTCAAGGCATGATTTTTCTGTACTTTTAACAGGTCATTTATTCTTAAAATGTTTTGGGATTTTTTTTTTTAGAGAGAGAGTGAAATAGCTATGTAACTCTAGGGAAAAACCAACAACTCAATTTGAAGCGATGGTAAATGGGGAAAAAAATGTTTGTTTTTCTTAAATATTTCATTCATTTTTCACCCTGGGATTTTTTTAAAGCTGCATGCTTGGGATTATTATTATATGCCAGGTATCTTGCTAAGAACTTTCAAACATTATCTTTAGTTGTCACAATAACCATATGAAGAAGATATTTCATTACCATTCTCATTTTACATACTGGAAGTTAGAAAATTTCAAAACCTCTGCAGGAGTCATGCAACTAGCTAGACACAGAGCTGACATGTGAATTCAGGTCTGTCTTGACTCCAGATCTCTTAATCCTAATTACTGTGTAATTTTGCAACTGAATCATGTTTCTGAGGTAGATTGACTCAGATAACAAAATGAGATTTGCGTTGCCTTCCCTGCTATCATGTTCAAAGGATGATATTTTAAATCAACACTAAATTAGATATTTATTTTCTTGTCATTTTCTTTGCTTTTGCTAAGAGCCTCATGAAATAAAAAGTTTCTTTTCAAAAGACAATGACGATTTCTTTCCCAATTCTATTTCACCTTAAGGGAATCTTGTATAATTAAGGAAGACATTGGTTACCCCCCATTTTCACCCAAGAAAAGCTTTTCTAAACCACTAGAGCTTAGTAGTGACAAGTTGATATTATGATGGCTGTCTATCAACCCTAGTGTAGTACTAACACTTTTAACCAGAAAATTCACATTATCAATGTAGAAACGCCATATTATAAATTCAACCCTTTTGGTCCCCTTGGAAATGTCCAACTGTTTACATCTTTGTAAATGGATCGTTCACATTGTACCAATAGCATCACCTTCCTGCTTCCAGCTCACACACACACACACCCTGATCTCATTCTTAGAGGGAGAAATAATGAATAGGGTATTTGAATAAGCAGCTAATTAAATGCACTTAGCCTACATTGCTATCAGCTTTCTATTCAGCTTAATGTATATTCCTTTACCTATGTAATCAAGGACTATACCCCACGTTGTCAACACCTCAGCCCAAATGATCAAAGCAGCTCCTGGATAATAAAGAAACAATATGCAAACAAAGTGTATCTGTATCCTTATGAATTTATGCATGGCTCGAATTTCTTAGATATTCTTTCTATGAATTTCTGATTCAGTCATCATTCTACCTCCACCCAAAAAAGAGTGAAACATCCTTGAATAGTTTCTTATGCCAGTTTATGCTATTTACTCACAATCTAAACATTTATTTAATAAGCGTTTCATGTAATTTTTAAAAGAATCTTCATGAGAAAAGGTAACAAAGCAGCATACATAGAAGAAAGAAAATGTGTTCTATTTTAAAAGAGTATATTTTGAAAGTTCAAATTTATCCATTAAAATGCCCTTTTCAGCCATCTGAATGTTTCTTTCACAGGGAAACAGAAGAAAATCCCAACTTGTTTTACAAATATATTTCACATTAATTACCAGATCACTATCAGTCTGGAAAGAATTGTTGTTTTACCAAGTTTCAATAAGTATGAAATGATCCTTGAGGAATGAATGTACAATAAAAATCAAATCGGAGTTGCCTTGTTTCCCAAACGCAAACTTGTTAATCTGTGGCCCGTTTATATACCACAATTCTGAAGGGGAGAATCAGGTCATGAATGGATGTGGCTGAGAAACGGAGGTTGAAGAAAAGGGATATGACATTTCTCAACCAAGCTCAAAGTATTATGAAAATACATAATGCAATGTGACGCCCTTCCTCATAAAACAGTGACCAGTACAATTTTAATAAATATACCAGTGTCAGCGGTTAAAGGCCAGGAAAGATAGTCACGGGGAAATTATTTTCTTGGGTAAGTAACACATTGCAGATTTATATTTATGTATTTTCACTAGAGTTGATAATGGGTGAAGGTCTATGTACATTGCAAACATTCAGGGTATAAAATCTTTTTAACCAGATGCACTGTGTGCCAAGGAAATAGAACAGTGAAAATAAAAATCAGGAAAAGGTGCTGATTTTGAAAAAGTTTAAAAATGTGTTAGATTTCTTTTATTTTATACCAGTGTACTAACATGCTAACTAAAAATTGAAACTATCAATGTAAAAATGCTATAGTATAACAAAATCACCCCTTGCCATTTTAATGTGATCCAATATCTCTCTTGGCAACACAGCCTTTAAAAAGTGCCAAGATTTATTGCTTTGGGAAAATATAATAGACTATAAATCAAGTTACGATAACAACTATGAAAACTTCTCTTACTATTTTCCACCTCTGGGCTCACCTCTGCCCAAGGAAACCCTGGAAACCTTTCTATTCAATAGACTGTGTTTCCAAATAGTTATTTATCACACCTTGTGATAAGGTGGCTTAACCATTGCAGTGAAGTGTCTTGATTGGTCTTCACTTATAGTTATGAGGACAAAGGAAACTTTGATTCACTTGGTTGGGATGAAATGTATCACAGCAATATTAGGACCTTTTAATCGTCTCTCCATAAGAAAAGATTAAAATGCCTTAGTTATGCGAGATTAAATGCTCATTCAGTAATTGCAACAGACAGTATGCTTTCAGAGTGGGAGAATTAAATTAAAAGAAAGACAACTCTGGAAAATGTACTAGTGGTAGAATTAGAGAATGTTTCATCAGATCCTGATGTCTCTACAGTAATGAATCTGCCAAAAGATAATAATATTTTAGTGAAAGGTATGATTGGATGTCACATTATTTATTAACTGCTACCCTAAAATATCGCTTTTGTCTTATTATTAAGAATGGTTAGAGGGCAGCCAGGATGCCTGACACAAGGCATTAAAATTGGATTGTGTCCATCACAGACCCTGGAGGCGTGAGCTCCACGCTCCGTGGTGGAACTCACTAGCACGGCCCACAGACTGGAAAGGTCTCAGTCAAGTCCCCAAGCTCAGCCAGTCATTCACCTGGTCCTTTCCAATGGCCTAAACAAGAGCTGGTCTTTAATTTCTAAACTTGCTTTTCAAAAATTTTCAAATAGATGCACATGCTGGAGAAGACTGTTGGAGACCAGGAAGATTAAGGTTATAAAAGTTGGTGGGAAAATGTCTCCAAAGCCATCTCTGGAGGTTACTGGCATTCTCCTGGGAAGCAAACTTTCACGGACAGCTTCATTTAACTCCTGAAATTCTCAAAGAGTGTGTGTCATAAAGACCATGATGGTGAAACAGACACCACTAAAGAGCAAAAGAATATAGACTACTTCAAGCAAAGCAGGCCTGGGGGCTAAGGAAGCAACAGGCAATCGGTAGCTACCTTGAATTTCCAAGGGCCTGCAATTAACCCCCTGAACGGGAATATTAATCTAAAGCCTAAACAGTGCTGACAAACTGACAGGCATTTATCTGGTTATCCAAGAAAGAAGAATAAGGAGCAGGGTGGGATGTGGGGAGGAGCGAAAGGAGGAAAGAAAGGAAAAACAGAGAACAGAAAGACAACTAACCACCCCAGGATTCCCTTTCATGAAATACAGGGTAGGTGAAAAACCCGAGGGGACTGCCTTAAAGTGTGATGCCTCTTCCTCCAAGTCTCAGGCAAGGACCATGTTAGTATGTTAGTACAAGGGAGAGAGGTCCTTATGTCCTGGGAAAATGACACAGAGTCTCAGCACATTTCTGTTTGTAGTCTTTATGGATCATAGAATCGTAGAATAAAAGGGATATTAAGGAACCCCAGGCTTGTTGGGGCTTACAATTAAGGAAGGGACCTTACTTGTAATTCTCAAGGTTGGTCCATCCGGAGGCAGAACCAGAGCTACGGTTATTGGTCATCTGCGTCCAGCAGACACAGACCTGTACCAGCACAGTCCTAGCCCCGCCATGCACAGCACGACCCTGGGCACTGGTCTGCGTGTTCCTTTATGCAAGTGTTCACTCAGGGTTTTGTTACTTTTCATGCAAGGACCCTGGATGCAGCTCCAGTCCTCTTGGGTCAATATTCAATACTGTATTTGTTAACAGTATCTCATCATTTTGGTTTTATTTTCATTCCTACTGATCACAACTTAAAAGATTGCCCCATAGCTCTAGTCTCTAAATCCCTGCATATACAAAATGCCTAATTTCATTAAATAGAACTTTATTTAGTCAGAGTGTGTTGATAGGATATCACTGCAATATCCAACATAGTGAAAAATTTAGTAAATTAACTGGTTACATGATGTAAAACTAACCAAAATGGAGTCAACCTCTTTCCCCTTTACATCCACACGATGACTTGTATTTTTATTGAGCTGCTTGATTTAGTTGTTTTAGACACATTCTCAGTCCATATTAGGGATTCCCAATATTTTCTACATCAAGACGCAATTTGCTACATTATCCATGTAATGAAATATATCCAACTTTATAATTTACCCACATATCACATCTTTTCAAAGAGTTTCTCTACCAAAGTGCCTCTATTAAGAAAGAGTTTAAGAGTTTCTCCAGCAATCTTTTTTTCTAAAAGGGCAGCAATTATAGTGCTACAAAAGTTAATAGCAATAGGAATAAAAACAGCTACACTCAGTAACAGAATTTGCAGGGCCCAGCACAAAATGAAAATGTGGAGCCCTGATCTAAAATCAGAAAACAAGCTTGTCTTTTCTTCCGTAGTCTCTCTGTTGAGCTGTCGTGGTATTTTTTGATTGGTATTTAATGTAGTGATCCTTCTGGCACCATGATAATTGCCAGGTGAGCGCGGACAACTTCCTGCATCCTGGAGCTTCCCAGGAAGGCAGGTGACAAGCTGTGGACCCACACTTCATAGTTGCCACCCCCCGAGTTAACTTGCAAAACATAAATACAAAGATAAAATTTTTAAAAATTCGAGGCGATGATCACAGAGCATCAAACCCCTTCTCATCATCAGGCTCTGGGTGACTACAGTGAAGCAGCCTTGAATGAGTAACAACCTTCCTCATTTAAAGACATGAGTGTCATTGCAGTCAGTCTATTTTTGGATAAATGTATAATATTAAATACTTTTGAAATATTGAAAGTAGTAGGAACCTGTATTTCACATTTCCTCATTGTTCTAGAGCAGCACTGTTCAACAGTACAACGAATAACAAGAGGCTATTTTGAGTCCTTGAAATGTGGCTTGATCTGAATTAAGATGTGCCATAAATATAGAATACACACAGACTGTTTAAAAAAAAAAAAAAAAAGAATAAAAATAGAGTTACCATGTGATCCAGCAATCCCACTCCTTGGCATACGTCCAGAGAGATACACGTACCCCAGTGTTCATTTCATCACTATTTATAATAGCCAAGACATGGAAACAACCTAAGTGTCCATCGACAGATGAATAGATGAAGACGTGGCACATATATACAATGGAATATTACTCAGCCATAAAAAAAGAATGAAATAATGCCATTTGCAGCAACATGGATGGACCTAGAGATTATCACACTAAGTGAAGTCAGAGAGAGAAAGACAGATATCATAAGATCATAATATCACTTATATGTGGAATCTAAAAAATAACACAAATGAACCTATTTACAAAACAGAAATAGACTCACAGAGAAAGCAAACTTATGAGATTGGTTCAAGATGGCCAAGTAGGGCTTCTCTGGTGGCGCAGTGGTTGAGAGTCTGCCTGCCGATGCAGGGGACATGGGTTCGTGCCCCGGTCCGGGAAGATCCCACATGCCACGGAGCGGCTAGGCCCGTGAGCCACAACTACTGAGCCTGCGCGTCTGGAGCCTGTGCTCTGCAACAGGAGAGGCCACAACAGTGAGAGGCCCACGCATTGCAATGAAGAGTGACCCCCACTCGCCACAACTAGAGAAAGCCCTTGCACAGAAACGAAGACCCAACACAGCCAAAAATAAATAAATAAATAAATAAAAATTTTTAAAAAAAGAAACAAGAAAAATCTCAAATAAACAATCTAAACTTACACCTAAAGGAACTAGAGAAAGAAGAATAAACAAAACCCAGTTAGTAGAAGGAAAGAAATCATAAAGATCAGAGCAGAAATAAATGAAATAGAAACAAAGAAAACACTGGCAAAGATCAATAAAACTAAAAGCTGGTTCTTTGAGAAGATAAACAAAATTGATAAACCTTTAGCCAGACTCATCAAGAAAAAGAGGAAGAAGACTCAAATCAATAAAATTAGAAATGGAAAAGGAGAAGTTACAATGGACAACTCAGAAATACAAAGCATCATAAGAGACTACTACAAGCAACTGTATGCCAATAAAATGGACAACCTGGTAGAAATGGAAAAATTCTTAGAAAGGTATAACCTTCCAAGACTGAACCAGGAAAAATAGAAGATATGAACAGACCAATCACAAGTAATGAAATTGAAACTGCGATTAAAAATCTTCCAACAAACAAAAGTCCAGGACCAGATGGCTTCACAGGTGAATTCTATCAAGAATTTAGAGAAGAGCTAACACCCATCCTTCTCAAACTCTTCCAAAAAATTGCAGAGGAAGGAACACTCCCAAACTCATTCTAGGAGGCCACCATCAGCCTGATACCAAAACCAGACAGAGATATTACAAAAAAAGAAAATTATAGACCAATATCACTGATGAATATAGATGCAAAAATCCTCAACAAAATACTACCAAACAGAATCCAACAACACATTAAAAGGATCACACACCATGATCAAGTGGGATTTATCCCAGGGATGCAAGGATTCTTCAATATATGCAAATCAATAAATGTGATACACCATATTAACAAACTGAAGAATAAAAACCATACAATCATCTCAATAGCTGCAGGAAAAGCTTCTGACAAAATTCAACACCCATTTCTGATAAAAACTCTCCAGAAAGTGGACACAGAGGGAAACTACCTCAATATAATAAAGGCCATACATGACAAAGCCACAGCAAACATCATTCTCAATGGTGAAAAAGTGAAAGAATTTCCTCTGAGATCAGGAACAAGACAAGGATGTCCACTCTCGGCACTATTTTTCAACATAGTTTTGAAAGTCCTAGCCACAGCAATCAGAGAAGAAAGAGAAATAATAGGAATCCAAATCGGAAAAAAAGTAAAACTGTCACTGTTTGCAGATGATGTGATACTATACATAGAGAATCCTAAAGATGCCACCATAAAACTACTAGAGCTAATCAATGAATTTGGTAAAGTTGGAGGATACAATATTAATGCACAGAAATCTCTTGCATTCCTGTGCACTAACAATGAAAGATCAGAAAGAGAAATTAAGGAAACAATCCCATTCACCATTGCAACAAAAAGAATAAAATCCCTAGGAATAAACCTACCTGAGGAGGTCAAAGACATGTACTCAGAAAACTATAAGACACTGATGATAGAAATCAAAGATGACACAAACAGGTGGAAAGTTATACCATGTTCTTGGATTGGAAGAATCAATATTGTGAAAATGACTATACTACCCAAAATAATCTACAGATTCAATGCAATCCCTATCAAATTACCAGTGGCACTTTTTACAGAACTAGAACAAAAAATCTTAAAATTTGTATGGAGATACAAAAGCAGTTTTGAGGGAAAAAAAATGGAGCGGGAGGAATCAGACTCCCCGACTTCAGATTATATTACAAAGCTACAGTAACCAAGACAATATGGTACTGGCACAAATATAGAAATATAGATAAATGGAACAGGATAGAAAGCCCAGAGATAAACCCACACACCTATGGTCAACTAATCTATGACAAAGGGGGCAAGGATATACAATAGAGAAAAGACAGTCTCTTCAATAAGTGGTGCTGGGAAAACTGGACAGGTACATGTAAAAGAATGATATTAGAACACTCCCTAACACCATACACAAAAATAAACTCAAAATGGATTAAAGACTTAAATGTAAGAACGGACACTATAAAACTCTAAGAGGAAAACATAGGCAGAACACTCTTTGACATAAATCACAGCAAGATCTTTTTTGACCCACCTCCTAGAGTAATGGAAATAAAAACAAAAGTAAACAAATGGGACCTAATGAAACTTAAAAGCTTTTGCACAGCAAAGGAAACTATAAACAAAATGAAAAGACAACCCTCAGAATGGGAGAAAATGTTTGCAAATGAATCAATGGACAAAGGATTAATCTCCAAAATATATAAACGAGTCATGCAGCTCAATATTAAAAAAACAAACAACCCAATCAAAAGAGGGGCAGACGACCTAAATAGACATCTCTCCAAAGAAGACATACAGATGGCCAAGAGGCACATGAAAAGCTGCTCAACATCACTAATTATTAGAGAAATGCAAATCAAAACTACAATAAGGTATCACCTCACACCAGTCAGAATGGCCATCACCAGAAAATCTACAAATAACAAATGCTGGAGAGGGTGTGCAGAAAAGGGAACCCTCTTGCACTGTTGGCGGGAATGTAAATTGATATAGCCACTATGGAGAACAGTATGGAGGTTCCTTAAAAAACTAAAAATAGAATTACCATATGACCCAGGAATCCCACTACTGGGCATACACCCAGAGAAAACCATAATTCAAAAAGACACATGCACCCCAATGTTCACTGCAGCTCTATTTACAATAGCCAGGACATGGAAGCAACCTAAGTGTCCATCGACAGATGAATGGATAAGGAAGATGTGGTACATATATACAATAGAATATTACTCAGCCATAAAAAGGAATGAAATTGGGTCACTTGTAGAGACTTGGATGGACCTAGAGACTGTCATACAGAGTGAAGTAAGTCAGAAAGAGAAAAACAAATATCATATATTAATGCATATATGTGGAATCTAGAAAAATGGTGAAGATGAACCAGTTTCCAAGGCAGAAATAGAGACACAGATGTAGAGAACAAACATGGACACCAAGGGGGGAAAGGGGCGGGGGTGATGGGATGAATTGGGAGATCAGGATTGACATATATACACCAATATGTATAAAATAGATAACTAATAAGAACCTGCTGTATAAAAGATTTAAAAAAAAAACAAGGTTACCAAAGGGAAAAGGGAGCAAGGAATAAATTAGGAGCTCAAGATTAACATATACACACTACTATATATAAACAACAAGGTCCTACTGTATAGCATAGGAAACTATATTCAATATCTTATAATAACGTATAATGGAAAACAATCTGAAAAAGAAAAAGTGATTCAGTTATATATATACACACACATTAATGAATCGCCTTTCTGTACACCAGAAACTAACAACAAAAAAAGAAAAGAAATGCAAATATTATTTATCTCATAAATAGTTTTTAAAATATTGAGTACCTGTTGAACTGATCATATTTAGGATATGGGTTAAATAAAATATATTATTAAACTTAATTCCTTCTGGTTCTTTTTACTTTTTTTAAGGTGGTTACTAGAAAATGTAAAATTGCTTATGTGACTCACACCTGTGGCTCACACTATATTTTATTTATTTATTACAGAGCAGACACATCCTGGTGTTATCATTCCCAATACACATCCCCGAGAACAGAATACCTTCTGTGTCCCTCTCATGTCTTCTTTTGATTGTCTAAGATTTTGCTTTTTGTTCTTGAAGGATTCAGTAAACATGTTTTGAAAATAATAGGAAATTGAACAAAAGTCAGGGGATCTGGAGCATGGTTCTCACTATTTTACTGAGATGACCTGGGCTCCTCTTCTGTTAAATACAAAAATGGAATTGAGCCAGATTATCATTGGGTCCCTTCCAGCATTAACTCCCCAGTGTCCTTACTGCATGTGGGAAAGTGCACTTCAGTAACTGGGAAAGTTATGTAAAAATGTTACTAGAAGAATCTCCCCTACACCCCATTCCTCAGGAACGACTTGTTAAAAATTATGAATTAGTATATGAATTAGTATCAGCCCTCCAAATAGCTATTGATTAGAATAAGGGAAATGTGTTCCACAGTGGAGAGATCTGATGACCTAGACCAGAGGTCGAGCTTGGTGGGCATGGTCAATCCTGACTCGGCCTGACGTCCTGAGCATCCTGCATCCTGATGTGGTGGCGTGAGCAGTTCCCAAAAGCAGCCCAGAGGCAAGAAGCATTTTGGCCATGCTGGGTCACTGGTGGGAGCAGCCCATGGGAAGCAGGACTGCCCTGCAGGTGTGAAGTGATGTGTACAAAGCACAGCCGCTGGGCCCCGGCGACCCACGTCAATTTCCTGCCGCAGATCTGAGCATCCAAACAGCACATTCTCATGACTGCCACACTGTGGGCCCCAGGGGTCTTTCCCGATGCTCAGCTAGAGCCATTCCAACCGGGGAACCACCCTTCCCGGAGGTCCACGTTGGAAAGGGTGCTTCTCTCCTTGGCCTCCAGGAACACAGCATCTACTTGCGAGGTCCCAGACACCAAGCCCAGCCAGATTCAGCTTCTTTACTCTGAAACATTGAAAGTTCCCTTGGGCCTCTGTTGAACCCTCCCAAATCTTACTAGCGCTTTGTGACATTTAAAAAAATAAAACTTTATTTTTATGCAGAACAAGAGCTATCCTTTAAAACGTTCAGAACAATGGAAATCCCAAATTAAAAAGGCGGAATTCTGCTCTGTCGGTTGTTCCAGTTCTCTCTGTATTAGTCACAGTTCTCCAGAGAAACAGAACCAACAGAAGCTGTATGTGTGTGTGCATATATACGTATACATAAGTAGACATACATATCATATAGAGAGAAAGGGAGAGAGAGAGAGAGAAATCTGGAGATCTGTTTTGAGGAATTAGCTCACAGGATTGTGGAGATTCAGCTCCAAAATCTGCAGGCTAGGCTGTCAGGCTGAAGACCAGGGAAGAGTTGCAGTTCCAGTCCAAGGGCTGTCAGCTGTCAGAACTTTTTCTTGCTGGGTGGAGGTCGGACTTTGTCCTACTCAGGCCTTCCACTGATTGGAAGAATCCCACCTTCATTACGGAGAGTCATCTGCTTTACTCAAAGTCCACCCATTCAGATGTTAATCTCATCCAAAAACCACCTTCACAGAAACATCCAGTATGTTGGGCTAAATATCTGTCCACGGTAGCCTAGCCAAGTTGACGCATAGAATTAACCCTCACAGTTTCTAAATGGACTCATCACTTAAGACCCAGCTGACTGAATAGCTGGGATAAAAGCTACAACATCACTTTCAGAGAAAAGATAAAAGAAATGAAATAAATCTGCAGATAAAAATGGACTCTTCCAAGGCCCAGATGTGAAGAAGAGAAAGGAGCCAGGGTAGGACCAATCAGGAAGAATGATTTCTTTACATAATAAAATCATTTCATCGTTTCAACTTTTCTCAAATTGAGGCAAGTGAATAACTATACAAAAAACAAAAGACTGTTTAATAAAATATTAAATCAAGCCCATGCCTAATTGTATTACAGGGTGTCATGGTTAATTTTATGTCAACTTACGTATGCTATAGTGCTCAACTGTTGGGTCAAACACCAGTCCAGATGATGCTGCAAAGGTATTTTTAGGTGTGATAAACATTTACATCAGCAGACTCTGAGTAAAGCAGATGACCCTCCATGACGTGGGTGGGCCTCATCCAATCAGTTGGAGGACTTAAGAGAAAAGTCTTAGGTCCTTTGAGAAAGAGAAAATTATGCCTCCAGACTGCCTTCAGACTTGAGATTGCAAACACTGACTTCTGCTAAAATTTCCAGCCCAGAGATGCAAAAGCACTCTGTGAGGAGACAGAAGGCAGGGAAAATAAAAATATGATTATTAATTTTAAAAAATAAATTAAACTTTGCAGCCTGCTGACCTGCCCTGCCAGATTTACCAGCTTCCACAATCACACAAGTCAATTTTTATAAATCTTTCTCTCTCTCTCCCGCTTTGTCACTCTCTCTCTGTCTCTCTCTCTATATATGTATACACACATCCTATTGGTTCTGTTTCTCTGGCGAACCCTGACTAATACAGTGAAGGGGTTTATGGCACCAATGGGCCCAGTATCTAAAATATTTCTCTTCCAAAATAGGTGTGCTGGTCTATAAACAAGCTTTATATCTTATTTTTTAAATGTATATATTAATGCTTATTTATTTTTGTTACAAACTTTAAGACATACTTGTGTTAAATTCACAACTGACCAGCACAAAACTCCAGGAAGAGGAAACTAAGATTGCCCGAGAGCTGTTCACTGACTCCCAGACAGCAAGCACTTTTTGCGTGACTAAAGTTTACCAATTAATCAGAGAGGTTTGTATACTCTCCTAAGCATCGGAAAAGACGTAAGCTCTGTAAATACAACATGGTAGGTGGACAGCATTCCTTAGCTGATAACCAGAGGAGGAGAGACATTTGGTTGGCTTTCACCAACCTCTACTGCCCATGTCTCTTATCCAGCAAGTTTTAAAGAAAGAACTCCAAGAAACAGAATTTACTGACTTCCCCGGCAGCTAATTCCAGAACACACAGCACCCGCCTGCGTGCTAGAAATGATGTTCAGTGGATGACACAAACTACTGAAGTGAGTTCCTCATTCAGTTAATATTATGGTAAAACCAAATATGCACATGAAAAATTATTAAAGATTTGTTTACGTGGGACTCTGATATTTGCCATGAAAATTCCTACAATTAAAATTTGACTGAAAAAAAAAAGACTTTTCCCCCTTTCAAAATCAGTTTCAAGAAACCCTTGATAGAATCAGCTAGTTAATTCTTGGCCTCTTTAACTAACACCACATTTGAAGTCACGTGCCATAAATCAGTTTCAGTTGAGATATTAAAATCAGATTATAATAGAAAAGCCTTGCAAATATTTGCCTCTAAATGAGTTTAAGAATAAATATATATTCAGTAATTCATCCATATTTAGCAGATATTAATAAGACAAAGCATAGCTTTAAATTCACTTATCATTTAATACAAAGGAGGAAATAGGAAAGTGGGTCTGATTAGCTTGTTTATTCTTGGGCTTGGTAATACCTTATTAAAATCTGAAGTTCAAAATTGATATAATCAGTCAAATGTCAGCAGAAATATTTATTCTGTAAATGAAGCTTTAGTTAATAGAACTTTAATTTGAAGTATTTTACATTTTCTTTTCCTCCATAAGGAAACTGGAAAGGGGGTGGGGAAGTCTTGATAGGAATGTGAAATTAACACAGAGGCCTGAATTTCCCTTCCAGATCTGTGCTGACACTAGAGGTCAGCAACCTTCCAGAAATGATATCTCAAATCCTCATTTACTCACTGTAATTTACGAATTTTTTTTGTGACAAGAACCACAGAATTTTAGGTCAGGAAGTGGTCTTACTAATGACCTAATCTGCTGCTTTTTTTAGAGGAAAAGGGAGTGAGGTCTAGTGAGATCCAGAGACTTGGCTGGTCTCACTCTTACACAGACACAGGACTGAACTGAGGATGCTGGGAGCTGGTCAATGACACTTAGCGATGGGGATCTTCATGGCCACCAAGTTACAGAGAAATTAGGCACTACGTCCTATAAATGTGGACTAATAATGTTGGAAGGGACAGGGGAAGGAGAGGAGGAGTTACAGGCTTAGAAAAAACATGGTTCCTGGAGAAAAGACAGGGATGAAAGAGCTAAAATCTGCCAACAGCTTAGGGATGCCAATTTCACAGGTCCCACTACCTCTTCTCTCTTGACCTCCTCTCCACGGGGGTCTGGGGCTTGGACACTTGCTTCATTTCTTTCTAAATTCCAGTGAAAATTCCCATAGAGAAACCTTCTCCAGTGTCTAATTAATCCAGCTCTTTACTGGGTTCATAGCACTCAAAACGACCTCATGATCCACCCTTGGCCTTGGGCCGTCACAGGCCAGCCAGGATCCTTATTCTCATCGTGGCCTTGGGCCAAATAATCATCACCCTCACCACTCCCCCACCCCGCCTTCCTTGTGGTGCAGCGCATAAGAAAGGAACATCAGTTAGAGGAATTGTGGAGAAGTGGCTAAGCCCTGGGCATTGGGAGACCAGACAGTTTTTTGGAATTCTTGCCCTGCCAGTAGCTATGCAGCTTTAGGCAAGTTACTTAGCTTTTTTAAACCTTAGTTTTCTCATGCTTAAAATGGGGATTGTATTAGTACTGGCCTCACAAGTTTTCAAATGTATTAAGTAAAATGTACATATGGGTTTGTTTGTAAGCGAAAGATATTTGACTCGGACTGTCTTATTTAAAAAAATGGGACTAGGGTGGGGAGGGAAAGTCTAGGCATGTTGCTGCCAATCCAGGGTCTGCCCTTCTCACTGCAGCCCTTCCTGAACTCACCACCTCCCTGACTGAGTCCAGGAGAGGAGAGTGTCCATGCCTCAGCATCCCAGGTAATCCCCCCAGGACTCCTGCTATCTCTGCCCTTACTATAGGCTGCTTCTCCAGTCAATAAAGAGGGGAAGAGATGAGACTCCCAACAGGTATAGTTGTGTGCTTGGCACATGGCTAAGACTTCAATGAACGTCACCTGCCCTTATTGTTGTCGTTATGATTGTAAGTCACAGTCGCCTACATCTTCCTCACTCACAGCAACCTGTTTGGTTGTGACTGACGAAGGAATGGAGGTTCACAGAAGTTAAGAAATCTGTCCCCATGATTTGGAGTGTGGACTCATACTGTGTCATTCTCAAGTCTCCCATCACCACTAGGCCCTGCACTCTGGTTAATCAATACATGAGGCACGTCAGGAATGGCTCAAAAGGCTCCTCTGTACTGAGAATGCAACCCTGCAGGAATGGAAATTAGCTATGATACTCAGATTGATGCTGGGTCAGAATAAAGGCAAAATAATTGGTAGATAACTTGTTTAAGATGGAAAGATACTTTTTTTTTTTTCAAATGTCTAGATAGGTTGTCTACAAGATACCAAATACTCAATTCGGATTTTATTGATAAAATCTACCCAATTCCAGTATTTTCAGTACCACAGAGGACCTTAATGCAATGATTTTGAAGAAAAATTAACCTCTGACTCTATTCTAATTCATGTTTGTAAAATGTCTACTTACTTTAGAATGGGAGATGTTCAACTTTAGCCGAGGATACTTTCAAAGCTTTCCAATCCATCAGGTTCAGAAGACATATCACATTAAGGAGACAAAGACCCCACTGCTTTGCTTTACTGAGAGAGGCTCAGATAGCTTTTGTTTTGTTTTGTTTTGTTTTGTTTTGTTTTCCCCCTCTTCCTGACACTGTATCTTTGGAAAATACAGAAGAAAAACTTAAGTCTGTGACTCCTGAAATGGTCAATTAGAAAATCACTTTGAGTGAACATGTAAAACAATCTAAATACTCTAATACCATAATTAAATATTTGGTGATGATGATTTCTTTAAAAAAATTAATTGCTGTCTTAAGTAAATAAATCCAAGTGAGGATGAAATGACTTCTGAATTTGGGAAGTGGATGAACTACACGTAAGAAAACTCAAGTTATGGCCTGCTATCCAAGACGACCCGTTCATAATTCACACTCTTTTTGTATAGAAACTGACCACTGTCTCCCAAGTATCTTTCCATTGTTTTCTGAGACATGCACCAGGCCGTAAGAAGATAAATATGTTCAGATGAGATTGTTAGCCCTACTATGCATTCCTTCCTTTCCACCAAAAATGTACAAACTGACTTCCAGTTTTGGTGAATTGACATAAATTATTCAAAGGTAAAAGCCTTTACAGATCAAAAAAATTTTAAGTGTTTTTGTATATCATAAACTTACCAACATCTATTCTCTCCTTTTTTTCAATAATACTATCATCTGAATTTTCTTGAAAAATTATGTTTCTATAGGAACAATTTATTTGCTTTTGTAGTATTATAAATGAGAAATATAAGAAATCACCATGAAGCAAATCCATGATATCTAACATAAGTGCCATTTTTTATGTAACTCTTCAATCCCATGATTTTTAAGTATTATATTAACATTAGTACCAGGTATTATTTTGCTCTCTAAATCCATGTCTGTACAAGTATGACAGTTATTAATACACACAAGTTTTCTTCTTCAATTCTATTCAACAAAGTATTTTAAGAATGCCTACCTGACAAACAATATGCTAGGTAATTCCATTAGGTTAATGGCAAAGAGAAGTTGTTGAGATTTTTGTTTGTTTGGTTTTGCTTTCAATATTTGTACTACTTTTTTAACAATGTACACATGCAAGTTCTTCATAAGACATTAACATCACAGTGAGAATACTGGGATAAAACCCATTTCGTATTGCTTTGAAGATTGGCGTTTGACCCATTAATGAGACCACGACCTCAGTTTTCAATCTTTATAAAATTTATCGAGCTATTATGCTGAATGCTCAGTTCTATATGAAGCCAGTGAGACCACACAGTGTCATGGTTGGTAAAGTCGACCAAAATAGAGCACTGTGGTCAGTGAGAAAGTTCTCAGGGGTTAGAACAGAAACTGACTTCATGACACATCTTGCTTGGCGTCTAATTCCAACCAGCCAATTAAAAACTCACCTTTGATGTTTCCTGTATTACTCTCGCTGCACTGAACTTTCCTTCTCTGAATTCAAATAACACTTCTTGCTCCATCACTTGTCTTTAAATGTAATGCTACATGGAATTCTTGCTTTTTAATTGTTTCCAGGGTAGAAGGGTGAGACATTGGTCTTCTCCTGCCCTTGGACTGGGATTTACACCACCAGCTCCCCTAGTTCTCTGGCCTTTAAACTTGGACTACAACTACACCACAAGCTTTCGTGCATTTCCAACTTGCAGAAGGCAGATCATAGAACTTCTCAGCATCCAAAATCGCATGAGTCAATTTTTTATAATATATGTTTGTATTTAAATATCTACATATATGGATAGAATATAGATAGATACAGATATAGATATATGTATAGAGGTAGATGTAGACAAAGATATAGATACAGATATTTCTCCTATTGGTGCTATTTCTCTGGCAACCCCTGACTAATGCACACCTCTTCTTTTTTTCCAACTTAATAACAGGGCAAGGTAACAAAGCATGTACTAGTCTGCTTGGGCTGCCATAACAAAATACCACAGACTAGGTGGCTTAAGCAATAGACATTTATTTTCTCACAGTTCCGGAGGCTAAAAGTCTATTATTAAAGTGGCAGCAAATTCTGTTTCTGGTGAGGACTCCCTTCCTGGCCTGCAGATGGCCACCTTCTCACTGTGTCCTCACACGACCTTTCCTCTGTGCATGTGGACAGAGAGAGCTCTGGCCTCTCTTCCTTTTCTGATAAGGACACCAATCCTATTGGATTAGGGTCTCATCCTTATGACCTCACTGAACTTTAATTACCTCCATAAAGGCTTCAAATACCATCATTTTGAGGCTTGGGGTTTCAACACGTGAGTTTTGGAGGTGGAGCACAATGCAGTTCATAACAGTACATGATTGCTTAGTGTGAAGACTACATTTCCCAGCCCCCTTTGAAACTAGGTCACTAAGTTCTCATTAATGAGATGGAAAAGGAAGTGCCATGGGACAGTTTTGGGGAATCTACTTCAAGAAACTGTCCTCTGTTCCTGCTTCTTCATCCCTTCCTCCATCTCACAGCCTGGAAAAAAAGACTACTGAGACAAGGGTCACACCTCAGGAATGGCTGGAAAGGATCTGGGTTCCCGGGGGCCTGAGGAGCAGAGATGCCAGACTGCCCTGAGCTGTCTATGGACTGACTTGGATGAATGTGAGAAATAAATTTCATTGAAGCCATTATTCTTTGAGATTTCCTTTCTGCTTGCAGCCCAATGTTATCCTAATTAATATACAAGATTTACTTAGCTAGAGTGAAGTAGATATGTCGTGTGTGTTTACCAAATGTCTTGGGGAAAATTTGAGTTTGCACTTTAGAGTGGGAAAAAACTTTACAGTTTATCGAACATAGGGGTTTACAAACTAGCTGTCCATTTGCTAAAGCCAACATAGTGTTAAAAATGAATTCTAACTCTTTTAATTGGGGCTTGTATGCCTCTGGTTGCCTCAGGCTCAAGCACCCCGTATCATTTACACCAGGCTTGCTGTCCACATTTCATTTCCTGCCTGGTTTCTTACATATTTGAAATTGCAATGACTGATTTATTCTAATCCAAATTCTTTATTTTACAAATGAGGAAGCAGAGACTAAGAAGAGTAAAGTAACCAGAGATTAAAGAAAAATGAATACTAGTATTTCGGGCTGCTGACTCCCAGCCTGGGCCTCTTTCCATGGTTTGGGCACCAGTAATCCCTTTGAGTCACCTTGGGAAGAAATACGCACTGGGGAGAACATTCTGTCTGCATCCTGCAGCTTCCCTGTGGGCCCAGCTCTTTCCTACCATCTCAGCTCTAGCAGGTGCACCAGCGACAGGACGCCTCACCCTGCAGGTGGACTGCAGAGGGATGGGGAGCCTGAGACGCTACATGTCTCCGTTTGGCACTTCCTGTCAGCATTCAGCTTTTATCACACAGATTGAGAGACCAGTGTATTACATTCTCAACCCTCTGTCATCTCCTATCACATTAATGTGATATCATCTTAGTCTATTAGAGCGCCGTAACAAAAAAGGAGGTGTTAGAGCATGACAGCACCTGTCAGAGTGTTGCAAGTACTTATTTGAAATCTTGGATTACACGGGTGTCATGTGGCGTTAGTGGTGGCAACTTGTCCCCGTAGAGTAAGTTCCTTTATTTGCACTATGTAAATGAAGGCGTCGTTAAAGAAAATGTCCCCTCACGGAGTTAAGGAATCAAAAATTGTCGCATGGAGAGGAGCTAGTGGCCATGAAGGACCATGCTAGGCACTCCTCTGCTTGAGGGCTGGTTGTCTCAGTGCTGAGCAAGCCAGTCACCTTGTTCATGAACTCTCCAACCACACGGGTGGACATCATACTACTTTGATTATTTCCAAATAGGGCTTTCAAAACATCACAGCCTCCTCTCTAATCGAGCTGCACCTGTGTTTCTCATGTCCCCTTGACTGTAGACTCCCTGAAAGAGTAGGAGTCATCTTGCCCTGTTCTTCTCCACCTCAGCATCCAGCACCATGGTTTCCTCATACCAAAAGCACAGTTTTTATTACCTTAAGATCTAGTGCAAACTTTCATTTTTAACAGATGAGGGAACCAGTCAACATACAAGAGATATTCAGTAGAGGCAAATTATTTAGTCACATTCCTTAAAGCTCACGTGTTTTTATTATACAGAGTAACAGTCTCACTCCTGACTTATAAGGATAAAGGCAGACCCTAAATTAAGAATTTAAGATTAGGTCTTCAAATGGGATGTGAAGTTATCCATCTGGAATTTGAAGACTTCAGTTTATAGCCACATATTATTACTAGGTGGCTGAACACGAAACATTTACTTTCTTATTATTGCGACTATGCTCTACGTTGGTGAGGAAAGACTAGGAAGTATCAGCTCTCCCAGGTATTTGGAGAATAATTCTATCGGTGATAATTCTATCGGGTATTTGGAGAATAATTCTATCGGTGATGACCATGGTGGGGATGACAATACGGCAACATGAGCCACAGGAAAGCTTGGGGATGACGATACGGCAACAGGAGCCACAGGAAAGCTCCAGGGCCCAAGCTGCCGTCAAAAAGGAACGAGCCCTCCGGGAAATGACGAGCAGATTTTAATGTTGACATTGTGCCAGCTCCTTTCCTGCGGGCTTCCATTTTCTCTAATGTTGGATGTGAAAGGTTTAGAAGAAGGAACTGTGAAGCCATGTCCATGCTCTGGGGTTCAATGAACGAAACATGGGAGTTTAATAATTTTAAATACATTGACTACAGGCTGATGAAGAAACGGAACACTGAATCTCCTCAGAAGCCCCCGCCCAGCCCTCATCAAAAGTGACCACTGTCCTGACTTGCAGGGAAATCACATCTGTTCTTTCTTTGTACTTGTACAATATGAGCATGCATATTCCTAAATACCATGCCTTAGCTTCACCTGTTTGGGAACTTTCGCTCAACATTATGTTTGTGAGGTTCATCTGTGTTTTTGTGTTCAGCTGTAAATTGGTTAGTTTTCAGTACTGTGTACTATGCTACTATACAGATAAACCCAATGTATTGATCCATTTTATTGATGATGGCAACATTGGGTTTTTTCTGTTTGACATAATTCATAATGCTGTTAAAACATTCTTGTATGTGTAGATAGACAGATATAGATATAGCTATAGCTTTAGATGTACATACACATATAGATATATAGATATTTCTTTGTGCACATATACATGCATTTCAGGGGTATATTCCTAGGTATGTAATTTCTGGGTCAGAAATTTTGATTTTCTTCAATTTTATTAGATAATTATAAATTATTTTCGAAAGTGATTGTACCAAGATTTACCATCATTAGCGGTGTGTAAGAATTAATATTGCTTCTTTTTCTGGAGCACATTATCTGTCTTTTACAATATCAGCCATTCTGGAGGTTATGTTAATGTGGTGTATTTCATTCTGTGTGTGTGTTAGATGTTCCTGATTACAAATGAAATCAAGTGTGTTTTAATACATTTATCAGTCACTTTTGAGGGGTGCTCTGATTGAATTGTTTGTCTTTCTCTTAGACACATAAGAGCTCCTCATATATATATATATATTTAAACATCTTTATTGGAGTATAATTGCTTTACAATGGTGTGTTAGTTTCTGCTTTATAACAAAGTGAATCAGCTATACATATACATATGTCCCCATAACTCTTCCCTCTTGCGTCTCCCTCCCTCCCACCCTCCCTATCCACCCCTCTAGGTGGTCACAAAGCACCGAGCTGATCTACCTGTGCTATGCAGCTGCTTCCCACTAGCTATCTATTTTACATTTGGTAGTGTATATATGTCCATATATATACTACCACTCTCTCACTTTGTCCCAGCTTATCCTTCCCCTTCCCCGTGTCCTCAAGTCCATTCTCTAGTAGGTCTGCGTCCTCATTCCCATCTTGCCCCTAGGTTCTTCATGACCATTTTTTTTTTTTAGATTCCATATATATGTGTTAGCATACGGTATTTGTTTATCTCTTTCTGACTTACTTCACTCTGTATGACAGACTCTAGGTCCATCCACCTCACTACAAATAACTCAATTTTGTTTCTTTTTATGGCTGAGTAATATTCCATTGTATATATGTGCCACATCTTCTTTATCCATTCATCTGTCAATGGACACTTAGGTTGCTTCCATGTCCTGGCTATTGTAAACAGAGCTGCAATGAACATTGCGGTACATGACTCTTTTTGAATTATGGTTTTCTCTGGGTATGTGCCCAGTAGTGGGATTGCTGGGTCGTATGGTAGTTCTATCTTTAGTTTTTTAAGGAACCTCCATACTGTTCTCCATGGTGGCTGTATCAATTTACGTTCCCACCAACAGTGCAAGAGGGTTCCCTTTTCTCCACACCCTCTCCAGCATTTATTGTTTGTAGATTTTTTGATGATGGCCATTCTGACCGGTGTGAGATGATATCTAATTGTAGTTTTGATTTGCATTTCTCTAATGATTAATGATGTTGAGCATTCTTTCATGTGTTTGTTGGCAATCTGTATATCTTTTTTGGAGAAATGTCTATTTTTTATGTGAACTTTTGGGGTTATATGTATGTAGTACAAATATATGCTCCAACTTGGTGACATTTATTTTCATCCCTAATGAATGTCTTTTGAGGAACAGAATTTCTGAAATTTAAAATCATGTCTCTATTCTACTTCATCTGTGTGGTCATCTACCTTTGTGATAATGACACAGTGTCTTACGGTATAATATTTTAAAAGTCTCAGGTCTAGTAAGTTCTGCCACGTTGTTATTCTTTTTTCCAATAACATCTTAGCCATTCTTAGACCTTTGTACTTCACAGCAATTGTAAAATAAAACAATAAAGTTCCACAAAAATAAAAGTTGAATTTTGATTGCAATTGCTTTGAAACTCTAAATCAGTTTGGAAATAATTAGCATATTTATGAAATCAGGCTTTCCAACCTACAAGCTTAATATATCCCTCCATTCATTTAAGTCTTCTTTAATTTCTCTCAGTAAGGTGTTGTAGTTTTTGTGTAGAGTTCTTAAACATTTTTCATTAGATGTATTTTTAGGTACAATTATATTATTGTAAAAGGTATGGTTTTCATTTTAACTTTCTAATATTCTATATTTGGTAAGCAAAAACCTAATTTATTTATGAATTTTTGAATATTGTATACATACTTTGTATATTTACACATTTGTATGCTGTTATACACTGAATGTTTGTGTCCCCCTCCAATTCATATGTTGAAGCCCTAATCCTTGATGTTATGGTATCTGGAAGTGGGGACTTGGGGAGATAATTAGGTGTAGATGAGGTCATGAAGGTGGGACCCCCACAATGGGATTAGTGCCCTTATAAGAAGAATATCTTGCTCTCGCTCTCGCTCTATCTCTCTCTCTCTCCATGCACAAACAGCAAAGAAAGTCTAGGTGAGCACACAGCCACAGGTGCTGAGTATAAGTCAGAAAGAGAACCAAGATCCCAGTTTTCCGGAATTTTGATCTTGAACTCCCCAGCCTCCACAATTTGTTGAAAACAAACGTCTGCTGCAATAGCAGCCTGGACCAAGACATACACTGCTCACCTCTCTTGCTGAACTTGTTAATTATAGTAATTTATCTATAGAGTCTTCTAAATTTCTATATATGGAGTCATAGTTATATCATATCATTGTGCCATATTTATTGATTTCCAATTATTATACTTATTTATTTTTCTCACCCTATCTACTATTTGAGCACATCAAGTAAAAAATTGAATAGAAAGGGTGACAGCAAAGCTCTCATCATTTTCTGATCTCAAAGAGAAAGCTTTCACATTTCACCCTAAAGATGGTGTTTGCTGTAGGCTTTTTATAGATCTTTTTCAAGTTAAGAGAGTTTTATTCTACTGCCAGTTTGCTGAGTTTTTCTAAAATTATGAATGCATGTCAAATTTATTTAAAAATGTCTGCATGTATGTTTTCTCCTTTATCCCGTTAATATGATGAAATACATGGATTGATCTTCAAATGTTAAATCCACTTTACTTTCCTGGAATACACCCAACCTGTCATAATGTATTGTCCTGTCTATAATTGTCAGGATTAGGTTTAATATTATTCTGTTTAGAAGTTTACATCTATTTTCATGAGTAGGAATGACCTGTAACTTTCCTTTCTTATAGTGTTCTTGCCAAATTTTGATATCAAGGTTACACTGGCATCTTAAAACTAGTTGTGGAATATTCTCTCTTTTTTCCTTCATTCTCTATACGAATTTGTGAAATACTGATAATATTTATTCTTTCAATACTTGGTAAAATCCACTTGTAAGTCACTTGGACCTGGAGTTTATTTGTGGGAAGGTTTATAATTACTCTTCAATTTCTTTAAAAGTGAAAGGATCAGTAAGGTTTTACATTCCAGCCTTAGTCATTTTGGTAACTTATGCTTTCCTACAATTTCATAAAAATTTTCAAGCATATTAAAATAAATTTGCTTATGATATTCTGCCATGATATCTTAATGACTATAGGATCTTTACTGAAGCATCCTTTGGCATTCCTGTTGTCGCTAAGCAAATAAATATTGCTTATCTCTGCCATCTATTTTATAGGTGTTATTAAAGTTACAAACCCTTTTCCAATTAATTATTTATTACTACTTCAATTAAGTATTAATTATCCTATTTTTCTTTTTTATATTTTCTGATTTTTCGTCTCCCCCACTTTATTTGAGTTTACTTTGTTATTATTTTATCAAATGTTTGACTTGAATGTTTAGTTTATGTATTTTCTTTCTTTTTTTAATTTAATTTTATTTATTTATTTGTTTATTTATTTATTTTTGGCTGTGTTGGGTCTTCGTTGCTGCACATGGGCTTCCTCTAGTTGCAGCGAGCAGGGGCTACTCTTTGTTGTGGTGCGCAGGCTTTTCATTGCAGTGGCTTCTCTTGTTGCGGAGCATAGGCTCTAGACGCATAGGCTTCAGTAGTTGTGGCACGCAGGCTCTAGAGTGCAGGCTCAGTAGTTGTGGAGCACGGGCTTAGTTGCTCCGTTGCATGTGGGATCTTCCCAGACCAGGGCTTGAACTCGTGCCCCCTACACTGGCAGGAGGATTCTTAACCACTGCACCACCAGGGAAGTCCAGTTCATGTACTTTCAAATCTTCTTTTCTATCATAGGCACTTACTGCTATAAATTTTTAAGTGTGGCTTTAGTTGTATTCCACAAATTTGATATATATAGTAATTTTGTTATTCATTATTTAATTTTAATTGTGATTCTTTTGCTTTGATACATACATAGGTTATTCAGACTTTGTTATTATTTTCTAGCTTAAATGCATTATAGTCAAAAATATATGTTGCTTGATATCAATCTCCTGAAATTCCTGAGGCTAGCTGTGGAAGACTGCGTTATTGCCCAAAACATGTGCTACCCCTTCTTCTGATGCTCCGCTCTGCAGTAGAGTTGTACTCTTACACCCTAACATCAATCTTAAGCCATGAAACTTGCTTTGCCCAACAAAGTCTAAGTGGAAGTGACATGAGATACCTCTGAAATCTCTTTTTCCTCTGCCAAAAAATAGACAGGGTCTCAGATAGAGTCAACTGTGCTATCTTGAGTCATATAATGAAGACATGGAGAAGAACCAGAAGCATTCTTAATGCTATTTGGGGTCATTTGTGACTACAGCATACTCTAGTGTGGTGGGCAGATGTGAGGATAGCTCTCCAGGACCTCTACCTCCTGGAATCCATACGCTTATGTAATCCCTCACGTTGAGAATTAAAGACTTGTTTCCTGGAATAGAATGCAGCAAATGTGATGAGATATCAGTTCTGAGATTGGGTTACAAAAGGACCACGGCTTCCACGGTGGCCACCTTCTCCTGTCCTCTGGTTCTCCCTCTCTCTCTCTTTCTCACACACACATCAGCAGCCGCCACATCATGACAACACCCGGGCAGCCTATGCAGAGACCCATATGGCAAGGACCTGAGGCCTGCCAGCAGCTACATAAGTGAGCTTGGAAGCAGATCTAAGCCAGGCGCATAAGTGAGCTAAGAAGTGGATTCTGTAGCCCCAGTTGAGACTTGGGATGGTTGCAGGCCCAGAAAATATCTTGACTGCAGCCTCATGAGATTCCCTGAGCCAGAACTACCCTGCACAGCCACTCCTAAATCCTTGACCCACAGAAACTATGAAATAATATACGTTTTTTGATTTAAGACACTACGTTTTGGGGTAACATTATGTAGCAATAGCTAAATAATACATATTTTGGTACCTGGAAATGAGGTGTTACCATGAAAAGATACCTTAAAATGTGAGAGTAGCTTTGAACAAGACAGTTGGTGGAAGCTGGAAGGATTTTTAGGAAATGTTAGAGAAGCATAAATTTCCTTGAACAGACTGTTAGTAGCACTCTAGGTTTTGAGGACTCTGAGTGAGGACTTACAAGGAAATGACAAATATATTTTTGGAAACTGGAGGAAGGGGGATCTTGGTTCTATGGTGGGGGAAAGGTTCACAGCATTATCACCTGCAGTAACATGGAAAGTAGAACATATGTCAAATGAACTAAGGAGATTTCCAAGCAAGTTGTTGAAGGTACCAAATGGTTTCTTTTTGCTGCTTATAGTACATGCAAAAGGAGAGACATAAATTGTGGGAAGGACTGTTAATCACAAAGGAGCCAGGACTTGCTGGATTTGAAAGTTCTCAGACCCTCAAGATGACAAATGGTTATTTCCAAAGTTGAGAAACGGCTTCCAAGTAAAGGTCAAATCCAGGGCACTCTCAGCAAAATATGGTCTAGAGAGGAAGCTGAGGGTGGGGATATAAAGTCTTCTGTTAAATCTTCCGAACGATCAAAGCTGATGCTCCAGAGTACTATTCAGTCACACAAAAACGGTCCTTTAAAAAGTAAGGGTTGGGGGGACCTTCAAGATGGTGGAGGAGTAAGACACGGAGATCACCTTCCTCTCCACAGATACATCAGAAATACATCTACACGTGGAACAACTCCTACAGAACACCTACTGAACGCCGGCAGAAGACCTCAGACTTCCCCAAAGGCAAGAAACTCCCCCACGTACTGGGTAGGGCAAAAGAAAAAACAGAGACAAAAGGATAGGGACGGGACGTGCACCAGTGGGAGGGAGCTGTGAAGGAGGAAAGGTTCCCACACACTAGGAAGCCCCTTCGCGGGCGAAGACTGCGGGGGGGGGCGGAGGGGGAAAGCTTCGGCGCCGCGGAGGAGAGCGCAGCCACAGGGGTGCGGAGGGGAAAACAGAGAGATTCCCGCACAGAAGATCAGGGCCGATCGGCACTCACCAGCCCGAGAGGCTTGTCTGCTCACCCGCCGGGGTGGGCGGGGCTGGGAGCTGAGGCTCGGGCTTCGGTCGGAGCGCAGGGAGAGGACTGGGGTTGGCGGTGTGAACACAGCCTGCAGGGGGTTAGTGCATCATGGCTAGCTGGGAGGGAGCCCAGGAAAAAGTCTGGACCTGCCGGAGAGGCAAGAGACCATTGTTTCGGGGTGCGCGAGGAGAGGGGATTCAGAGCACCGCCTAAATGAGCTCCAGAGACGGGCCTGAGCCGTGGCTATCAGCGCAGACACCAGAGACGGGCAGGAAACACTAATGCTGTTGCTGCCGCCACCAAGAATCCTGTGTGCGAGCACAGCTCACTGTCCACACCCCACCCCCCGCATCCCCCCGGGAACCTGTGCAGCCCGCCACTGCCAGGGTCCTGGGATCCAGGGACAACTTCCCTAGGAGAACACATGGCGCGCCTCAGGCTGGTGCAACGTCATGCTGGCCTCTGCCACTGCAGGCTCGCCCCGCATTCCAAAAACTACCATACCCCTCCCTTCCCCCGGCCCGAATGAGCCAGAGCCCCCTAATCAGCAGCTGCTTTAACCCCGTCCTGTCTGGGCGGGAACAGATGCCTGGGGGTGACTTACACACAGAGATGGGGCCAAGACCCAAGCTGAACCCCAGGAGCTGTGCGAACCAAGAAGAGAAAGGGAAATTAAAATTAAAACTTGAATTATCATACGATCCAGCAATTCCACTTATGAGTATACACCCCCCAAAATTGAAAGCAAGGTCTCAAAGAGATATCTGTATACCCATGTTCATAGCAATGAATTGGGAGATTAGCATGGACATATATACACTACCAAACGTAAAATAGATAGCTCGTGGGAAGCAGCCACATAGCACAGGGAGATCAACTCAGTGCTTTGTGACCACCTAGAGGGGTAGGATAGGGAGGGTGGGAGAGAGATGCAAGAGGGAGCGGATATGGGGATATATATATATATAAAAAAAAAAGTAAGTGTGTACTTCACAGATCCTCTCAATTGAACAAGAGGACCTCTGAAAAGCTTAAGTTCTCACTAGAAAGGGATCCGGAGATATGGCTTTGTTTAATGGAGTGAACCACAACGTGAACCACAAAGAGATTCTAAGGAGGCCCACAAAGTTTCTGAGAGAATTTTGTTAGGAGAAATATGATCAACCTGGAATGAAATAATCAGAATCAGTACACAATGAAAAGAGCCATTTGGACCCCCCCAGATTCTATTGGCGGGAGGCAGGTCAAGAAAACTACTCAGTTGCAAACAAGTGCTACATTTCATGAAAAAGACGGATGACTTTGAGGAATCAAGAGTCATGGAGACTTTTTTCCAGGCCTTCAGACCTAATCAACAAACTTCCAATATTTTTCCCAACAAGATTTCAAAATTGCTATGGACCAATGACTTCTTTTTTTGGCCCCCGATTTTCCCATTTTGAACAAGAATGTCTCAATTATCCCATATCTGTCCCACCATTGTATGTATATGTGGGGGCATATAAATTCTCTTCTTAGTTTTACAGATTTACAGATAGAAATGTGCTCTCCATCAGAGTTGTACTTAAGAACTATACCTGAGGCACCTCATCCATACCTGGACCTGATTGAAATAATGCCATTCAGAACTTTGAGCTGAGTTTAGAATGGGATGAAACTTTTGTGGGCCTTGAGAGGGTGTGGATGTATTTTGTTGGTTAGAGGGGAAGGACTCATAGGAGGCCAGAGGGAAGACTGTGTTGGAAAACCTGTAGGATTCCAATTAAACATTTATTAAAACTTCACTGTATGCCTCTTACCCTCTTTTCTAATTTTTCTAATATGTTTTCTGTCTGTGCTTCGATTTGAATGCTTTCTTGTGAGTTATCATCCAATTCATTCCTTCTCTCTTTAGCTGTGTCTAATCTAGTCATAAAACTCTCCACTAAATTTTCCATTTCAGTTATTATATTTTTAAATTCCAGAATGTCCATCTGTCACTGATATCTCCAATATCCTGACCCCTGATCTGGCTTTCTTTCTTTGGTTTTATGTCAGGCTGTCTTACATCAATCAGATCTCAATCAGATAAGTTTCAATCAGCTAAATTAGTCAGATTTGTACCGTTTTCTAGGTATTATATTTGCAAAATTACATGTAGAAATAAGTCTAGGCCTTCACAGATATCTGATGTTTGCTTGGCCAGCTACGTGGGGACACTCATACTCCAAGATTCACTCCAATTTTAGTGACTGAGGTGCCGTCCTCACAGAGCTAGTTCTCCTCAGTTGTAGCACTTAGGAGCTCCAGCCCTAAGCTGAGGTGTTTCATCCTGTTTTAACAGGTCCTAGATAACAATCCTTGCTGTCTTAGGCCCTAGATATTGTCAAAAGCAATGTCCAGTCTCTCCCTCTCTCAGCTTCTCCCTTATCAACCATTAGTTATCTTTTGGAGAAAAGATGGTCAAAAACCAGCATCAGTTGTTTGGACCTCTGCCCTCCCTTTAATCTCAAACCACAATACAGTTGATTAGGTCATTACTAAAACATTACTAGGAGGCTCGCTGGATCATACAGAGGCAACGGGCCAGAACTAACATTTGTGAACAACTTCTAAGTGCCATATGTTTACTATATGACAACCCATTTAAGCATCACTTTAAGAAGGTCATTCTTTTGTCCCTATTTTTACATACATAACCCCAAGATTCATAGTGATGAATGACTTGCCTAGGATTACAGTCAGAAAATGGCAGAAACAGAATTTATATACCAAGTTTACCTGACTTCAAAGACCCTTTCCTAGACCCTTCGACCAGTTCACAGGGAGAGAAGGACAGAAAGAAAGTTGAGAGCAAACATCCAGAGACCTGTACAGCAATTTGGCATGGCCATGACCTCCAGCTGTGTGACCAGGGTCTCCTCTGCTTGGACGGGGTTTGGCTGTATCTGGGAGCGGCTGAGCTCAGACTCTGAATCACATGTGACAGGGCACGTGTCAGCCTGGCACAGCAGGACTCGGTAGGACAGGAGCCCATGAACCAATGGAAAATTTTTAAAAGTGTCTTTCACAGCAAATAATTTGAGAAGCACTGATCATTGACTAGTGTCCATTTATGTGCTACTCTGGGTTGGTTCCCTTGCTTTCCCCTGACGGGAGTCATCCTAGCAACACCTGAATCTTGGACTGGTCACTCATGCTGGGAGCCTCTGGACCTAGGAGCCTGTGCATGGTGCCAGCTGCCACGCCTGCCCTCTGGCAGGCTTATGTCCATGGAGGCTGGATGTTCCAGTGGCCACCTGGTCAGGAAAATGACACGACCCAGAAGTGGGGGGAACGTCCTGGGGCAGCATTATTCAGTTGTTGATGAAAGACTAGAGAGAGTTGGTAGATAAATTCCCCTCCTTGCTCTCTCCAGGCAATGAGCTGGCTTGTTACAATGTGAGGGCCGCCTGCAACGCAGCAGCACACACCTCATATGGGTCTTCCCTCCTTCCCTGCTTCCTGTTTTTCGTCTCCCTCATACCAGCTTCCCAGGGACCCTACACCCCGGTAAACTATTAGCATATAAGCTTTAGCCTCAGGTTCTGTTTCTAGAGAACCTAGGCCAGGACATATATTATGTAAAATGAACTTGTGAAATGCTTTTCTAATGCGTTAGACCAGTGGTTCTCAAAGCATGGGCCCCAGAGCAGCATCATTTGTGAAATTGCTAGAAATGTAAACTCTCAGGTCCCACTTCAGAGCAAATAGGTCAGAAACCCTGGGAATGGGACCCAGCAATCTGTTTTAACAAGGCTTACAGATGATTCTCCTGCATGCAAGTCTGAGAACCACTGCTTTAAGCTGAATTAGAACTGGAAAAGCTGCTTCCTTTTCCAAGTGTAACTGTATGCTAGAACCTCAGCTCAAGGATGGACCCTTTCTTCAGTGATATTCATGATGTTCACCTGACACTATTATAATGGTATATAATCTCATAGCTAAAATATAACATTTCTGCCAAGTACCAGATCAACTGAAAAAAGAAATGCTGCATATCAAATTTGTCATGATTTCTATATTTTAACCCCCATTTTCCTTTATTTTGGTTCTTCATAACTTAGACCAACACAGAGAAAACTAAACCTGGGACCATACTGCTGTGTAATTTATTTATTTTACCCCTCATTGCATCCTTCCTGCTTGCTCTTCCTTCTAAGATAGCTATCTAAAATTATAACTTTGTTTTAAATAAAGCATATTAAAACTAATTTTTAGACTTTCGCAACTCTTCAGGCAATCCACAGGACACTCTCTGGGATGCTGAGGACATCCAGATTTGGAAACCCCACTCTGATCAGAACCCTGGGTGCAAGTTAGAATCACCTGGGAAGCTTTTAAAATATACTCATGCATTGCCCCCACCCCACAAAGAAACTGATTTAGTTGGTGTAGGGGTGGGACTAGGTTCTGTCTATTTCAATAGCCCCGAGATACTATTCTAACGTGTAGCTAGGGTTGAGAAACACTTTGAGGCCAACTTTAGCTCACAGAGTGCTTGCTTTTTGCTCTTCGACCCTGTAAGCCCTGGGGCAAACACACTATTTCATGTGTTTCTGCCTTTCAAAGGAAATTTAAAGAGCAACCACCACTACCAATACCTCACAACCATCAGGAAAAGTTCTAGTAAAATTATGTTCTGGAAGTTGAAGTCAAAGGACAAATCAGAGTCCATTTAAAATTACTCTCAAACTGCACCTCCAACAGATACAGGGTTTTAGGTTTCATTAAAAATTTTTTGGTTTGCAATTTTCTTATGGAATTGTTATTGCCTCTTGTATTCCCTGCCCCACGCTGTAGTCAGAGCAAACTTGGTCTCCCACAATCCCAGCTCAAAGACTGCAGCCTGGAGCTCTCCAAGGTAGATGGAGACTCCCCCCGAGGTAACCCAGAACGTGAACTCTCCAGCTCCATACAGCTCCAGGGGGCTGGGGGCCAGCTTCCAGCAAGGCTTCGAAACCACAGGCACTCCTGAGCCAGCACCCCAGAGTCTATACCGCAGCCTTACTCTGTGAGTTGGTTTGCGTGGAAATGTTGTGTTTGATTCTCACCTTCTATTATTCCCTTCGTGAAAATCCCATTATCTCTAACAGCTGTGTGTCAAGAAAAGACATGAATTTTGTGTAACAACAGAAGGATACCAAACTTGTTTTTCTAGGTAGCCTCAGGCAAAACCGTTTTAGCTTGCTTTCTTCACTTATTATATAAAGACTTAAACTTTGTGTAGAAAGAAGGGAGTTGCATCAGGGTGGGAAACTTTTGAAAAAAGGAATTCAATCTCTACAGCACAGAAGAAAGTTTATAGATATTTTTAAAATAAAATACAGCCTGGATGAAAAAAGGTACAAATTTGCCACTAAAGTATTATTTGCAATTTACCATTTCTAGATAAATTCATAAAGTGAAAGAAAACCAGGAAGGTGACATACACTGCTTGTGTAAGCCTTGAAATTGATTTCAGAAGCATCAGTGTTCACTACAAAAGAACTTCACAGTTTAATTAGGATGGCTCAAATCCAGCGTCTATATTTAGGATAAGCTGGAAATTACAGTGTAGAAATGAGAATCATCCAGCAACAGTCTAAATGGGGGGGGGGGGAGGAATCTATAGAAAAAATACCACAGCTTTTCTCAGCTAACCATAAAATTTCTTAACTTTTGTTTTTCAGTGGATACAAATAGAATAATCTCTAAGGATTTTACCAATTCAAGCTGAGGAATGCATTTTTACTAAAATTCCTAAATATGAAATTTTAAATCTGCACCTATACATATTACCTAAATTATTTTTAATACCTGTATGATCTGCTTAAACACAGATCAATTTGGCAATTAATTTATAACATATCAAAGGAATCTCATTAAAATTCTGAATGTATATAAACATATTTTATACCGCTAATATTTTGGCTTCTTTTTGTAAGTGGTTGGCAGCGTTCTCATGGCACTCTATCATTAATTCCTTAAATATTCCTGTTTTCTTCTCATCATTGGTATATCATCAAATAAATCAGTTCAAACCCAAGATGTTACAGAAAGAACCATATGATTAGTTTTTTTTAAATTCAGGAAATGTTTTAAATAATCTTGTACAAGTTATATTGGCTTAACATCCCATAATTTATTAGAGTAGCACATGATTATTTATGACCATAATTATGGTTTTTGGATGTCGAACAAGGGTGTTTTTCTTCTTCCTCTTTCTCTTCTTTACAGTGACCTGGGTCTGGGTTTATATACACTTGTCAGTAATTTCCCTAAAAGCAGTTTAAATGCTCTAAATAATACACTCAAAATCGTTAAGAAAATAAATCGCTTTAGCGAGCTGACCTCGGCAGCTCTGATGCATGATGACTGTGCAGCCAGAAAGTCGCAGAGAGAAATCAGAGTCTCAGGAGCAGAGTCTGAAATTCTTTCAGATTAAAGTTACTTGCCTTGGCTGAAGGTTTAATTTTAAATTACAAGGAAGGAAATACTCTAGGTAAAACAGCTCTTAGCCAATTGTAACTAACAAATCAATTGTGGATATCCGGTGCAGAGGCTGAGTGTGCATTAGTCACTTATTAGTGAATTACTTTCTCCTCATTTGTTAATTTTGCCATAGTTCAAGCACTACCCTGCTGTGTCACCCAAACGTCAGGCCTCTCATTCAGCATGATCATTCAAATTTTTTTTGAATTTTATTTATTTTTTATACAGCAGGTTTTTATTAGTTGTCTATTTTACACACATCAGTGTATACATGTCAATCCCAATCTCCCAATTCATCCCACTACCACCACTCCCCGCCACTTTCCCCCCTTGGTGTCCATATGTTTGTTCTCTCATCTGTGTCTCTATTTCTGCCCTGCAAATTTTAAAATGTTCCAGAATTCACCCAACTCCCACTCTGAAGACCCAATGTAATAAAGTTGAGTTTGCTTGCTTGTGTGTTAATATAAGTTGACAGCAACTACTTAACAGGTACACAAATTAACTCATTTAATGTCACTTACGGATAGGGGTTCACACTCTACGGACGAATAAACCGAGGTTAAGTATATGTCAGTAATCTGGTGCCAGAGCCTTAATGTAGAACCCCTTCCAGGTCAACACTGTCATTCCCTGTGCTGTGCCTGTTTCTGTTCCAGGTCTCTGATGAAGCAATTTTGGAAAGATGTACTTGATCCACCCAGGAGGTGTCTGACATGAGGATGAAAAAATGAGCACTTCTTGTTTCCCTGAAGCTGTCTAGTAACTGAAGGTGAAACCGACAAAGTTGATTGTTCTCTTTTTGGGAAAACGCTGGAGTTGGGTTAGGGGATCATGACGAATAAACACCGTGGGCTGCCTCTATTTTCTATCAAATTAGCTAAACACCCTTGATGCCTCATTGCTTATTTTAACTCAAATTAAAAACCTTCAGTCTCCAACCAAAAAACTTTCTTCCACTTTCAAACGAACTAAAATCTGGAGGAGAGCCAGTGATTTCTACGACAAGGCAGGCAAACCAAGCCGGGCAGATCTTGTCAGCCACACTCATTATAGGCACAGGCATTGAGCGAACCCCAAGGAGAGGGGCTTTGGACAAGATGGGCTGCCATTCAGCCTGAAGCCATTCATTTTGCTTGTGCGTGCTCTACTGTGGCTGGCAGGCACCCGGAAAAGGCAGGGAATCAAGGCAGAGGCGGGGCAAGGTCGCTTCCAATGTGGAGGCGCACCCAAGAAGGAGATGTTGTGCCTAACACTGCCACCAGGTGGTCGTTCCTGGGAGAGACATTTAAATAAAACAAAAACCGCGGAGCTTTTCCTGCTAATGATCAGAATCTAACCAAGTCTCAGATCTATCATCAGTTCACAGCCAAATGGAGGATTCAATCAGCCAAATGCAGAACCCTGAGTCTTCAGGACAAATAACCCACTTTTTCTTCAACACATTAATGGCAGGAAGAAAAAAAGAAGGAAAGGGAGCTAGAGGCAGGGAGGGGAGGGAAGCTACCTTAAAGGGCACTTAGATACACCAATGAAATGCACTGGGTATGTACATCTCATTCGGATCCCGAGTCAAGCACATCAACTGTAACAAGCCATTTTTGAGCCAACTGGGGACAACTGGATATAGGCTGGGTGTCAGGTGATATTATAGAATCATGACTACTTTTGCTGATAATACTATTGAGGTTTATTTGTAAAAGAAGGGCACTTTAACTAATATAGTATCCACTGGTGAAATAATATAGTATGGAGGATTTGTTTTAAAATAGATCAAAAAAAGAGCAGGGCTGGGGGTAGATGAGAGGAGGCTGGGAGACTGTTGATACCTGTGGAATCCAGGGAATGAACACATGGGGTTATTATACTGTTCTTTATACTTGCATGTTTGAAAATACCTTCAATAACAATTTGTTTCAAAAACCTGCTAATTTACAGGGGAAATTATTGATAATTCTGAGTTAAATATGTGTGTATATCTATGTACATATATCTTTTTAATCTGTCCTGTGGCTAATTCTCTTCACACACACAGGTACAGATAGTTGCCACCTCAGTTACTCTTCCATGACACATGTGCTGTTGTCAACACTGTACATCAGATCCTACAAAGGAAAGTTGGCTTTTGAAACAACTTTGATTAAGCAAAGCAGCCACAATTCCTCTGTAAAGGTCTAAACATCTTAGGAGTCCATTTTGTCTTCTCCAGTTAAAGGCTTTTCTCAGTAAGACACGTTAAACTCTGTAAGGTATATGTTTCCCTGTTCATTCAGTTCTATGACGTGGAAGGTTAGAAAACAAGCATATGAGATGTCCATTTCTCTTTTTAAAAAACTCACTCCTTGAACACATCTTAATATAGTCCTCCAGGACTTGGGGGAAAAAACCTAACCTACTTTGATAATAATATTAACAGTATCTGAACTCAAAGTCAAATTAACATTTTGTATTCAAATTCCCTTTCGTAGTCAACTTCCTTGTTGTTGAACACTCACAATAAGGCCCCACTGAATCCTCCAGGAAGTACAACTCAGAGCACACTCATGAAACTGGGCGCCAGTCAGCTTGGATTCTTCTGGTTTGCATTTCATAAGAACAAGAACTACAACATAGAGCAACCATTGGTTTACAAAAGGTTAGAGTTATGAAGGAGGAGGAAAGTTTTCCAAACAGGTAAAGATAACGAAGATAGTTTTTACACTGAATTTTTTTTTTTTTTTTTTTGTGGTACGCAGGCCTCTCACTGTCGTGGCCTCTCCCGTTGCGGAGCACAGGCTCCAGACGCGCAGGCTCAGCGGCCATGGCTCACGGGCCCAGTCGCTCCGCGGCATCTGGGATCCTCCTGGACCGGGGCACGAACCCGCGTCCCCTGCATCGGCAGGTGGACTCTCAACCACTGCGCCACCAGGGAAGCCCTACACTGAATTTTTAAAAATTTCACTTAAAAATAGCTATAAAAATATTTCTCACCAAAAACACTTAGTTTTGGTGGTTTTCATTTTTGTTTTTTTGCTTGGGGATAGCGGGGTGGGATATCAGAAAACATACCAATACGACCAGGGCAATAGTAACCCTCCTTGTTAATAATGCATCTTATGTTTCTGAATCAAGAAGATCACTTCAGGTGATTAAAAGATGCCAAAAAGTCATTGGATATATTTCAACCTTCCCCAAATTGCCATTTCCATCGATTCAAGAGAGAGGATTTGTTTTGCTTCACAGCTTCCACAGAAGTCTCCGTCTCTGATCATAAACTTACCGGAGAGGCTTGAGCACTCCCTTGGTAACTGGTCTCCTGTGTGTGCGTGAAGCTGATCTGGCATCACCCAGAGGGCAGGGCTCTGCTCCGCAGCCTGGGCTCAGGTCCCAGCTCTGCCCTTCACCATGGTGCTGAGCGCGGCAAGTTATTTCATCTCTCGGTTTCCCCAGTTTTAAACTGGGCGTACATCACACCGTTGACGTAAGGATCCAGGCAAGTCGACACCATCAGAGAGCTCAGGGGAGAATAACGGGGCAGAGCACCCACCCAGCTCCCCGAGGGGCCCGGCCCACGTGCACGCACTCCTGGGGTCCTGAGCTTCTGCCTGCCTCCCGGCGGGGGCTCATGATTCTAGGCTCCGCACCTCCTGTTCCCTCTGCCTAGACATCCTCTCCCTGCCCTGCCCCCCCGACCCGTGCCAACTCCTGCATCTCCTTCGGGTTTCGCCTTCAACGTCAACCCTCCCAGAAGCGTTTCTTCACTCCAGTTAACCTCTGCTTCTGAGAAGGTGAAGTCCCCTGACCATCTCCTTATGATTCCTGGGCTTTCGATATTTATTGGTGGTTTCACAACTAAACACCACTCCCGCCAGGCTAAGTTCCAGCAGAGAAGGATTGCCTGTCTGCTCACTGCTCCTCCTGTGTGCTTGGCACATGGTAGGTCCAGACTAAACATGCATGACAGGAATGTGCAGTCCATGCAGAACACACAGGATTTTACAGAAATCTGCCCAAGGGACAGCCAACCCATCCTGTGGGAAGGTGCTGGGGAGGCGGGGGCAGGGGTTAGAGGGGCTTCCAAGAGGAAGTGGTTCTTCTAAATTAGATACGCACAGAGATGCAGAAAGACAAGGAAAACGGTAGCTGCAGTTGATGTTCACAACGTGTCCAGCACTATTCTAAGCCCTCATCACATACAAATTCTAATTCTCACCGCCCTCCCGCAGAATTAGGAGTTATGATTATTCCCACTTTACAGATGAGACAATTGAGATATGGGGAAGTTAAATGAATGTTCAAGGTCATGTAGCTAGTGGGCAATAGAGCCTCTCATGGACAAGCTGGGCGCTGCCCTCCTGACCACTGCCCTGCTGCCCAGCCTGGCTCCGCTAACGGTGCCTGCATCCACGTAGACACCTGTATGCAGCTATGCCTAAAGCCAGAGCCATACATAACAAGGCAGGCATGGGGAGAAAAAGTTCTTTTCTCCTAAACTGTATCGTTGTCAGTGTTTATCATTTTTTGGGTTTTTTTGGTATTTTTTTTCAACCGGTAGAACGAGGCTACAGGTTAATAGGTGCTCAATAAATAACTGTTAAATGATCAAGTAGAAGGCTTTTACCTAATATTGCTAAATTGAATCCTGAAATATAACTGCAAGGTTTCTATGATTACTAGGAAAGAGTTAACTAGGAAGAGTACCTACAGGAGTATTCATTATTCTTATAAGAATTCTTGTTATTCTTATAAGAATACTTATTATAAGAATAGGAGCTGTGCAACTTTGGACAAGTTACTTAACTTCTCTGTGCCTTAGTTTCTGCCACTGCAAAATGGGATTAATAAGAGTCCCTGCCTTGTGTGGTTGTTGTGAGGATTAAGTGGGAACATCCACTGAATATGTATAACCCCGCACAGCATCACTGAGTTATGCACCTGGTACACTAATACTGCTTTGCTAGGACCAGTACACCAGCAGCTCCCAGGGACCTGGAACCCTGACTGGCAGGTGGAACAGGAAGAGCATCGGCTGACAGCCCTCAGGCTTTCCCAGGGAGCACAGTCTCCGAGTGTCACCCTCCAAAGCCACACCTTCTCTGCTCCCAGAACTCAGATAGCCTTCCACCCTTAGCTCCAGCCACTGCTATTTTCCTCCTTGGGGAAGAGCTGTTACTTTCCATCAAGTCACCAGGAGGCAGTTGTAGCCTAGAGCAACTTTAGGGTCTCGGAAGAAGAGAAACAAGGTCACTCACAGCAGCAATATGAAGGGTGTACATGTCAGGGTGGAGAGCCCTTTAACCTTGGGTGACTGGACCTTAAGTCAATGCTGGTGGAGTGGGGGACCCCGATTCCCATCAGCCTCTGCAGCCTCCCATCCCCAGCCCTGTCCAGCCTTGCCCTGCAGGACCAGAGCAGAGCCTCAGCCTGAGATGTCAGCAGGCCAGGCGGGCCCATGCAGAGGGCAGCCCCAAGGAAGAAAAGACCTTTGGCCCCAGGCAGTGGCCTGCCTTCAGCCTGGAGGGACTGGCTCAAGTCCCAGTCAGAAGGGCCTGGGAAGCAAATCAAGCCTCCTGCCTGGATGCAATTAGCTACGGACAGGCTCTGGGAATATGTATGCAAATGTACCATAATGCAACCTTAGTTACTTTCCAAAGCCATAACTTCGTTTTTTAAAAAAACCTCATGCAGGGATAGAAATATCAGAGACAAGTGGCCTCTGCTGACCACTGGGTCACCATAGAGGTTCCTGGTCACAAAGCCCTATCCATTAATCACCCTGACAGGAGCAATTACGGAGCAGACGTGCTACAAAGGGACTGTTGCATTTCCCTGCTGCATGTGAACTGATGAGGGAATGGATAATTGGAAGCATTTTTGGAAAAACAAATACTATTATCCCCAGCTCTCTTTCATTATAAGTTTAAACAGGTATACATTTCCTCCATTAATTCAATAAATATTTATAAGACATGATATGGTACAGGAGGAACATTTAAACAATAAGCATTAGGAATAAAAGTAGCATAGAAGCATGTAAGCATTAAAGAGAAAAACATTTTAAAACAAATTCAAGATTTGTTCCCTGCTTCCAAGTGGCTTGCAACTAATTGGGAAGATGCATCATTTACAAGTGAAAAGATAAATGGCAATCTACACCCAGGTGTGATGCATGTTCAGCGAATGGTTTGTACCAGCAGTGGTGTAAGAGCTCAGAGGAATGAGAGACCGTTGACCACTAAAGAAGTTTCAGGAAGGAGCTGGGACAGAAAGGCTTTGAGAGATGAGTTACAGGGAGGAGAGGAAATTCCACATAGAAAAGTGACATTTATAGGAGAACTGTTGGGTTTTAGAGAAGAACTTTCTCAGGGAATTGTGAGAAATAACATGATTGGCACTATATCATGAACAGATTAAATCTCCAATAATGTATCAGATTATATCTGTCATTTCCTAACAAGAGAGATTGACTCTGGGTGACTTAGGAAAAAAAAAAAAAAGACTAGTTATTGGGGGATGTCACGGTAATTGAGGGAATGTTAGGATATCCTGAGGGGCCGACCTAGTGGGCAGAACCCGGCTGAGTCCGGGAGCCGTGCCAGCCAGGGTTCTTAAGGGGAGGGATTGCCATTCACGGGACCCAGTGTCCATGACTTCAGATCCCAGTGTCTCTGCGTTACAGATCTCCTTTCCTTGGCAATAGCATCTTTCCACACCCATTGGATCAGAAGCCTTCCCTCTGCATCAACAGCTGTGGCCAAGGGGCAGTGCCAGTAGCCCTCCTATGTATCAAGACCGTCCCCGGAGAAGGGGAACTGGTTGTGATCCAGGCGACCACGGAGAGGTGTCTATTGTAAGTAAACTCACACCAGGTGCCAGGCACTTTACTACATAGTGATGTCCCCTGACTATGACATTAAGCCCATTCTCTATGAAATGGGAAACCCGAAGGTGCATAGCAGGGAAAGAACAAAATAAAAATATGTCTTTAAGAAGAGCATTCTACGAGTGAGTGCCTTTTGGATTTAAAGGTAGAACTGACTTGAAGTCAGAGGTGTATGTGACCATGGTCCCCAACAAAATCCGGAGTGTATGTCAAAGCCATGTCCTCCTGGGCCCCTACACTCTACAACTCTGAAGACATGGATCCGGGGGGGTTGGAATTGTTGTCTGGGGAGACCTCCCCAGCTACTCAAGAGCCACTGAGATAGGAAACCAGACTAGTAATCCTGCCAACAAGCAATGCGAAAAAGCAGCAGACAAAGGAGATGGTGCAGCCTTTGAAAACGATATTGCCGGTTCAGGGACCTGTTTGGAAATGGAGGACCGTGATTAAGGACAAGTTGAGGTGATCCCAACAGTTCAAGGCCAGGGAAAGGGGACAGCACCAGCAAATGGAATAAAGAGAGCAGAAAGGACACTGGACCATACAGATAATGATTTTGCATTTGTGTCCAAGCAGGACGTCTGAGCAGAGACGGTCAGTAGGCATTGGAACCCAGATGAGAAAAGCAGGTTATCTTCCTAGAGGTTATAATTTGTACATGGGTAATAATGTATGAACAGAATCTATTCAAAATGAAATTAAAATATTAAGATAATAATGAAATCTAAAGAGTATTTCAGTGATGCATCTGGATTCAGATTTAACTAACCATAAGAGGTGCTTTCATGAATATTATTTTATTTAACCTTCGCAATTACCCTGTCATGGAACTGAGCTTGAAAGCTCTAAATTATGTAAATTGTCCAAAGTAACACACACATGGGGTGGAGAAGCAAGAATCTGAACCGAGAGCTTTAGATTCCTGAGTTCTTTCTATAACATCTTACCCCTCCTCATTAAGAAACAAACAAAACACCTCTCCAGACAGCCAGCAAATGGGAGAAACACTTATATGGTTACTGACACTGTGAACTGTAGATATCTACCTTGTTAATGTCCGTATGGACGATTGTGTTTCTTAAAACTTGAAAAGCCAGGTGAACTAAAGAGATCAAAGACAACAGTCACTGCAGATTCTCAGCCTCGGAGTCAGCGGAGGGAGTGTTTCTGATTCCTCCGTGTCATTGCTACGTAGCCTGGGTACAATTTTGGTTCAAGGTCTTTGATTTGCGGCTCAGCTAGCTAACACGCAGCTCCTTTTCTTCTCCCTATTTTAATAATTCCACAGTGACACCTGCTGGGAAGAAAGCACTGCTCAGCCCCGTCCTCACTGGGGGATCCTGGGCAGGGACGGTGGGGGGCGGCAGGTTCTCCCCTGCCTTCCTACAGCAGCTGCTGCTTCTCATCGGGTGAGTGCGGAGCTCTTCAGGATGATTCCTACCCAGATTCTGGGGCCCTCTGAGCTGGGTGAGTTCCAGCCAGGTCCCAAAGCAGCAAAATCCCCAGGGACTGGCAAGTGAAGGGGACAAGCCTACATCTCGTTGTCACTGTGTGACTGGCCCAGCTTCCTCTCCTGCCTCTGCATGTAGCCATCAGTCCCCTCCATCACACCCCAGCCATGATACCATCCGTGGGTCTCTGTGATGCTGTACTTAATAACAAAGTAAAACTGAAAAAAAGTCCCCTGCCGTAACTGAGAAGAAGACTTCCGCGGAGAGTGCCAAAATGTTTTAGAAATAAACGGCAGACAACAGAGTCATTGCATATTTCACTAGGCAGGATAGTAATTTATGTGATGTATTTTTAACTGTGAGAAGTGATGGGGGAAACCACTTAAATATAATGTGAGTTGAAGATTTGTCAGTTACGTAGTTCATGCAATGGCAGATCTGGAAAATGTTATAAGAATGGAGGGATTACCAACAAAGAATGCCTACAATTGCAGCTCTTATTTGAGTTCCGACTCCCCCTATCGCTGGGAATTTGCTCCTTTCTGGGAATATTTTGCTTTCTGTGGAAGAAGCTGGAATTTTACATTGTCTGTCAAATGTTCTTTTTTTAATCATCTCTCTCCATTTTTGCTTTTATCCCTCAGGTCTCTATTTTAGCCTCTCTATGATGTTGAGTTGGCCAGACACGAACTCTGTGGCCCCCTATTCTCTGTGCCCGAAGAGCAGTTTCCCGACCCAGGAAGACGCCTGTATCCACTGTGGTTCCTGCCCCGTCTTAGGTGGACAGGCCCTGTGGAGCACAGTGGAGCGTTCGCCAGATCTGTGTCCCCCCATAGAAGACTTAGGTTGGAGTAAGTAGTCTTGAATTTGTCCCTGGAATATGTGCTGTGTATACTGAGGCCACAACAATCAGGAAAAACCAGCCTCGTAAGCCGCAGTGACTTCATGCTGAGACCCACACCTCCCCCAGTTGTTACCCAAGGATAGAAGCCTCTTATCTCAGGCTGCCCTTTTCTTCCCCTCCCCCCGCCACCCTAATCCCCGCCACCCTTTGAGATGTGCTCAAGAGCCTTTTGGAAAATTCCCCGGGTTTCCAAGGGAAAATTTTCTTTATAGATGAAGCAAGCCCTCTAGTGGCGATTTTGCAAGTTACAACCTCTATTTTACGATTTGTGAGGAGGTGGGTTCAGTTTCTTCTTTCTTCTAATGACACACTCAGAGCTGGTTCTCACTAGGAATTGATGTGACTTCCATTCCTTGTTACTTTTTTTCCCCAGAAGAATTCTACACTCCTTTCCCCAGTTTGCAGCATCCCTGAGAAACTTTCCTTCTGTCCATTGTAATCTGTGCAACTCATTCTTACCCATCAGTCTGGGATTCTCCGTCCCCGTGCCCTTCTCTGCTGTAGAATTGCTGGCCTCCTGACTTCACAAGCCACATGCTGAGAATGACACCACACTGGCAGTGCGTAAGCAAACACTTTTCTCTGAACAGTTTGGCCACGAGCTACAGCTGCAGTGCATTTGAGTTTCAAGGTGTTTCAATATTGACCCCCAAAGTCACACCATCTGCCATGTCAGTCATATCTAACACCTACACTTGTGCTGTTCTAGTCTCAAAAAAAACCGGAAAAGGCACATTTCGACTATCTAGGATAGGGTGCTGGGTATGACGTGAAGCCGCTAAAAGCAAATAAATCTGAAATCAGTGCTAACTCAGATGGGTCCTGCGGCTTTCGGAAATTGCTCTCCCTCCTTCTAAAGCATTTAAATCAACAGACTAAATCCACAGAGCCTCTTAAGAGGACAGCTTTGATGTCCTTTTCGGGATCCTGACCAATCAGAAAATGGCAGGTCGCTTGTATTTAGCACCCATTGTTTACGCCATGTAAAACAAACATAAGTACAAAGGCAAAAAGAAAACTCCTGGTGACCAAAGTGCTTGTGGTCAAATGAAGAAGAGAGCAAAATAAACAGGTGGAAGTCAACCGGGAAGCTGAGCCCATCAGAAATATTAAACACAAGCACGATCGCTGCGGGTTACTCCATGCTCTACAGAGTGGTCCCAACGAGAAGGCCTGCGGTTCCCTCGGATGGAATCCAGGACTTGGTTCACGCACCTTGTAAGAGACAAGCCATCCCTGACTTCTCTCCTTCACTTCTCACATCCAAGATGTATCTGAATCCACCCCCTCGCTGCCCCTCCTGTGCCAGAGGCTTGGCTGAGTTCTCAGGGCTCTCTGCCTGAGCAGCTGTGACACCCTCATGGGTTCAAGCGCTCACGGTCATTTCACTCCAGGCCCCAGCATCCGTTCTCCACGGAGCCCCGTTTCTAAAATGCGCCCCGGATTTCATTCCCACTGCAAATGCCATCGGTGACCTCCTTGTCCTTTGCACCAGTGTCCAAAGTGTGCTGAGGATATTGATGCCTCAGGATGTTACTACTGACAAGTGAGAAGGGGCCTCCATGCGGGAAACGACAAAGGTGACTTGTGAATCACCAGGGGGCGCTGGGGAGAGATAGGGACAGTACGTGGTAGTTTCCTCCGGAAAACCTTCCCCAACCACCTGCAGGTAAATGAAGCCCTCCGTCCCCTGCACATCCTAACACGTCATACACACTTACCACATAGTTATGTGCTTTACACCCCGTGAGCACATGAGCCCTTGAGAGGAGGACCATGTCCAGGGTGTTTGCAGTCCACTGTACCCAGTGGTGGAACTAAGAGAAAAAACAGTACGTTTCTGAACCAACAAAGTTAGGTCCTCGGTTCAAACTTGAGCTTTCTGTCGAAAGTGAGGACTGAGCTTCATGGTTTTCTGTTGTGAAATTTAAGACTCACGAAACCTAACCCAAAGTAGGGAAATAGAAATACAACACCATTTATGGGGGTGGAAGTGGATAATTTAGTTCATCAAGGTAAAGGGAATAAGGCTTTGTGAATTTGTAAATGGTCATCTAAAAATATGAATCAGTATTTCTTTTTTTAAATTAATTTTTACTGGAATATAGTTGCTTTACAATGTTGTGTGAGAGTATTTCTTACTAAGGTCACTGTGAAGGCGTTTGTAGCCCATGAACAGAAAACAGGAGAATGCAGCTAAAGCAAGTCCACAGGAGGTGCTAAGGGCCCGTCAGCCCCACCTCTACCGCCTGGTGGAGTGAGGCTCACACCCCTCCCCGACCCCCCTCAGCCCCTGCACCAGCCCATCCCCCGCCTGCTCCAGCTCCACCCCTGTTCTGTGAACCGTGCTGCACGGGGGGTTCAGTGGTCCCATCAGGATGGCATCACAGGGCTCCAGAGTCCCACAGAGCCTGCTCACAGCACCTCCGCACGTAAAGAGTATAACGGCCTGCACTGGCCTCTTTCACCCTGACTCTGCCGTCAGTTTTACACGTTCTCCTCTTTCCAAGAACAGAATCTCCATCCTATTGACAACAGCAAGGCATTCTACAGGAAATCTGTAGAAGTCAGTCAGTTGGTGCTTTTCTAGTATTCTCTAATTCAAGTTAGAAACAAATGATTTTCCTTATTTGAATGAGCAATTCTATGATTCTTGACATTTTTGGAATTACAGCCACCTCAACTGAAAAAAATCCACAAACGTCACCTTCTTATGTCTAACATTTGTTTACAAAATTGAACTGGCTTGGAACTGATGTTCTAAGAATTCTCTATCACGTAGGAAAAAATCAGAAACACCACGGGTACCATAGAGCTGGGAATGGAAACTACCTAAGAAAACAGTTAGCATTGGAGGGAGGTCCCGTAATAACACAGAGGCTCATCTGTGCCTGGTGTTCGTGTGCGGGGCAGAAAGCATATTGCAAGCAGATAGCAAGGCGATGCTAAGTTTATGTTGCAGTCAAGAGAGGTCTTCCGTCTCTCATCTGAGCATTAAATTAAATACATTCAAAATAAGCACTGGGTTTGAGAACCTTGGAATAGCTGTCATATATCAAGATTCATCAGTATCCTGAACTGCACACATTATATCGGAGGCCAGTCTCCACATGACTGATGGCTAAGAAGTTGGGCAGGGCAGACAAAGATCGGTTCTCTTCCTGCCCCTAATCAGCTGTGACTTCCAGGGAGCCCTTCAGAGATCTGGAGTCAAGGTCCTTGTAAAAGGGGCGTGTGGAGGAACTGCACTGTCCAAGATCAGCTGCTGCACATTCCACAGGAGCTCCTCGGCCCACGTGGCTTTGTGCTCGCTGTTTATGGGACCATGGGTAAGTTATGTAGCCTCTCTGAGCTTCTCCTTACTTCTCTGTAAGGGGGAAAGACGAAATCATAGCACTCACTTCTTAGGATTTTTGCAAGGATTAAATGAGATCCTCATTTATCATGCTTGGTCCAGTGTCCGGTACATAGTAAGCCCTCAAGAGCTTCTAGCAAAATGAGATACCACTGCACACATATTAGAATGGCCGCAGTCCAGAGTACTGACAGCACCAAATGCTAGAGAGGATTAGAGCAACAGGAACGCTCATTTATTGCTGGGGGGGTACACAAAGTGGGAGACACTTTGGCTATTTCTACGAAGCTGGATGTTCTCTTAACATACGATTCAGCAGTCACACTCCCTGGTGTTTACCCAAAGGAGTTGAAAACTTATGTCCACACAAAACCTGCACACGAAGGTTTATAACAGCTTTATTCATAATTGCCGAAATCTGCAAGTAGCTAAGATGTCCTTCAGTAGGTGAATAGATTTTTAAAAAAAGAAAAACTGTGGTACACTCACATAATGGAATATTATTTAGTGCTAAAAGGAAATAAGCTATCAAGGCATGAAAAGACATAGAAGAAATGTAAACGGGTATCACTAAGCGAAAGCAGCCAGTGTGAAAAGGCTGCACACTGTACAATTCCAACGATATGACATTCTGGAAAAGGTAAAAGTGTGGTGACAGGAAGAAGACCCGTGATGGCCAGGAGTTAGGGGAGTGAGGGATGAACAGACAGAGCAGAGGATGTTTAGGGCAGTGAAAGGACTCTGGATGATACTATAATGGTGGCTGCATGTCATTATACATTTGTTCAAACCCACAGAACGCACACCAAGAGTGAATTCTAACGTAACCCACCGGTGATAATGACACGTCAGTGTAGGCTCATCAGTTCCAGCAGATGTACTACTCTAGTGAAGGATGCTCATAACGCGGGAGGCTGCTGGGATCAGGGTGCGGGCAGAGGACATACGGGAAATTTCTGTACCTGCTGCTCAATATGGCTATAAACCTAAAGCTGTTCTTAAAAAATTGTCTATTCAAAAGTTTTAGCTGCGGTTATTGTTATATAAAACCCCCTCTAGCTTTAGACTCTGACGTTACATGTAGCCAATATATATTTGTTGAACGAAGTTCACGTTTACCATGCATTTGTGTTACCCTGGCCTCTGGTGGTGAATTGGCAGAGATGTCATAATTCTTACGTCTGCATTGAGCATTTCCATAGCGCTTTTCCCTGATGATGGTTTTTCCTGAGCTGTTACAAATTTTGAGCCTTTCCCACCCCCTACAATTGCTTTGTATGCAGCTGATTACTATTATTATATTTAATTTCCAAAGGAGGAAACATGCACAATGGGTCCTCATCTAGGAGGTGTAATTTGGGCATAAATAACACCTCAGGTGAAACAGGTGAGGCACAATTTGCATCTTGGCATTAAATTAGAAGTAAACCCCAGGAATATTTTATTCCTGAAATAACAATCACCAAGTGGAGAAACAAGAGTGATTAACTAACGTTCCTTGGCTTTCATAATAACTTGGTAATAAATTCAGAGTTGGAGCCACCTGCGTATGTGCTGGACGGCTCTGGACCTGCAGCAGCCCAGCCTCTCCTGCTGGAGTGCACTGAGTGTCCGGGCAGGTCAGTGGACTAAGCATCAGAGAACCTGGGTCCCATCACTGATGCTGCACTGCCACGGCCACAGAACCCTGGCAAGTCCTTGAACTTTTCTCAGCATCGGTTCATCAGTTTTGGGTGGGTTTGGTTTTGTTTTCAATTTATGGAATGAAGATGACACTCTTTCTGATTTTCCTATCTCGCAGGGTTAAGGGGAAAAGAAGATAAATGTGGCACAGGCAGATAAAAAAGACAACTCCTGAGGTGGTAACTGGATCAGTGCTCCTTCCTTTAGGGGGGCTGTTGTGTGTAGTGCTCACCAATGGACTATCCTTCAGCCTCAGAGTTAAGACCAAGGCAAAGGGAGGTCAGGGCTTGACTCACTGATGGCTACACACAGCCACAGCATTACCAGAGATGTGTTCAGACCTATATCCACCATGCTGGCCGCAAATCACAGAGCACTGAAATGAATCTCACAAGCCCAGCCAATGATTCAAAGCACTGAATACTTACTCAAGGCCCATACATGCAGTTTAAACTGTATGTCTTCTAAACTAATAGTTAACACGAGTTTAGCTAAGTTCTTTTGCTAACCCAGGCCCCATTCACAGAAGTGGAATACGTTCTATGTTGCTGACTTAGCAGACCCCACCTTGATTAAGGTGACATCACCAGTAGTGGGACACTGATGCCCTGCATCTCAGGATACGATGCACCAGGAAGGCTACACCATCTCTGTGATATTCTCTCCCAAAAGCCATAGCTCCAACTTGTCAAAACATCACACAATCCCAAAATGAGAGACACCTGACAAGGTAATTGACCGGTACCCTTCAAAAGTGTCAAGGTCGTGAACAACAAGGAAAGACCGAGGGAAGGTCACAGATGGGAGGAGGCTATGGAGACCCTGCAACTAAATGCAGTGTGGCACCTGCACTGGATCCTGGAACAGTGAAGGACATTGGAGGAAAGGCTGGTGAGACGGAAAAGAGTGTGCAGTTTTAGTTAGAGGTATTGTACCAGAGCGAATTTCTTAAGAGTTGTCCTGTGGTTTCTCTGTCTATAGTTGCAACTGCTCTGTAAGTTTACATTTATTTAAAAATAAAAAGTTTTGAAAATAGCTTGGTGCTTGATGTTCCAGTCCCCATGCACAACAATTCCGAAGAGATACTGGGACTGGGATTGCATGTGGTGCAGGATGGGAATGACATCTACCCTGCTTAGATCGATGCAAAGGGTCAAAATGAACATGGTTGTTATTTCTACAAAAAGTATATCCATAATTAGTTTATGGCAGACTGTGGACAAATGATTGAGAATTAGTTTGATAAGTTCCTGCCAGCAACCCTCTTATTCCCTAACCCACCACTCCTCCTCCGACCTCCCACCCGCCTGCAAAAGGGAAGTTCCTCCCTGAAATCACCTGTTCCAATTCTTGTGTCGACCACTGCTAAGGCACCAGCTCTTCTCTCCTTACATTATTCCCATGAAGTATGCTGTTAAGGGCTCAGAATAATAAAGACCGCTGTCATAATTAAGCTCTGGGATGTATTTCAAAGACTCTCAGACGTCAGAGATGTGGAGGACCCAGCAGGTCATCCCAGCCCATCTCCCTGCCAGTGCACAATGGCTGTGTGGAATTTGGCAGGTCTGTCATCAGGCTATAAAAATTCTAAACTATTCAAAAAATTACCACATTGTATAAATTATGATAAAAAGTTTACCTTATTCCTGGATGATTCTTGAAAGTAGAGGGGAAAAAAAGGAAGTCATGAATAGCTTCCTAAAAACAATTACTGTCCTATTTAGAATATATTTTCCAAGGTGAAAATGTGGTTATTTTCCATTCAGTGAGATAGCCTGTGCTTATTGTTATGCAAGAGTTGCCTCTCTGCATCTGATAAATTAAAATTTAGCCCTGACCCCAGCTGTCCCTCAAACGATATTATAAATGCGGTTTGCCATAGTTCCAACTTCTTCTGGCTTATGTTTAAGTGCTGGACTTGAACACAGTTGTATGTGAGGCTGCCATTGGCTCAGAACTCCTAGCGCCAGTGTCAACATTCCCCAGGAATGAATGCTACAACAAAACCCTCTAAGGACCTTCAAAGAGTGATACTTAAGTGTCTGTACCTTATCAAGTTGGGTGTGGCCTTTTCCAATCACAATCGTGAAATGTACACATGGACATATAAATCCAGCAGAAAAGGGCAACAGCAACTATGATAACAAAAGCAGGAAGTATTTTCATTGGATAGAACTTGGAGGAAGATTGAAGAGAATCATTGAAACCTAAGGGTTAATTCCGAAATACATCCTTGGGCTATGTTTCGATGATGTACAAAGTGGAAACCTGGCAGAATAAAGGATGAAGGTGGATGAAGTCCAGTGAAAAATGTGACCACTGTGTCCATCACAACCACTCTTGCATGCTGGGCACGCAGAAACGGGCACAGAAACATGAATTATGTCAATATTTTCCATTTTTCTTGAGTTTTCTCTACTTGGCACATATATTTCACCTTTAAACATATAATATGGAAGAAAATGTAGGTCTGTGTACTATGGGAAAAAAGGAGCATTATAGCAAAAACCACGCCTGGCCTTTCTTTACAAGTACCATGTTAGCTGGGTACATCACGTCTGTCATAAGTCACGGTGGAAACTCACATATGAAGCGTATCCCAAGAACCAGAGTTCTGTGTTTGAAATTCTTCATCACTCTTCTTTTAACATGACTGCATGGAAAATGTATGCAGATGGGCCCCTGTTTATAAACGGTCGGCCAGTTGGTTGAAACTTAGAATGCATTCTCCCAAAGCTCCAGTGTTGTAAACAATAGCCTACTTCCCAGGGTAGCTCACAAAAGCCTCCTTATCAGAGCTGGTATCATGAACTTGCCCACCTCTATACACAGAATGCTTTAAACCTAAGTGCTTCAAGACCTATTCATTCATAGAGCACCAGGGCTTAATGCCAGCAATCCAGCACTTCTGAATCCTGAATCCTGAGTCTACAGGATAAGAATGGTCATTTGTATGGAATGGTTGTCAAAAATCGATTGCTCATGGAATCTGAGGATCATGGTATTAAAAATAATAGGTAAAGTTTCAGATGTTGAAATTAGCAAGAGTAATAAGACATTTATATGACTATAACAATGAATGGGGGCAGATTAGAAACCAAATACTCTGCAGAAGACATAAACCCTGAGATAGAACTGGGTGAATAATCAATCCTCCACTGATACAGACTTCTTGATTCCCTCCACGGTACGTAAGCAACACGAACACACTGCCTGCTCCTCTCGCCCTGTTACTCTTACAGGTAACACGAACTGACCTATCGTGGGGCGACTGCCCCTATATTTTCCTTTCCAGTTTTGGTTTGGCTCTTTGGGTTGCCAAGAATGTGGACTCCCTCAGCTAGTGTAAATGGGGGAGGGGAATATTCGAACAAAACAGATGGTACAAGAAGAGAAAGTCTCACAAAAAGCCAAGAACAGGACACAAAAGGGCCTAGGCTGACTGGATCCTTGAGTTGGAGGCCAGGGGGCACCAACGGCCACAGCAGCAAAAGCTTCCGGACCTCACGACAGCCATCTGGTATTCATGGGGCCCCTCTACACTCTCATGTGGATGACTTCCTGACCCGCTGGCAAAAAGCTTCATGTGCTTTCTAATGTCTCCATCCCCCTAAGCCTTCTGACTGTTCCCATGACGACTGCTGGCTTCTGTCTCTACTACTTCCTTATGATACCGAGCAGAGCCCTGTAGGGCTCCTGGGCACGAAAGCCTTTCTGTGTCCCCCATCCATTTCTTGATTACAGGAAATAGGCTTCATTCAGCCTCCAGGACCTACCCTGAGTTCCAACAAGCAGGTTCAAACAGTTACTAATCAGGGAAGGGAGAGGATGCAGAGACAAGGGAGGAGCAGTCAGGACACAACAGTGCAGCCTTGGGGCAGGGTCCTGGTTCCCCCTCGAGGGATGCACAGAACAATATCTTTGAGCTGTTTTGCAGGTACTGAAACCCCCTCCAGGCGGGAGAAGTTAACTGTCTGCTGCCCACGAGCATGGAGACCCCAGACCTGTTGGAACCAGAAGGTTGATGATGCCGACTCCCGATGACCTCACCACCAGCCAATCAGAAGAGTGTCCATGAGCCAACACGCTATCATGGAACCATTACTATGAAACACCTCACGACCCCTCCAGGTTGGGACACAGAGTTCTGAGGGCATTAGCCCGCTGTGGCCCCCTTTGCCTGGCAAAGCAATAAAGCCATTCTTTTCTACTTCACCCGAAACTCTGTCTCCGAGAATTAATTTGGTGTTGGGGTACAAAGGCTAGATCTGGCTTCACTTACACCTCTGCATATGTCCCCAGTATAAGTTTCTGGGAGAGCAGCAGCTGGGGGAGAAGAGAGAAAGAGGAAGGGGAGAAGGAGAAGAACCCAACTGCCCAACTTTTGTCCCGGGCTACGGTCCTAAGTCACGAGCAGTTGGATAGACTATGGACTGGCTGTCCTGGGGCCAGGAGCCACATCTTGACACAACTACCTGTTCTGGTTTTGTGGCATAAACTAGGGGCCTGGTCCCTAGAAAGTAAAACAGGAGCCAGTTCTGTGACATTATTACTACCTTTTCTTATGAAGTATGTTTCAACAAAGTGCTCCAAGGAAATAGGATATTCTTAATGCAGTCATGCTTGGTGTACGTGAAGAGCAAGCAGGACCTGGTTGCTGAGCAAGCCACCCCTACCTTTAGCTGCACTTAAACTCCTCCTGCTAATTAGTACACATTGAAAGAGAAAGACAGAATCCAGAATATTTGCTAACTTCTGCTCTGTTCCAACTCTTTAAAGAATGACTTTCATTTTCCTAAATGAACATAAATAAGCCACAGAATATTTGTTTAATATAAACATTTATATGCTGCTTCTGTTTCTTCTAAGTCATCAATAAAAGTGACCTTGCTCTGGGCTCGCCTCACCCTGACCACTTCCCTTCACTCACTCAGTCCTTCATTCATCCAGGCGGTGTTTACTCAGTACCTACTGTGAAGACTCCATCACAGAGGGGTTATATCAGCAACACCCCTTAGCTGGGCCATCGCTGGGGAGAGTTAACTACTATGCCGGACGGTAATCTTGCACCAGAACCAGGAGGGATGTCAAAATCATAACCAGGGGCTTCCCTGGTGGCGCAGTGGTTGAGAATCCACCTGCCGATGCAGGGGACACGGGTTCGCACCCTGGTCTGGGAAGATCCCACATGCCGCAGAGCAACTGGACCCGTGAGCCACAACTACTGAGCCTGCGCGTCTGGAGCCTGCGCTCCGCTACGAGAGGCCGCGATAGTGAGAGGCCCGGGCACCGCGATGAAGAGTGGACCCCGCTTGCCAAAACTAGAGAAAGCCCTCGCACAGAAACGAAGACCCAACACAGCCAAAATAAATTAATTAATTAAAAAAAAGAAATCATAACCAGTTTTCCTGATGGCTCTTTTGCAAAGATAACATGTGACAACCTGGGACATGAGCTGGCGACCTTGTTTTCCAAGCTCTTTCAAAGAATGACTCTTTCAATTTCACAGATAGAAAAAATAAGCAATGTCTTTCCTGAGATCACAACCTACATCAGCCATGAGTAGAAGCAGTGTCTTCACTCCCACTTTCCCATAAATGCTAGCAATTCTATTAATTTGTTCCACCAGGGATAACTTTCTATTACGTGTGACCTGAGACATGTTTAATACCCTTTGATCATTCACGGGGCAGGGACTGGATTCCTCCTCTCTGGTTAACAGCTGCACAGAGCTGTATCTTCTAACCAAGTCACATTCTAAAACATTTTTGTTTCTCTAATCCTAAAACCACAGGTCACTGCTATCCATTGTATGTATTGGCCAAATCTGTTTGGAAGTTGCTTGCTTGTCTTTCTTGAACATTCTGTGAAATATAAATATTGTATCATAATGAAGGTGAGGCTTAAATCTCCTCTTCTAAGGCTCAACACTCAACCGCACTTCCAAATCTGGTCTGAGGCTCCTTAGGCTGGGGAAAAACGGTTTCGTTTCAAGAAACAATCTTCCAAGATCAGTGATGTACAAAGTACTTCAGTTCGAAAAGAGAAGAAGAGAGGAAAGCCAAGTAAAAAGCAACTCAGACTGGAGGGCCTTGAAGCTGCGGGGTTTCTGAGTCATTCACAGATGCTGAGTCTACCCTGGACAGGTCATTTCATCCCATTTAGCACTTTTTATTCTTTGTGTTTCGAAGCTCTTAAGCCAGCGGAAGAGGGAGGAAAGCTAACGTATCTGATAATGCAGTCTATCAGACTGACAACCTAACTGAAGTTCCTCTGTGGTGCAAGAGAGGCACGGTTCCAAAAAGAAATAAAGCAAAAGAAAGGAAAAAGAGGATCACAGGAATCACGCCTTCACACTTAATTTCAGAGAAGACCTGAAGTTGATTTCTGTGTAGATCAGTTGTGTACCAGTTGGGACACGGGTGCCCAGCCCTGCATTGCAGTAATATGAGCTGGGCTTTAACTAACTGCCCAGCAGCCACGTGGTGGCTGGCAGCAGGCTGGAGAGCGATCTGGTTCAAAGTGAAGCCACGTAACGAGGGCGCAAGGAGGGCTGGTGTGCAGGGGGCCGTTCTTCATTGCCTTTCTGTGCCTTCCTTTTTATATATACTTAAATGTATTCCCCATTTAAAAGGCACTAATTCAATTTGGATTTTTTTTTTTTTTTGGTTAGCCAACCACATATGGAAACCCGTCCCAGGAACTTCTGAGATAACTTTTCTTTGGCAGTCTATTTTCTATAAAAGGGACCTAATATTACTGTTGTCCCCCTCCCCACAAGTTCTTCTAGCTCTCATCACACTCCTGGGCAATCTTATACACACAGAGTCAGTGGGATGTAAGATGTTCCTAAAATGAGCGCAAGAATGAGGAAAACAGAATTGGTCCTAGAAAAATTATATCCACAATCTTTGAAGAGTAAGGTAAGAAGTCTTGGATCAGAAATTATAGAAACATGGTAATTCAAAACTAGAATAAAATAAAAATGAATAGCAATGATAGAGAGCATGTATTAAGCGATTACTCTGTGGCAGGCACTGTTCTAAACACTTTGCACGACCATTTTTGCTGTCCTTACTTTGTGGACAAGGAGATTGAGGCAGAGGGAAGATATATAGTTGCTCAAAATCACACTGCTAATAGTTGAACTCACATTCCAAGCCTGGCGCTCACTCTCTCTCTCTCTCCAGGGCCTTCTCTCTTAACTGGAAGGCCTTCACCCCTGCTAATTGGTGCTCAGTGGGAAATCTGTTCCGAGCCAACCACAGACTGGACACTGTTCTGGGGGCTTTGCCCAATGATATCGTTTGGAGAAAAGTAAAGAGGCTCAGTGACCCGCCTAAGGGACCCAAGTCCATTGCCTTTCCCTACACATAGCTGGAGGTGCTCTCCAACACTGCGAGCAATGGCCTCCAATAATATGGCAAGGAAGACACTCCTGCAAGGCGGTATCTGCTTTCTAAATAGTGGGCTTTCTGTTTTGCACTCAAGGGGCATAAGCCATTCAAGTGGCTTCAGACTCATAGCAGATCTTAGGTGACTGATGTCACTGAGTGTGCCATAGGGACCTTGACATCTGCACCATCCCATTTAATGCCTGAAGCCCAAAGACTGCAGTAGAGGGAGTAGTCAGTGGAGGATCTAAAAGTAGCTCAATTTGTGGTTTTTCATTCATGCAACTAATCCAAGCTGTAGCCCTAATCATTCATAGAAATCGTTCTGTTTTTACTGAAATATGTTCAAAATATTTTCCCTCCACTATTAGGGAGAAGCCAAGTGGTATCACAGAAAGAGCATGGAGATTCAAACAGCTAGAAAACCATCTCCAATCCTTCCTAGCTGCATGGCCTTGGGCAATTTCCACACACCCCCAGTTTCAGTGCCCTCAACTCCCTATGGGAATGCCACCACCAAACAACGTATGAAAGGCTACTGGTACACAGGAGGTGCTCAAGAATCAGAGTCAGCCCATTGTTGATCTTGTCTGGACTTTCACTCAGTGGAAATCTAGAGTGGAAATCTATTATTCTTGTGATACGATTTGCAACTGTCCACAATTATTTAACTCACAATAACCTAGGGTGGACTTTCCCTATCATTCCTCCATTTTAAAATATGTCCACGTGGAGAACAACAAAGTGACTCAAAAACAGGAGACTCTCCAGAGTCAGAGACTCCAACACAGACCAGGCTGGCCTGTGTCTGAGATGTGCTGGCCTGGCTCATAGTGAAAGAGTGTAGACAATCTTTGAAATATTTAATGACACAAAAATGTTAAAGCTGTCATATTAAGTAAAAATCTAAGTTTACAAAACATTTTTCTGTATGACCCTTTTAGTTACCTATTAGAACCATTTATATATTGCTTGACTCTAGTGGGCGAATTATGGGTGAAATTTCTCTCTTTCTGCTCATTTGTACTTTCTGAATTGTTTAATGAATATGTATTGCTTTTGTAAAGAAAAACAGTTTGGAGAATTAAACAGTATTTTTAATATCTTTTTTCTGTCCTATTGTGTCTGTGAATAGGAAGTAACAGAACTTAGAAACTATTTTTCTGAAAGCTGGGTAGTTGGTGAAATTGTAGGCTTTGGGGTTCACACTTTATGATTGAAACAACAACGTCATGAAACAACCACATTAATGAGAAACATCGTGCTATCATGTGGACAGGCAAAAGTATTAGAAATCATAAACTGTATTGATAACGCTATTGATCAATCAAAAACTACAGTATCTATGAGCATAAGATGTACCCCAGCAGCCTTGAGTTGGTCCACTGATTGTGCTCGTAGTCAGTCAGGCCAAGCAGAGAGAGAGAGGAGTAAAAAAAAAAAAGACAAGAACACAACTCTTCTACATATTCTGTTTTAAAAATAAACTCCTCTAATTTTACTACTGATGAATTAAGAAATATAAGAATTTCTCAGAATCCAAACTGAGCCTCTTTCTGATAGTTTTATTTGATCACCCCTCTTCCATATACTGTACTTTTCCTTTTATCTTAGGGTATTTTTCCAGATCAAAAATACAGATCCAGGGCTCTAGTGCACTATCTGGTGTGTCTTCTGACTGTCCTTAAAGAGAAAGCTGAGTATTCCCACCACACCAGTGAATGGCTTTCTGACAGTCACCGGATTCTTCAAGAAAGGAATAAAACTAATGCCATCAGATGGAAGCAAGAAATCTCCTTCTCAAACACTTGTCTGGAGATGTCAGGGAGTATTGAGCTTTACAGCTTCACTAGCAAGATGGAATCGTCTAGATAGGCAGTAAGATCCTGACGGATCCATACTGAGACACTGAATCTGCTGTCGTTGCTGTTGACTCCCTGGGGTCCTCTGTACATGCTTGGCTGACCAGCAATGAAGAGTATCACATCTGACCTAGACAAGGGACTTGCCAAACTCTCTGTAACCCCAACACCTAATGCTGGAACAAGGACGTGGTAAATGCGCAGCCGGATCTTTGTTTGTTTGTTTTTGTCAAATTTAATGGAATGAGTGCTCTCCACATTCTGGGTGTTTTTAGATATGGACCCCCTCTGAGGGGCGGCAGGTAGCACTGCCCCTCCACACACACTGGCAGCTCCTTGACTCCGGCCACCACGCCTTCCCACATCATCAACTTTCCCTTTGGACGGGATAATTTTCAAAACACACAGACTTGCTCTCATTCTCCCAGGTCTTCAGAATGCTTTCTCTGGTCCTCATACCCTCTTCCACCCAGATCCGTGACTGCTCTCCTTCAAAGACCACCTTCTCTTAGAAGTTGCACAACAAGCTTTCTCTACTTCCTCACCTCTCATTAACTCCTCTTACCAATCAAATCTGGCTTCTGTTCTGACCACCATGCCACGACTTCTGCTGTCCCTGTCACAAACAACCTCCATGCTTCCACAGCCTAAGGTCACCTTTCTTTCCTCGTCTTAGTCATCTTCTCAGCAGTCCCTTCTCAGAACAGTCACCCCTCTGGGCTTCCTCAGTATCACGTTTCCCACCAATCCTTCCATGTCTATTTCTGGCCTCTCTTCAGGCTCAGTCTTTGGCTCAGTCTCTAGATGTTGGGTTCCCAGGGCACAGAGAGTCACTCTCTTTAGCCGTCCTCCCTGGTGGTCTCACCTTTCCCATGGCTTTCAACCTGGTGACTCTCAAATGTAAGCCTCCAGCACAGATTGTTCCTCTGAGCTCCTGATGGCCACATCCAATTATCCACCACCGTCTCAACTTGCACCCTTCACAGGCTTATCAACTATTACAGCATCACAACGAGCAAGGGATTCCTTTCTCCCCCAAGCCTTTGCCTTCCTGTCTTCCCAGTTCCAGTCTCTTCCATCTACTCACTCACTGAAGCTAGAAATCTGAAAGCGATTCTTAATTTGCCCCTATCTCAACCCATAGCCAACCCACCGGCAAGTTTTTTCAGTTTTACCCTTCAGACTATACTCTGGGTTTTACCCCTCAGACTATACTCTGGCTCAAGGGTTCTGAAGCATGGGGCCTTTCCTACTTCTCCAGTTATATCACAAACCCTCCCTTCCATGCCAGCCACACAGCCCACCTTGCTGTTCCTAGAACATGCCAAGCTCTTTTCCACTTGCAGGCCTTTTCTCCCCCTAGTTCCCCTCCCTGAAATCCTTTCACTGCTGCTTTTCACCCAGATGGATGCTTCGTCTTTTATGTATCAGAATACTCAGAATTCTCTTCTTAGAGAGAAATTCCCGGACTATCCAACAGTCATGGTTTTATCTGTCATTACGTCTTGTGTATTTTTCTTTAGAGGATTTATCACAATTTATAAATTCATAGTTATTTTTTGTTCACTTGTTTGTTGTCTATATTTCTTCCTTGAATCCCAGTTTGAAGAGTGACAATTAAATGTCTGCTTTGTTTAGTGATACCCAACATCTAGCACCATTTGTCACGTACAGTGTGTACACAATTATGGGTGTACACACAATTAGTGTGTATCTGTTGAATAAACTAGTAAGTATTTTAGATGAAGAACTCACCAAAATGAGGTGGAATAACTTCCCAAACCAAAAGTTTAAAATCCAGAATCGGAGTGCAGGTCTCCAGATGCAGATTTATCACCTTCCCCACCACACCATCAGCTTCTCCCTAAGGTGAACCAAATAAAGAATCCATGGGGGGCTCCACCAGGCTTAATGTTCTGCAGGGGGACTGAGTGAATGTATCAGCAAGGCATGCTGCTTTATAAAGGAATCCTTTTATCCAGCAAAGTTTATAACTGTTAGACATTCACCAACAGCTATCAATTGCTAGGTATCAGTTGCTAGAAGATGTTCAAGACAGGGTCACTGCCCTTGGGCCTTCACAGTGTAAGAGTGAATATTCCACTGCACATGCATCCCCACATAGGCCCTGGATCCAAGAGAGAGAGGCCATGACGCCACTCACTGAGTCTCCCCGATACCCCTCACCCTCCATGGGGACAGGCATGCAATAGCATGAAGATGACATGTGTCCTCCTGTTCAGCAAACCTTAAGAGCCTGGGAATGCCTGAGACAGATAGCTATGTGGAAATCCACAAACAATGATGTAAATGTAGGCATTTCTTATATATATATATATATATACATGTATACATTATAGATGTAAAAATATTTTTATAAATACACATATATTATGTATATAGGTACACGTGTATTCAGACGTATACCTACTGACAAATATACAGTTTTCTCCAAATCTGTATCCAAATACATATGCATACATACCACATATGTATATACACATAAACACACACACACAGAGATTAATCCAACTTTCTGTTTGACAACCCTCCAGATATTTACACATACCCATAAAAATCTTGAGAAAAAAATGTCTCTTGTATTTTTGGGGGGTGAAGACAATATGCCAGTATTTCTTACAGTGTCTTGCATATCCCACAGCAAAATATGAGGCAACAAGCATTACTCTTTAAGCCGTACTGTACTCTTCTCTAAGCTGCATTGTTTAAATATCTACTTGTTTAGAGAGTCTGCAATAGCAGTGCTGTCTGCACGCACTGGTGAATCTTTTAACAGTGGCAGAGTCTCTTGTTAGAATTAGTGGATAAAGAAGTGCTAAGGAAAGAAAAAAAAAGAGTTGCCATATAAAGGGAGAACCATTAACTCCTGGATTCCCAGAAGAATGGAATATTGAAAGTTTTTATTTTATTGCAGTGAGCCTTCTCCCCCCTAAATCACCTGCACAATGCTCAGGACCAGTGCAGGATGCCAATGGCTCCAACCATACTTACTTCACACAGCCAGGTTAGACTATCGCTGTCACTTGTGTGAACCAGAAAAATCATCACTTCAAGAATTAAAAATCATTCTAATTTACTTACTTATAGATACCTTGTAGCTACTTATAGATACCTGATGTGTAATCAGCCCTCCCCTCTATATCCACCAGTTCCACACCCACAAATTCAACTGTGGATTTAAAATGCTAGAAAAAAATGTCAGGAAGTTCCAAAAAACAAAACGTGAATTTGCCATGCTGGGATCTATTTATATAGCATCTACATTGTATTAGATATTAAAAGTAATCTAGAGATGATTTAAAGTATAGAGGAGGATATACATAGGTTATATGCAAATACAATGCCATTTTATATAAGGGACTGAGCATCCGTGTATTTTGGTATCTGCAGGGGTCCTGGAACCAGTCCCCCATGGATACGGAGGTACTGAGGGAAAACGCACTCTCTCTCTCTCCACACACTCCCTCTCTCCATACACACACACACACACACACACACACACACACACACACACACACACAATCTCACACATATATATATACATATACATGTGCAATAGAATTACTAGCTATACCATATGATTCTTTACAACCAGAGGTGGATCATTTTACAAAGTTCAACCATCCAATTGCCCCTTCAATTTTGCAAGTGAGGGGAAAAAATGACCCTTCGAAAGCCAGAGGGGGCCTCTTGTACTCCTCTGTCATTTCCGACTTGTTCTCTCTAATACTCCCACGTCCACAGCCAGCCCAGGCTGACCGTAACGGTCCTGAGGGTAGAGCTCCTACCACTTGCCTAAGCTGTGGCTAGTTCAGAAGCTCTAAGCTCTAACTTTTTCTTTCTTTCTTTCCTCTTTCCCTGCTAATCAGATTAAATGTTCCTTTGTTTAGTTTACGCTTATTATAATATGTATGATGCTAACTATTTCCCCACCCTCCTTGGTTTTTAACGTATCTAACATACCTTATTCCTAGGGTTTTGTTGGAGTTTCTCTGCCTATATTTGATCGTCACCGAAAAAATGTCTCCATATATTTAACTCCTTCAGACAATCCATACAAATTTAGTTTCTATTTCATCTCTTTTGTATGAGATGCCATTCCTGGTAGAGCCCACCAGGGAAACAACTATGTTACTGTCCCTGAGAAGCTGAATTTTTTAAAAATGTGCTACTCAAATGTACTGATTTCCACTATTCACTTTAACTCTATCCAAACTTATACATGTAACACACACATACACACACACACAAAGTTGATGATAGTTAGATAATTACCAAACACTGACACCTCTTCCATCATATAAATATACTCTTATAAGTGGATTTAATCTTCAAATTCAGTAAATACATTTCATAGATTAGTCATAAAAGCAGCCAGTGACCAGTAAGAGCACACCTAACAGTATTATTTAAAGTCCTACACTCAACCCCAAATGGAACATCTTCATTCATTGTCTCTGGAGGGTTTTTCTAGCCAGCTTCCTGTGCTCCCTGCCACATGACTGAACTACACTCCCTGGGCAAACACAGTGTGGAGAGATCACAGCCTTCACCAAAGTCCAAGCACATAACTCACTGCCCTCTCTCCTCACTCTTTCTAGAAGTGTCACCAAAAAGATATCTTATTTGTTGAACTGAAACTTTATGATGCAAAATCAATCCTCTTAAAAAGATTTTTAACAGTTCATTTGAAAGCTTCTGAAAATAAATCAATACGCCAAATAGAGAAATAAAAGGAAACATATTACCCCAAATGAGATAGAAGGCTGTAACGAGAACATATCTGCTTTTTTAAAGTATATTTTACTCATTGACACAGCAAATACAATTCACCTTCCTTTCTTCCATGGATTGCTGGTGAAATAGGTCAGGAAATGTGTTTGAACTCGTGTGACCGATGCATTACACCTATGAAACACTTCCAAAGTGTTGATCTGTGTGAAAGTGTCATGTACATCAGATATTCAGCCAATTGCCTTAAGATAAATAAACGGTAGTCGCATAAGTATTAGAAAGTAAGAGTAACCATCTGAAAACTACAAATATTCAAACCTTTACTAAAAGCAGCTTGCATGTGAAATTTAAATGATGTATAATACATAGAAAAAGGCTCCATTCCAAAGTTCTACAAAAAGGAATTGTATTTACAGATGACATGAACTAAGCAAATACATCTAGCATCGTCTGGAAAACTTAATAGCATGCCACAACTTAATATCACAGTCAATGTGAATAACAGAACCCATAATTATTTTTGTAATAATCAAGCCAAAAGCAAAGAAATAAACGAAGCAATATAAAAATGAAACAGAAAAAGACAAAGGAAAGGACCAGGAAAACGTTTATGATAAAACTGAAACGGCTTGAGAGACCAGTTAAGGCCCTGAAGTCTTTTTTTTTTTTTTTTTTTAAACACGCAAGCCCTGTCACTAACCCCTAAAATGCCCTGGTGATCTGCAGATACCTCAGATCTTCGCTCTTCCCCCAGAGCGCCCTCTCACTGAAACAAGGTTTAATGGAAAGTACAAGATGTGCAGAGAAGATTCAGGCAATCTCCCCATCATGGGAGCCCGGAGTGAAAGCCACACGCCTCTATCCTACAGCGGCTTCTAGGTGGTCATCCTTTAATGTGCCTCCGAGTCAGGCCCTCGGTATTCAAACAGCTGCGGAGTAAAATGCTGTGCCTGAAACACAGGCCGCACACCACGCAGGGCCTCTGTTCCTTCACTAACAGGGAACTCCTCTGTCAGGAGGCTTCCAAAATGCAAATACGACCTAGGCTTCTCAGATGGATTTGATTTCAATCAAAATTAGTGCCAAACAAAAATCTTTGATATGCAAAATGTCTACTCTAGTAAATAATAAAGAATAATTCCCACAACCATCCCCAAAACGTTATCTTCCAAGAGGTTAAAGGAAATAGCAGATCTGTACATGTTAACATACCTGCTGCAAAGCTGAAGACAGGGAGAGACGACTGTTAAGGGAATCAAATGATCAGAACTATAACCCGTAAGATCTTGGGAAAAGTTCACATTTCACGGTCTTTAATAAAGCAAGGCTGTTATCATCCTCATCTGGAACTATTTCGAAAGTTTATAGCTGAGTGCATATTAAAAGCACATTTCATCAATAAATTTTCACATGCTGAACATATTAGCAATATAATTTTTAAATGAAATCTAAAAATATCGAATAGAATTATGTACAAAGTGAAGGCGCTTGGTTTTTACATGTTTTCAACCATATTACATATACAATTAACCCACTTTAAGTTCATAAAAATCCAATCTTCATTGTATGTGATTTGGTGTACACATTTGCTTCTTTTAAATATAGTTTAAGATTTATGTAAGCATGCACAATTAAGTGAATACGTTACATAACCAAACTTGTTTTTCGTAAGGAAGTGGAATAAGTACGTGTTGTTTTTGTTGTGACCCGTTGTAACTGGTGAGTTCACGCAGCCCCTGCTACGAGAACAACTGCTGTCTATTTTTAAATAATGAATAATCTGCTCACAGGTGTCAGTACATGTGTATGTGGATATTTATGTGTGTGGAGAAGAAATGGAGTAAATTCTCTGACAACATGTGTTTGTTGTTCTTAATTAATCTCCGAAGGACTTTTTTTTTTGGCCATTTGCGCATCATCTTTGGAGAAACATCCGCTCGGGTCCTTTGCCCCTTTTTAAATCTGGTATTTGCTTTGTTGTTGTTGCTGTTACTGTTGTTAAGCTGTAGGAGTTCTTAATATATTCTGGATATTAACCTCTTATCAGATATGGGATTCCAAAGGATTTTTTTAAGAGCAGCAGAAGTGAATGCCAAGGAGGACGCTTAACTCAAATCATGATTTGCCCCTGGTGACTGTTTTCTGCTACTGCCAGGCCTTTGTTACCCGCAAACTCTAACAAGTGCAGTGAAGGGAAGGCCCATGTTACCTGTTCCCTAAAAAACTAGATTCTTGAGAGCACTTAGATAAGATGGAAGCAAGATGGAGTCTGGAGAGATTCTAGGACCCTCTTATTAGAGAAGATCCCAAGTAAAATGGATAATTCACATAGCAGCTAAAAAGTTACATCAACTCATTCTATGCTAGGATCACGGAGACAGAATTTTAAAAAAAAATGCTCTGTTTTAAAATCTCTCAAGAAAATACTGGTGGCAACAGTTTGATTAGTGATGTAACTGAATATGCCGTGCAACTACTAGAAATAGTAATCCAGCTAGCAAAGAAAAAAATATCCCCGCTGGGGCCAGAAAAAATGACCAGCCGTACAGCACAGAAGGGGTGAAATCCAAGCAGTCTTTCATTTTCGTGTTTTTGTAGCTTTCCATGTCAGCCACTGCCTGGACCCAGATGACATACAGCATCACCACCAAGGAAAACAGGATGCCTGAGAAGGACAAAACAAAAGACCTTTAGCCTTTCTGAAGATGTCTGCCCAAGAATGCTACATCAGACCAATCATACGCCTGATGATATAACTATAAAAATGTAATTCTAACTAACTCACCTACTTCGTGTCAGACCTTTTATTGTATGCCTTATAGGCACATCATTGATCTTTAGTTTTCAGAGCACTGTGGTGAGGGCTACAGTTGCAGAAGAAAAATGGCAACAGGTGACATGTATTTACCGAGTGCTTACTGTGTGCCAGGTACTGTATTAGGTGCTTGTGATCCCTGCCTAGCGGAATTTATCTTCTAACATTTATCCATTTTTACTGTATGCCTCGTTTGTGACAAGCACTGTTATACATTATTTCTTTCAACATGTACAATAAACTTGTGAAACAGGTACTATTAACCCACAGTTTTAAGTATATGCAGACTCAGCTGGTAGTTTTCATAGCTGATTTTCAGTTCAGGTCTTTCTGACTTTTGTTATATTATTATAACACAGCTAACTGGTGTGGCAGTTACATGTGGCAATGAAAATAGAAGCCAAGGTAAGTACCAGACAAGAACAGAGATGGAAGCACTGAACTAATGTAAAAGAATATACATGACTCTTTAAGAAACATTCTGTGGAATATAAAACCTCAGGTTTGAGATCAAGAGGCTTATTAAACAAAAGAAAGGAGGGAAGGAGGGAGGGAGGGATGGAAAATGCTTAACCACTAACTAGAAGGCAAGATAATTTATCAACCATTTCAATGTAACTGCAATCTACCTATTCAAAAATATTGTTGGAATTATAAGGGTAGAGAAGTACCACGGTGTTGGACCCTTGACCTTAACAAGCAATATGACAGAAGGGCTTTATGAATGCTAAAATTTGAGAATACTACTAAGCATATGCTTTTCCATGTGACTGTTATTGTAGCAACAGAAGGAGGCGATACCACTGCACTGAGCTGCAGATTCAGAAGAGCCTGCTAAGCTGATCCACTAGTGAGTGAGGTCCCCGCACACAAATTTGCCCCAAAGCAACATATGCTTAAGGACACTTGCAATTTGTCCAAAAGTTCAATCCAAACTCGTCAAGGATCTACTGTACTCTCTGAATTAACTAACTGAACCATCAGGTATAAAATCTCCATATCCTAATTGATATTCTGTCTAGAAGGCAAACACCACCCTGTGATCAGAAGCAGAGGCTGGGGAACGTGGGCAGGAGGGAGTTGCTTTTACAAACCTAGCCATCAATCACTCTTCTGGGGTTAACTGTGCTCCTACAGCATTTAGGATGTCCTCTCCCTCTTGCGTCATCAATTTCATAAAGAATCTTGACAAGTAAACACGGAAGAAGGGCCCATACGTATGTTGAAGTATGTCAGCATCAGAGCTGAAACTTTCTCCTAATCATGATACAAACTACAAAGCTGTGAAGAATCAATTGTAGATGCTTCACTAATAAGAACCATCCTTCACTCTGTTGTCTGTAATGTAAATGCAAATACCGGAGCACAGAATAGAGCAATTTAACCACTGAACGACAACTGCATCACAGAAACATAGTAAAGCCATAGCCCGCGAGCAAACTCCTCACAGAGCCGAGCCGTGCCTCAGATTTTGACAACAATATGGTGAGGCCATGTGTTGTCTAGCAACTCTGAGCATTTCAAAACATTTTTTCAGAAAATATACAGACAGTATGCTCTGCTAATGTAAAGGTTTGGCTTGGTTATTTGCATACCATTTGCCTTATGCCAACACATTGCGAACCTTTTCTATTATTTGTTGATATGTTTTATTTTTAAATTAATTAATTTATTTTTAGTTTTGGCTGTGTTGGGTCTTCGTTTCTGTGAGAGGGCTTTCTCTAGTTGTGGCAAGCGGGGGACCGCTCTTCATTGTGGTGCGCAGGCCTCTTACTATCACGGCCTCTCTCGTTGCGGAGCACAGGCTCCAGACGCGCAGGCTCAGTAGTTGTGGCTCACGGGCCTAGTTGCTCCACGGCATGTGGGATCTTCCCAGACCACAGCTCGAACCCGTGTCCCCTGCATTGGCAGACAGATTCTCAACCACTGCGCCACCAGGGAAGCCTCCTGTTCTTTTTAATCTTCCTTACATCATGTGAATCTCTTGTGCTTTCAGGTATTTTCATTTTTAAAAATTTAGTTTGTGAAAAACCAGTAGATTTCTACACCTTTTCTTCAAAAATTGTAAAACCCATTACTGAATTTAGAGTATTTTTTGAAAGTATTGCAGGACATCATGTAGATGATTCTTAATAAGGAAGAATTAACTTATATTTAATTATTGCTGTTACTTGAAGAGCAATTACAGCCTGAAAGCAATGAATAATAGTTGTTTCTATCACTACAACTTTTTAACTTGTTCACTAGTTGGAGATATAGTCCATTTAATTCCTATCAGATCAGCCTATGATTATACCCATGGAGTAAAACAGTTACTTCCCTACTTTCCCTACCCGTTAAATTGCCAGCGTTTTATATGTATACATGTGTGTTTGTGTGTGTGTGTGTGTGTGTGTGTGTGTGTGTGTGTGTAGGTAAAGACTGACAGATTAACAGAAGGAAAATGAACTAACAAACATGGAGAAACTACACCAAAGGCCAATGGTTCAGCTACTACGGCAGCAAAAATGGATGATGGGGGCCTGCATGAAGTAAGGGGCTAAGAGTCAGGAGACTGGTACTTATAGCTAGACCATTCAAATACATACATATATTGAGGTTAATTGGAGTCAAGTTCTTCACTGCCTGAAAAGGGAGTTACAAATTTGAAAAGGGGGAAAGCTAGAATGAACTTTATGGTGTTTTTTTTAGAATTGAATATATCAGTGTGAATTTATGGCTTTAGATAGATAAATGAATGAATATAGAAGTAAAAGTATATGTTTGTTTTAAAATATACCTCTGTGCGTGTATGTACCTAGATGTATTTTCTGGCTCTGCTTCCTGAGAGGGTCTGGGAGCAACAAATCCCCAGTAGCATGGAGGACACCAAGTGTCCAGACCTTGGCTTCTAAATACCAGGAATTAGGACATCTCTAAGGAATAGTTGAGTCCAGGCTGGGACAGGAAGTACCCCACGAATCTGGAACATCATGTTATACCAAAAAAGTACAGATGTGCTCAGAGAATAATGTGGGCATTTCAGAAGCCAGATCATGGGGCTTCTGCTAGCCAATTCTGAGAACATTTGATTATCAAACAAATAGTGATAGAGGCCCATTACATCTCATCAAATGAAACAGGAATACATGAGCCCACACAGACATAAATGAGCGAGTGAATAAATAAGTGGGGAGAAGGGAATGCCTTTCATTCAGAATGCTAACTTATAAATGTAGAAGGAATAGCTGAATTAGAAACCACCATTTGGCAATCATTTAAGTCATAATTAATTCAGGCAAGAAGCAAAAACAGATACTAAAACTAGTGGATGAAATTTAGATGAGAAATAAATATTTACACAGGCTCAAAGTCTTTTCCCACAAAACACATATTAGTCATAAAGAAAAAATAGTAACTTCACATTAAAGAAACCTGGCAAATCTTACCTTACTCAAGTGATCAAAGTTAATATCACCAAGGACATGACAAACTGATGTCACTCACCACCTCATGAGATTCAATGAGAACACAGCATCACTGCTATGATACTGCAGCGAAAAAATGAAGAGCCTAAATCCAATCATGAGGAAGCATCTGACAAATCAATTCAGGAACATTCTAGAAAATCACAGGCCTGTACTCTTCAAAAGAGCCAAGCTCATGAAGGTCAAGGAAGGATTTATTCTGGTTTGATGGATACTCACATGACACATCTAAATGCAAAGCATGTTCCAGGACTGGATTCTTTTGCTATTAAAGACATTATTGGGAAAATTAGCAAAATTTGAATGGAGTCTCTGGGTGAAGGAACTTACAATTTCTGTGTAAGTCTGAAAATATTTCAAAACAAGAAACAAAATGAATTACTCAGAAAAAAAAAACGTGTGGGGGAAGTCTGTGGCTGCGTGTGTTGGAGAGTGTATATGTTGCGGTGGGAGGAGAGTATGCGTGTGTTTCTTTCACACACCCAGAAAGACACATCTCCTTTCTGTGGAATATCGTGACTATTAATGAAAAGTAGTATTATTGATTTGGTCCACCTACCAAGTGAAGAGTCTCCTCTGGGGCAATACCAATACTATGGAAAAATCTTCATGTTTTTCCCTTGATATCTTAAGACCTTCATTCATAAAAACATAAGCAGTAACTGTCTTGAGTGACAAGTGAGTTACATTTCAAACCCACTTGCCATGGTGATTTTAGCAGGAATAGAAAATATTGCTAATATTCAGGTAGTAATTTGTTTTAAATGAAGTTATATTTAAATTAGGTCACACATTTTAAAAGCATAATTTATTTCCTACTGAATTTTATAAATTTATATCTTTTGAAGTCCAACAAAAATTCATAAAATTGCTCAATGGAGGCATAATCAAAATATGGTCCCAAAGCCCACGGAGAGTTGTGATCACAATGAAACAATGGACGAATAATGGCCACATCAAGAACATGCTGGGTCTCTTTTATTGGCAGTGTGGGGAAGAGCCGTTCAAGCTTATGATTTTTGCACAGTTTCTCTCACAAATGTCATACATTCAATTTGGAAAACATTTTTTGAAACAAAGATCACATAAAATTTAGTCACAAATTAGGGACGCAATTGCTAATGATAAAAAACATGGAAATAAAACCAAAAGGATTTCCCCAACGCCAAGTCACAGACTGAGAAATAAAACTGCACGTCTTCAATATTCCAGATACAAGAACAGAAAAGAAAGCATACTAGAAAGATCATTTATTTATTTATTTATTTATTTATTGGCCGCTGCCACAGGGCCTGCGGGATCCTTAGTGCCCAGACCAGGGATGGAGCCCATGCCGCCTGCACTGGAAGCGTGGAGTCTTAACTACTGGACAGCCAGGGAAATCTAGGGATTTCCCTAGAAAGATCTTTTATACTGTATTATAAAAACTGGATTTTAAAATGCATTCCTAGGGAAAAGCTAGCCACAGAAATGAAAACTTTCTTCTTCAAAAGACAGGCAAATGCCAAACCCCTATATTCTTGCCTAGAAGTACATATACCTATATTTAAAAAAAAAAAAAAAGCCTTTTGGAGTTACTGAAAAACAATAAACTTGATCTTTAGCTGCTTAGATGTAACTGAATTGCCTTTGAAATGTACTTAAACAGATTGAATTATGGACAGTTATTGGTTACTTGGGGAAGAATCATAAATTCCAGATGATTCACTGGCCTCTTTGCCTCCACACATATTCAGTGGAAACTCATTTTGGCTTTCAGTGGCCATAGGAAAGGCTGCGGAATTCCACAGTCAAAAAAAAATGCTTCATGAAGGAAGTTATAGTGAATACTAAATTAGAATCAGGATAACTCATCTTTTCTCTGTTCAGAGGACATACACACTGGGGAGACAGGGCAATTTTCAGCAAGGGCATCTATATAGAACTAGAAAGTAAGCTTCGTAACATTTTAGGGATGATAACACCAGCTTACTCATCGTGTCTATTTTCAGAGGATGGAAATGAGGTCTGCAGTAGTTAATTGTCTACCGAGATCAAAAGTTTAGCCTGTGGCATAACTCAAACTGAAACCCTGATAGCAGGTGTGACACATTAGGTTGAAGACATTCCAAAATATCCTACAATATGGAAACTATTCCAAGGAGGCAGCAGGAGACTAGGTTACTTCTCCAGGTGGAGCTGCCTGGAAGGCAGGGCAAGAGTTCATCCTAAGTATAGAAGTAAAGAAAAAAAATCTGGAGTGTGGGTAAGAATGCTAAGGACAGCAGCATTCATGGAATGGTAAGCCTAGATCTGACGTGCTCAGAAGAAAGAACAAAAAGGACACTTGATAAGCTATGTATTTACTATCATTTTCTAAAAGGAATCATAGCAATTCATGAAGAAATATATAAAAAATGCAGTCTGCAGATCTGCATAGGAACACTGAAGGACATAACTGACAACATCCCCACAAGGAGTTTTTGAGGAAGAGACACCAACAGTCTTCACACAAACATTTCTTACATTAGCCCGTACTAATGTCTGAAGGTATAATGTTAAGCTCCAATGGTCTGAAGGTTTTTCTAATGGGTAAAAAGCATTCCATGTATTTATTGTTTACTGTTTCTCATTATTTCTCAGCCTTTTAATTGAGGTATAAGTTAAATAGAGCAAAATGTATGGATTTTAAGTGTATAGTTTGATGAGTTTTGGTAAATCTAAACATCAGTGTAGCCACAACCCGTTAAAAATAGAACGTATGCATCGCTGTCCCTCCAGAGAGGGTCTTCATGCACCACCCACCCACCGAAAGCATCTATCACTATAGCGTAGTGTTGCCCTTAGAACTTGATAGAAATGACATCATAGCAGCGTGCCATCTTTTGTCTCTGGCTGTTTTTTCCCAACATAATGACTGAGAATCCATCCATGTTGTTGCTTGTGTTAGCAGTTTACTCCTTATGGCTGAGCGGGATTCCACCGTATGAACCTACCAATTCATCCCGTGGTATCCACTCATCTATTGGCGAACATTTGGACTCTTTCTAGGTTTTGGCTATTATGAATTAAGCTCCTATGAAAATAACATGGAGTTTTGCAAGGATGAATAGCATTTCCTTAGGCAAATGGTTTTGAAAAAAAATTGGCAAAAAAACCACCTTTTTACAAAACATGATCTTCTTCCCAAGAGAGAAAATGGCGCCGGGCTTACCGATGTTCCAGCGGTGACCTAGAGCGCAGCTGCCCAGACTCCCCCCACACCCCGAGCAGGCCCACGAAGCCCTACCGAGGGCACAGTTGTTTTTCTGACATTCTCCTCCTCAAACATCAATTTTTCCAACAAAACTTTCGACAGTCATGCGCTAGTGCTCACGAAGAGGCTAAGCTCTCCAGGTGCCTAAAGCACAGGGCTTTTCTGTAACCGGTTGTTTTCAATCCCCTAATTTTTTAAAACTTTCATGATGTATTATTTGAAACATATAAAATACGACATAAAAATGAATGTTATGAAGTTTCATTATAAAATGAACCCCTGTGAAGTGGTCCCCAACCTAGGAACCAGACTACCATCCATGAACTGGTTTTTTCTGGGACTCCTTTGGAAAGAGAGTTGCTCCTCAGATATTTAAAGAGAATCTCTGGGCTCTAAGTCAGTGGATAAAATTTAGATATCTCCCTTGAGAACTGGCAAGGGATTTGACCTTTGGGGATGGAATCATGTGCCCCCTCACGATATGGATGACGTTGGGGTCCATTAGGATTATCTGATTTGAGCCCAACTCTCATACAAGACTTTGGATAATATCTGAAAATTGTCATGTGTAGGGCCACTACCTTTATGTATGTATTTTAAAAGCATGGAGCGTTGACTTATCAAATGTAAACATTTTAAAAATTCCACAATATATGAAAATGAATCTTGACATGTGTTAACTTTTAATATGCTAGGAATCTTAAAAATTGCAGTGTTTGAGGCGTTTCTCAACTTCTAAGAAGCCCTATATGTCATTCCAGAGGAGGAAACACGAGCATTAGTGCAGGCTGAATCTACTCTCACAGGTCCATCCAAAGTCTAAATGTATACCTGTTTTTTTTTCTAATCATTATATAATGGGGAAAGGAAAATTTACCAATTCTACATTTTCTAAAGAGTAATACTTGTTATTATATTGTAATATACTTCCAAAGCAGTCTTGCATATAGTACATATTTCATTCATTAAAAAATTAGCTTTTCTGATAAAATAAACTAGAAGTTCTTAAAAATAATTTAAATTGTATTTGTGTAACAGCTTGTTCTTCTTTAAATTAATACACATTGCCTTCTCTTATAATTCAATTATGCTCGCTTTTACATATCATATTTCAGAAATTATAAAACTACCAATGCACAATGGTCAACCGTCAACATTCTTTGCTTATCTCCACTCTTCATTTTCTGACTCACTTTCCACTGATTTTTCCCCAATTTTCTGAGATGGCCTGAATAACTTAAACAGTTATAACTTCACGACTATACATTTTCATTACATCTATCTGATTTCCAAATATTCATTGCTGCCCTCACCTCCTCATACTACTTCCCAAATACATGAGTTGCTTCTTCCCTTTCATTTTCTGGCCTCATGTTTTATTTAGTCAACCAAACCTACGTAATATCTATCATATATCAGATTTTTCAAGTATTTATTACTTTCTTAGATTGGTATAATAATTTTAGGCATTAAACATCCTATATATTCAATACTCTGCACTCTCTTGAGAAACAATTATTGACAGAGAATGATCATGAGGTTATATCCATCCCTACAAATAGTTAGGGGCTTAATCTGAAAAGCAGTTTCATTTAATGCCAAGGAAGTGTCTACTGATGGTAACTGAGTTTCAGGAAGTATTTAGTGGTTGAAGACCACAGGTGTGGAATCTGTCTGCCCTGCTTTTAGGTTTACTGTCCAGAAAACTTTAAACTTTACCAGCTGAGTACCACTGAGCAAGTTTTTCACTTCTCTTTGTCTCCGTTTCTTCATTGGTAAAACAGAGATAATTCAAGTGCCCACCGCAGAGAGCAGTCACGAGGAATTAACGGAGGTGAAGTACTCAGCAAGATGCGTGGAACAGGGCTAGCGCATAACGAGCACTGGCTACTTTCACTGTTAGGCTTTGGCATGAGCTCTTGCTACGGCTAGAAATGTTGTTCTCTGAAATCTTCTAAAGCGTCAGAGCTTCTCATGTGACTAGGCTATTTCAGGGCTGGCCAAGAGGCAAGAGAATAAACTTGCCACGGGGCCTTCCCGTTCTGAAGGAAAGGTCGCTTCACATGTGTCTGCCAGTGTCTCGCTGGAATTCTCCACCAGGTGGCACACGCCACCTCACAGCCCCACTAGGGCACGTTCTGGAAAGAACATCAGGTGAACCCAAACTGGGGCTTATTCATATTAAGGACGTTTTCTTTTTCCACTGCCCAGTCAAGCAAACCTCCCGCCCTTCCTCGACAGCCCCTGCGTTACAGGAAGCAAAAATTCTTCCTAGGACAAACCCAGCCTATGTTGATCTGATCATTCAGATGAATCTGTACTCCGTGTGCTTCTCTTCTACACGAGAAAGTATAGAGAAAGAAAAGGCCTCAGAAAATGCATAACATAATCTAGTAAAGGAAACAAAGAGCAAAGTGACAGTTTGGGGGAAGGGTGAGGAATGAAACAGAATATTTGCAAACAAACTAAATGCCTTAACAGTACTGGGTAAATAGTAGATGTTAATGATACACGTACTTTGGAAAAGGAGAATGAAGCAGATGGAAGCTCATTCTGCCCTTCCACCACGGCAAATTAATTCCAAACCAGAGATCCTATAAATAGGCCAGAAAGTCTGGTCACCTAACACGTCTGAAGACTCCCTTTCAGGGTGGAGATTAATTATCCCCCGTAGTAATATGTCATGTGAGTGAAAGCATTCATTTGCCAGGCCTGTTGCTCTAGCTCTCAGAAAAACAGCTCAGGGCTTCCCTGGTGGCTCAGTGGTTAAGAATCCGCCTGCCAATGCAGGGGACACGGGCTCAAGCCCTGGTCCGGGAAGATCCCATGTGCCGCGGAGCAACTAAGCCCGTGCACCACAACTACTGAGCCTGTGCTCTAGAGCCCATGAGCCACAACTACTGAGCCCACGTACCACAACTACTGAAGCCCGAGTGCCTAGAGCCCGTGCTCCGCAACAAGAGAAGCCAGTGCAATGTGAAGCCCATGCACTGCAATGAAGAGTAGCCCCCGCTCGCCGCAACTAGAGAAAGCCCGTGCGCAGCAACGAAGACCCAACGCAGCCAAAAATAAATAAATAAAATTTTTTAAAAAAGAAAAGAAAAACAGCTCAGATACATTGTTAAAGGGGGTGGGGAGCATTTAGTCAAGTCTTCAGAAAAGTTCCACCAAAGCTATTACTGAGCGAGCCTCTCACACCTCGACTCATCTGGGTAGGATTCAACCAGGAACCAGACTGTCTCCAGCAAGGACGGTGTAACAAGCTCAGGCTAGGGTGGGGACTCACAGGAACGAGCCAGCTGTGGCTCTCCTCTCTCCCCTCGCACTCCCCCTCCTTCCCACAGCCTTCATCTGGTTGAGACACTGGAAACTCACGGGACTGGGTGTGACGTGTCCCTTTTGAATTCTTCCTCTGGGAACTTGTGTCCTCACTTTAGTGCCACATACAGGCAGACCGTGTTTTATCGCATTTTGCTTTATTGCGCTTCTCAGATGCTGCACTTTTTAATAAACTGAAGGTTTGTGGCAACCCTGCTTTCAAGCAAGTCTGTTGGTGTCATTTCCCAACAGCATTTGTTCATTTCATGTCTCTGTGTCACACTTTGGTAATCCTCACACTATTTCAACCTTTTTCATTACTATATTTGTTAGGGTGATCTGGAATCAGTAATCTTTGATGTTACTATTACAAAAAGATTACAACTTGCTGAAGACTCAGATGATGGTTAGCACTGTTTAACAATGAAGTCTTTTTTAATTAGGGTCCGTACATTTTTTAGACATAACGCTATTGCACACTAATCAATTACAGCATAGTGGGTCTGGAAGCAAACGCACAGTATCTCCAAGGTGTACCTGTGCTTACCATATTGGTTCCTATTCAAAACCAAGTCTGGACAAGTCTGATTCTAACAGCCTGTTACACATATTTCAACCAATAAGCAACATGGAGAGAAATAAATGCTCAAAGAACTATCTGAGAAAGAAAATAAGGCTTTAAAGTATTTTTGTAAATAAAAGCTCTTCTAAGCGCTTTCCTATTTAATATTAACCAAGGTTGACTTGTTCTAGCACTTGACATCTATAAAAAATGTCAGATCAAGGACATTAAAATTCCACATGATAATAGTATCAGTATCCAACACAATAATTTTTGTTGGATACTGATACTATCCAAATAAAGTCCCAAATATGACAACTGAAGGCAGAAAGCAAGTGTACAAAGCAGGTAGTTTTAGAAACATAAGAGTGACTGGGTCTTCTGTTCCTACTTGGAAAGCAGATCTGTATACCCAAACCTTTGGCCTGAGCAAAAGGGAAATCCGAGCAGCCCTTCTGCAGTTCATGAAAATCAGAGACACTAATTCTACGACAAAAGTACATCTGGCTGATATCAGTAATACACAGTTTTTATTAATCACTATTTCTTTCCCCCACCCACCTCCAACAAACCAGAGCTCTGAATAAAATGCCGAAGTCCTGGACTGTGGTGAAATACTCAGTTCCGCACTGGGAAGTGATGCTTTTGATTTTCCCCTGAGAGCCTACTTCTTGCGTGCTAAGAAAGACGGAAGCTTTAGCAAAGCTGGCAAGCACTCACTGGCCCTCCTGGCCCGTTCCCCTCACACAGGAGGCCCCCTTTGCCTCTCGGGGATCAGCAGCTGTTTACAGGCTGATTGTTCAGCATACAGACATGGGGACAGCAGGTGTAAGCGGGGAGATGAGTGTGCTTCCCGTAAGTTTAGAATGCCTGCCTCTAGGCTGTCAGCAGCTCTCCCCTAATCCCTTCCTGCTTTGGGGCTGTTTCCTCCACATACTCTTCTCCTGCCCTGACTGCCGCCGTGTTCTGCTTTGTCTGGAGGGAGACGTGAGGAGCAAGACACGACCCTCAGTGCCTCCTGTGAGCCACGTGTTCAGTAGCAGCCGAAGGAAAATGAGCGTCTGAAACAAGTCCCTTGGCTTTTGTGAGCTATTTTTTCTAGGATGAAGGCAAAAAAGTCTCTTGTATTATGCATCCATCGCATCTATCTTATCTCAGGTAGAAATGAGTCATGTTTACCATGAGCTATACAAACTCCACGGATCTTTTTTAAAGAAACAAAAAAACAAACCGCAAACCCAGTTTACTTCTGAGTCAGTTTTGCCCTCTACATGTAAGAATGTTATATCCCCTTCGTATCCCCTTACCTTCCCTATAGTGTGTTTTGAAGGGGGTTCATATCCCTACACTCTTAGAAAGCACTGTCCTCCAGACCAGAGGGGAGCAGGTTGGAGCCCCATAAGGACGTGCTCAGGCTGTCTGTCCCACCTGGCAGAGGGTTTATACAACTCACCCCGGCTCACACCGCTCACATTCCTGGTGACCAACGGCAGCTTGGTTGGGGAGACAGCTGGTGAAACAGCTGTCTGGGCAAGAAACATACCCTGTGGTCACAGAATGGGGCAGGAGTCAGGCCACAACTTTACCTCCATCAACCTTCCAAAGGACTAATTACACAGCAAAGGTGTCCTTTCCTTCGGCTAACACACCCTGGGCCTGGAGCGTGGGCTTCCATGTTCCTCCGACTTACAAGACATCTGTGTAGTCTCCCCAACGTGAGACTCTAACAAGGAATTTAGCCAAGATCCAGAAGCTTCCCAGGCCCCTCTACTCAGGTGAGACTCTGTCTAGCTCTCCATCCAGCAGAAAAATGTAACCCCAGGTTGTCATTCAGGTAAAGGGGATTTCAATTATGGAAGAAGAATCTTTCTACCCTGATATGCTGGTAAAATACTAACATCTAGCTTTTTTATGTCTTTTCACCCAATATCAGTGTCCCAGAACATCCAGACCCCGTCCTCATTCTCACTTGTGTACGCAGGGATCTTACTCCCATGTAGCAATTCCTGTATGGATGTCGCTTTGCCCAGGCATTAGGAATATGCAGCTGTACAGTAATCTTCTCCACATAATTCAAATGTTTTGTAATGTCACGCCTCCTTGCATCTTTCCTAACACATCCAATATCACAGGGTTAGGAGAAAACACGAGTCGGCCCTTTGCATCTGAGTACTCCTGGAGTCCACGTTGAAAGAAAATTCAGCAACTGTTTAGGCATTGGGATGAGACTCACTGAAACACACGCGGGTGTCATAACGTCCTGACAATTACCGTGTGCTTGGTCCAGAACCGACCTCCCGTGGGGGACACATGGCCCGAGCTGAGGAGGCATCTGCCCAAGTGCAGGGAGTGGCAACATATGGCCTTCAGACCTTTGAGCCACTGACAGAACAAGACGAAAAACACGGACCCCACCCCTTGCTCACACGGACAGCTGTGACATCAGCATGCCACGGCCATGTGTGGAATGCCCCAAAATAGTCTTCTTGCTGATGCCAAAGAGTCTTTCTGTGTGCACACACCCAGCAATGGCCACTTGGAATTTGGTTCTGCCCTCTGTTAAGGCCATCTGTCCAAATAAAGAGAGAGTGTCCAGCCTTGTTTGTGGCACTGATAAAGTAGTCACAGAAACTGTGGGCCCAGGCTGCACCTGTTCCCAGCTGCCGGCTGAGCACAGAGTGCTGGCAAAGGAAGACCGTGAGGCAGGGAATGACAAGGCAAGCCCTAAAAGGGGGAGATTTTGGAATACTAGTTCCATGGAAAGAGAGGTCTTCGCTTTGAAAACATAACATCTAACCAAAGAAAGCATGACAAATTCAATCCAGTCTAACTCAGTGAAAGACTACACGCACAGTTCCATGTTAAACGTAGTACAGAAAACTCTTGGCTGCCTGCCCCAAAAACCTAGTGTTTAGCACATATTTTCCTAGTGTCCATACAGAATAGTATGTAAGTTTCCATCTCCACATCTGAAAGGATTAGCTGCCTATTAACAAATCTGGGGATGTTAATAATAGACAATTGGAAGGTTTTGAAAATTCTTCTGTCAATAACACTCAGATCTGAGGATGATTTATTTGCCCCATAACTGCTTTAAAAGATGTGTCTCGTGGTAGAAATTGCTACCTGACAGTAAATTTTAGTTATTCCTGAGAACACCACTTTTACTGCCCAAACTGATAAAAAATAAACAGTAATTTTTTAATCTCATCCAACAGGATATCTCTCTGTTCTTGGGAAATAAACAGTCCTATAAAAACAATAAAGAATAGTGCCATGAAGGAAATTAAAAGTCAGATTTAAAAAGAAGTATCCTCGTAATCGTCTGGTTGAGTGGCTTTCAGGATGGGCTCCCAGAACACGGTGGACCCCTCCCAAGGCGTTTCTGCATAAAGACCTGAGCCGAGAGGACTTCAGACCCACACCCACTGCAGCCAAAGAGTCACTGGAAAAAGGGAATCCAGTGGTCAGAGGCACATGGGTGCAAGTCAGACGCTTAATCTCCCTTCAGAGTCCTCAGCCAAAATAATTATGTAGATCTGCTACTTTCTCAAAACAAGTATAAAATGGAAAAAATGACCAACAATTTTTTTCAAAAGCACTACACACACACACACACACACACACACATACAGAAACACACAATTCTCTAATAAGACCAAACTCAGGATCAGAGCATTTCTGAGTTTAAAACAATTATGTTGCCCATAATGTTAGTACTAAATTACTGCTAGTACATATTCCCTTTATTGACAAAGATTTTAAAAGATTAAAAAGCAAAGAAGAAGAAGAAACTAATATTTACACATTTTAGTAGAGTGCTATTGTTTCTGGGAAGACCATTCAAAAATATACACCTTAACTAGACCTTTGGATAAACCGAGAGTAGAATGTGATTTGGGGGAGAAGAAATATTTGGTGAAGAAGATGCTCAGTTTTAAGGCATATAAGGGGTTTGGTCTTATGGAATTATGAAGTAAAGAAGAGAGATTATCAATTACGAGATCTAAGTGAAAGAAGCCAGACACAAAAGGCCATGTATTGTGTGACTCCATATACATGAAATGTCCAGAACAGGAAACCCACAGAGACAGAAAGCAGGTCTGTGGCTCTCAGGACTGGGAGGCGTGCAGGAGCAGAGCATGAGGTTTCTTTGTGGCGTGATAAAAATATTCTGGAATCAGACAGTGGTAATCCTTGCCCAACTCTGGGAATATATCAAAAAACACTGCATTATATACTTTCAAATGGTAAATTTTGTAGTATGTGAATTATATCTCAATTGTTAAAGTTATTTCTTTAATTATGAGCTCAAATGGCTAAATCTGGGTCCTTGAAAACTCAGTGAAGAAAAGAGTTTTAAATAAAAGACAAAAATAAAGACAGAATAAGTTAAATAGAGGGCCCTGGTTCCCACAGTGTTATTGTTTTGTGGGGGTTTTTTTTTGTTTTTTTTGTTTGTTTTTTTGCTGTACGCGGGCTTCTCACTGCTGTGGCCTCTCCCGTTGCGGAGCAACAGCCTCCGGACGCGCAGGCTCAGCGGCCATGGCTCACGGGCCCAGCCGCTCTGCGGCATGTGGGATCTTCCCGCACCGGGGCACGAACCCGTGTCCCCTGCATTGGCAGGCGGACTCTCAACCACTGCGCCACCAGGGAAGCCCTGTTTTGTGTTTTTAAGCTCTCTGAGCAGAGCATTTATGTGATTATTCTTTTATTCCCTCTGCAAAAAAATTAAGCGCAATATTATGCAAAAATAGTGTTTAAAGGAACTATTTGTTAATTGATTATTGATTACATGATTTTGGGCAACAGCATGAGCCATCTTTGCAGTGATTAGAAAGACAGTAGAGCTCCCCACTCTGTCCCTTTCCTTCACGGTCACTACAATCCCAGGTGAGACAACTGGTCCCTTTTATGGGATGCTGCAATAGACCCAACTCAGGTACAGTTTGGTCTTAGTCGTAGTGTAGTTTGTCTAAATTCCCAGAACGTTTATGTTACAAAAATCCTTGTGCTTATGTTTTCAGGTTAGTGCTCTGGCTTTTATTTCCTAATTAAATTTAAAAGTCTTAAAATTCACAAGACTCACCTATTCAATTATTTTTCTATTTGTACTATGATCCTTTTAGCAGGAATTAGACTAGTTAGAAAGCTGACTAAAAAAGATACAGGTTTTACAAAGAAGAGAAGGTGTTTAGATAATGCACATGAAGCACAATTAAAATGGAAGGATGACGATATAGAAAAAGATGCTTTGTACCTACAATAAACAAATCATGAGGGTTTGTAATATCATAATGGGGCTATCTTCTTAAGAGCACACAAAAAGCTTCACCTACGCCCAGATGTTACAGAGAGACGTGTTATAACCCCCTTTTACAGGTAGAAAATTAACAGGATAAGAGAGATTAAAGGGCTCTTACAGCAGAGCTTTCCTGTCTACTGTCTTCATTCATATAATGTGGATACAATGAGCAAATGGAAAATGGGAAGTCCCTGGAAAAGCGTGTGACATATAGGTAGCACTCAGGAAATATTGTACATGAATATTAACATATTATTACTACTAGAAGCCTCACCCCTGAAACTAGAAGTGGAAAATATGAAGATATGGGGGAAAACCACAGCTGGAAATCATACCCTTCACAATGGACGTACCTGCGGCGATGTAGGAGCCTCCCCCGGCTTTATAGAGAAGATGGCTGGCGAAGGGGGCTGCGCAGATGATCAAAAAGCTCGCAGTCACCACAGAAACTACCCCAAGAAGCATCAGGACCGCCCAGAAGCCACGGTAAACTGCAGACCCCGGAGAAAAGGACAAGAGAAAGGCACACTTAGATTGTGAACGCAGCAGACTGTCACACAGTAAGTTTCTCTCTGCAGTTTTCTAATTTCAGCCCCAGCACTGCTGGACGGAATCCCAGGCTGTGGTCCTGAGTTCTCTTTAAAAGGAAGCCTCACCAGACGACTTTGGACTCAATGATGCCGAACTTCTATCAACAAGCACTTGGTATTTACACCACATATGTGCTTAATATACTCTGGGAGCTCATTTTTCTAACCAGATTATCCATGTTAGAAGTGGGAACACCTAACGTTCTATAAAGACTCCTCTTGAGAAAGTTCCCAGATAGGTCACACATAGGTGTTCACACCAAAAGGACAAGGACATAAAAAGGCATTCATATTCACAAATGCTGCCTCTTAATTACTGCCAAGATAGTGTTTATACCACAGTGATCCCTTAGAAGCTGGTAATGGTCCCCCCAATCTCCTAACAAAAAAGTACACTTCTATTTAGATTGTGACTCTACTGGAAAATAGTCTTAAGGTAATAAAAACGACAAGCAAAGCGGAAAAAAAAAAGGGTTTGTACAGACTGAGATTTAAGATCAGATATATTTAAGGCTTACTGCTTTCTATTAATATTTGTTCCTAGAAAGATTTAAAATGAGAAGCTATAGCGGTCTCTTAGTCAAGGACCAGTAAGTCTGAATTAATGGATGCAGCTGGTGATAAATAAATTGTGGATTTAGTGACATACAGTGATCAAATAAAGAAGAATTCTAATGTGCATTTTTGAGTGGGATAATTACCGATCTCTTAAACAAATTCATCATTTCCCAAAGGCTCAAACACAAAAATAAATTCCTACGTGTGTAAATGAGGGAAAGCTCACTGAAACACATTCATGAAATTACAGTTTTTTACAAAAATACAGAAACTTTATAAGAAAGCAAAGAACGATTTTTCTCAACAAGCCACCTGGCAGAGGAAGAAATATATCAATCAACTGGAATCTTTAAGAGAAAAGAGAATGGGAGGATGGAAAATCGAGGAGAGGAACCACCGCAGTTAAATGAGAAAAGAAGGCTTACATTTCCGCGTGAATAACTCGGTTTTGAAGACAGAAACAAAAGGCAGGCTTCCACCTCACAGGCCAATGCCATCCATCTGGCAGTGGCTGCCAGGCTTGCTGGTGAGGAAGTATGCTGTGGCTGTACTCAGGCTCCTCAAGGCACAGGGCAGTAAAGCACTGATCAGCTCTCAGTGCGGGAAGTGAGAGTGAAAGGCTTTGAGCCAAACGTCGGCCATCCCTGTCCTCCCAGAGTTTGCTAGATAACTGGTGAGCCTCACATGTTACACTTTCGTTCACTTCATTTATTGCACTATCACGCGGTCGTGCTGTGGCAAGTGCTGGGGTATAAACATTCGTAAGAGGTGGTCCGGGGAAAAGGAGCCCTTCTATCACCTCTCCAATCACCCTCTGATCACCCTCCAATCACAACTAAGACTAGACAAAATGGCAAACAACAGGAGTTTGGAAAGTAAACAACAGCAAGTGGATTAAGGAGGGAAGTAAAACCTTAATGAAAGATCAACTCAGCTGCAAGGGGTTTTCTGGGTTTTTTCTATTTTTTTCATCCAGGATTTGGCCTCAAGGCAAGCCAAATTGGGAACTGTGTAAAAAGGTTCAAAGAGCACAATATCCCTAGAGAAGGCCGTCATGCTGGCTAGAGAAGCAGGAGAGGGGCTCTGCAAGCCAGAGTATGGGGAGAACTCATGTTTTTATTCTCCTCGCCCTGCTTCACAGCCAGCTTCAAACATAGATCTGCACTGCCACCCCCATGGGGGAGTGGACGTTTAACATCCCAAAGATGATCCAACTCTTAGGATAGAAGAATCAGAAAAAGAAACCCAATTGCTCAAAGAGTGGGGGAATCACCTTTTCTCTTGCTGGTCTGCACTGGTGCCGCTGCAGGGAACTCTGCCACAGCACAGGAGACCAAAACTCTGAAGGAACCCCATCTTTCTACCCAGAGAAACTGGGAAAAAGGGGCCGTGGAAGCCAGAGGGTGTACACGGCAGAAAATCCCACAGATGAGAGAGGGCTGGACAAGAGAATCTCCAGTTCTGTGTTTGAATCTGTACAAGTATTGGGCTCACTCTCCACGTTGCACACATGCAGAAAACACCCAGAGACGTATAGCAAAGGCTCTGAGAACTGAATTACAGTATAAAAACCACCCAAGTACCAGAGCAAGCCCGGAGCAGTGATGCCCCAGGCAGACCCAAATAGCATAGAGAACCGAATTGACAATGCAGCTACCATCACAGAGGAAAAGGACAGAACCATGCCAGCCAGTTGCCTATTCAAACAACAAATCAGTATTCTCCAGAGGATTTTAACAATATGCGGAGACTGACAACAAAATATTCAAAATGTCCAGGATACAATCCAAAATTTCTTGATATACCAACAACCATGAAAATCTGACCAATTCTCAAAGGACCAAGCGATCAGTAGATGCCAACACAAACACCATCCAGACATGTGAGTTAGCAGGCAGACTTTGAAGTAGCTTTTAGAACCAGCTTCTATGAACTAAGGTGAACACTCCTGAAATGAACAGAAAGATAGAAATTCTCAAAATAGAAGTAGTATCTATAAAAAAGAGAACTAGGCTGAACTTTTAGAGTTGAAAAATACAATATGTGAAATAAAAACTCCCTTACATGGGCTCACTAGCAGAACAGGGAGGAGAGAGGAAAGAGCAACAAACTTGAAGAGAGAACAGTAAGAATTATCTAGTCCGAACCACAGAAGGAAAAGAGACTGAAAAGAAAAATGACTAGAATCTCAGGTACTTGTGGGACAATATCAGAAGATCTCACATTTGTGTCACTGGAGTCCCTAAAGCAGAGGGAAAAGATATTGGTGCAGAGAGAACATTTATAGAAATAATGCCTTCAAACTTCTTAAACTGGGTGAAAGACAAATTTACAGATACAAGAAACTCAGCAACCTCCAAAGAGGGCACACTCAAAGAAATCAGCCTAGACACGTAATAAGAAAATTACTGAAAACCACAGGCAACGTCTTGAAAGCAGCTGGGGGTGTGGCGGTGGAGATGACCCATTAGATGGACGGGAACAGTAATTCCACGGATGGCAAGTCTCTCATCAGAAGTGACTGAGGCCACTGCCCAAGTCAGAGTGGACATTGTGAGCTGTGGGCATGTTGTCACAATCACCGCAAAGTAGAGGAAAAGGGTTGCTGGCAAAGATGCTGACTTGGGTGGTCCCCTTTCATGACCACAGGGTGTACCTTCGATCAGAGGGGCTGCTCGAGGACTGAGGGCGTGCTGGGGACAGAGCAGCCCTGTGTGAGTAGAGGGCAGAGGAGGTCTGACAGCTTCCACTTTCAGGTTGGGGACCCTGAGTAAGTACACAACAGTAAAAGTCATGGCAAAGAAACAAACAGAAAAAGAAATGACTGAGGCCAGAAGACAGTTAAACAGTATCTTAAAAGTGCCCCAGAAAAAGACCTGTCAACCTAAAATTCTGCCTCCAGTGAAAATATCTTTGAGGGATGAAGGGAAAAGAAAGCCATTTCTCAAGGAGGAAAATATAGACTTTGTCATCAGTAGACCTGCTCTACAAAGAAATCCTAAAGAAATTTCTTTAGGCTGAAGGGAAATGACACCAGGGTTTCTTTGAAATTTCAGAAGTGAAGGAAGAAAAACAGAAAAGGTGGATATCTGTGTAAATATAGTAGATTATTTTTCTCATCTTAATTTCTTTAAAATATATTTGACTGTTGAAAGTTATATATATATATATATTGCATAATACAGTAAAGAAATGTAGGTTTCAGAATCAGAGTGATCTGAGTATGCACTCTTACCTGCAATGTAACCTTGGACCACTTACTAAACTTATGAACCTGTAAAATAGGAATGCTTTCTGAACCTTCACTTCTGTAAAATAAGAATGTTTGTGTCCATCCTTTAGAGTTCTTGGAAGAATTACTAACAGTGTATTTGAAGTGTGTGGCATATCACAAGAGACCAATGAATGCCACTTATTTTGTGGCTGCTTTTATTGCATGTTAAAATTTCATTAGCATGACACAGCAGAGGGTATTATGGTCAGTAATAGGAAAGTGGATTACTTCCCCCAGAGAGCCTTGCACAGTGTTTCTTATGTATCATTGACATTAGGAAATCCCTTTAGATTACAGTACAGGTTGTGTTTGCCAATACACACAGTTCCACAGAGCTTTCACACTATCTTCCATGGGAAGTTTCCCTGTCCACTAAGAAGGCACTGGCCACGTTTCATACCACACGGCTCTACTCTTAATTACCCCAAATACAAACAAACGGGGTCAGATACCTGACACAAAGACCGAAACATGGTGGCCTCTGACCCATGCAGAGATGAGCTGAGCTAATCAGTGTGACCCCTTGAGAACGGGAACACTGCAAAAGGGAGAGGATTCACAGCAGAGTTGAAGCTACAAGGAAGCACTGGCAGCTGATCCAGAAGAGCTGTGGTGAGCCACAGCCATAGCCAAGCAAGAGGGCAGGAATTATGACTCAGGCCATAGGGAGGGCAGAAAAAGCAGAGGAGCCTCTCCACAGAGAGAAGCGGGGGGACTGCCAGAAAGAGAAAACACCAGGTGAGGGTGAGAGAGAAAGACAGCCAGATGGAAATGGGGGATAAGTGCTCCCCAGAACTGCTGTTCCTGAGACCTGCTGCTTCCTGCCCTTGGCCTGCCCTAGCAGAGCAGCCTGACTTTTGGTTCTGAGTCCCCAGTGAAAGGCAGGAGCAACAGATCTGTACTTAAAGGAGGGGGCACCTGGCTGCCTGGAGAGTCGTGACCATACAGACATAGCTTCCAAGTGAAATTCCTTCCTGCAGTCACCACAGGCTTCATCTTCTGCCTGTGCTTCAACATTCCAAAGTGCGCAACTTTAAGCCTATTTCAAAATTTCTTGGAATTTCCTGTTTCTTAGCTAATTATATTACCTAGTTTGCATATGTGGCACACTTTGATTCCAGAATTGAAATGTTCAGTTGTAACGAAGAATCAGCTCCTGGAACTGGGTAGTTCTTTCACTGTCTGAAGTAAAACTGAGGCAATCAGAGAATTTTCAAAATAAAATGAATGTTTTGAGATATTACTAACTGGGTGACTCTGAGAGACCACAGTTTTCTAACATAAAGCACAATATCCTTCAAATAAGTTTATAGGAAGGATTGAGAACATATATGAAAAGTAGCTGCATGCAGTAAGGAATCAAATGTATTTGCTATTACTATTATTTTTACATGCCTTGTAATAAAATACTCTTGTCAACAATGTGCTTGACACTTAAAAGATATCTATTTATCTCATGGATTTAGGATGGGGACAAGCTTTCAGTTCTAGTATATAGACACTTTAAAAATTTTAAAGGATGTTCTTGTTTGGTTTAAAGGATGTTCTTGTTTGGTTAGTGGTTTATACTGTTTAAGACTCCTAGATCTTGAATGTATCTCTGAGAATACTTAATTTGTTTCCTTGTTCTTAATATGGGCCCATAAAAACTGCAAAGCTTTGTCTTTGAAAGCTTTGGACTGTACCAGGTGAAAACATCTCTAAAAATCCAATTCGACCATTTAATACAATTTAAAGCTCAACTTAAACAATACTGAATTTCTATTAATTCCTTAGAACATGAAGCAAGATTTACAGTGTAAACAGATTTACATGTAATCTATATCATCCCAATTTGGATTAATTAAAGAAAGCTTCATCTGAATCTGTGAAAGGCCAAAATTAACTACTGTTTTCAAAGAAATGAAGTTCTGTCAATTCTAGATAAATTGGTGAACTGACCTAACAAAGTGATCCTTGGTCGGGTGTCGTAATGAGGAAGATGATGAATAATTAGTCTAACAACAGACGTTATAGAAATGGTTCTCCTGAAGTACTCAGTTTATTTTCCTAAATCAATTAAACTTTTACCTTTACAGTATTATCCTGTTGTTTTTATGAGAGAAAAGAGACATCAAATCATCAGAGACTGTCTAGTTTGTTAACTAAGAGTGTATATGAATGCAAAACTATATTCATGATGTCTCAGTTCATTCATAAAAAATTGCATAACATAAAGAGTCTTAACTGTACTGCAAATTCAAATTTCAGATTCAAACAAATACTAAACGATCTCATGTCCCAGAAAGTACCCAAAAGGCCTAATTCCAAGTGACACACCTAGGAAGTGTAGGGAGACATCTGTTAAGAATCCTTCAGGTAGGAAACATACAAATCACCCCAAACGACAGAACAGTGAAGACCATGAAATAAAGTGGACTTTTAATTATACACATCAATATGTGTGCGTGTGTGTGCGTGTGCGCATGTATGTGTAACTGTGCGTGTGTGTGCGTGTGCGCATGTATGTGTAACTGTGCGTGTGTGTGCGTGTGCGCATGTATGTGTAACTGTGCGTGTGTGTGCGTGTGCGCATGTATGTGTAACTGTGCGTGTGTGTGCGTGTGCGCATGTATGTGTAACTGTGCGTGTGTGTGCGCGCATGTATATGTAACTGTGCGTGTGTGTGCGTGTGCTTGTGCAGATTACCACAGACAGGAAGTCAATGGCAGAAGCGGCACCTGTTCCACATTCCATGTAAGGGGTTAAAAAAATAAAACCCTACAGTACTTCTTTTCCACTAAAAATGTAATAAACACGTACAGAAACCTCATTAGTTTAGACGATGGGCAAAAGCAACCTGAAGTTTTAACTGTGGATTTATTTTAGAATAAGTCCCATTCCAAGTCATTCACATCCATCCAATATTCCAAACTGATGTCTCACAAGGGACCTCTGAGCAGGGCCCTGCCAAGTTTGCCTGGTAAACGGGCACGCTGCTGTAACCAGAAGCCACTTAATTTGGCAAACGTATTTGGACAGCTCTTCAGGTGCCAGGCACCAAAAGCCGCTAGAGCAAGACAGAACCCTTGCCCTCACGAGTTCAGTCCGGTGAGGGAAAAGCAGTTAGCACTGTGTGCTAAGTGCCCTAGCCGAGGGGTGCACAGAATATCACGAAGCCAGATGACTCCTGCACAGAGAGGCCACTGTTTCAGGGCTGGATGGTAGTAAGAGAAGGCCTACCGTACTGGGTATAGTTGAACTGGGTCTTGACGTTTGCCGAGGATTTCAGTAGGCAGAAGGCAGGAGGAAGGTGACGGGGGAAGGGAAAGCAGCTTCCCTAAGCTGCCACCCAGGTGGATGAGGGGAACGACAATGAGGAACCACATGCCACTCGAGGGCTGACGCTTTATCATACTGGTCCTAGGAAGCCCCTGAAGTCAGTGATCCGAGCTGGTGGCCACATGTGTATGAGAGTATCATTCCTGTAACTGGATAGAGAATGAACTGGCAGGAAAAAGACAGAACAGGGAAAACAAGTTATGTAGTTATCACAGTCCCCGAGTGGGGACTAATGCCGGGCAGTTGGGGGAGAGGTGAAACGAGCTTCAGTGATTCTGTTGTTACAGGTAGTAAGAAACCAGCAAGATAAAGGCTGTCTTCATGGATTTCATTTATATATCAAAACAGTTTGTTCTGTTGAGATACTAAGAAATCTCGTCTTGATTTTGTAACATTTCAACTTACACGACAAACCCTCTTTCATACAGAGCATAGGGGGAAAGTCAATCCAAATGATCACAATTCCAAATTCGTAGTGTTTTGATAAATTATTTTGTTGGGTATATAAAAATGTAAATATTGTATTTGCAGTTTAAAGATAAACTTAAGTGTTATTCATTTTTCAAAACTTGCTATCTTGCCTCAGACACCTCACAAAGCTAGTTCAGAGAGCTAATCCTGTATTCCGACACATCCTCAAGCACACACGGCGCGAAGTGCTGTAAAACGGTCTAAATGAAGCCAAAACAAAACACATCACCCCCTCCACCATCCTCGGCAGCAAACGAGAGCCCCCAGCATATGTCGCCGTAGCTTCAGGCAAGACGCTTCTGCTACACAGGCCAGCAGGCCTGTCCTGCATCTCCACGTACTACTTGTCTTGGCGATGTCGGGCGGGTCTAAAAATACAGCAATGCCCGCACCAGAGCAGAAGGGCAGGCTGTACAGAGCGGCCGTGTCGGAGCTCCACAGGCCGGGACGTGCCAAGCCAAGCCACATGCTCTGCTCGGGCCACTGATTTTTCAGGACAAAAAGAACACTGAAAGACCTGACAGAGTTTATTGACTTCCCTCTTGTAAACTTGGCAGTGAAGGAAGAGCTGAGAGGGAGAAAGCGTCTCAGGAAGGAGGGGCGGGGCCCTCACCACCCACACTGGCTGTGACCTTGGGAAAGGCCCAGAAATCATTCTCAAGTTTCTCTTCCTGAGAGTCTCGGGGAGGGAGCGGCCGGAAGGGAGGCTTGCCGGGGAGCTGGGCAGAGGGGCGCTGCAGGAATGCAGGTACGAGTGGTGGCAGCACCCTCAAGGTCGCAGTAGGGAGGGAACCCAGGCGCTCGGCAGTGAGGTGAAGGGGACCAGAACAGGCCACCCTCACATATGCCAGTTTGGTATAAGGATTATTTTGAGCTGGGAGCAAATGAGAATCAATGAATGCAGAAGGAAACCTCTTAGGAGTTTTCCTTATCTAACTCGGAGGAGAAACTTCTGAGAAATGAGGACTTCCAGGGGAGTTTTATGGCCACGATAAAGACAGCAAGTCAACACCAACATGGGTCTTTAAACAAAGCTACAAACACAAGCCATATGTTCCATTGCTTTCTCTCCTACACTTTTCCTGGTCACTTTGCCACAGTTTACCACCCGAGCCCAAACCTCTTCTTCCCTTGTCTTGTCGCATCTCCACGTTCATCGTTCTTGGCTAAAAGGTATGTAAGTTCCCAGGCCTATCTGCTTCTTTGGGTCTTCACGTTTCTATGAAGGCCTCCGTATGCACACATGATCATAAACCTCTCCTATGTCAATGTCCATTTTTATCATCTAATTTGCAGGGCCCAGTTACTGAACCTAAGGGGGTAGAGGAAAATGTTTCTTCCTTCCCTGTGGGGGCACTGTGTACAAAGCCACTCAGATCCTCGCACAGGGGGCCAGGTGAGCATCCAGAGTAAAGCCCCAGCTCCAGGGTCTTCCTCTGACCCCTGCTGCCTGAGGGGCCTGGACTGATGGCTCCCCTCCCCGCTCAGCTTCCAGAGCCACCCTGGAGGGTTTTAACATCATACCCAAGCTAGGATTCCAAACCACACCAACTGAGTGAGAATCTCTGAGGGTGAGCACAGCGACCATATTTTTAAAAGCCCCCTAGCAGAGTGGGATGTACAGCCAGGATGAGAACCACTGGACTGCTGAGTCTCTCTGGAGCTGCGAATTTTACTGAGAAGGTGCTGCTCAGCCTTTGCAGGTATTCTCTCCTCCGTCATCACAAAAATCCCTATTTTGTGATTTACAGATGAGGCTCAGAGAGGTTAAGTAAAGTCCCCAAAATGAAACAGCCAGTAAATGACAAGGTCAAGATTTGAACTCAGGGCTATCTGAGCTCAGTCTCAGACACCATTAGCCTCAATGTCTGTGGTGTTTATTTCCAATAAATTGTCACTGATCCATCTAAGGCTTCTAGGCTCAAATCCTCCCACTCTGGCTCCTCGTACCTTATCCTCCAGAAATGCTGAAATTATACGGAAGCTTCCGGTGGGGAAATGCTGTTATCACACCTGTAGGCTTTCATAATACTGCCTCTGTCAGCTAGAATACACAGCTTTCCAACTTGTCCTTTGAGATCCAATCAAACATCCTCCCCGACCCGCCCCAAAAGGACATAGTGGAGTTATGTCCTCATCTCCACCAAAAGGCAGGAGAGAGTAGAATCAGACTCAAGAGCTGGAATATCTCTTACCAGTTGTGTGACCTTGGGTAAGTTACTTAGCTCTCCATGCCTCACTCTCCTTCCCTAAGATGTGATAATAAAGATACCCATCCTAGGGCTTCCCTGGTGGCACAGTGGTTGAGAGTCTGTCTGCCAATGCAGGGGACACGGGTTTGTGCCCCGGTCCGGGAAGATCCCACATGCCGCGGAGTGGCTGGGCCCGTGAGCCATGGCCGCTGAGCCTGAGGGTCCGGAGCCTGTGCTCCGCAACGGGAGAGGTCACAACAGTGAGAGGCCCACATACCGAAAAAAAAAAAAAAAAAGATACCCATCCTATAGTGCCCTTAAGAGGACTGGAAGAGTTACTGTGAGTCAGCCCTGAGCAGTGCCTTGCCTCTGCACTTCATCAGGGTCTTGACACATGTCCGTCACCAGACAGCACTCTGCGTTGTGCTTCTGTCTTTACATTTCCACCTCCACTTCTTGCCTGTGCATTCCTGCAGGGCAAAAACTCAGTCTTGTCCATCTTTCTAACCCCAGGGGAATCTTTATGGCTGGCATGTAATAGATGCTCAATAAAATATGAATAAGTGAATAATCAATAACTTATCACTCAGTCTCCACTGAAATCTCAATGTATACAGTTAAGGTTAGTGAGATATTTAATGGCCATGGGACAGAATGAAGCTAACTCATTCAAAATGGAAATGAATTGATGGTCTTGGCCTATAATCACAATGGCTAGGGATCACTTAAATCCCTACTAGGGAGAAACAGGCACTCGAAAGAGAAGAGTTGAGGAATCAAGTGATGAGATGTTAACACCTGGATACTAAGTAAGAGTACCGAGGACTATGTAACCATCCTTTCCAGGCTGCTGAATACCCAGTACATAGAAATCAAGAATCAAGAACATTGGGAACTTCTGTAAATGTTCCTGCCCAACTCTAAAAATGCCAGAAGAGAGGCAAATTTCCTCATTAACTGATTCCCTCTTAAAAAATCAGATCTATTCCTGAGAAGACTTGCTGTCTTTTACACTGAGCCATGAAAGGACCATTTTTAGGGTCCCTTTATTCATATACTTTTTTTAAACATCGACTATGAACCTATTTACCCAAAGCTTTTGGCAGACAATTGAAAATAATTATAGCAAAGCCTTGCTTACTTGATTGTAAGTTTTCTAGGACTCCTGAGCCTTCATTTTCATATCTTTCAGATGATTTGCCTCCACAAATCTCTAACACCTTAGAAATCACACTTCTCTGAGGAATTTTATGGTCTTTCATTGCAACCATACATCCAGGAATCTTTCTCTAAGGGATGTGGCTCAAAAGTAGTTTCTATATTTCTTTATCAGAAAAGTTAGTTTGAGAATTGCAGAGCACTAAGATGATTTGATATGTCCCCTCTATTTTGATCATAAAACACCAACAAAAGAAGTGATAAACAACTGAATTGAATCCCACTCTTTCATTTACCCATGCTCAAACGTTGATTGAAAAATCTATCTTGTATCAGGTGCTGTGCTAGATAAGTACATACTGGTGATACGCCATGAAAAAAAGTCCAGCATGTGCTATCAAGCAGTCTAACGGGAGAGAAACACACCATCAGATGACTGTCAGCTACACCAAGGGCAAGGGGAGAACTCTATGGTATATCACAGGGGAATAGAGGAAGGGTAGTTGACCCAGTCTTGGCATATTTGCAGAAGGCGTCTTGGAGGAGCTGATTCTCTTTTTTTTTTAATTTTTATTGGAGTACAGTTGATTTACAGTGTTGTGTTAGTTTCTGCTGTACAGCAAAGTGAATCAGTTATACAAACACATGTATCTAATCTTGTTTAGAGTCTTTTCCCATATAGGCCATTACAGAGTACTGAGTAGAGTTCCCTGTGCTCTACAGTAGGTCCTTATTAGTTATCTATTTTATATATAGGAGGGTGTATGTGTCAATTCCAGTCTTTGGAGGAGGTGATTCTTAAACAGGAGAGCAGTAATGCAGGAAATGAAGGCAGAGAGCAGAAAGTATGAACAAGAAAGAAGGCGGGTGTGTGCAAGCAGCCTAGTGTGAAGGCACAGAGGAGGAAAGCTTTGGTGCTGGGGAAGTGGCGAGAGAGAGAAGGTACGAGGCACATCATGACGGTCCTTGTAGAATATGGTCATTTAGCAGGGGAGCATTTTGGCCCACGTTACATGAAACTTTCCCTCCAAACGATATGAAAAATCACTGAACAACTTAAATTAAAATAGGTGTTTTGTCCACATGGAGCTTCAATCTATTAATAATCAAACCATAGGCAAAAGGTTTGCAGTCTGGTTTTGTGAGGCGCGGGGAGGTGTTTTCAGTGCGAAAGAGGGGGGGAAAAGGCAGTAAAACACCTACTCCCTTTTCTTTATTACAGGCATTTATATTTTCTTGATATTTTTTTCTTAGGGGTAAAATACTTAGAGATAAAGGTACCAAAAAATCTAGCGGTACTTCATGGAAACTAGCCTCTCTTGTGAGTAAAATGAAATGGGCAAGAGACCTTATCAAGGAATTGTAATAACAAAAGAAAGGAAGTTAAAAAGTTTCTAGCAACAAAATAAAGGTATAGAGCTGGGAGTAACCATTGGCTGCTGGGGTGAGAGGGTTGTGCAGGCAATAAGCAGTGGCCTGTCCCAGCCAGCAAATGCCTTGGAAAAATACTCAGCCAGCTTAGAATCTGGACCTGCGTACTTTGGGATGTGAACCACACACGCAAGGAGTACTAGCACAGCCGGTGTGAAATGAGCATCCCCTGGGGACAGACAAGACAGCTGAGACATAGCTGCCATCCCTGGCAGGGCGAGCACGCCTCATTTACTCCAGAACAAACATTCACACTTTGCTTATTCACAAACAGAGTCACATTTTCTCCAATGAGCAGGAAACACGATCTCTGCTGTTCAAAGTCAGCATTTACTGAGGACCTAAACCCCTCTTGGGCATCTCTCACTGACTTGGCCTCTTCCAGGGCTCAATCTGAAGGAACGGGGTAGAAATGCCTATCGGCAGCCTTCAGTCTTCACTGACTTGTCCGCTATTTGCTGTGTGTTCTTCAGAAGTGGGTCACTTGTCCAGCCTCCCTGGTTTTCTGCTTGTTCTTGATAAAAAGGTAGGCTATCAGTCTCAGAAGTCACTTCTAACTCTTCTGGTTAGAGTCCCAACAAGTGAATAGTCAATATTTCCCTTTGATAGTGAACTGAACTTCCAAGTCTCCACTCGAAAAGACCAGCCTTCTGAAACTGCACGTTTAAGCAGAAAATCATTGAAAAGATCAAACGTAGCATTCCCATAGCTACTCTACACACAGTCTAGTGGGGGATTTGGTTGTATTTATTTATTTGCAGTGATAAGATACATCTTGGGAAGACTTCACTCTCTAGCTAATCAACATAGCAAGCTGTTGGAGCAAATGCCCTTCATATTGTGTAACAACAGCTGTGGCCCTGGAAACAAGTTAACGCTTCGCTTTCCATACTACGCGTCCCTTCCCTTAACGATACTAAATCAACACTCTGTGGATGTGAATAATTGCCACGGCCACTTGCAGACTTGAAGCAATGAATTTGAGTCCTAGAAAAAGTGCTTTATAAAAATCAATCATATTTTTTAAAAACTATATATAAAAATCACTTTTATTTTATTTCTATAGCCCCAAATTTGCTTGTAAAGAGTAATAAATAGTAAAAGAAAGACTCATATCGAGTCACCATACGAAAACTAAGAAGTAATATAATAGAACTCACCAATTCTCCCCTAATTAATTATAGATTTTGTTTTAAACTATATACTCCTTGTTAGAAAGATGAAACATAATCTCCTTTACAATGTTATCAAGAAGCTGATTATGGAAACAGAGGCAGCTCACTGCAGAGCATGTACTTTGAGTTGAGAAACCCAAATGCTCTAAGTTTCCTTGGCCTTGAAATGGCAGCAATGAACTCTACCTCACAGCACTGTCATCAAGACCCAAGGAGGCAATCTTTGTAAAATAAAAAGTAGGTGGGCTAGCCCAATGACTGCACACAATAGGAGCTTATCATAAGAAATAAAATAAGTCATTTTCTTGTGATATTAATGATTTTTATAAAATAAATAACATTTTTTCTTTTTTTATATATTTGTCAATAGATTAGTGGGTTTCAACACGCAGAAACAAGAAATAAGGATATAAATGAACAACTCTGAAGAAATTAGGATGGTGCCTTTGTGCAATTAATGGTTCCAATTATTCATAAACTCACTGGATCTCATCCCTCATGCCAGCACTGAAATTTATCAAGCAGTACTTATGTTTAAAATATAATTCATATATTATCATTTAAAAGTAAAAGAGAGAAAAAAGAGATTACACAAAATGTGATCTGTCAAAGGGGAAATAGTGGTAGTGAGCCCAAGAAGAAAGAAATCCAGGTTGCAAAACACTAAGTCAAATTGCTGTGGACAGCTTGCTAAATTCAAGGGTCAAATCCCAGTCCACGCCCTACTCTACTTCTTAGCAGCATTTGGCCAAGCTTATCACTCCCTTCTCTGAGAAAAGCTTTCTCTTTCTGGTTTCCAGAACACCATACTCTCCTGGTTTGCTTCCCGCTTCCCTAGCTGCCCATCCTCAGTCTCCTTTGTGGGTCTCTCCTCTTCTTCCTGACCTCTGAACAACAGAGCAGCCTAGGGCTCTGTGCCTGGTCTGACCTCCTTTCTCTCTACACTCACTCTCCAAATGCTCTCATCTTGCCCCATGGTTTAAATGTACCTCCATGCAATGACTGCCAAGTGCACGGTTTCTGCTCAAAAAGCAACCTTTACCTCTAGACTCCGCGATCCAAAAGCCTACATAACATCTCTACTAGGTGTCCTCAACTTAACATGTCTGAAAACTCCAAAGCTTCCTCTTAACAATCAACTCTACCTCAGCTTTCCCCATCTCTAAAAATAACAACTTCATCCCTCCAGTTGCTAAGGACAAAAAGTGTCATCATTAACTCTGCTCTTTCCCTACACCTCACAATGAACCATCAGCAAATCTGGTCAGCTGTTCCTTCAGAATGTAACTAGATAAACTGAGCTTCTGCTTCCAGGAAGATGAAGCAAACATACTTTTTCCCTATTGTTTCTTTTAATCACAACTAAAATCCCTACCGATTATCTATGAAACAAACAGAAGAAGATTCAGAAAGAAGGGAGAGAAGAAGACCAACTAGGAAACTTGGAACCCAGGGAATGATGTGATGGTGAGTTCCCTGGGTTTTGTTTTTGCTCACTCATCCTATACCTAGAGCTAGGGGAGCCAATAACTAGGAAATGGCAATGGACACAGACAACAGCAGGCCCAACCCCCCTGCTAGGGAAATGCCAGAGAAGGGAGGGAGGTGAGACTTTTACCACCACAGGTGGTAATGGTCAGCTCCCATCCTGTGGTGTCAGTGGGGATGGAAAAGCAAGCAACCCAGAAATGCCAACAATCACAGTCAAAAAAATTCCCAACAAAAGCTGTTTGTCCAAAGAACCAGGTAAGGGGCTACCTATTAAAGCAGAAAACTTTTAGAAAATAACCACCTGACACCAAACGCTGCAGAATAAAACGTTGGCCCCAACCCCACTGTGATCGGCAAAGACCAAGAGGGGAACCTAGTCTTTGACTCTTGATAGACTGTGGTAAGGTGCCCTCTCCCAACTCCACACACACACATGGATGTATCAGAGAAAGCTGAATATGGAGTCAGGACTTTGATCTCTGCAGGGTAATAAGGCCACCATTCACAGTGACAGTGGGGACCATGTGGGGAACCTGGACTTTCACCCCTACAAGGTGGATTAGACATCCTTTCCCCCTGGGGTGGTATCAGAGGAGGCTTAGTGGAGATTCAGGACTTTCATCACCACCCAGTGGTAATTAGGTTACCTTTGCATACCTACCATGTCAATGCCAACCATGGTTAAAGTTGTAATGATTCAATCCTGCCCCTCCTGGTCAGGATGGTATCAGTGGAAACATAGTGGGAAGCCAGAACTTTCACTACTGCCCAGCAGTACCAAGAAGAGTTCCCCTTATGTCAACACAGACTAAATGGGGAGCCTGGAAATCCACCCCACCTGATTTTATTGAGGCAATGCCCACCCCTTCTCCTGCAGGAGCAGTATCAAAAAAAGCCAACCAAAACAGAAGATCTAGAGTCTCATAACATAATACATCCTAATTCCTGGTTTTAATTTTAAAAGATGATGAGTCATCCAAGAAGCAGAAAAATCTCAACTTCAATGAAAAAGATCACTCAATAGATGCCAATACAGAATACAGATGTTAGAATTATCTAAGAATGATTTTGAGTGAATCATGATAAAAACGTCTCAAAGAGTAAATACGTACATGCTTGACCCAAATTGAAGAGAAAATAAAAGTTACTGGCAAATAAATAAAAGATATAAAGAAGAAATAAAAGGAAATTTTAGAAATGAAAAATATAGTAGCCCAAAATAAAAACTGAGTGGATGATCTAAACAGTGTAGAGAGAGGAGATATACTCTAAAACACTTTAGATAAATCAAATGGAATGGCCTGGAATGGAATTTTTAAAAATTCAAGTAACCCATAGAAAGACAGGATAAAGAAAACAAAAATGAAAAACAGGCAGAATAAATAGAAAACAAAAATTAAAATGGCAGGGTTGAGGCCCAACATATCAATAATAACATTAAGTATAAATGGTACAATACACTAATTAAAAGTCCACTTTGCCTTAATGTACACGTAGCTAACAACAGAGTATCAAACTACATGAGGCAAAAACTGATAGAACTGAAAGGAGAAAAGGATGAATCCACTATTACAGTGGGAGACTTCAACACCTCTCTATCAGAATGGACAGATCCATCAGGCAGAAAATCAGTAAGGACATAGCTAGACTCAACAACACCATCAACTGGATATACAGTTGCGACTCTGGATGACACAGGTTTGAACTGCATGGGTCCACTAACGTGGAATTTTCTCAAAAAATATATGGTTGCCCCTTTGTAGCCACCCGGCCACATCCATGGATTCGACTAACCTCAGATCATGTATTAGGTTTGCAATCCACAGATGGTTGAATCCACAGACGTGTATCCTGCAGGTGCAGAGTACCAACTGTGGGACTTGAGCATCTATGGATTTTGGTATACCTGGTGGATCCTGGAAACAATCTCCAGCAGATACCCAGGGACAACTGTAATAAATATCTATAGAGTACTTCACCCAACAAAAGCAGAATACACATTTTTTTTTCAAACTCACATGAAATATTCACTAAGATAGACAACATTCTGGGCCATAAAAAATAACGTAACAAACTTAAAAGAATAGAAATCAAACAAAGTCTGCTCTCAGACCACAACAGAATTAAATTAGAAATAAATAACAGAAAGATAACAGATAAATCCCCAAATACGCAGTGATTATACAACACACTTCTAAATAACACATCGATCAAAGAAGAAATCTCAAAAGAAATTTAAAAAATAGTTTCAACTAAATGAAAATGAAAACACAATTTATCAAAATATGTGGGATGCAGGGAAAGCAGTGCTTAGGGGGAAATTTATAGCACTGAATTCCTATATTAGAAGAGAAGAAAGATCTAAAATCTATAATCTAAGTTTCTACCTTAAGAAACTAGAAAAAGCAGAGTAAATTAAATCCAAAATAAGCAGAAGCAAAGAAATAATATGAATTAGAGCAGAAATCAAGAATCTGTAGAAAATCAATAGAGAAAATCAACAAAACCAGAAGATAGTTCTTTGAAAAGATCAATAAAATCAATGTCTCTAGCCAGGCTCTCTAAGGAAAAAACAGAAAGGACACAAACTGCTAACATCAGAAATGAAAGAGATGACATCACAGGCCCTGTAGGCCCTGTAGACATTAAAGAGGTAATAAAGGAATACTGTGAACAGCTCTATGCCCCAAAATCTGACAATGTAGTTGAAATGGACTAATCCCTTGAAAGACACAATCTGCCAAAACTCAAACAAGAAGAAACAGACAATCTGAATAAACATATATACATTACAGAAACTGAATCAGTAATTAATCAACGTCCTAAACAGAAAGCAGTAGGCCCAGATGGGTTTACTGTTAATTTCTATCAAACATTTAAGGAAGAAATTATACCAATTCTCTACAATATCCCAGAGGAAAAGAAGCAGAGGTCATATTTCCTAACTCATCCTATGAGGTCAGTGTTATCCTAATATCAAAACCAGACATTACAAGGAAAGAAAACTACAATCAATATCACTCATGAACATAGATGCAGAAATCATCAACAAAATATTAGCTAATTGATTCCAACAATGTATAAAAAGAATTATACACCATGATCAAGTAGAATTTATCCCAGGTATGCATGGCTGCTTCAACATACAAAAATCAGTTTATATAAACCATCATACCAACAGGCTAAAAACAAAAAATCACATGATCACATATCAGTAGATGTAGAACAAACATTTGACAAAATCCAACACCCATTCAGGATAGAAACTCTCAGTAAACTAAGAATAAAGGGGAAATTCCTCAAGTTGGTAATGCATATTTACAAAAACCCTACAGCTAATACCATTCTTAATGGTGAGAAACTTGAAGTCTTTCCCACTAACATCAGAAATAACACAAGGATGTTGCCTCTCACCACTCCCTTCCAACCACACCGGAAATCTTAATTACGCAATTAGATAAGAAAAAGAAATAAAAGTTATATATATTGAGAAGGAAGAAATAAAGCTGTTTTTGTCTGTAGATGACATGATCATCTAGGAAGAAACTCTGAAAGAATCCATTAAAGACTCGTGGAACTAATGAGTTATTATAACAAGGTTGCAGGACACAAGGGTAATATAGAAAAGGCAATCGATTTCCTCTATACCAGCAATAAACAAGTGGAACTTGAAATTAAAAACAAATGCCATTTACATTAGAGCCCCCTGAAAGAAATATTTAGGTATAAATCTAACAAAATATGTACAAGATTTATATGAGGAAAACTACAAATCTGATAAACAAAATCAAAGAATTAAATAAATGGAGAGATGTTCCATGTCTAGAGTAGCAAGACTTAATATTGTCAAGCTGTCAGTTCTTAACTTGATCTATACATTCAATGCAATTCCAAAAACAATTCCAGCAAGTAATTTTGTAGATATAAACAAACTGATTCTAAAGTTATACGGAGAAGCAAATGACCCAGAATAGCTGATACAATACTGAAGAAAATCAAAGTTGGAGGACTGATACTACCTGGCTTAAAGACTTACCATAAAGCTAGAGTAATCAAGATAGTGTGGTATTGGCAAAAGAGCAGACATATATAGATCAATGGCACAGAATAGAGAGCCCAGAAATAGGCCCACAAAAATATAATCAACTGATATTTGACAAAGGAGCAAAGACAATAAAATGGAGCAAAGAAAATTCTGCTGAAACAAGTGGACATCTGCGTGCAAAGAAAATGAAACTAGATACAACCTTACACTCTTCACAAAAATTAACAAAAAATGGATCATAGCCTTAAAAGTAAACTGTAAAACTATAAAAAATAATGTAGGGAAAACCTTGGGTATGATGATGACGTTTTAGATACAACCCCAGAGGAACAATCCATGAAAGAAATAATTGATAAGCTGGACTTCATTAAAATTAAAAACTTCTGCTCTGCAAGAGACAATGTCAAGAGAATGAAAAGACAAGCTACAGCCTGGAAGAAAATATCTGCAAAAGACACATCTGATAAAACACTGATTCAAAGGATACAAGGAACTATTAAAACTCAACAATAAGAAAACAAACAACTCAATTGTTAAAAAATGGTCCAAAGACCTTACTTAACAGACACCTCACATAATAGAGCTCATATCTCCCCCGCCTCTGCTACCCCAGGCCCCTTAGTTTCCAGCCTCTTTCCATGTTTTACGTTTCTCTGGGCACTTGTCATTTTCCAATGTACTATATAATTGGCTTATTTTATGTTGTTTTGTCTGCCTCCCCTCACTAGAATGGCAGCTCCACAAGGGCAGGGATTTCCAACTGTTTTGTTCACTGCTGTTCCCCAGAACCTAGAACAGGGAATAGCACACAGTATTTATTGAGTAAATTTTAATCAATATTATCACATAAACTGTAGAAAATCTTTGCCAGTACAGATGGTAATATTAAGTATCATGTACTAGGATGATGGGATCATGATAATAATAGTGAGCATTATTTATAAAGCCCCTACTCTTTGCCAGAAACTGTGCCAAATGCTTGATGTGGGCATACACCACACACACACACACACACACACACACACACACACACACACACACACACTCTCAGAGAGCAGGAAGCATTTCACTAGGGAGAAGCTAGGATGAATTGATGTGCCTTGAGGATGACTTATTTTTGGTGTTCTAAATTGGTACAGCATCCTAAGAATAACTGACATTTATTGAATACCAACTAGATGGCAACCACTATGCTAAGCATTTGTAGTATTCTCCTTTCATTTTAACAACCGCATGAGGTTGATACTAAGCTTATCTTCCTTTTGCAGTAAATCTGAGGGGAGACTAGAGACAGGAAGTCATGTTTCGAGATAGTGCACGCAGACCCGCTGACTGAAAGGCCAGCTTGTAACGCCCATAGAACCCTTACCAAGAGCCAGTCCCTGTGCTAAGCACTCTGAACAGCAACTATCCAGTCCCCAAAAGAGGGATCAGGAAACTGGACAGCTTAGCTGGGTGGCAGAGCCCCATTCAACCCAGGGCTGTCAACTCAAAACAAACGTCACCTTCTCTATAAGGCCTCCCCGTCACCCTATTTAATACTGAGGTTCCCTCCACACACACTCCTTCTCCTTTTATTCCTCTCCAAGCACATGACTGGTTTGTTTATCTTCTGCTGCCCACTACAGTGAAAGCCCCATGAGGGTCAGAATTTAGGGCTGACTCTGGAGCACCCAGAACAGTGCCCAACATACAACAGACACTATTTTTTTCATCAAATCTAGTTAATACTGTCTTCTAAAAAAGGGTCTGAAGCAGAAGCAATGCTGTTTAAAGATAATCGAGGCCAAGATGGTCTCCTTGCTCCCTTTTGGTTTAAACATTCAATATAAAAGAAGGCAGAAGGAAACTAACCATTATTTATGTGCTTTGGGGTCCAGAATTGGAGTTGGGCACAGTGTGTGGATAATATAATTCTGAAGAGGAGCTTGGGCCCTGGGTTAGAAGTGTTGGGGATGAATGTCTAGAACGTCCCAGTGGTTCCCATCAGAGGTGATTCTGTGCCCATCCAGATACCCCAGGATATCTGGAGACATTTTTGGTGGTCACACTGAGGGATGCCACCAGCATCTAGTGGGTGGAGGCCAAGGCTCCTGGTGAACACCCTACAACACACAGGACCATCCCTCCCACAACAATCATCTGGCCCCAAATGTCGACATGCTGAGGCTGAGAAACCCTGGTCGAAGCACCAGGAGGTGCCCTATCATTCAAGGGGATTTCTACTTCTGAGTGTGGCTGACAGCTCCACAGATGTTACCAGAAGCTTCTGTCAAGGCTGCAGCCTGTCCTCTGTGAAGGGAAGCAGACCCACACCGTTGTAAATAACCAGTCTTGTTTATAGAAAGCAATTGTCCCCATTATTGGAGGGATTTACATAAACTGCCAACCAATCCTTAGATGCCCGTGACTAAATTGTAGAGAACGCAAAATAGCGCTCTCTGAAAAAGTGATTTTTAATTACAGCTTTGATGCTGGGCCCTGGAACTGAAAAGCCAACTGTACCCTCAGGAGCTGCAGCCTGGGAAGCCTGAGCAAGCTGCCCTGTGGGCAGCACTTTAACCTGAACGCAAAGAGAGCCCACACTGGGGCCACAGATGAAAAGTCAGCAGGAAACCAGGAAGTACAGCCCCCCTGAAATATCACTCTGTGTCTGTGATCATGGCTGCATGATCCCAAATGTCTGAATGAACAGTAGGAAATTAAGTGAATGTTAAGGCATTTCCAAATATCTAGGTACTTGACATTTGTGACCAAAAAAAAAAAAAGACGAATTGTATTTTCCATTAAACTTTGCAGAGTATGCTTTTTTCCTACACAACTAAGGCAGAGCAGAAGTATTTAAAACTATTTGGTGCATTTACAACAATGTCCAGAATCACCATATACGAACACAAAAAAAATTGCAACATAAGATCCAGCTACACTAGCATAATTGATTTGTAAGTAGAGTTGGGACGCGGGGATCCCGACGTGATTAGATTCCTATGACATGCTGATGTGTCTCTGCAATTATTTAAGAATTTACATTAACTGTTGACTCAAATCTCAATTCATTTATCTGCTGCTTAACGCTGTGGTGTATAAGGGCACTCATTTTTACGGTTTATTTCGCCCTGTAGAGTGAAGCGCGGGATGGTTTTGCGAGCACCTGGTGCTCGCTGCAAGGCTGTGCTCTTCTGGTTGCTATTCCAAGTCCCAGTGTTGGCTAATTGCAAAGGTCTCGCTTCCTCACTTCTCGCCCCCCGTGGACACCCAGTGTGAGGTTTCACATTCCTATCATCAAGCTGCTCTGCCCGCCTTTAGGGGGATCGCAGCCTTCTGACGTCTCCTGGGAGAAGAGGAGGAAGCCTGCGGTAGGGCTTGGCTCTCAGGAGGATCAGGTGACAGAACGCACAGGAAAATGGAGGGGAAAGGCATTGCCACGAAGAGAGAGCAGGGCCCTCGGGCTCCACCCAAGGGGATGGGCCATGCACAGAAGTGGGACACAGAGCAGAAGGTCTGGAAGTCTCAGGCCAAACCAGCAGGGCCTGTGGGTGTATATTTCAAAGGAGCTGACTTTATTGGCCTCTTTATGGGTCCTTGGTGGGGAGGGAGCTACCAGGGGCCACCAGAACTTTTTCATTATCAGCATGCTATCCAATTCCTCTTTGCCCCCTTCTCATTCTCATTCACTCTACACCTGCACTGAGGACCACCACGTCTTTCCCAAGACTCACCTGCATAGGCCCCTCTGACGACACACCAGCCTGCCCACTGGCTTGCTTCTCAATACCTCTTTCTGCTTCTCCTTTCTGGACTGTCCTCGCTTCTTTCCTTCTCCTACGTATAACTGGTATTTTACCATCTTCTCTCCTATGACATTTTTTCTTGAAGATTATATCTGATATCAAAAACCATGTCTGCAATTCCTGATCATTATCAGTTGTGCTAGTTAATGTTTTTTAAATTAATCGTCAGTTCTGCACATCAAGCTACTTGTTGAACTATTTCAAACTGGTATTCCACCATCAACCCAAATTTACTGTGTCTAAATCCAAACTAAATCCCCATCCTCCACTTCAAAACATGCCACCTCCTCCTGATTCTCACATTTCTATCCTCCCTACCAAATTTTCTTGAAATAATTCACAGTTCAGTGCTGGTTGGCAAGCAATTTGGTACCTTGGCACAATAACGATAATGCAATTTTATTCCTATCTTTTGATTCACCACCATTCACATTTATGAAAACATAATCCGAAGAACCAAAACAAATTATGACAAACATAACACACATAAAATTATATTTAATGTGGAGGTAGCAACTAGCATTTAACATCTGAGAAACTATTAGGCACAAATATGGAGACATATGTGCTGACGTAAAAACAGAAAAGTGACATACATTTGCATTTATAATGATTGAAACAATGTACAATACGCACGTAAAAAAGACTGGAAAGAAATACACTAAAATAATATTTATTGTCTGGAGGAAAGTGACCATATTACCTTGATTGTATGTTGTTTAAACTGAATTACATCTTGTTCAAAAGGCAATTCCTTCATCGTCCTAGATTCCTCCAGCTTTCTTTTGTTTGGCTACCAAGTTTTACATTTAACTCTTTAAATATCACTGCTATCCATCACTCCCTTTTCATCTTTGCTGCCTCACCCTTGTCCTGCCCTGATAACTTCCAGGCAGGATTACGATGCTGGTCCCCTGAGGAGGCTCCTCTAGGTTGATCCATCAACACTCCCAGCCCTTCTCCCTTCTCCTCCTCTGCCACAGAGGCTAGAAAGTAAACAACTCCACATCCCAGCCCAACAAAGCCATGTGACATGGTTCCAATGAAGAAAGCATTGGTAGAAATCTACTGGAGAATTCTAGGGACATGTTTGCTCTTCTGAACATGGAAGAACATGACAGGGGCTATCCACCTGCCAAGGATGGTGGAAGAAAAGGTTGAAAGGGCCTGGGTCCCTGACAGCATCATTATAGCAGCTGCTTCTGAACTTCTTATTGTGGGAGAAAAATAGCCTGTATGTTTTAGTTGCTGTTTGTTTTCTGCTACTCCAGCTTGATGTGCTGCTGACTAATATCTTGCCTAGCTGCTTTCCTGCTTCTAGTCTTACATCACTCACATCACCCTATAATTTTTATGAGTGAAGGATGAACAGACCAGAAAGGAAAAGTAAATAAATAAATATTGACAATAAAAGTAAAGGACAGCTGACACGTGAAACAATGTTGAAGACCTAAAAAATCACAAAAAGTATGAAAAAAAATTTTTTAAGAGTAACCACAGTCCATTTAGTAAGGTTTAAAAAATTCCTACACACATCATTAGTTACTCAGGGCATCAGTACCAGCACCAGAGTACAGCACAGTTAGTGGAGACTCTCAAGAAATATTAATTCTACAAAAATATTCAGTCTACAGTGGATACAATGGTGAGTCAAACATAAAAGACGTCACAGCAGTGGAGCTTAGAGTTGAATCGGGAAGGAATACATGAACAAAATAATTATGCAAGTAAATGATTAAAATCTGTGCTACAAATTATCAAATTAAAGCATGGTTTTTATAAAGGAGAACCTGGTCTAGTCCAAGTATTAGTGGGGACAGGGGGACCAGGCGCTACACTAAGCTCTGCTGAGATAAATTTGAGTAGGTTACATTCTGTGCCTTTGGGGAGTTGCAATAAATAACTAAGAAGCCCAGTAAACAAACAACTACAGTTAAGTACAAGGAGCACTCCAATGGGTGTGATCAAAGGCTATGGGGACACCGAAAAGAAATGATTGAGTCACTCAAGGATTGAGTTACCCTGAAAATTAATCCACATTCAGTATATCATCACCAAATGTTACCAAATTAATGAACTATGACTGAATTTAAGCATGAAACAAACCAGAAAATCTAAATTCTGACATATCAAAAAGTAATGAAATTGTTTAATGGTCTTTGAAGCACACAGTCCTAGCTCAGAAAATAATTGTGAGAATTAGATCACCCCCTCTAAGCTTGGTCAACCATCCAAATGACTAGATTTGATCCATGATTGTATGCATTTGAGATTAAGACAAAAATAAAGGAAACAATGAATTAGACCAGACTGTATACACAAGTCAGGATCAGACAGCAAGGCAGAAAAAGCCAACATAAGTTTACTTTGTTCTTTTATTGAGATCCAACTAAAAGACTTACACTTAAAAAGATTTAATACTAAGAACTAAAATCAGCCTTTTCATTCACTGTAGTTTATAAGATTATCAATAAACACCCAGAGACTTGGACCTTACATTAGTTCTGCCAGTGATCAGCTGTGTGAAGACAGAATCACATGGTTTCTCTGAGTCTCAGCCTCCTTATCATGAAAAAGAATAATTTCATCAGTAATATCCAATAATTCTAAAATAGACTTTCCAGAAAAACCATCCACCACTGTATCATTTTCACTGATTTCAAATATTGGCTAATTGTAACTGTAAAAAATCAGGAGAATACAAAGACATTTTACCAATAATTTGCCAGGCCACGATACATCAGATTTCACAAACAATAATCTGAATTTTCCTAAGATAAGCTGGCAAATGTATAATGTCTGATAATTAAGAAGCTATGCAGCCAAAGAGTAGTTCTGGAGTCTAGTGAAGTCTATGTGGCCTCATTAACCGGGAAGCACACACTTTCAATCAGGTGGAATCTTTTTGATGAAATCTATGTCCTTCTCTTGGATAAAGGAAACAATAAAATAATCACCCAAATATAATGTCACATATCATTGTACAGTATTATGAAGATAAATGAAACTTGCATATAGTATTTCTGCTGTAGGACATACCTCTTCCCACCTCAGTCATTTTTACTTAGAGTGTTTGATAAAGTTGCTTAAAGTGAATAAGGAGTTACAATATGTGTGCCAAAGAGGAGTTTGACAATTTAAACAAAATGGAATACGGTTTTGTCAGTAGATTCAAAAAATGACACAGTAATTATATGTAATGCCACATAATAATCCGAATGTAATTGCAGTGTAATTTTTCTGACATGCATTTACTATCCTTCTCCATCGTAATTATTATGCACAGATAACGTTACCTTGTTTTTCAAGTTCTCCACTATCTCCTTGAGGTGCAAACTTTTCAAATATGTAGATTCATTTTTAAATATATGGTACTTACAATACCTATCTTATCACAGGACATCAACATATGAGTATCAACAACAGCAATACTAATATTTATGCAAATACCTAATGTTCCAGAAAGAATGACAAGGAAGGGGTACCATTTTCATAATTTTTTGTAATGTAACTTTTTTGTAACTTTTTGTAGTATACGTTAGAATGGTTTGGGACTTCCCTGGTGGCGCAGTGGTTAAGAATCCGCCTGCCAATGCAGGGGACACAGGTTTGAGCCCTGGTCTGGGAAGACCCCACATGCTGTGGAGCAACGAAGCCCGTGCACCACAACTACTGAGCCTGTGCTCTAGAGCCCGCGAGCCACAACTACTGGGCCCACGTGCCACAACTACTGAAACCCACGCACCTAGAGCCTGTGCTCTGCAACAAGAGAAGCCACTGCAATGAGAAGCCCGCGCAGTGCAACAAAGAGCAGCCCCCGCTCGCCGCAACTAGAGAAAGCCCGCGCGCAGCAACGAAGACCCAATGCAGCCATAAATAAATAAATAAATAAATTTTTTTTAAAAAATGGTTTATCCTGCTCTTCCCGTGCCATCTGTTCTCTCGTCAGTGAGAGGGTCCGTGTCATCCACGATGTAAGAGGGTCTGGCTAGTGTGAATGAGGCGCCTCATGAGGTTTTCAATGGGAAAAGCATCTCTGCTGCACATGCTTCAAGGCCGACAGCCACAGACCCTCTGAGCACACGCAAGCCTGGTGGACAAGCACAGCTGCGTCCTCACCCCTTTTCCTATCCGGACCCACACCCGCTCCAGAAAACGTCATGTTAATGCTGTGATATAAGCAGATGCTACATCCTTTGACAAACTCAGAACAAAATTATAATGTGTGGAAATACAAATTTTACATAAAGATGAAAAAATGGATGAATGATGTAAAAATTCATTAAGTTCTGTGATGGTTAATTTTATGTGTCAACTTAGTTAGACTATGGTGCCCAGTTGCTTGATCAAACAGTAGTCTAGATGCTTCTATAAAGGTATTTTTTTAGATGTGATGAGCATTTACTATCAGCAGACTATAAGTAAAGTAGATTATCCTCCAGAATGAGGGGGTCGGCCTCATCCAATCAGCTGAAGGACTTAAGAACAAAGACAGGTTTCCTGAAGAAGAAGGAACTCTCCCCAAGACTGCACCACAGATATTCTACCCGAGTTTCCAGTGTTCAGACTCAAGACCACAACATCAAGTCTTATCTGAATCTCCAGCTGCGGGCTTGCCCCAGATTTCAGACTTGCCAGCCTCCACAATAGCATGAGCCAATTCTTAAAATTTCCCCATCAATCAATCAATCAATCAATCAACCTCAATCTCTCTCTCTGTACACACACACACAAACACACACACACACACACACACACACACACACACACACACACACACACACACACACACACACACACATATAATCCCCTACTGACTGTCCGGAGAATCCTGACTAATACACATTTATTCAGAATGTTAAATATATTTAGTATCTTCTTTGAAAAACATATTTTTTGGCTTTGTTTATGACATTGGTAAATTCTGTGCCAACCCTAGTTTTAAGGTTTGGATAAACAATATTAAAAACTTCATGAAACCAGCTGAGAATAAAGTTGACATATTGAGCTTATGTACTTTCTAAAATTAGATTTGTGTACACAAATATATATTGTGTACTTTCTATAGAAACTTAGTTTATATATTTTCTATAGAAAAAATAGTATGAAAACATGAAAGAATTCAGGTAATCATGACTCCCAGTTAATGACATCAGACTCTACTTCTTCTGTGGGATACCACACACAGCAAAGTTCAGTCATTTTGTAGAAATACAGTAGCATAATCATAATCTTATGTGTAACAACTGCAAAAAAATGTTTTAAAATCAGGGTGTATATTACAATATTTTCCATTGTCAGACCAGTTTTACATCTTAAGGAGCAGTTCTTCTTGATGTACACCACTACTTTTCATATCAGAAAACACACTTTAAAAAAAATTATCTTTATAAGTGGAAAGCAAATTACAATGGCTTTAATTTTAGACCAAAGTTGTATTTTATTAAGATTATAAATGGTGTTTTAAAAACAGCATCTTACTATTTTATATATAACAGACTGATATCAAAAAACATGTTGAAATTAAAAATGTTAAATTATTTTTTAATCGCCCACAGAAATGCTGTGGTGGGCATCTTTCAGAAAGAAAGGCCCCTCTCAGGGGCCTTGAGGAAAGAGGTACTTACTAACTGCAGAGTCATAGGAGGTCGAGTTGTGCTCTCCTCTCATGAAGGGATATGGCGACAGGTAAGCATGCATGCAGTTCTTCAATGGTGGCTGATTGGCTAGGAAGGAGAACAAAACAAAGGCATTTGTTACTGAGAAGCTGAGTGAAGGTTTGTTCCTAACAGAAGAGAAATACAGGATCTGGGGGTACACAAGCAAAATAAAACTATAGGTTAGATCGACAAATTCAGAGAATGATTGAGTGAGGGAGGAAACTTCCTTAAAAACCTCATATGGTAAATACAGCACAGGGGACCTGGAAAGTGGATTCATTTAAAACATCTAGCGCATGACCTAATTCAAGGGAGAGAACGCCCTTAATAGCACCCCAAAATTGAAAGCACCAGATTTCATTCGTTTTCACAACTATATTCTCCAATTCCTAACATAATGCCCAGCACATAGTAGGTATTCCAAAAACAGTCATTTAAAAATCTAATAAATTTCGATTTAACCTTTATTGGTTCTAATTAATAGAAAATTTCTTCTATATTCTATTTTCAGGGAAAAGATGTAAATGATAGACCATACAAGTTAATAATTCAAGTACATTTTTAGCATTTGAAGAAACCACAAGAAAGAACTTTAATGTTGTTTGAAATCTTGAAGATTTCATCATATACCCTCTTAGGAGTAAAATACTCTTCCCTTCTCTAAGTCTTGGCAAACTCTTCCTCTTGCAAAGTCTGACCTACTCCACTTTACCAAAGTCTAAATAATCTTCACTGGCAGATCACAGGCTTATTCTCCTCCCCCAAATGACAATCAGAAACTCTATGAAATATTTCTCTCAAAATGCCATTTCATCATTACTTTGTTCCTTTTACATATGCCATTTACCGTTGACTCGTCTTCTGTGATCTCATATTTGTATGTTATATTCCATGATCTTGACTATTGTTTAAATACCATACTTTGATTTATCACAGGAGTATTTTGATAAGAAGACTGATAATTTCAACCCACAATAAGTCTGAGGGTAATAAACAGTTCTTTCATTGCTGGATGCAATAAGATAAAGGCTAGCTATTTTCAGTGAATTGATTTTCAAAGATTAACACAATATAGAAAAAGCAGTTGAAAGAATGCATCATATTTTTAAGGAGCTATTCTACTTCAAAAAAGAACTTTAAAGTTTCTATGAGAGAATGGAAACATCAAAAGCAAAGCATTTCTGAATATTGCCCACAAACTTGGTTTAAGCCCAAACAGAGCAAGCTTTCATCTGCCACTGCTGATCACTGTTTTGTTATAAAGAAGATTTTTTTAAACTTTGAAGCTATTAATATAAAATAATACATCTTTAATTCTGGATTTTTAAACTTGGGATTTCAAGCCCCCCAAAATAGCCAAAAGAAATAAAAGCATTTATTTGCAACATAGCAATAATAGACACTCGAAAAAAATACTATAGATAATATCTGTTTTGTTTGTTAGGGCTGGTGTATTTTAAACTTGAGCGAGGAAACAGCGGATTATTCAATTCTGCCATAAGTATTCAGACTCCAATTTCATGTTAGAAAATAAAATAATTATTCCTATAGCCATTTCTACTTAATAAAAAGGAATCACTTTATGAACATTTGGAAGATATCCTACTGAGATTCTACAACTAAGAATCCAATCCTATTTTATAAGTGACATGCACCAAATAAGAAACTGTTCATTTTTATTTTAAAGCCAAGGGGGAAAATAAAGCTGAATTCCACTTACTGTACCAGAACTGCCAGATATTGGAATCATTCTCTTCCACAATCCCATTAAACCAACATCTCCAGAAGAATCCTTCATGGTGGAAAGTGACGTTTTCTATCTGTACAGAACGCAAATGAAGTAACTTGCCATCAACACAGGAACATAATCTAAACAGTTACCTCCAGGAAATTTTTTAAGCAATGTATTTTTTCCCAAGTAATGATGATCAGTAGCTTTCTACATATCTCTTCTATGAAGAAAGAGACATTCCACTACCATTTTCGGATTTCAAGAGGATACATAAAGCTATGCTCGTTACTATCGAGTACAACAATATTTTGAAGAAGAAACGCACATTCTGTTCACCTGAACACTTTCCCACTTCAGTCGCAAGAAGCCAATAATCTGATCCAAAAGCCACCAAAAAGAGTAAAACCCCCAAAGCACCAAAGAGAGCCCCAAAGAAGATGGCAATGTTTAGTCTCATTTTCAATTCACTGGCTTCCCTTTAAATAAAATAAGAAAATAAAAAATAGCTAACACCTAGCTCCTCAACCAAAAAGAACAAAGATTTTTGAACAGGCAGAATCTTCTTGAGAAGTGTCTCTTAGCTTCTGTTTCGGTGGCTTCGCACTCGCACCCAGCCGGTGGATTTGTATTGCCTTTGCTCTCCCCTGGAGGGACTCCAGCCCAGCAGCTGAGAATGGCTGACTATTTTAGGATACTGATTGAGGAGCTGTCTCTCTCCCATGGGGATCAAAAAATAACTGACCTTCCCCTGACTGTGGAGGGCAGTATCAGGAGCTGGCCAGAATCATCGTTACTGCTGCTGGGTAATCCATAGAAGTGGAAAGAAGACGGAATGGTATGAGGTCATTGACGGCACTGGCCCAAAGTCTTAAGTGTCTGAACAAGCTTCTCTTAATCCAGAATGACCATTACAAACCCAAAGACACTGAAGACTCTCTTTGAAGATAATATAAACCGCAGCTATAAAGAACCACAAAGACCTCTCTTGGATATAACTGAGGTTGTAATTAATATCTTAATCCTTTTTGGATATTTGTGGGATATAAAATAATTAGTGGGTTGACAGATCTAACGTAACAGCAAGTACAATTCAGGTTTTAACCTATACATTCATAAGTGTATTTAAAAGATCAAGAATGTGGTAACATAAACTACTTAAAGTAGAAAAAAATACTTTTATGTAGCATACACTATGACATAAAAACAGCACTTTATATAGCAGCTCCCAGATCTTGTACAAGTTATTCCAAATAATCATCTCAACAGTGGACTAATGAAAAAAAAGTCTCAAAAATATATTATTTTCTGGATTAGGATGAAAGAATGTGGTCTACTTTTCATTTCCTTCATTTTAAATATTCAACCTCCTCAAAATACGGATCTTACCTGATACCCATACAAGTCACCAAATAGCAATGAATCTATCCTTTCTTCATGTCTATCCTCTATAGCTCACTTCTTTGTTTTTGTTCCATGTCTAAATATGCCTGAGAGCATTTTTTTAAGTATTTGTGTAATGTTTTAAAACTTTCAGTCTCTATAGCTATTGTTTTTTATAATCCCAGTTGTAACACGGGTCACTGCATCTTCTCAAGAGGCATCTGAACTCTACCGACTTCCTTCACCACTTCTGTTTGACATGGGATAGATCCTTAGATAATGAAATTAGCAAGGGCAAAAAGACAACTCGTTAGTAAGGATGTAGGGCCTTGACCAGCTCCAGCTATATGCAATCAGAAGTGCCCAAGAGTCAGGAATGGAATTCTAAGTCATAGAATCTTTTTTTTCTGAATTTTATTTCATTTTTTTATACAGCAGGTTCTTATTAGTTATCTATTTTATACATATTGGTGTATGTATGTCCATCCCAATCTCTCCCAGTTCATCCCACCACCACCACCCCACACACTTTCCCCCCTTGGTGTCCATACGTTTGTTCTCTACATCTGTGTCTCTGTTTCCGCCTTGCAAACCCGTTCATCTGTACCATATTTCTAGATTCCACATATATGTGTTAATATACGATATTTGTTTTTCTCTTTCTGACTTACTTCACTAAGTCATAGAATCAGTGACTGTGAGGGTTAAGTGGAATTTGAGAGTACATCTGTGCTGATCCCTCATCTAGTGTTCAAATCTCCTTTATAAGACTCTGCAGATCAACAAGCCATGCCATTTTCAGCCGTTTCATTTAAGGACATCAATAATGTCCATAGCTCTGCCTTAATTTCTGCCCCAAACTCCTTCCCTAAAGGTTCCAGTCTTAATCGTATTCTGTCCCCCAAGGCTGTACAGCACGTTTAAACTCTGTCGTATGACAGAGCTTTCTGATATTTTGAAGAAGCAATCATTTCGTACCTCCCTCAAACCCCACTCCACCCCTTAATATAGGTCTTCATTTTTCTAAGCTAAACATCCCATTCCTTTAAACATCCCTTAGATTGGAACAACTCCCAATCTCCTTGCTGTTCTGATTCTTTGCTACAATCTGCAAGTACTTGATTGACGTGAGGCATAGCGAAATATTCCGGGTAGAATCTAACAAAGTTAATATCACCACCTTTCTTATTTGGATGCTGTGATGAGCAGAATACTGGGTTCCCAAAGATGTCCATACCCTAATCCTAAATATAATCACGTAATCTGTGAATGTGTTACCTTACATAGCAATATCCTGGATTATCCAGGTTGACCCAATCTAATCACACAAATCCTTAAAAGAAAAGCAGAGACTCTTTCCTGACAGTACTCAGAGAAAGAAATGTGACCACAGAAAAAGGGTTGGAGAGTCGCTGGTTTAAAAATGTGGGAAAGAGACCACACGCCAAGGATTGTGGGCAGCTTCTAGAGGATGGAAGAGGGAATAAAACAGATTCTCTCCAAGAGCCTCCAGGAAGGACTGTTGCCCTACCAACACCTTGACTTTGGGGATTTCTGACCTCTGGAACTGCAGGATAGTAAATCTGAGTTGTTTTTAAGCCACTGACTTTGTGTTAATTTGTTACACTGTTACAGCAGCAATAGGAAACTAACAAAGATGCTGTTCTATAATTAATACAATATAAGATCAAATTAAGGGGGTTTTTGTGGGGGGGGAATGCATCTTCAAGAAGTGCTTACTGAGAACTTGCGAGGGTCCAGGCATTTTATCAGATACGCAGGGCCTGACCTTGAGGAGTTCATGAGCTAGTGAGAAAAAAAGATTCTTCAGAATGAGGTGCCTAAGGTAGTAATAAGCTTCTGGCCACCCCAGTCACAGCCTCCTGCTCAGCCACACCCCCTCCCAAGACGACTGTGGTTGTGGTTTTGCAGCTTTACTGTAGGTGACAATGCTGTTGTTTGCAGAGGAAGAGGAATCCTTTTAGGAAGGTTTTATTTATTTTATTTATATTGTAATGACATGTAAAAATCCATGCATTAATACTAAATCTTTAACACACACACATTCACAAACACACACACAAACAACTGGATTTTTAAAATAAGTAGAAAGAGTGCAGGATCTATTATTGCTACAGTTCATCTCAATTTTGGTTTCGGTCACAAACAAAAAATCGTCTTTCTGGATGAGATCTATCAACTAATATTTTTTCACCATGTTTTGGTGTATCCAAAAAGGTATACGCATCATTATCAAAACGTATATTTATCAAAGCAGCTACTAATGTAACCAATCTAATTGTTTCCAACCATTCGTTCGTGGGCATCCATTTGAGAAAGATATCATAGACTACTTCCGACATCATCAAACTGAACTTCTTTAGCTCAGTTATCCTCAGTGCTTCTCACAGTGCTTGACACACAAGGGGCACTAAGATAAAAAGAAAAATCCATTTGTATTAGGACTCTTGGCTGTGATACAAATACGTAGCTTCCTGAGCTAGCCAACTGGTAATCCATCAAGAAGAAATGGCTCTGATCTGGCCTGCTGTTTGTGAAACTTGGAGAAGTGGATTTTAGCAGGGTCTGTGCTTCCTCTGTAGATAACCTCCCTATCAAACTACCACTGGCATTTTTCACAGAACTAGAACAAAAAATTTCACAATTTGTATGGAAACACAAAAGACTCCGAATAGCCAAAGCAATCTTGAGAACGAAAAACGGAGGTGGAGGAATCAGGATCCCTGACGTCACACTATACTACAAAGCTACAGTAATCAAGACAGTATGGTACTGGCACAAGAACAGAAAGATAGATCAATGGAACAGGATAGAAAGCCCAGAGATAAACCCACGCACATATGGTCACCTTATCTTTGATAAAGGAGGCAGGAATGTACAGTGGAGAAAGGACAGCCTCTTCAATAAGTGGTGCTGGGAAAACTGGACAGGTACATGTAAAAGTATGAGATTAGAACACTCCCTAACACCATACACAAAGATAAGCTCAAAATGGATTAAAGACCTAAATGTAAGGCTAGAAACTATCAAACTCTTAGAGGAAAACATAGGCAGAACACTCTATGACATAAATCACAGCAAGATCCTTTCTGGACCACCTCCTAGAGAAATGGAAATAAAAACAAAAATAAACAAATGGGACCTAATGAAACTTCAAAGCTTTTGCACAGCAAAAGAAACCATAAATAAGATCAAAAGACAACCCTCAAAATGGGAGAAAATATTTGTAAATGAAGCAACTGACAAAGGATTAATCTCCAAAATTTACAAGCAGCTCATGCAGCTCAATAACAAAAAAACAAACAACCCAATCCAAAAATGGGCAGAAGACCTAAATAGACATTTCTCCAAAGAAGATATACAGATTGCCAACAAACACATGAAAGAATGCTCAACATCATTAATCATTAGAGAAATGCAAATCAAAACTACAATGAGGGGCTTCCCTGGTGGCGCAGTGGTTGAGAGTCCGCCTGCCAATGCAGGGGACACAGGTTCGTGCCCTGGTCTGGGAAGATCCCATATGCCGCAGAGCGGCTGGGCCTGTGAGCCACGGCCGCTGAGCCTGTGCGTCCGGAGCCTGTGCTCCACAACAGGAGAGGCCACAACAGTGAGAGGCCCATGTACCGCAAAAAAAAACAAAAACAAAAAAAACAAAAAAACTACAATGAGATATCATCTCACACTGGTCAGAATGGCCATCATCAAAAAATCTAGAAACAATAAATGCTGGAGAGGCTGTGGAGAAAAGGGAACACTCTTGCACTGCTGGTGGGAATGTGAATTGGTACAGCCACTATGGAGAACAGTATGGAGGTTACTTAAAAAACTACAAATAGAGCTACCATATGACCCAGCAATCCCACTACTGGGCATATACCCTGAGAAAACCAGAATTCAAAAAGAGTCACGTACCAAAATGTTCATTGCAGCTCTATTTACAATAGCCAGGAGATGGAAGCAACCTAAGTGTCCATCATCGGATGAATGGATAAAGAAGATGTGACACATATATACAATGGAATATTACTCAGCCATAAAAAGAAACAAAATTGAGTTATTTGTAGTGAGGTGGATAGACCTAGAGTCTGTCATACAGAGTAAAGTAAGTCAGAAAGAGAAAGACAAATACCGTATGCTAACACATATATATGGAATCTAAGAAAAAAAAAAGTCATGAAGAACCTAGGGGTAAGACGGGAATAAAGACACAGACCTACTAGAGAATGGACTTGAGCATATGGGGAGGGGGAAGGGTAAGCTGTGACAAAGTGAGAGATTGGCATGGACACATATACACTACCAAACGTAAAATAGATAGCTAGTGGGAAGCAGCCGCATAGCACAGGGAGATCAGCTCAGTGCTTTGCGACCACCTAGAGGGGTGGGATAGGGAGGATGGGAGGGAGGGAGACGCAAGAGGGAAGAGATATGGGAACACATGTATATGTATAACTGATTCACTTTGTTATAAAGCAGAAACTAACACACCATTGTAAAGCAATTATACTCCAATAAAGATGTAAAAAAAAAAAAAGAATCCATAGTAGACTCTTATTTAGAAATAAAATAGAACTATCCAGGGGTCAAAAAGTATCTTTCTTCTTTAGAAAACTGGACCATTTGTCTACCATTTGAAACTCCTAATTTACCATGATTCCTAAAATGCTCCCAGCAATCATTCAGTATCTCTTCCCCAGGTTCTCTCGGCAGCTTAAAAAACTGTCTATACTCCAGGGTGATTGTTAAACAGCTGCTGTGTCCTCATGATCTCTTTACAAATTCAGACGTTGGATCTTTTCCCTTTCAGCCTCTTTTCTAGACCAGGTGATGAGGGGAGACAGACATACCTTAGCACCAACCTCAACTCACAGTAATCCTATAATAGAACAACTCCATGGCTACTGTATGTGCCCACTCCTTTAGTGAATACTGAATCTGTTTTACGCTGATATGATTGTCACAGTGAATCTGCAAGAGCACAAGCATAAGCATGGTGTCTCAGGTTCAATCCTGTGGGAGACCTTGATGGTCAGAAATGTAAATGGAGGAGAATGATAATAACTAATACTCATGAGCATCTACTGTGTGCAGACACCATCCCAAGCATATTAGATGCCTTGAGTACAAGTAAGTCTTCAGTAGGTAGAATATGAAATAATCCATGTCTTGGGTGGGAATTTCAGCATCTAAAGGTCTTCTTGGTAGGAGTTAAAGATGTTCCTGGTCGCATGTAGAAGGCCAGAGGTAAGCAAAGAGAGCTCTGCATGGGGTCCCACTGCCAAAGGCAATTCACAATAATTTGTTTATAACTTTCAGTCTGTCCTCTGGATCCCTGAGGCTCCATGAGAAGGCAACGTGGCTGACTGAGGACCAGGAAATGACCCTCCAGGATCCGGTGAACCTGGGACAAGAACAGGAACTGCAGGGACCAGCTCTCATTCCCACGTTCTCCCTTGTTACTGGTATTTCAGAACGAGTATTTCATTGAATTAAGAAGAGGCGGACTTTCCTTTCACAGATGACTGATATTGGGCAAACGGTTCAACTCTGAGTCTCTGAGCGTATTTTTTTTTTTAATTGGAGTATAATTGCTTTACAATGGTGTGTTAGTGTCTGCTTTATAACAAAGTAAATCAGCTATATATATACATATATCCCTATATCCCCTCCCTCTTGCGTCTCCCTCCCTCCCACCATCCCTAAGGATGGCACACTTCTGAGACATTATGTCTATAAACCTGTTCCTTCTCACGACTCCCAGTGTACAAGCCAGGAGACCGAAGCGCAGTGACATACGCCCCTGCCCAGGGTTGCCTAGGCGGGAGGTGGGGCTGGCACGTGGTTAGCATTCACTGAGTGTTGTCTTAATGAATGAACAGGGAGGTATTTAGGACAGGTTTCTCTGAGTTTTTTTAATACGGAAAATGGGAACAACGCTTCAGAAGATGACTGGGGGTATCGAGTAAGAGGACGTGCATCAGAGGAGCTGGTGCACCACACACATTAGGCTTCTCTTCTATCCTGCCTTTAGCTGGGGATCATTCTTGATGAAAAAAATATATTTTTAAAAAGAAAAGAAAAGAAAACTCCCTATGCTAGCATCCCAGATCTGACTCAGGTTTATTCCCACAGGCTAACTTCTCACCAAGGGCTCCCAGCCCTCCTCTCACCCATACACACCATCCTCCCTCCTAGGTCACCAGCAGTTCCCCAAATCCCTGCCCATTCTGCTCCCCTCAGATGAGAAGTCCCTTCTCTTCCTCCTGGCTGATGAACTCTTCATTAATCCATTCCACAAACATTCACCATTATGCTGCGGTGTGTAATATGTTCTTCTAAGTGTTGAGTTACCATCCGCACTCTCCAAGGAGACTGCATTATACACCCTATACCACTTTCCCATATATTTAACTACACTCCTGCCCTTCTAGACAGTTGTCAAGTCCTGTGTCTTGAAAAAAACTGGGTCAAGAAATTTTGTTCAATGAATAAATTAATAATGAATGAATAAATGTGCCATGGACAATCTGCCCCATTATCCTTCAAGATGTTACTGGGGACACTGGTCCCAACATCTACAGTGTCCCATTATGAAGACCTGGAGGAAATTTCTGGATGCTAAAAAAATGTTGTGTTTCCACAGAGCACTACTGTTATTTTTCATCTTAGAGACACTATACTTGATGCATTTGACAAATGCATATCACTTGCCTGTTCTAAGACAGGGTGCTGTGTCCTAGAACCGTGACAGTGAATAAAATGTGCTCTTTATCCTCAACGAGCTTAATTCTCATGGCACTGAGAGTACTTTTCTTCATTTTGGTACCTGGAAAGCTCGGGGGCAAATGTGCAAAAGGTGATGTCCCAGCTTCCTGCTTCCCTCCCCTACCCTGACTTCCTTAGTTTCCTTTCTGTGTGCCCCTGACTTTCTCTCTCTCACACACATATTTTTAACCTATTATTTTGTATGTGTTTATGTAAGCAGCTTCAAATACTTCTGAGAACAACATAAAGACTAAACAGTGAAGCAAACAAACATGGACACTTTGTGAAATCAGATATGAGAAGTCACCATGTATCAGTTGCGTTTTTCCATTCTGAAAGATCCTTGAATTCTCTGTTCATCCCTGCCTTTTTTCCCATCATTCTGATTATTTCTACTGTCATAATTTCACTTGGCAATCCTCCCGACTTCCTGGAAATAGCATCCCCTTTAGAGTCTCTTGTCATTGAGAGAAATTATGGCAAAAATGTTTTTAATTTTTCAATCTAAAAAATTTATAGTCAACCTTTTAAAATCTTGAGGATACAAAGATCAATAGCATTCCAAGGCGGTGTGGTAAATTTTTTTTTAACAGATTAAATAAAACTTGACAACCAAAGGCTAGATGACCATAGACAATGGAAGGCTTTGCCTATTTTGATTAAATGTCTTTTTATTTAGTTAACTGTGTTTTTTAATCAATAAATACACTAAAACTTAGCAGAAATCCCAAGCCATGCTTAATTTGTGAGTGACAAGGAGCAAAATATTTTTTTCTAAGGTCATAATTTCTAATCCTGATATTGTAATAGTCTTAATTATCTCAAAATATATAATGAAACTATCTAAACATTCCCCCCAAAAATTAATTCTGGTTCACTTTAGTTTAAAACAAATGCAAGAATGGCTCACCATCCAAAAGTACTGAACAAATGTGTAAACAAATATACAAATCAAACTTTCAGAAAACTGGAGTGGTTTTTTGGAGATTTTCGGGTAGATTCTTTTTTGTCTTGGAATAATATATTGCAGAACCACAATACTTATCTGCCATTCCAACATCCAAAATTTCTGAAAACCAAAAGCTTTGGCAAAGCAAACCTGATTGGCATGAGGGTGCACATAAGGTATCGTGTGAATTCTTACATACTTGACTTCACAAGCATGAATGTGTTTGATTACAGGGCTCGCCAGGTTTCACGGGGGGTGTTAAGTAATGTACGGTATATGCATGTTGCTACTTTTTCAAAATCCTCAAAATTCTGAGTTCTAAATACACCTGGCCCTCAAGGTTACGTATAAGGTTACATATAAGGCCCTCAAGGTTACATATAAGGGATAGTGGCCCCACAGTCCTAGACACAAGGCAATAGACTAAATGATGACCCTAAAATTAATTGTTTTCCCTGTGATCACGATTGAAACAGATTTTTCCTGCCCATGAACCATTACTATATGTCTCTGTGACTCTAATGACCTTTGTAAATCTGTTCTGTGTTACGGTTCTCGGTTCTTGTGTGTCATCCTCCCTGCTACCTCCCCCATCCAACAATATGACAATAGGACCACAATCTGGAATTTTAAGAGGTTATTTTCACAAGCCTTCTCATCTTACACAGAGTACAGGAACAACATATAAACTCTATGGGGGTGATAAGAGGTTCTGTTTTTGTTTACTGCTACATCCCTAACACGTAGCACAATGCTTTATGTACGTGCTCAGTAAAAACTTAGCTGACCAGGTAGCACTCTTACTGAGTTGAATTAAATTGGGTTGAACATTGCCATCTGCTGGCCACAGTAAAAAATTGCATTCCGTGGTACACTATGGTCCACTGGGATTTTTATATAATGCAAATATTGTAGAGCAAGGATTTGCTATTGGGATTTTTATATCACACAAATACTGTAGTGCAAGGATTTCCTATTTTCACAGGATATGATGCTGAACAGCCTTAACTAAGATGATGCCATCAAAGCACCAAGGCCCTGATAAATACTTATGCTGAACACAACTGTATCAGGATCCACAGGCTCATTCACTTCATTAATGTGGGCAATTTACACTCCACCAAATTAAGAGCTACTTACACAAGTAACTCAAACAAAGGGAGTTCTATTACAAAAATATCTTTCACTTTGTAGAAGTGTCCGACGCCTAGCTCCAAGTTCAATTCCCATAAAGAACTCTTAGTGCACTTAAGTGCATTAACTCTTGAAAGGCACAAAAAACTTGGAACTTATTTTTTTAAAAACCTGCCTTCAATTGCAATCAACACACCAAAAAACATTTCAGAAACAAAACTGAGGACAAAGGGGAAATTTTCTGATACATAAAAATAGAAATGAAAATTATGTAACCATAGGAATGTATTATATAAACAAATACACATTTAACGATTATAATTTTGATTTAATTTACTCATCCCTTTGTCTCGTTGTATTTCTTTCTGAGGGTACACGTATATTCCATATACCAGAAGCCTGTGAATGAAAAGGTTCCCCTCTCTGGTCTCCTGGTTGTCAAAGTGCTTTGCATGAATCTTGCACACATGACTTGAGTCTTAATCTAGAGAAAGACACTTTTATTTATCCTTGGCTCTGGGGATGTTGCCTTCCCCTTAAATACCTTTGCCACTGGGTCTTTCTTTATTTGTAAAGATGAAGATGGACTTTTACATTTCCATTCCTAAGACTTTTCCAAGAAGGGATTTGTGAAAAGCTCAAATGAGCCCCAGGTCTGTGAGCCAGCACAGGTCGACCCCAAAGGAAAGAGAATCCAATTCATGAGAGAGTGTGGGAGGCAGGGAGAGACACACCCGGGTGACCTTAGTGCCCCCTGAGGGTCTCGTCGGGGGAAAGTAGCTGGTGTTGCATTGGTGTGAAATTACAGTCAGAATGCAGGCAGAGGGTCTGATCGCTGCAGGTGCTACAGACTTCCCTTCATGTCCCGCTCAGCCAAGTCCCTTAAGTTCTATTTAATTTAATTACACGTGTGGTAAGGGGTTAAGGGAGGACTTATCAGCATACTCAAATAGCACAAAAGCTAAATAATAAAAAAGACAACAGCGACAAAATAATAACACCCAGCACTCACTTTGTCCTGAGCATTAGTCTAAGAGCTTTGGGCTTATTAGGCCATTTACCCTCCACAATAACCCACTGTGATAAGTGCTGTGGTTTCCCCCGTTTCATCATCGAGAAAATCAAGGCAACTCTGAATCTCTCTATGGCAGAGTTCGTTATTGCGGACTGATTTGTTACTCGTCCCCAAATTCATCTGTTGAACCCCTGACCACCACTGTGACTACATATGAATCAGGACCCATGAGGAGGTAATTCCGGTTAAATGAGGTTGTAAGGGTGAGGCCTTAACGTGTCACCCCAGAACACGGAGATAAAGTCAAGAGTTAGATGCTCTAGGCAGATCTCAGTTCAGCATCAGTTGTCAAAGAAATACTACAATGTGGAAAAAGCAATAAGGCTTCCATTTCCATCCTGGAGTTTATAGAGAACTGGGAAGAGCATTCTGCCACCTTCTCCGCAAGTAAAAGGTGAGACTAACTTCAAATGCATGACTTTTCTTGAACCCATGGGAGAATCAAGGTCTCAGGTAAACAATCAAACAACTTGTGTTTCTGAGGAAAACTTGTCTTTCTTCTGTGGGAAGAAAAGGGACCCAAGCTTTGGGGAAATGCAGAATGGCAAGCATGTAAGTTCCTAAGAATATTCAGCTAAAAAGTTCTAATGATTTGCATTTCTCTAATAATTAGTGATGTTGAGCATCTTCTCATGTGCCTCTTGGCCATCTGTCTGTCTTCCTTGGTGAAATGTCTATTTAGGTCTTCCACCCATTTTTTAACTGGATTGCTTGTTTTTTTGATATGGAGCTCCATGAGCTGTTTGTATATTTTGGAGATTAATCCTTTGTCTGTTGTTTCATTTGCAAATATTTTCTCCCATTCTGAGGGTTGTCTTTTTGTCTTGTTTATGGTTTCCTTTGCTCTGCAAAGGCTTTTAAGAGTAAGTAAGTCCCATTTTGGAATATTACTCAGCCATAAAAAGAAACGAAATTGAGTTATTTCTAGTGAGGTGGATGGACCTAGAGTCTGTCATACAGAGTGAAGTAAGTCAGAAAGAGAAAAACAAATACCGTATGCTAACACATATAAATGGAATCTAAAAAAAAAAAAAGGTACTGATGAACCTAGTCGCAGGGCAGGAATATAGAGGCAGACACAGAGAATGGACTTGAGGACATGGGGTGGGAAGGTGAAGCTGGGGCAAAGTGACAGTAGCATCGACATATATACACTACCGAATGTACAATAGTTGGCTGGTGGGAAGCAGCTGCATAGCACAGGGAGATCGGCTCGGTGCTTTGTGACCACCTAGAGGGGTGGGATAGGGAGGGTGGGAGGGAGGCTCAAGAGGGAGGGGATATGTGTATGCATATAGCTGATTCACTTTGTTGTACAACAGAAACTAACACGGTATTGTGAAGCAGTTGTACTCCAATAAAGATCTATTTTAAAAAAAAAAAGGTCTAATGAATCAATACAGGCCAAGTGTGGTCAGCATGAAGACCCTGCAGGTCCCAATAAAGGAGGATTTGATGAGCTTACTTTTTCTCAACAATCCTTGAGATCCTTTCCCATCTCGGTATTGGCTGGGAGAGCAGAAAAGCAAGCACTGCCAAACCACTGACCTCCCTCCCCTATGGAACAAAAGCCTTAATCTGCATGGGGAAGAGCAACAAAATTGTCACATTAGGGCACTGGTGGAAACCCTCTGTAGCTGAGTGAGACAAGAGGTTAATAAAACAAGAAAGAAAGGGATAGAGAGAGAAAGAAAGGAAGGAAAGAAGGGAGGGAGGAGGAACTTTCTCCCCCTGTAGCTGAGTAAGACAAGAGGTTAATAAAACAAGAAAGGGATAGAGAGAGAAAGAAAGGAAGGAAAGAAGGGAGGGAGGAGGAACTTTCTCCCCCTGAGAGAGAAGCAGGACTATGCACAGAACATGCAGAATTGTACAGAAACTACTCTGTATGAATCCATAATGGTGGATACAGATCCTGATACATTTGTCCAAACCCATAGAACATGTAACACCGTGAGTGAACCCTTAAGTAAACGATGGACTCTGGGGGATATAACTACCAGTCAGTGTAGGTTCACTGACTATAAGAAAAATACCACTGTGGTGCAGGACGCTGACAATCAGGGAGGCTGGGTTTGTGTGTGTGGATACAGAGGATATATGGGAACTCTCTGTATTTCATGCTCCATTTTTCTGTGAACCTAAAACTGATCTAAATAATAAAGTCTACTAAAAAGAAAACAACCAAAAACAAACCTCTGTCCCTAAGAGAGGAGCTGGAATATGTGATGCCAGGCCCAGCACTACAGCTGAAAGAGGGATGGGAGCATTTGTGAAGGCTGCACCCCCAAGACTCAGGTTCGCAGGGCCCGTCTAAGACAGAGCCTGGCTGAGACACAGTTATCGGAGAATGCTCCCCTCCCCTGCCGGCCACCAACATGCCAACATGGGTCAAGTACAAAAAACACTGGAATACACCTAGAACTGTAACAGAAATTTGGCACTGCAGGCATTAGGTACTGGATAATTCTGTTGTGGAGGGTGGGGTGCTGCCCTATGAGTTGTAGGCTATTCATCAGTATCTCTAGTCTCTATTCACTAGACGCCAGTAGCACACCCCAAATTCAAAGATGTCCCAGGCAGCGCCAAATGTCCCCAGGAGGCAAAATCACCGTACTTGAGAAACACTGCACTAGAGAAAGGTCAAGAGTATGGTGTCTGGAGGGCAACCACGGCAACAACAAACTACAGTCTCAGACCACTCTCGACCAGATTAACACACACCCTCCCACTGAAGGACTGGCAGGAGGAAAAGTGTGTGTATATATACGTACTAGTATAATTTCACTATTACTGTCCTATACAACATGCCAAGCTTTCAACAAAATATTACAGGAACGTGAAAAGCAAGAAAAACCAGTCTGAGTTCTACTTCCAGAATGACAGTCAGGGCAGTTCCACGGATCCATTCCCCAGTGAAACTAGTATAACTCGTGAAATCTATTTAAAACATCTGACCATTTAAAGTCTAAGAAAATTGTCCTAAAAGCAAAGAGCAAATGAAGAAACCTTTATTCAAAAAAATCTACTTAAATTTTGACAAGAACAGCAAGAGTCCTTGACATTTTAGCCATGGCCCACTCCCTCCTTATCTCGCAAAATTTACAAAAAATAGTAATTCACAATAGACTACAGGCCTAAATGTAAGAGCTAAAACCATATAACTCTTAGTAGAAAACACGGGTATAAATATTCATGACCATTAATTAGGCAATGATTTCTTATATGTCACAGCAAAAGCACAAGCAATACAAAAATTAGATAAACTGGACATTATCAAAATAAACTTTTGTTCATTAATGGACACTATCAAGTAGGTGAAAAAATAACCCTCAGACTGGGAGAAATATTTGCAAAGTATATATATCTGATAAAGGACTCATATCTAGAATATATAAAGAACTCTTACAACTCAATAATAAAAAGACAAACAACCAGTTTAGAAATGGGCAAAGTGTCTGAACAGACATTTCTTCAAAGAAGATATGCAAATGACCCATTAGCACATGAAAAGATGCTCAATATTATCGCCCATCAGGGAAATGTAAATCCACAATCATTAGATAACAAGTGTTGATGAGGATGTCCAGAAATTAGAACTCATATATTGCCGGTAGAAAACAGTTTGACAGTTCCTCCACGTTTAAACGTAAAGTTACCAAATGACCTAGAAGCTCCACTGTAAGAGAAATGAAAACACATATCTCCACAAAAACTTGTACACAAATGTTCACAGCAGCATTATTCATAATATCCAAAAATTGGAAACAACCCAAACGTCCATCAACTAATGAAGGAATAAATAATATGTGGTATAACCATGCAATGAATGTTATTTAGCATCCATGCTACCATATGGATGAACTATGAAATCATTATACTAAGAGAAAAAAAAGTCACAAAGGAACACGTATTATAAAATTCCATGCATTCTGAAATATCCAGAATAAGCAAATATAGAGTCAGAAAGTACATTAGTGGTTACCTAAGCTTTGGAGGGCTGGGGGTTTGGAGGGTTATGCTTAAGATGTGCAGGTTTTCTTTTTGGAGTGATTAAGATATTTGAAAATTGATTTTTGTGATGGTTGCACAATTCTGTAAATATTTTAAAAGTTATTGAATTACACATGTTAAACATGTGTTGATTGGGTAGTATGTGAATTATATCTCAGTAATGTTGTTTAAAAAAAAAGAAAGAAAAAACACAGTCTGAAGAGACAAAGCAATCGTCATAACCAAACCCAGATATGACACAGATGTTGAAATTATCACACAATGAAATTAAAATAATTATGATAAATATGTTAAAGATTATGTTGGAAAAGGTAGACAATATTTAAGACCAGATAGGCATCTTCAGCAGAGATGTAAACTGTAAGAAAAAATCAAATGCAAATTCTAGATATCAAAACACAATAACAGAGATGGTGATTGTCTTCGACAATTTCATCAGCAGACTAAACACAGACAAGGGAAGAATCAGTGAACTTGAAGACAGATCAATAGAAATTATCCCAGCTGAAATATGAAAAGAAAAAAAGAGTGAAAGAAAAAACTAAACAGAACACATCATTCAAGGTCTAATGGGTAATAGCATTAGGTCATGCTACTGCATCACTGGAGTCCCGGAAGTACAAGGCAGAAAATGGGGCAGAGAAATATCTGAAGAAATATGGCTGAAAATGTTCCTAAATGAGAAACACAGCAAATAACAGATCAAAGAAACTCAGACAGTATAAAGCAGGATTAATACCAAAATAGAAAAAGCACACAAATAGGCCTATCATATTCAAACTGCTGAATATCAAAGAAAAAGATAAAATCTTAGAGGCAGCCAGAGGGAAAAAGCAAATTACCTACAGAAGAACACAGCAGACGTATCATCAGATAATATACAAGGATGAAAACAATAGAGTGAAATCTTTTAAGGACTGAATGAAGAAAAAACCCACATCTCACTCTAGAATTCTATACCCTTTAAAAGTAAAGGAAAAAACAAGCCTAGTCATACAATAAAAACAGGGGGAATTCATTGCCAGCACATAAGATAAGAAATGTTAAAAGAAGTTCTTCAGGAAGAAGGAATGTGATATAGATCAGAAAGTTGGTTCTAAACAAAGAAAGTAAAATTGCTCTCCTTCTAGTTTCCTACAGTGGAATCCTGGATTATTGATTTTAGATCTTTTTTCTAACATATGCATTCAACGCTATAAATTTCCAAGTGCCACATTTGTTGCATCTGCCAAGTTTGATAAGTTGTATTTTCACTTTCATTTGGTTGAAAATATTTTTTTAAATTTATCTTAAGAGTGTATCTTTGACTATGCGTTATTTAGAACTGTGTTGTTAATCTCCAGATATTTCTGAGTGTTTCAGCTATTTTTCTGTTATCTAGTTTAACTCCATTGGGATCTAGTTCTAGTACATTTTTTCGTAGATTCCTTAGTGTTTTCTACATAGATGACCATGTGGCTTATGAATAGGGACAATTTTATATCTTTCTGTCAAATACAGATGTCTTTTATATCTTGTGCTTGCCTACTGCATTCAGCTGGGAAACTGATGAAACTCACTGGGAAGCCACCAGAGGGGTGCCTATGGAAATGGCCAGGAAGTTACTTGCTGGGGCACCTGGGAGGTTCCCCTGGAAAGCAGCTGGGATGCCCACTGAACTTGCCACCTGTATGGGTGCCACTGAACCTTGCTGGGGGCTAAGGAACACTAAGTATCTCACATTCTCATGGCTACCACACACAGCACACTAGTCTGGAAGAGAAGCTCCTTCCCCATGCAGTGTCCCTCAGCACGGTCTATTGTCAGAGTTTAACATCAAGCCACCTAGCAAAGGAGATATGTTTACAGGGTCCAGCTCCAGGGTCACACAGCAAGGCAATAAGGCGTGTATCTGGAGCTAAGAGCAATAAACTGAAAACGGGCACGGTCCATTCTTCGGTACTCAGCTTCCAAATGCACCCTTCTGTTCACATTTCAATTTTCATAAAACAACTCTATTTTTCCACCTAACACAAGAAAAAAAGTCTCAACGGTCGTTGCACCCATTCTGGCTCTATACGTTACTCAATTACTCCTCAAATTCAGTCAGTCTTACTACATTTTCTGTTACCTAAAGACTAAATTGTAAAGTTAGGCTCCAACTGCTTGTATGTAAAATTACACTTGGAAGAAGACAGAAGAAGATTAGCATACGCGAACACCCACATGTATAACAGACAGAAAATATGCAAAGCTTCTACAAGTCCTCACTTCTGTACTGGGCCCGGGCCCAAGGTCCTAGCTGATATCTATGGCTTCCTTCTTTTGCTACCTATTTCTTTTTTTTTTTTTTTTTTTTTGCCAAGGTTCTTTATCTAAAGGAGAAAACTTTTCTAGAGATTTCAGAAACAGTAGTAATGTTAATGACCTAATTCAAATTGACAACAGCATGACAATTAACATACAAAATTTCATATCTATAAATGAAGCTTGAAACTAAGTGTCCCTTAACCAATTTATTCCTGGAAACAGCTATTATAGGAATAACAAGAGACACTGATTCCAAAACTGAGATTTTTCTCTTTTTTTTTCCTACTTATTTCTTCCTTCACTTGCCCTCAGCCTAAACATAAGCTGGTCAGGGGTCTTTACTCCATGTAAGGATGAAACTCTTCCTTCGCGAGTTCAGGAACTGATTTCCCAGAGTTCTATCTTCTTTTGTTTCTATGTTTCTGGAATTTTCCACATAAAGTCCTTCCTCACTCCACTGTACATCACCCAATTTCTCCTCGCTAACCAGGCTCCATCACTCCAGCCAGGAGAGGTACCCCTTTTGCTTCCTAACGGGTTGGTAGCACCTGGAGGCCCAAACGTCCATATGACGGCCTCCTCTCCTCTCAGTAGCACCTTTGTTACGCCCCTGGTGGAAGCCCTGCCCTCTTGCGATGGAAAACCTCAAAACCAGGCGGCTCCAACTTGCCTAAAGGACAGCGAATGTTCCAGATGTGAGTTCCAGTCGCGGGCCCCAGAGAAAGCGCTCGCGGCTTTTGTAGAATCCTCACAACTCCAGGAGGCTGGTCCACACTATGTCCTCCTGTGTTTCAAGGGGGCAAACCGAAACCGGGAGGGGCCAAAGGAACTTTCTCCAGGTCAGTCACAGCCAACTAGAGCCCTAGGTCTGCGCATCTTCCCACCGAAGCCGGCGCTACCACCTAGGCCCACCCCTACCACTCCTCAGGTGAAGCTCATTATCTCAATTACCTCCAGTCCTCCAATAGCATGGGCGGCGGGCTCTTTATCCCCAGGATACGCAGAGCTTCATTATCACCGTCATAAAACCAGCGCGTCGTGCACACACGTCCACTCCCCGGGCGGGACGCGAACCAGCGGGAACCCGTGCAGACTCCCCCAGCCGCGTCTGCTTAGGAAGCACAGCCCAAGAAGGCAAGCCCGCGGCGTTCAGCTCTGCGCAGGCGCAGCCGCTCGCTTCCGCCTGGGGGCGGGGCCAGCGCCGCGGGCCTGTCAGGTGAGCTCAGCCCCCAGCGCGTGTGAGCCTACGGAACGCTGGGGCTGTGGCGGCTTGGCTCCGGACCGGGGCCTGGCCTCGGCGACACCGTGGCCGCGGGAGAAGCCCAGGACAGGGACCCAGGCGGGGGCTCCCGGCCCCGGTACCGTCGGAGCCCGCCGCTTCCTGCTTTGTCTCTACCTGGTGGGATTCCTGGTGAGTGCGTGCGGGGCTGGGCGCGAAGTGCCGGCTGCGTCCGCGACCTGGAACCCGATCAAGGGTGCTTTTCCTTGCAGCGGTCTGCCTGGTGATGCCTCCCTACCTCTCAGTCCCACTCTTGCCGCGTAACCCCCTTACCTCTGCACCTGACCACAAATGAGGCCTGCCCATCGCGCCTGCACTGGGTCCAGTTCGCGCCCCCCAATCGCAGCCCCGCCGTTTAAGACGCTCCAGCACCAGCTTCAGGTGTGACTCGGTGACCGAGTCGCGCTCGAGGGTGACCCTGGGTGTTAGATCCTGTGGCAGGTGCATCACCTGCAGCCTGGACAGCAGGGGCGCTCGGGGCAAGCTTGGGGAAGCCCAGCCGTGCAGTAGCTAGGGGAGCGGTAGGAACACACAGGTCCTTCTTACCAGGCCAGCTGGGGAAGTTCTGTTGGTCACCCCGCTTGGGCAGAATTAGGTACATTTTCCTTAGGGTTCCTGGTAGACTGGAATGCTTAAAAATGCAAATCACAGTGAATTATACACATCTGCCTTTCCACAACCTTCATATATTGCACAAGGCAGGTTCAGTTTTGTTACGACTTGTGTGCACGTCCTGGTTTAATAAGGACAATTATTAATTTCCCATGTAGAATGGGAAGATTAGAAAACTGAGTGTATGGTAGGGTAAGCCATCCAGCCAGCTGGCCCTCCATTTATTCATGGAATTTATGAAAACCTGTTACGGGGTAGGGGTTATGGAGCTCCAGGCACTGTAATACACATTCCCAACCGGGAAGACCCTGCAGTATTACTAACTGAGCTTGTGTTGGTAATTCCTGTGCCATTATATGCGGGAACCCTACATCTGCCTCTTCAGCCCTCTTTCCCCAAGTCTAGGCCTGGTTCAGTTGCCCTGGTTGTGAGCTAATCCGGGTTAGGGCAGCCTTGGGACAAGGACCCAGGAGGATTTCCTCTTTGCTGGGCCTGGGACTTCATCTTGAAGACAAAAGGAGCTGGTCAGTTTTAAGTGTCAATGGGAGAAGGCTGCCTTCTGAGGCCTTGAAGATGGTCCCCAAGGGCACTGGGTCCTGGCAAAGAGGAATTACTGTTTGCTGCCCAGATGCAGGTGAAGATCACGACTCCCCAGTCTGATGCCTGACTCGAGTTAGGATGCTGAGCTGTGCTTAGCTAGGAGAGGAGTGGGGAGACAGCCTCCTTCCCCATCCTCAGTGCAAGGTGTTCAACAGTCTGTAAAGTTTAATGTTGAGCTAGTAGTTGTTAAGACAACGATGAAAGCATGTTCATCAAATCCCTTAGACACAGAACCATGAGACACCCAGGGAGGGCAGCGTTTGCACCAGGCTCTCTGTCTCCAGTTACCGTGGCAGACCCCACCCCAGGCTCAGTGCTTGGGTTCAGAGCCTGGCTCTCCTTCTGATCCCATTTCTTTAATCTTAGTTCAGTCTCAGGATGTGGTGCCTCTTCAGCCTTCCAATCCAGTCACCCAGAATTCAGAACCGTCCCCTGTGGGTGGTTCTTCAAATTTGGAAAGGGAGTTCTGTGTCATCCATGCTCTGGTAGGGGATGGGGACCACCCTAACTCAGATGGTACTGGAATCTGGCTCTGCCAGATGAAAAGGACCCTCACCTGGAAAGTCCAGACCAGGGTTCAGAGAGTTTTGGAGACCAACATGACGAGAAGGCAAAATAGTGTGAGATTTTTAAAATAAATTTGCAGATCATTCACTATGACCTTCCGATACAGATTTAAATATTCCAAGCTTCTCGTATGTTGGCTACATGCTGTGCACATGGCACAGCCTAATCTAGCAAGCCTGATGGAAAGTTTTAATAATTTTAATAATTAGAAAGAAGCATTAGGTCTCTAATATCTTAAGGAGAAAATGTAAGATTTCCCAGAGTTAAAAGAGAATAGGGAATTTTTTAATGGAAAACGTTGTAAACAATTAAAATATATGCCACTTTGGGTATCCTTGAAGAATCTAAAGGCTCTTTGTTAGCTAACATCTAAGGAATATTATACATAATTTAGTTGTTATTTTTAATATACCTAGGGATGTAAAGACCCCTAAGACTTTTAGGAAGATGGTTTCCAATTGGAAGAGGAAAGGAATAAGATGAAAGCATTTGCCAAAATGTTTTGTTTTTAGCTCTTATCTGTGTTTCCAGGTTTTAGTTTGTTCAGGAAGGAAGACTAAGATGACCCTCTAGGTACTTTGTGATTAGCATCCTAAGATGATGCTAAGATCTATGATTGCGGTCCTTTCTTTCCTCCAGATACCCGGAGAGATTTAGATTCCATTTAATCAGCTTTAGTCAGGTGATAATTCTTTTTTAAAAAAAAGATAATCTACTAATCAAGAAATATTTGGGTTCCTACCCTGAAAAGGGTCCTAAAACTTTAGAATGTGTTCATCAGATATCACTGAGAGAGGTAGATGTACCCCGAGAAGGGTTTAAGTGGTCCCCTCTCACCTGATTTCCTTATAAATGGTTATAAGCACATGACCAGTTGCCAGATTTGAAGTGCACTCAAAAGAGGGTGGTTTTGAAGAAGCTATGGCTTCAGAAGAAGGGAGAAGCTGCCTTTTATAGTCATGGAGAAGTCAATTTTAAAACAGAACTTCCTGAGAGGAAAGAGCTAGCAGCCGGCTAGAGAAAGATAATATTTTTCAGGCTAAGTGTTAAAGTAAGTCTGTTATGAGTTGCCGTTTTCATATTTACCTCCTATAGATTTCAGCCTGACTACTTACAGCTTCCCCTCCCCTTCTTATTTAGAATAATCGTTTGAAATAAATGACAAGTGGTACTGGGAATTTTTTTGGGAAAAAGAATCTTGTTGGACAATTGAGTTTCCTTTTCTGAAAAAGCCAGAAAATTCAACAGCTAGCTGATGTATTTTGAGTCTTATAAATCATCAGCAGGCTGATGGGGCAAAGCTGATAGTAAAGCCCAGAAGAAACTGGCTCAGAAACAGAGGAAATTTTAAGTAGTCTTAAAATTGAAATAATGAGCCATGGTTCTGGTATTATAAACGTGTCAGCTATCTAAGGTCACTGGATATTAAGTATATGGCCATCTAAAGCTGTAACCATGGAAAAGGGCCCCTAAGAAGCGTATTTGGAAGTTCGTGTTTCTATATTAGGTTAATATACAGCCACCAAGAGAAGGAAGCAAAGGATTAATTGTGGAAGAAAAAAGATATTTCTATTTAACCAGGATTACAGGAAAAGGAATTTGGGTTGAATATAAAGAAAACTCTCTGTGTGTGTGCAAGATGTGTTTTTCCTCTCCTGAACCAGTTGTAGCAGGTAACCAAGTGACAGAGGAAGGAAAACAAAACTTAAAGGAAAAAATGTCTTTCTACTAACTCGAGTATTAGCCCAAACGATCAGTACTTACCCCAGAATTGAAGGAAAGAGAACACGTTTCCACTTCTGCTGTGTCAGACCTCCCTCAGCCATCATGTCTCTTAATGTTCATCCCGTTTCTACCACGCAGGTACTGTTATCCCCACTTTTTACAGATGGCAGCACCGACGCTGGTAACATGAAATAACTTTCCAAGGGCACATGCTTAGTAAGTGATGGAGCTGGAATTGAAAACCTCTGACCCCAGGGCCCATGCACCTTCTGCGCCTTAGTGAAGAACGGCAGGCCACCCCCTAGTACATCAGCCTTCTCTCTCCTTTCTGCTGTACTGAGACTTTCCCTTCAGGTCTTACCTCGTCAGGCTATAGACGGCACATGGGTCTCCTTCCTTGACTCCGGGAGGAATTTCACATTATTTAACAGGTGCTGCTTTGCTCAGAAATACGCATTATCCCTCCCTCTTGGCTCATTTCATTACTCCCCATTTTTTAAATTGGAGGAATGCATGTAGTACATGCTCCTTGAATATTAAGGATCAGTGACAAAGAAGCTAAAGTTAAAATGGATTCTCAGGGCGATCCAGGCATTTACAGGTGGCAGCTCTTGTTACACATTGTACTTGGATTCCTTGATTCCTTGAATTTGATGAGTATAGCTTACCGTAGAATACAATTTTGAGTTCTTGTTTGCTCAAAATTTTAGATACTGTGGGGTTTTTTAAATCAGTTTATAATTAGGATCACCACTTTAAAGACACCCAGGCCTCAGTTTCCAATTTGCGTTAATGAGCGTTTTGTTGCTTAGGAGTTGTTTGGTGTGAGCACGGTCATCCCTTTACTGAGCCTTCGTGTCAAGTCTTTTGGAGCGAGTCCAGCAGTTGCTGGAATAGTAGGTGAGCAATCCTGCACATTTTCAGGGCACTGATTTTCAACCCCCCTGAACTGAGTACCTGAAAACACATCAGTCTTTTAGCTAAGTAATATCCAACGGTGAACTGAAAAGGGGATAAAATGAATTTCAGACTATTTCAGAGTACAACCCTGGAGCAAATGTAGTTCATCTTTTCCTAGACTACGTATGTTCAGAGAGGTTTCCAGGTATAGCATCACCCCCATGCCCCACACCGCCTGTGACGTCACAGGTACTTACTGAGCCTCTCCGGGGAGCTGGTTAGGCATGGACTCCTGCCTGCGGGAACCTGTAGCCTAATGTTATAGTCATGGAGAAGTCATGACTCCTCGCCTCATGCAGGGTGAGAAGGACTCTCTCAAGGTCCCTAAGGGTGACCTTTGCCTCTAGTCTCTCTCCTGCTTTCCCTCCATTTTATTCTGAAGGCCTTTTACTAAAAATTATATTAATTTACTCTTCCATCTGAAAAATTATTATGGGGTAATTTACTTTTTAAAAATGGTCTTTTTTTCCCTGATGTTTTTCTGTTAATTTCATCCATTTTTGTGATGGGTCTAGCTGATTTTATAGATACCACTTATGTTTTTTACAGGCTCCTCCTGCGGCGTTTTGCAGTTCTTTTCCAGCACATTGGTGGTAAGTCCTCTTCCACCTGGCAACACATGTTGAAAGTATAACCCTACGCCTCTGAGGCCACCCATCATGGCTGTAGTAAAATAGGGGGTTGAGGTTTACCAAAAAGGAAGTGTGCAGATGGTGAGGACCGGCAGTGCCCTTATTTCAAGAAGGATCCCTCGGTCATCTCTCTCCCTCAGTTGACCTCTGAGAAGACATAGGCCTGAAGAGATTGCGTGGCTGGATCTGAAAGGACTCGCTGAGTCAGAATGAGAGCCTGCTTTTTAAATTGTAACATGTTTTTCCCATGATTCCCTACCAAATTTGTACTAGGAGAAAAGAATGTAAACAGAAGTTATTACCAGTTTTGTTTGTTTCAATTAATTGACAGTCATCAAATCCATTCAGATCTTAGGATTCTATTTGAAGTTGGGCCTTTTTGAACTACATGGCTTATCAATTATAAAACTTAAGTGTATAGACGGAGGAGCCACTAGGAGTGGTGGGTTGTACACCGACCGCAGGGGGTAGAAAGATCCAGAGCTGACCTCGCCACTGCCACTTCTCACCACGCAGTAGTTTGCAGTTCAGAACCTGTCACTGATGCGCCCCTTCTTTCCTGCTCCTGTGTGCCCTCCAGTGCACCATGCTGGTCCTGAGGCCTCGGCGTCCAGTCATTCGTGCAGTACAAACAGAATGGTCAGTTTTGTCCCAGGGATTGATCAGCTGTGACCTTGGTCTAAATAGCTGGTCTCACAGTGAGTGAACACCATGTACATACAACACTATGTTCCCGAAGAGTGGCTCATGTGTAAAATATATTTTATTATTTGTTTTTGTTAATGAATTTATTTGTTTATTTTTGGCTGTGTTGGGTGTTCATTGCTGCGCACGGGCTCTCTCTAGTTGCGGAGAGCGGGGGCTACTCTTCGTTGCAGTGCACGGATTTCTCATTGCAGTGGCTTCTCTTGTTGTGGAGCACGGGCTGTAGGTGCGTGGGCATCCGTAGTTGCGGCACATAGGCTCAGTAGTAGTGGCTCATGGGCTCTAGAGCGCAGGCTCAGTAGTTGTGGCGCACGGGCTTAGTTTCTCCACCGCATGTGGGATCTTCCCAGACCAGGGCTCGAACCCGTGTCCCCTGCATTGGCAGGCAGATTCTCAACCACTGCGCCAGCAGGGAAGGCCCTGAAACTACTTTAATACTCTTAAAAATTCTTCTTTCACAAATTCCAGCTCTCATGACCCCATTTAGTACAAATGAGAATGGTTTTGATGTATAAATATAAAAGTTGGAATTTCTGGGGCTTTCCTAGTTTCATGTGATGTATGATTTTCTCCATAGTGACTAATTAAACATTTCCGTGTAACTTAATACTTTAAACTTCTGTACGACATTTCACAGAAACCAGGAGAAGCACTCCTTTGTCAGCGTACACACATACAATTTGTTTGGCAGATACTGTAACTGGAGGCCTCATTTAAATTAGAAATTTAAGTAGAAAAAAAGCCTCGTTTAAATTAGAAATTCAGTTACCACTAGTACTTATGACTCAGCAGGACCCAATGAAATAAAAAGGGGGAAAAACATTTGAATATTTAATTCAAAGTATTCCGTTACAGAAGTGAAAATCAGAAAAGTCACCACCAGTATGTCCAGCATTAAAGTCGGCTGGGCATCTCACGGAGGGACTTTCTCCACCCTACAATACGAGGACGACGGGTCCCCATAAAACCTCTGTGACAGACTGAGAGGTCCCGAGCCATCCAGAAGAATCAATAGGCCATGCGGGTTGAAACGTGACCGTCCATTTACAGCAGCTAGGTTAACTCTGCACACAGAAAAACTCATTCCCTGACCAGACCGGTATGAGAACTACCCACAGTTTACTGACTGTTCTTAGAGGTAGTCAAGTAGAATTTTATTTGAAAAAGAATTGTAGAAAACTAGAAATATAAACGGGATTGGAAAATGACGTGCCAGCAGAACACTGAAAACACTCGACAACTAACTAACCATTTGGGTATTTGGCCACCATCTGCTGACCGACCGTCTGAGGGTGTCAGCCACGTGGGGAGTGAATGACATTGGGAAAAATTCCAGAGGGAGCTGTCATTTCTTGTCATTTATCGTGGACGAGAGCTATGGTCCCTGCCAGGCAGCAGTTACCAGCTGGGGCTCTCACTTGCCTTGCAGGTAGGTTGAAGAAAGGACCTGGTTAAAATGTGGGATATAAAGTACCAGCAAGCTGGGACTTCCCTGGCGGTCCTGTGGTTAAGACTTTGCCTTCCAACGCAGAGGGTGCGGGTTCAATCCCTGGTCAGGGAGCTAAGATCCCACATGCCTTGCCACCAAAAAACCAAAATATAAAACAGAAGCAATATTGTAAGAAATTCAATAAAGACTGAAAAAAATTGGTTCACATAAAAAAAAAAACAGAAAAACCCCAGCAAACTACCCATTTTGCTCTAAGAGTGGAGAAAAAAAAACGAACCAGAAAATCCCAGATCACCAGACAGTTCTGATTCATGAGCCTGGCTTATTCAAGCTGACGGAAGGAATCAATATTCAGTGTTCAGGCCTCAACAGATAATGTCACAGCTACATCAACTGCACAAAGAAACCCTTCAATCACCCTTGAAAGAGTAAAGTATGCACTTGGAACTAATAAAATATTAGTTCTCATACTTGTTTGTGAAATGCCAGTTTTAACATAAACATGATTTGGGCAATGCAACAGATGCAAAATGTGCTGAGACATGTAATAAGTAACTGCTTCTCGCTTCTTATATAAAGAAACATGCCACCCCCCGCCGCCAGGTAAAACGGTACACCCCGACTCCAAAACTTAGCAAAAGCCGAAGGGAGTTTCACCCTGAATATTTGGGGGCATATACAGCAAACACATGTTTCTAAAAAGTGTCAGACCTTGGGGCCAACTTCTAATCGTCTGCTAACTGACAGAACTGCTCCCAATAACCAGCCTTAGCATCACATATAAAGAAATAAGCCCTGACTTTGTAAATAGTTCAAATCAATTTTTTTGACAACAAATATGAAAGACCCATCAAAATTCCACAATCACAGTGGAACTCTGGCCAGATCAAGTGTTGTTTGAAACAAGGGAATTATTTACAAGGGCAGGGAGGTTTCTGTACTGCAGAAATTTAGATTGTTGTGACATTTAGCTAAAGGGTTTCAACTCCATACCCTCTCCTCCTGTAGTGTCTAGAAATTAATAATTTCATAAAAAGAAGGTACAGAGAAAATACTAAAGTCAAATTTCTTTTTCATCGATTTTATCATTCCACAGATAAGGAAAAATTTAAACTGATAATAAAGATAAAATGACATAAGTGTTCCTTTTTAGAAATTTACACAATGTCATCCAAGTGTTTTACCTGACTTTTAATTGGTGAAAGCTGAATTTGGTCTACGTGCTTAACAAGAAGTATCATCATAAACATTTCCATGTTTTTCTCCTTCCGTTCCAGAACGTTAGACTCCTTCTAATATTTATTAATCTAGGACACCAAGAAAAATCAGGAAATTCATTTTTAAGATAATTTTACATCTCAGCTTCCTTTTCAGATTTCATAAACTGTAACTTAGTCTTCAAACTCTCAAAAATATACATCACATCTCTTGGTGAATCATAGTCCTATAATGAAAATTCTAAATTAAAAGTCAGTTTTAATTTATTTCCAGCAGATGAAATACATATATATTTTTTATATATAAATATTTCCATTTAAAATTAAGAATTTTGGCACAGGGTCCTAAACTTGCAGTTTTCAAATTACGTCTACACTGCTTTCCACTGATCAACCTGGGAGAGTTTGGGAAACAAATCGTGCACTTTTTGAACTTGTACCTTGTGTGTTTACCCTTCCCTCTGTCTCATGCCCAACAATCTAGCAGTATTCCAAGATTTTAGAACATGAGAAAAAAAGGTAGAAGATTTACTTCACATTGGTGGAGGAAGAAGGAAGGGATAAGATTTACGGCTGAGGATTTCTAAGTACCGGATCTTTTTGTTTAATTTATTCATCTTTTTCCAGCAATTGTAGGTGGTCGCTTGTCTCCTTTGCTGTATCTCCAATGTGAATCCAAGGGACTACATGAGTGGCTTCATCTCATATCTAAACCCAGAAATTTTGAGTCTTGTTCTAGTCAAGTTTTAAAGAGGGGGTTTTTCTGGGAAGAGTGACAGGCCAATAAAATCTATCGTCTGAGAGATTCCAATATTAAACTTTAATGATTATGTTCCACTTCTTGTCTTTCTGCTGTACTTTTAAAAAGTACTCAGATGAGTAGAATTCGTTTTTAGATGAAGAATTTGAGCTACTACTTTCTTGAGGGGGGAGAGGTAAGAAATTACAGACTAGTGCAAAAAAAAGAGAACTCCCACATTCTCCAAAGTGCTTCCTGCATAAAATTCAAAACCTGAATTCTCACCAATTGGTTAAACATTGGAATATTGTTTATCCCTACTTTTATCTTTGTCTGCTTGGAGCCTCTGTCCTGGATTCAAAGTTCTAGAATGTGCTACAGAAAAGGTCTAAAGCAGGTGGCTGCAGGTGGGCGTGACAGGGGGTCTCCTGCATCCTCCTCCCAGTATTGCACAAGAGAAAACCCGGCAGCCAGCTGTGCAGGCGCTGCCCTGTCATCTCCACACCCACCACGTGAGGCCAGACTTTGTCACAAGCTGGCTCTGAGTCTGGCATAAGCTGGTGTCACCCACACAGCCCTTCTCTTTGTACCATTTAAACACGACGGGGAGATGGAATCTAGATGTCACCCAAAACACGCGGTAGAACGAGGAACAAATTGAAAACCAGCTGACTCTCATCATTTCATAGGCGCTACAGTCTGGGAGCCAGGCCACGAGGTTCTGCCTAGATGCTCTGGCTGTTGCCATCCTCAGGGGTCTCTGCTCCGTGCCGTGCTCTTCCTTAACCAACTGGCGTCAGCTCAGGATCAGGAAACACCTCCACCCTGAGCTGATGCCCCCCATCCTCTAGGAGCTGCCCTGGATGCCATGGAAAGGTGTTCTGAGTATTTTCAGTGCCGTTCACTGAAAAACTAATTGCAGATATACATATTTTTTCATAAATAAAATCTGAGGCATATATGTATATATTAAAACTTTCACCAACAAGGGTGTGTTAAAAATTTCAAGTTCTGTCCTTCAAGTTCAATAAAGGCACACGTGGCTTTTTTTTCTTCAGGCTTGCACAGAATACAACTGCTAGCAACAGGTCCTATGAGACATGTTATGGGGCTTTTGTTTCTTTGATTTTCTGCTTCTTGGGATAAGCATTCGCCCCATGGATCAAAGGCATGGCTCTACCGCCCAAGGACAGTATTTAGGTGCATAGAGGGTTGGAAGTGGATTCCCTTGCTGTGTCAGGCTGCTGGGTAACCAGCCACAGCTGGGCAGGGCCGGTCCCCCCAGGTCTGCTTTGGCCATTTCCATTAAGGCTTCTCAATCCCGAATCGACCTTTCCGGTTTCCAGGTTCTGATGCCCTTCGGACCAGCCTAGGTGGCGCCTTGGGTCGGATGCCTTCGTTCATGTGGTCGCCCCGCATGGAGCTAAAGTGGCCTTTGGAGAGGAGGGGCTGGCAGAGCACGCCTGGGGCCTGGGGGCCCCCCTCTTTGCTGTGGGCAGCTGGGGAGCTGCAGGGCTGCGCTTGCCTGGAATCAGCATCTGCCTCGTTCTTCCATTCCATTTTATAGGCCTGGGGGGCTTTCTTTGAGAACTGTTCTGGCAAGAAGCGCCTGGCTCGGGGCTGCAGGTTGAGGACGGTGGTCCCGACGTCTGGGTCTGAGTCACTGCTGTTGCCACCTGCCAGAGAGCAAAAGAAGGACAGCGTGGGCGGGCCTTTTAGGGAGAAGGTGTTACAGGCGACTGGCCAATACATTTGTGGGTCTGGCACCTGCTGTGCCCTCCCTGGGGCTCTGGGGGTCGGGCAGGGAGGCCAGAGGGCTCACCCCGACTCCAGCTGAGTCCTGGGCGCGTGCATAAGTCCCATGAGCACGCATGTCCACAAGTGTGTACTCTTGCTAATTCTGAAGAGCTTCCCATGTGCCAGCCACTGTCCTAAGCGCTTTTAAATGCATTAACCTACTGAATCCTCATAACCACCCACTTTACATATGAAGTAACCGAGGTTCAAAAGATATTAGTAAGTGGTGGAGCTGGATGTCAAACTGAGACCACCTGGCGGCAGCTGTGCGCTCACCTGCCCCGTCAGAACGGCCCCAGGGGGCTCAGTTCAGTGTCTGGCTCACGGTAAACAGATCAGTAATTAGCTGCTATTATGAAGACTCTTGTCTTGATCTAGGATGTACAATCTCATGCACAGCTTTATTTCCTTTATATTTTCATAAAATGGTCAGAACACCAATATGGCTTGCAATCTACATAAAGATTACCATCGAATGAAGAGATGTTAGCCGTCATGTCAAAGCTTTAATAATTACAGCCAGAAGTCAATTATATAGTTGCCTTTATGAAAATATATTAAAATTATTATGAACATTTAAAGCTAGAAATGTTGTAAGAGTAACAGAATTAAATTTAAACCTTTGAAGACTGACAGCTTTCTGTTTACCTGTTCATCAGCCACACACAGTGACATCTGCTTTTGCTACATCGAATAGAATCAAATAACTGATTGAATTACATATAACGCCATTCCAAAAGGATGCAACACTAATAAAAGGTCACCAAATTATTACTATAGATTTGCAAACGACTGAACTCATTCATTGTCCTTAAAAGAGAAGGAAAAATGTTCTATTTTATAAACACTAATAAATAAGTTTAAAGTCTTTTTGCTCCAGCTGTATTCAATACCTGCATTAGAAATATTCTTTTTCTTTTGTAGCTTTTCTGGAAGCTTTGTATTTTTTGGTAAGGATAAATATCGGGAGGTTGAGGTGGAAACCTGTAAAAAAAAAATAGAAAACCTTGTTTAGATGACACACATGTCATTTATTGTATGTTACGGGCTTAGAATTCTATGTCAAACCTAACCTTGGTGTTAAAAATTAAAATGTTAGCTCTAGATTCCGAAACTACTGGGTGAGGAGCTGTAGGGATGGGGAATAAATTTCCAAGTAATAGTCATTTTATTTAAAATACGTAAAACCTCTCCTAAAATATCATGGAAATCAGTACTACTAAGGAAAACAGAAATGAAGTGGGACCCTTAGGAACAAGGTATGAAAACCACCGGCTTTTCTTAAAGAAAAGCTACAGAAACACCCACTTATAAAAGCATTGCTAAAAAAGACTTAGAACCTACATGGATAGGGAGGAAGATACATGAAAAATGTAGCATGTTTAAGTTGTATTTACTTTCACAAATCTTGAAAATGACAGAACAGAAAGTATTACTATAGCCAACGTGCTGGCACTTGTGGCATCCAAAGCCACAGTCTCTAGTTTCTTTAACTTTTAATCGATGCTGCCACATTTCACACGTAAAAAAAAATAATATTGTTCACACATAACCGTTTTGGTCTCTGACAGCTCAGTATAGAACATTATTGAGAATGAGATGCGCTGCCTGCTATGTCCGATCAATCAATCAGAATATCCTTTTAAAGTGGCTTCCTTATCTATGGCAATGCCCTGGGCCAAGTCGAATGCTGAGCACACAGCATCTGAAACTCCCCTGACATGCGCACGTGCACACACACACACACACACACACACACACACGGCCTCCTAGAAGTTTCCACACATGCACGCACGGCAGCCCCCCTTCAGGCTGCACCCTCTCCCTGGAAAGGTCAAGACTCCAAATGAAGCCTGGCCCTTCCATTCAGTTTAAAACTGTACCCTGACAGGGATATCAGCTCCGTGCTTTGTGACCACCTGGAGGGGTGGGATAGGGAGGGTGGGAGGGCGGGAGGGTGGGAGGGAGGGAGACGCAAGAGGGAAGAGATATGGGAACATATATATATGTATAACTGATTCACTTTGTTATAGAGCAGAAACTAACACACCATTGTAAAGCAATTATACCCCAATAAAGATGTTAAAAAAAGTAAAAAACTGTACCCTGTATGACCCTTCTCCATCCTCCCAATCTCCTTCCTCAGCCCTTTTAGGTTTATTTTGTCCACAGCACTTACTGCGTCTAACATAACAGATACTTTTCTTATTCTGTCCATTCCCGGTGGCCTTCTCCCCCACTAGAATGTGAATTCCACAAGGGAAAAGAGCTCTGTCATTTTGTTCACCAACGTATTCCAAGTGCCTAGACAGTGTCTGGAAGGTGATAGGTGTCCGAGCAACGTCTGGAAAGACGTGATGATGAGCTCCATCCCAGGATTCCTGTGAATCAGCCCCCCAGGGCCATCCTGGCTTTGCTGTTGAGAGCCTTCTGCGTCCCAGAGCCACAAAGCCCCCTTACCCTGTGCTCCCGATTCAAGCTGCTGTCCTTCCGAACGCTCTCCCGAAGGCTGTGCCTTCGACGGATCAGGATCTCCTTGGCTTGCCTCTCACTCGTGTCTGCAGTCAGATTGTGTCGATTGTAGGACAAAGTCTGAAATGAAAACACAAGCAACGTATTACAAAAACGATGATCACTGCCCGGAAATTCCAAAACTTTACTCCATTTCTTTGGCTTCGTACCTGAGATAGGTACTTAACAATGAATGTGCAGAGGGGAAAAACAAGAAGTATAGAAGTTAACATTCTTTCAAATTTTGAACGAATTCATGTTCTACCAAATCTCAATTTAAGGGTAACAGTGGTAGTAATTTCAAGTTATTTGTAGAGATATATGATATATCGGTGTCACAGAAACCCTTAGAACTTAGAGAAGTGCTCAATTGATATTACCTACTGTTATTAGCTATGATGAAGATGGTGATGGTGGTGGTCTTGTCTAAATGTGTCAGAGCAGGAGCTGTACTTTATTCGTTTGTATCTTCTGCAGGGAATACAGTGCTTTGTTCTACTCATAGATATAGTCAATACATACACCCACACATGTATTCAATAACTATGTATTTGATTCAACCAAATAAAATCCTCTACTTAAGAAAAAAGAATTCATGTTCTAATAAGAGTCGGTGAATACTTTTTTTTCATTGAAAAGTGTGATCTTTATAAATGAGAAAATGATCGCATTCATCAAGCACCTTCGACTACCTTGAAGTACCCTGTCTATATTTACCCATCAGTAGTGGCTGGGGAAAAACACAAGTCAACTCATACCTTCCCTATTGAATAGTAATTGCTAGTACAGAAACCAACCACTTTGGGCCACTTGGTGGCGCCATGACCCTCTATTAAGTCAAGAACATTTCTTCTTTTCAAGTTGAGAAAAGCTGCTGGCTCCCTCAGTAATCATCATGTCCTGGTATTTGAAGCCATACAATTTATAAACGAGGGCTGTCCAGGGCATAATATTTTTAGTTTTACAAGCTCTAGAGAAATCCACTTCCTAAAATAAGTTGTATTTAGTAATTAAATTCATTTTCTGATAGAAATAATGTGTACTTCTTGGGAATACCCTTATCCCCAGAACTATATCAGACCTAGCAGAGATAAACAGAAGTAATGCAGAACAGCACTCAGTTCCTGCCTTGAGGAACTGGCTATCTTAGTTGGGCATTGAAAGCTAAGAAAATAATAACTAAATCACGAAAGGAGGTACTAGAACTGTGTGGCACGTAGGAGCTCTAAGTGCTATTATCCCATTCAAAGACAGGTCTGGGAACAACATAGAGGGCGTTGGGGAAACCTTAAAAATTGGAGAATATGGATGGACTGACAGGAAGAAGTGGGACATTCCAAGTGGAGACACAGGGGAGAGCAACACAGTCCAAGGAATGAATTCAGACCTGTCCTCCGTGGGTGTCTGGGTGGCTGAGGGAGAGGTAGAAAGGGGAACTTAAAAATAGATCCCAAAGGCTGAAAGAATAGTTAGTTTAGCCTGAAAGCCACGACTGCTTTGTCTCATTTTAAATAGGAGGATGCCGCGTTCAGAGGGGCTTGAGGAAAAGAATGGAGCAGCCGTAATGTCGGATGGAACGGGCTGGTCTGTGGGGAGGCCAGCTAAGAAGCCACGGAAATGACCCTGATGTGAGTGACTGGGACCCCTGACAACTGCTGTGTCCCTGTGCCACTTCACCTCACTGTGCCTCAGTTTCTTTATCTGTAAAATGGAGACAATAATAACACCACTTGTTAGAGGATTAAAAGAGGTAATACACGCGATGCAGAGAAATGGGGCTCGGCAAACTGTATGCACTGTTAACTGTATTATTAGCAAACTATGAGAACGAGGTGTTAAAAATGGAAATGGTTTGAAGGAAGTGACTCAGAAGATACAGGAAAGGAAGAAACGATCGCACTTTATGAACAACAAAGAAGGTTAAATACATTTTTAAAAGGCTTCTTCTAAGCAATAAAGCTATTTCATTAAAAAAAATTTTAAAGAGCAATCAATTGCTTTCCTCACCATTAGATAACACACTTTTTTTTTTTTTTTTTTTTTTTTTTTTTTTTAATCTCCAATCCTTTGGTAGCAGAACTCCCAGCTCCCTGGGTCTCCAGCCTAGAGCCTTGACCAAGATGTCTGGGAGGAGGGCAGTACCCTAAAAGGACAGACCCTGGGGTGGGTCTGAGGGAAGGAAGTGTCTGGTGTGGGACCTGCTGAGGGTGCATGACGGTGGGACAACAGCCACTGTAACTGGACAGCATCTAATCTGAAGGCATATTTTTAGCCAAAGGCAAATACATATTTTGCTAAGTAAATTATTCTTACTCGCTGACGGATCTGATAGAGATTTCTTGATAATATTTCTCGAATTTCATCCATTTCACCAGGTGTGAGCTTCCTTATTTTTTCTTCACGACAGTCACTGTGAAAGTTTAGAAAAAAATATTTTACTATGCAACATGTATCAAATTCATCAATTTTCTTTCTTAGAGATATAATATCATCATTTAAGAAGAAGAATCTTGGGACTTCCCTGGTGGCACAGTGGTTCAGAATCTGCCTGCCAATGCAGGGGACACAGGTTCGAGCCCTGGTCCAGGAAGATCCCATGTGCCGCAGAGAAACTAAGCCCATTGGCCACAACTACTGAGCCTGAGTTCTAGAGCTCACAAGCCATAACTACTGAGCCCATGTGCCTAGAGCCCGTGCTGTGCAACAAGAGAAGCCACCGCAATGAGAAGCCCGTACACCACAACGAAGAGTAGCCCCTGCTCGCTGCAACTAGAGAAAGCCCACGCGCAGCAACGAAGACCCAACGCAGCCAAAAATAAAATATTAATTAATTAATTTTTTTAAAAAAGAAGAAGGATCTTAAAGAATAACACTTAGGAATTATTCAATATTTTTAAGTAATTCAAAAATCTAAAATATTGATTTCAGTGTCAAAATCATTCATACAAGTTTAATCATGCACAAGTTTTTTCAGGGTCTATTCATGCAATTATTTAAGGAGGAAAGACCAGAGTAACTTGCAATACTATCACTTTATTATTTCTAATACTCCATAAATTAATATAGGATTTTTTTCCCCAACAAAAACTTTAGCTGCATTTTGCTATTATGGTCTATTCTTTTAAATACCTCCTTAGAAACATTTACAAAGACACCATTTATAATATGTATGTACATACAATTGATCCTCATTATTCAGGGATTCCGTATCTGCAAGCTCAACTACTTGCTAAAATTTATAAACACATTATCAGTACTCATCGCACTGTCCTAGTCATTCACAGACATGTGCAAAGTGGAGAAAAACTTGAGTCGCTGGGCATGCACATTCCCAAATGAGGTCAAACTCATCTGCCCCCTTGTCTCAGCTCTCATGCTGTAAAAAAAATGTCCTTTTCACAGCCTATTTAGTGCCATGTTTTTCACATTTTTGTGCTTTTTATGGGTGATCTTGCTGTTCTAAATGGTCCCCAAGCATAGCTCTGAAGTGCTGTCTAGTGTTCCTAAGCGCAGGAAGTTCCCAAGTTTTAACTCTACTTTTTCTGAAGGATATTTTAGCAGGATATGGAGCTCTAAGTTCAGTTACACTTTTTCAGAATTTTTGAAGCTACCAATGGTGTCCACTGGTTTTGCTGAAAAATCGGTTGCCAGGTTTTTTTTCTCTTTTGAAGAAAATAAGTCTCTTTTTCCCTCTGAGTATGTTTAAGAGGTTCTCTTTGTATTTTTTTACTTTTAGTGGTTTTACTAGCAGGTATCTCATTTGGTTCTCTCCCTATCTAATCTGCTTGGGGTTGTCACAGTTCATATCCTTTATCTATTTGGGGAAGTTCTCAGTCATTATCTCTTAAAATATTGCTTCTACCAATTTCTCTCTCATCTCCTTCTGGAACTTTTCACTATATATATATGAAATTATCCCATATATTTCTTTTTCATCTTTTCTTCATGCTGGTTATTTCCTTCTGTCCTATCTTCCATTTAATCACTTCTCTCTTCAGCTGTGTCTAATCTGTTTTTCTACCTACCAAATGAGATCCTAAATTTAGTTACTTTATTTTTAGCTCAAATATTCCACTTAGATATTTTTTGTTTATATAGTCTCCATGAGGATGCCAAAAGTGTCAATGCCATTTTCTTTCCTTAAACATGTTATTGTTTCTATTTTAAAGTCACTGTCTGATAAATCAATTATCTGAATCCCCTTTGTGCCTATTATTACTCTATGTTTTGTTGATCTTTTCCTCAATATTTTCAGTCACATTTCCTTGTCTACTCATATGCGTGGTTATTTTGGATTGAGTGCTAGACATTATATATAAAAAAAATCATGAAGATAGTTTAACGCTCTTTACAATATTATTTCCTCCAGAGAAGATTTAAATGTACTTCCCTTGAGCAGCTGAGATAGAGGCAATCTCAGTCTCTGATGATTTAAACAATCATGAATTGAGATAATTCTAGGCTGGACTTCTTTCCTTTGAGGGTTAAGGTGTAGGATTTTGAAGGAAAACCTAGAGCTGAGGACATACAAATTCTCCTCCTTCTTCGTAGGTTCTGAATTCCCATTTTATTCTCTAAGACCAATTAGTCTGTCAAAACCTCTGTTTTAGCTTTTTAGAGTCTCAGATACATTCTCTGTATTCCAGAGAGAAAATGGCAACAAATACCAGTTCTATCCTCTTGAACTTCCCGCTTTTTTGACTCTTGGCCAAGAAATTCCTCACTGTAAGGGTACTCTCCAGCTTTCAAGCAGATATTTAAAATATACTTTGGACGAAACATACTTTGTCCTTTTACCTCTAGTTTTCTCAGAAGGTAGTTGGTCTGGCCCTCGGTTCATTATTGCCAGAAATATGACTCCCTATTGCCTTCCTTTTTTGCTTCTATCTTCCTCTAAAGAAAACATTTCAGGAGAGGTGGAATGGTCAATATGGCAATCATTTACCCAGCTATGTAGCTATCCATTAATTTTGTTACCTACTTTCCCTAACCCTAAACGTTTGCCTTTACTGGCTTCTACCACTGGCTTCAAAATGAACTGTGAACAGAGGTAAAAGTGAGATTTCCTTCTTCTATGACCACAAAGGCAATGGCTCCCTTTTGAGAAGCTGGATAGTTGAATTATTGCTTGCTGCAAGCACAAAAGGAACAGTGCATAAGAAAGATCGTAAATTGTAAAGCTAGAGTAAACTGTAGGATCAAGTCTAGCCCCATTTTCTACTTGAAGAAACTCAGCATCAGGGAAACAGATGGACCAGCTTAAGGTCACACAGTGAGTAACTTGCGGAGCTGGGACTATAAAGCAGTCATTCTGCTCAAGCACCACCATTTCCAATTCAGTATAATGCCTTTATGTCTGAGCCATCCTGACCACTACCTTCTTTTTATTCTGGGTTGTGTGAACTACCACAGTTTTTACAGGGGACTATAGTCCTAGTAAAAATCACAGTTTATAAGGTCGGGTGTGATTTGGAGCTTCCTCTCTCATTTCAACCGTCCCATAGATAGCATTTTGATTTAGGTGACATTTAGCTTAAAGGAGCTTCATTCAGGCTCATCGGTGAAAGAAGAAATCAGTGGAACCCGTAATCTGTCATTTTTGTGTAGAGGAGGAATGATGCTTACATGATAAACTCGTTTGCTAATCTGCTAACAGTATTTACTGTCCTGCTATGGATTTGCTGTAAGAGTCTGCTGTAAGACGTTTAAGTCTCTACATTCTGGGTCTTCATTTCCTCATCTTTAAAATTAGGGAGACAGACTAGGTCAATGCATCTCAATCCTGGATGCATATTAGAAACTTCCATACACGTATTATATACTTATAAATAAACCTATACCTGGGCCTCAACCCCAGAGATCCTGATTTTATTGGTCTGGGCGGGGGTGGGGGCAGGCATACGTATTGTTGAAATGCTCCTACAGTTTTTCTAATGTACAGCCTGGGTTGAGAACCACTGCACAAGATGATCACTGATGATCTTTCCAAGACTTAAACTATGACTCTGCAAATAATCCATGAGGAAATAGCTTTGTAATTACATGCATATTTATAATTGCAAATTATAACACACCTTAAAATATTCCATTTCAAAATGCTTGCTAAAGAGGCTTTACTTTCAGAACACACTGAATTGCCCAAAGCAAATATCATAAAGGCATAATCATCCTAAACATGACAAAGTACTTTCTGACTGGTCCACTCTGCAATAACACAACATGGTGTGATGTGACATGACAGAACATAACATAATGGACACACTTCCAGGCTTTCACGTTTTAACCAGGATCTTGTGCTGCTGTGAGGTCTTAAGGAATCATGTTAGGAGATAAGTCAAATTTGCTGTTATTACTGGTTTCACAAAACTATAAAGACATACTTAGTAATACTAACTTTCATTTGCAAAACAGGACTTACTTCAGAGATGCAAAAGAAGGGACAGTACTTATCATTCCCGTCTCTGCCATCTCAATGGCATGTTTTATTTCAAGCTTTTTATATAAAGACACAATGCTTGACTTGGGTTGGTTCTCCCGAATCAAAAGCCTTCGCAGGTACTTGTCATCAAACTTCTTAAACCTAGAAATAAACAAAAGCAAAGCTTTGATTAATTAACATGCCACGGATTAAGAAGAAAAACCTGGTTTTACCAATAAAATCATTTCCACTACTCCCAGGGAAGAAATTTAATAGCAGTGTTTAGTTAGTCTGATCATTATATGTGCATACCTGAATATATATGGATATGTAGAGCACATATTAGTATATTTCTGTATATAGCCACAACATACATGTATCTAATATTCACTAATTATAGATTAAAATGCAGATATTTCTACATTTCCTATGTCTCTGCTTCCCCCTTCAGCAAAATTATTCAAAAATGTTGTTAATACTTCCTTTCTCCAATTGCTCTCCTCTGATTCTCTCTTGAACATTCACAGATCAGGCTTTTGCCTCTAACTGTCCATTGAAGCTACTCATACTGAGGTCATCAGTGACCCCCACGAAATAAACCCAGTGGTCAACTGCTAGTCCTTCCTGACCTGTCCTGCTTAAAACAGTATCTTCCAGGACACCACACTCCCCTGGGTTCCCTCCTACTGCTTTCTCAGCCTCTTGCGTTGGTTCTGTTCCTTCTTTCTCTCCTCTTATGTCAGAGTGGGTGCAGTCCTGGTCTGCTTCTCCACCTCCACTCACTCTCCTGTCTTGTCCAGCTTCGTAGATTTTTTTTTTTTTTTTTTGTGGTACGTGGGCCTCTCACTGTCATGGCCTCTCCCATTGTGGAGCACAGGCTCCGGACGCACAGGCTCAGCGGCCATGGCTCACGGGCCCAGCCGCTCCGCGGCATGTGGGATCTTCCCGGACTGGGGCACGAACCCGCATCCCCTGCATCGGCAGGCGGACTGTCAACCACTGCGCCATCAGGGAAGCCCCCTCGTGGATTTTAATAGCATCTCTATACCCAAAATTCCCAAATTTGTGTCTGCAACTCCAGCCCCTCTCCCAAACCCCAGAAATGAGTGTCCAGCTCCCTGCTCAGCATCTCCACTTGGACATCTCATAGGCGTCTCAAACCTGGCGTGCTCAGAAGGATCTTCTCCCAAGTCCTCCCCATCTCAGCTAGTGACGACTCCACCAGGTAAAAAACCCTGATGTCACCTTTGATTCTCCTGCTTCTCCCCTATTCCATGTTATGGCCTGAACTGTGTCCCCTTAAAAATTCATATGTTACAGTCCTAGTTCCCAGGACCTCAGAATGTGACTGTATTTCGATTAAGTTAAAATGAGGCCATTAGTGGGCCCAAATCTAATGTGACTGGTGTCTGTATTATAAGAGGAAATTCGAACACAGACATGTACAGGGGTAAGACCATGTGAAGAAGCAGTAAAAAGAAAGACACTACAAGTCAAGGAAGGAGACCTGGAGCAGAGCCTTCCCTCACAGCCTTAGAAGGAACCAAATCTACTGACACTTTGCTCTTGGACGTCTAGCCCACAGAACTATGAGAAAATAAATTTCTACTTAAACCACCACCGTGTGGTACTTTGTCATAAGCAGCTCTAGCAAAGTAATACCCCACATCCATTCTATCAACAATTTCTGTTGGTTCCACCATTAAAATACACACAACAATCGAACCACTTCTCACCATTTCTCCTGCCATCACCCTGGTCCCAGCATTATCATCTCTCAATGCGTTCCTGCAACAGGGACCCAGTTGGTCTCCGTGCTTCCACCACTGTGTTCCTATGGTCTATTCTCGACACAAGCCAGAGTGATCCTGGTAAGTCAAACCACGCAACTCCTGACTTGAGTAAAAGTACAATGACCTGGAGGCCCTGCACCATTTGGACCTGCCCCTCTCAGCGCTGTGCTGCTCTAACTCAGGTCCAGCCTCTCTGAGGTCGTTCCTGTCCTGGAAATGTGCCAGCTCTGCTACCGCCTCCAGGCCCCTATACTTACTATTCCTTCTACTAAGAACACTCTTCCCCGCACACTTGCAGGGCTCGTTCACAGACCTTCTTTAAGTCTTTCCTTGAAAGTCGTTTTCTCAAAAGAGCCTTTCCTATCCATCCCATTAGAATTGCATTCCCAGAACTCCCTATTCTACTTCCCAGACATATTTTTCTCCATAGCACTCATCACTTTCTAACAGGCTATATAATGTACTCATTTATTTTATTTTCTGTCTCCTAGCACTAGAGTGATCCATATGGGCAGTTTTTTGTTTTGTTTGTTTGTTTTCCTGTCTCACCAGTGCCTAGAACAGTGCCAGGTGCACCGTAAGCACGTAGGCAGACTGGATCATCTGGTCCCAATTCCTCCCTGGATCCACACCCTGTAACATATCAAGTTACTTGGCAATGTCCTTCCACCGTGGCCGAGGTGCCCTGCTCTGTCCAGCTTCCTGCCACTGAGCTGAATAATGTCACCTGCTTTGGTCAATGGGCTATTAGCAGACACGATGATGAGACCAGAGGCTATTAATGGGCTTGTTCATCGACGCTCACTTCTTGTGCTGCCACATCGCCATGAGAAGGATGTGTACGTAGAGTGACTCCTTAGCCGCAGGACAAAGGTGGATGTCGCATGAAGCAGAGTTAAGTCACCCCACCTACACCAGAAAAGGCCAGCCGGGATCAGCTGATGACTGGCTAACCCTCTGAAGCAGGAGCAAGACCAGGCCAGATCAGCCAAGCCCAGCCCAGATCAACTGACTCTCAGCCTCCTGACTCAAGTACTTAAATAACAAGTGACTGTTCCTTTGAGCAGCTGAGTATTGGGTTGGTTTGTTACATAACTGTTATGCCAATATTCAAGTGAATCAGCATGCAGTTAAGTATTTGCTGAGAAAAAAATTAATGTATCAGAGTGATCCCCATAAGCCCAAAGAGGTTTACAGGCACACCTGTGCTATGAAAGGAAGCAATGTTAACCCACATCCTTGGTGCTAGCCCTTTGTTCCAAATACCGGAGGGCTAAGAATAATTACAGATTCGTCCTGAAAGGGCTTTGCTACTGACTGGCCACTGCACGAAACACTGGGTCTACTTTTTTCTACGTTTATTTTGAATTTCATGTGAAGCTCATTGAACCAGGACACCTGGCAACAACACAACATCTTTTTAAACTTTTATTATTATTATTATCATTAGTATTATTGTTTTAGCTTTTCACTAGAGATCCACAAAAGGACGAATAAACATTAAAGACAATGACATCTGATCTATGTAGTGTAGGAATTGTGCACTTTTTTAAAAAATTTATTTATTTAATTTATTTATTCTTGGCTGCCTTGGGTCTTTGTTGCTGTGCACGGGCTTTTCTCTAGTTGCGGCAAGCGGGGTCTACTCTTCACTGTGGTGCGCAGGCTTCTCATTGTGGTGGCTTCTCTTGTTGCGGAGTCTGGGCTCTAGGCGCACAGGCTTCAGTAGTTGTGGCTCGCGGGCTCTAGAGCACGGGCTCGGTAGTTGTGGCGCATGGGCTTAGTTGCTCCGCGGCATGTGGGATCTTCCCGGACCAGGGCTTGAATCCATGTCCCCTGCCTTGGCAGGCAGATTCTTAACCAGTGTGCCACCAGGGAAGCCCAGTACACTTTCTTTCTTTGCTTCATTTCCATACCTTTCATGTGTGCCAAGCTACACATAGGTGACTTATTTCATTATCATTAGACAACTTTTGCCAAATGTGAGAAACTTCCCTACTGCATGACCCTTTCATTTCATTCTCAAAGGATCAAATGACTCAAGAATTCTCTGGCAGGACCATTAAAAATCCACAATAGGGCTTCCCTGATGGAGCAGTGGTTGAGAGTCCGCCTGCCAATGCAGGGGACACGGGTTCGAGCCCTGGTCTGGGAAGATCCCACATGCCGCGGAGCAACTGGGCCCATGAGCCACAACTACTGAGCCTGCGCATCTGGAGCCTGTGCTCCACAACAGGAGAGGCCGCGACAGTGAGAGGCCTGCGCACCGTGATGAAGAGTGGCCCCTGCTTGCCGCAATCAGAGAAAGCCCTTGCACAGAAACCAGGACCCAATGCAGCCAAATAAATAAATAAAATGAATTTATTTTTTTAAAAAAATCCAAAATAAAAGGATTTCAGAGGAAAGGGAAAGATACCCAACACACCTAAACCAATCACTTGTTTTTTATGCCATTTTTAGTAACATCAACAGTTACGTACAGACCAGAAATGAGATCGGAGAACTGATTTTAAAAATGGCCTGTACCAGCACCAAATCCCTCCATAGTAACTTCTCTTCTCTACTTGCCACATACAGTGTGATTGACAATCCAGGAAATTATTTGAAATTTACCTCGAAAACTTCATGCATGGAAATATGGAAGGGTCTATAAAATTATTGAATAAAGTACATACACTGCAGAGAAAAATGTTAGGCATGTAACAATATTACCTTTCAGACATTTAGTATTGGGTTGGCCAAAAGGTTCGTTCGGGTATTTCCATATGGAAAAACACAAACTTTTTGGCCAACCCAGTATTCATAGTCCAATTAGCCCGGTGCCTGTAGGTGTCTGCCTGGAACAGACTTACATATAAAGTGTCTCTGCCGGGAACACAGGATGGAGCCGGACTTTCTCTGACATTCAGTCCTTCACCTGAGTCCCAGACCAAACCACACGATCACAGCATTCACCTCTTCCATCACCTACCACTGCCCCAGGGCCTGGGGACCTGATTCTTACACCACGTCTCGGTTTCCCCCTGTAGAGGTAGAAGGAGTGGGATAAATCCTTAGTCCAATCTTCCCTCAGGAAAAGAACAAACTGTTCTGGGTTACCATGCTCACTTACCACTTCAGGAAAGGACTGACAGGATGCGAGAGAAAGAAAAGCAGTTGGGTTGAAAGGGAGACGGAAGATGGATAAACGCTTGTCTGTGAAAACAACGGAGAACAAGAGGCAGAAAAGCCTGTATCACAGGCTTGGCGGAGACAAGGAAGGTCCCAGGGACGTAAAACAGGGTAACATTGAAAGTTATGAGGCAGAGAGCTAGGGTTCTCTGCTCTACCTCCTGCCTCCCAGAAAGTGAATACTGCCCAAGATAAACGGCCTTTTGTTTCATACTTTTACAATGGAGAATTCAGTTTGCTTTATTTTATTACCATGTGCCCCCATCTGGCTAACTGGGTACTCTGTCCATACATACAAAATATTTTTCCTTCAGTTATGAAGTCAGGCTAGATCCAAGGGGCCTCTCTACATTAGTAAACAATGTGGTCAGGCTTGCAAAGGTTGTGCCTTCCCTTATAGTCTCTGCAACTCATTACTTACCAATGTCTCACACACACACACACACACACACACACACACACACACCTGTTTCCTGTGTGACTGTTTTGTTGCCTTTATTATATTGCAAAATTTTAAAGGCTCAAGTCTATGGCTTGCACTTTTCATGTGCTCCAGTATCATGTCAGAACATGTGAGCAAACAGTAAGCCCTCAAAAATGCACTTATGTTCAATTACATGAATTGGTAGGTTGGTCAACTTCAGCAGTGGGGAAGATCTGTTAGCAAGTTAGAAAAGAAAAAACAAGAGGGTGATAAGGACCACCAAGTACCCTTTGGAGCCTGTCCATCTCTCTTCAGGGACCAGCTGAAATGCACGCCTTCAGAAGGCTTTCCCAGCCAGTGATGTGCCGGTGAATGTTAACAAATTACTTTCTGAGAAAAAAAAAGAGGCCCTGATCTGTAGCATTTGTCAGTCACCTGGCACACTCTCACCATGGCTGATTCAAGCCACCAATGCAGATGGCACTGAACTTAGATCAGGGAGGAGATACATACAGTCAGCTCCCACCAGCCCATGCGAGCTGGCTCCTCCGGCATCCCACTGGCCCTAACCCTGCTGTCTGAATCCATCCTTACTTCTTGATCCCATAAGTCTGTATTTCAGAATATATTAAAGTGTGCACCTAATTCTGCCTAGCCTGTCTACCTCTTGTATTTCAACTATGAGATCCTTGAAGAGAGGCACTGAATCTTAATTATCATACATATATACACATATGTAAATAGAGAGAGAGAGAGAAACACATCTATGTAACTGTACATAATCTTCCAGAGAAGTGCAGCTTTAAAAATATTTGTCATTTTGGCAAGTCTATGTATCTCCTCAGGTGCTCTGGAGTTCTGCATTTGACAAAGCCCCTCAACATATATGGGAGAGCAAATAGTAATGGAGCCCCCAGTTTTTAACCAAACAGACTGCATTCCTCAGCCGCCCATATAATTAGTCCGGGTCATACAAGGCCAGGCCATGCGATTCAACTGGAAGAATTGTGTGGAATTTCTTCTGATAACTTTGGTTAGGAGGAAGCTAGTACATATTCTTTGTCTCTTCATTGACTTTATTCCTGGAAAGTGTACACAATGGCTAATGCTGCAGCAGCCATTTTGGTTTAAGAGGCAACCTTGAAAATGGAGGTTCTTGGTGGAATCAACTAGATGGAAGGGTTCTGGAACCCTGAGTAATCTGTGGAGTGTAGCTCATCTATTAAAGGTACACTGCTGGGCTTCCCTGGTGGCGCAGTGGTGGAGAGTCCGCCTGCCGATGCAGGGGACGCGGGTTCGTGCCCCGGTCCGGGAAGATCCCGTATGCCGCGGAGCGGCTGGGCCCGTGAGCCATGGCCGCTGAGCCTGCGCGTCCGGAGCCTGTGCTCCGCAACGGGAGAGGCCACGACAGTGAGAGGCCCGCGTACCGCAAAAAAAAAAAAAAGGTACATTGCCTACCTGATATTTACATAAGAGAGAAATAAGCTTCTATCTTGTTAAAGCTACTATTGTTCCAGGTCTCTATTACAGCTAAACTTTACCTTAAAGGACATACTATGGCACAACAGGAAAGATTTGAAACTCTGAAAAATAACACAAGTCAATATGCCCTACTTCCTGTGGAGCCTCACTTGCTCCCTGTACTGTCCCAGGCACTTACAAATTGGTTGAACCATGTTATAGTTTTTCCACCACCTCAAGGCCATACCATTTTTCTTTTTAATATACAGACCATGGCTTGCACTGAGTAAGTGTTTAATAAATATTTGTTGAATTGATTTTCCTGTTCCAAAAAAAAAAATGTCCTGCTTCCAGACTGATTCAGAGCCACGTAATAAAATAATGGCAAAAGGCCTTCTTACTTGTCTCTCCAAAAGTTGTGACCCCAGTGTCCACAAACATCTTCAATCCCGGTCTTCACGTGATCAAAAAACTAAAACAGAAAAAGCAGGCTGATTAATTTTACCTCAAGTCAGTCATTTCCATTTCTATTCATAAAAATTAGGAATTTCTATTTACAGAAATTCTAATTCTTATTTCTACTTATAGTTGTAAATATTTTATCTATAGAAAGTCTAATTATAGAAATTTCTCTTAATATCAAGCTTAAACGTCAAAGACCCTGACAGTTTTTGCTTTTTGTTTATTTGAATAAACAATAAAACAACAATTCATCTTCGAACAAGTTGATGAGATGTTTGTCATATCAATCTCAGGCAATTCATAGATTATTTTTCTTATCATGTATATGTATGGCTGAGTCGCTTTGCTGTGTACCTGAAACTATCACAACGTTAATCGCACATACTACAATATAAAATAAAAAGTTAAAAACAAATAAAACAGCCTGTTCATAATTTTGGAAAATATGAAATATGGTAATAATTTTCCAGTAGAAACATTTCAGGTTGAAGGAAGTGATACTCCTGTATTCCTGAAGGAGTATAGCCTCCTTGGGGCTGTGTTCATTCTACCCCCAATTCACGCCCTTCTCCATCCAACCTCTACCCTACCCCACCCCCCTCACCCTCTGCCAGTTACCTCTTCAGGAAATGAGCACCATGGTGTCAAGCAGTCTGACTTAATCCAATAATTTTCCCTTTGACCATTTAAATTGTTACACTATGGTTACATTAACACCTACCCGACAATGGATTTCCTCACTGACAGCTTGCTGTTTCTTATTGGACCTCTTAACATCAAGGAACTCCACCAGCGGTCGGATAGTTATTCCCTGCACAGAAAAACAAGGAGGAGAAGGGAAACTTCTTGTCAAATTCAAGAATAACTTCTATTCTCCTAAACTTTGATAACTGACAAAAGATACCCTGCCCCCAAGACTTAACACAGCATATGTAACATTTTGTTACTTTTCTTCTTCCTCTCTAACAGCTGGCATATTTTCAGAGGGCCATGTCCCCAAACCTGCTACTAGAAGCAAAACAGTGGACAGAATGCAAGGAATTGAAAACGTAATTGTATGTAATTCTAAGAAATAGAAAAAGAGAGTAATTCTAAAAAATAATAAAGTATTATCCAGTTCAGAGGAATCACCTACTTGTATTATTCATAGAAAACATCTCAATGATTCATTCACTAATCTATTAAACAATTTTAATTGAGCGTTCAGGGCGTACATGTCGGCGGCTCGGGCATTTGGGACACAGGGATGGACAGTTAAGGACCTCAGCTTAAGGACTTCATAGTCTTATGAGGAGAAGGATATGCACAAAACCAGTTACAAAGTAGGCACAGGAGGAATGAGAGAGATACACAGGGAATGGGTCAAGGAAGGCTCTGCAGAAAGGGAACCCTGGATCAGAGTCTTACAAGTTGTTGGAAGCAGAACCTAGCAGAGACCTAACAGGAGCATAGGACCAGCCGTGAGAAAGGACCAGTGTGGGTTTGGGCATGTTCACAGGGCACTTGGGAAATGGAGAGAAACATAAGCTATTTAGTAAGCCAGGAAGAGAAAAAAATCCTTAATATAATAAAAAATATCTGCCAGAAATCTCTAGTGAACATCTGACTTAATAATGAAACATTAAAAGCATTTCCGTTAGAAGTAGGAAAAACACAAGGATACTCCCGACCTGCTGTTCCACAATGCTTGTCCTGGTCAATGAAATAGGAAGAGACAGAGGGGAAAGCATAGATACTGAAAATAGAGTGACAAGGGTTTTGTTGCTCAAGAATGACCTAGTTTTTGTCCTAAAAAATCGACAACAATCTTTTTTCATTTAAAAGTAACAAGAAAGTTTAGTAAAGTGACTAAACATAAAAAGAACATACACAAATCCATCCCATATACTAATTTTAAAAAAAAACCAGAATAAACACCTACAAAATAGCAAGGAAACACACATGTATAGTGAGAGATAGAACGGGAGAGAATATACTTAATACTACTTTATACTACTATATTATATATTATACTATATGGATACTATATATATATATATATATATATATATACACACACACACACACACACACACACACACACACTTTCATACTCTCTACAGAAGTACATAATACAGTATATAATCCTATCATGAAATGCACAGAAAGCCTTTACAAAGAGAACTGTAAAATGTAATTAAAGGTTATTAAAAAGATTTGAGTTTGAAAAACCACACAAAGTTCCTTGGTGGGATTAGTTAACAGTATTATGATGGTAATTTTACCTCAATATATGTGCAATACAATTTCGATAACATATTCCAAAGGATTTTTAAGAAACGTGAATATTTAGAAGTTGAGAAAATGTTCAAAATTAATCTGGAAGAGTAAATGGAACCAGAAAAATTTAGAGAAAGGAGAATGATGGGGCACTAACAGATCCCAAAACAAACTATCGCTATTATGTTTAAAATTATGTGATACGGGCACTAAAATAGGCCAATGCGGGGTCCAGGAAGATCCCCGAGTCTCTTGCCTGGCTGGCCGATGGCTGCCACCACTCGGCATGAAGAATTCATGACCAGGAGGCATTACTGGATTTTCGGGGAGGGGTGGATATGTTGTGAGATGCTCCCTGACACGACTGGTTCCTCGCTCACCTCTCTGCATGTCTTTAAGTCTTTAAGAATGTTTCTGGTAACGTAAACTGTGACACACACACATTTTGTAAAGGAGGTCATTAATTTTGTTCCATCAGTCCAGCTTTGGGCGTTTTTCAGCTTCACTTTCACTTTCTAAAACATGAATGATTTTGAGCAAGTTTGGCGTGACGCACCTTGTGTTCTACTTGTAGTTCAGTCTGCCACTTTGAAATAACATAGGAGGTAATAACCATTTTCCAATCAACACATATTCTGTCATTTTTAACTTATGTAAATGAAAATAGGTGTCAACATGTGGTTTACAGGGATGGGTGATTTCACTTTCAGATTCCATGAAGCCTCTAGGTTAATAATAGCTCCAGGAAAAAAAAACCCAACAAAGTCAGTGCTATTTATAAAATGACACAATGTGTTCTGAGGATACTAAGTGTTGTTTCACATGCTTTTCTCTACCAGGTATTCATTCAGTTAATAATAAGCGAGTGCCTTATATTTGTAAATACAGGACATAAAGGTAAAGATTGCACACGGGGCCTGCCCCAGTCACTAAGCTGATTTCTTCCACTAGACGGATAACCTAGAATAAATAAAACAAAACTGATCTACTACAGGAAGCAAGTGTGGCTCAGCGCCCAGGTCAAGTCAAGTTTCTAAAACTACAACATAATTCAGTTTATAATTAATAAAAGTGTGGATGAGATGCAATGACACGTCTCATTTAAAAATACATATTTGTACAGATGAACCTATTTGCTGGCCAGGAACAGAGACACAGACAGAGAGAACGGACGTGTAGACACGGTGGGGCGGGGGGGGGGGGGAAGGAGGGGCGGGATGAATTGGGAGATTAGATTTGACATAAATACACTACCATGTGTACAATAGCTAGCTAGTGGGAACCTGCTGTACAGCACAGGGAGCTCAGCTGGGTGCTCTGTGATGACCTAGATGGGTGGGATGGGGGGAGAGAGGTCCAAGAGGGAGGGGTATATGTATACACAGAGCTGATTCACTTCATCGTACAGCACAAACTAACACAACACTGCAAAGCCACTATACTCTGATAAAAAATTAATTAATTAAATTAAACCCCAAAAAGAAGTATTTGTTTAAACAGTGTCTTTTTAATAGTCCCCATTCTCTCTTAGAATTATTGGCAGTTGTCATGCTGTGCTCAAATGGAATTATTTGATAGGTTCTGCCTTACTTTCTCTCCCTCTCTTTGTTCGTTCCTTCCTCAATCCATCTATTTTGGAGGGAGGGGACGTGGCATCCGAATGTCATATTAAGTTCCCCAAGCTGGATGTTATATTCTAAGAGCCTGGGTCTCTGGTTGGGGGACACATTAAAAAAAAAAAAAAAAAAAAAAAAAAGGGATACCTTTGAAAATGCACCTTATTTTACCACGTTGCGGAATTCCTCATTTTGGTCACCTGGGGAGCAGCCTGACAAGGCTTAGCAAAACAGCTTGTTACCATCCATGTGGGTGAAAAAATAAAGAAACCCCTTAGTTTTCCATCAAACCAATGAAAAACGTATTTGCAAAGCACAAGTTAAATTTTCACCCATTCATGTGGCTTCAGCGCCATAAACACAACACCCCAGAGTCAGGCCTGGCAGAGGGGAACTGCTACACAGCAGCCCGGGAAGAATGACAGCGAGGTAAGCTTTATTTGTTCCCTCCGCCATCTCTGCTTTCTGCCCACCCTCACCCTTCTGCTCCCAGTAAAGTGAGAAAGTAAAAGGCACTGCTGCCTGATTGAAGAAGGAGCATCTTTGGGTCTGTTCTTTTGGAAGAAAATGCTTTCTTTCGTTTTTGTTTTTTCGCAATTAAATTTTGCAAAAAACAAAGCGGGGCTGAGGGCAGGGCGTGGGGGACGGCTTTATATTTCTTTGTTGATTTAACAGGCAGGCAATTTCCAGAAAGACTTGAAGAAACTGTTTTCATTCATTAAAAAATATTACTGTCGTGGCTATGCTATCCTATATAAGGCTTTTTCACATTCCAAACTTGACCACAGAGATCGTAAATCTGGTTGTACACACAGTGTTTATTTTAGAATGGGGTAAATGAGATGAGAACCATAAAAGTATTCAAGGAGGAGCTTGCTACCTTGCAAGTAGGGTGAAATGCAGACTCGTCAGTTTCGGACAATGACTTAACAGCAGATCACAACACTAATCCAATGATGGAGGCAAAAAGAGACTCTGCCCTTGGAATTCCAGTCAACCGTGCTCCTTGATGGACTTCTCCTTAACTACTCAATGAATTTCCAGAACTGTGACCATCTGCCCTATAATTATAGGGACTAACTGACTAGTAATTATTGGGCTCTGAAATACATTGAAAGGAATTAAGTTTTTCTTTCTCCTATTATCATTTTACTTCATGTTATAATGCAAACAGAGCAAATCATCAGGTTAAAACCTTGCATCAGGTATTGTGTTTACATACATATTTCCTCTCTACTGCCTGGGAGGGAGGTACCACGATTCAGACCTTAGAGCAAAGCAAACTGAGGCTCACAGATCCTATGAAGAGCTGGGCCAGAACACTAGCCCAGAACGGCCTACTCCAATGTCTGTGCTTTCTACTGCTGGATTCTACCCTGCCTCAATCTTGAATATCATTTTAAAACAAGAGAGACAGCTTATATTTTCTATATCATTACCAATCTTATTTATATGAAAACGAACGTACACGTCCAAGGAATCAGAATCGTTTACTCATTCACTATTCTCCAAGCAAGACTGTTCTCCGGGAAGATGTTAATGGCTTCATCAAGAGGCTACTTTCTCTAATTATCAACGTGATTCAAGGAACGTTAAAATTCTTATTATAAATCTTAGTATCAAACAATAAGCCACGTGTCACAGGAAATTCTGCTTTAGAAGATGGTGCTAACTCTAGAGTATCAGGATGGAAGTATTAAAATACTTCCTACAAGAAATACTAAAATAAGAGGGAAAGGCATTTTAATGTTTAATAATAGGTCCATCAACATAAAAGTTGTCATTTGGAGAAGAATGCATCGCTATTCATCAGAAGGCAAAATTGTATGCATGGATGATAATTAGTTGTTTCTACTATGTTTGGAACCCACTAAGTCTCTCCTCCCAGGCTCCTTTCCCTGAGTCCCCTAATAATGGATGTATTCTGGAAAAAAGAACCTTTCTGAAGGCAGCATGTGTGTATTTGTGTGTTTGTGCACGTGTGTGTTCATCGTCTCCTAAAGACCAGTGGGGGGATAGGAAATGGGAGGGAAAGGGGTCAGGTCAAGGACCCAAGTGATAGCCGTTAGTCTCCAGTCTTTGCACAGAGAGAGGGGATGGGGCAGAGCACAGCGAAGGGAAGGGAACAGGAGGTGTGGGACCACACAATTCCTCTTCCTATGAGTGTCACAGTGCGTGTCGCAGGGTCATCCTTAAACCTAATCAGAGCAGAAGACTGTCCACGGGGCATGCTTGCAGATGCCGAACATGGACCCCCCAAAAATCTCCATCACTGAAGGGTTTACTTGCTACGTTTACAATACCAAACAGAGCCAACACAACTATTTTGTTTGTTGCCACTACTGTTGTTAATCTGTCACATTAAAAACTTTCTTAATCAATGTTAACTGTTGATCTACACAGCGCTCATCCAAAGTGGGTGTGTAGTCCTTTAATGTGGGGACTCAAAACGTCACGTAGACCTTATGCCTGAGGTACGATTCCAAAAAGCCAAAATACGAAGAGTGTAAAAATGACACCTCATATTGACCACCTGTACGCATACGTTCAATGAACAACAGTATACATTTATTGTACTATTTTTCTTTTTCCTATGTGATGTTTGTTCTGAATGCAGAAGTGCAATGTTATGTCTGTCGAATCTAATAACTAAACCACCCGAGCTTGCATTTTGCGTGTCCTCTCTGGAATTACATCTTTTTATTCAGTCTTTTTTTATCTCACATGACGAGGCAGAGACCCATGGGGTTGGGGGTACGGGGCTGGTTTTACACCATGGATACTTGTGTAGACATAACGGCCGATAGATTCATCTCCAAACGACCTGGTTCTTAGGTGCTCTAGACTGCCATGGTTCTCTTTTTGTATTTGATGCTCAGATGTGACACCCTGATTTCTGAGAGCCTGGAGAAGAGTCCAGAGCATTGACTCAGGCTGGGCAGGGCTTTCTGTGGGGCGTTAGGGCAGGACAGCTAGCTTGGGAAGAGCTGGAGAGTGACTCCCAGGCCTGACTTGTCCCCCTCAAGCACTCTGCCCCAGGCTGCTCCTGAGACATTAAAGGGCTCAAGGCAAAATAGATTCACTTTCTTTTTCGAATTCTTTCCCAGTTGGGTTTTTACATAATATTGAGCAGAGTTTGAAAAACAACTTGTGTCGTTAACGCGGGGCATTTGTTATACTAACCTCTTTACACTTAATGTATGTTTGAAAAGTTTCCTTAATAAAGTTTCTAAAATGTCAAAAAAATAAAAAAAGAAGAAGAAAAACAGGCAAATGAGCAAAAGCACATTAGTGGTTGCCAGGGGCTGGGCGAAGGGAAGGGAGGAGAGTGCCTGCCTAACGGGTATGGGATTTCCATTTGGGGTTATGAAAAAGTTCTGGAGTTAGATAGTCCTGATGGTTGCTCAACACTGTAAACGTATTTAATGTCAATGAATTGTACCCTTTAAAACTGTTACAGTGGCAAGTTTTATGTTATGTGTATTCTACCACAATTTAAAAAAACTGGGTTGAAAAAAATAAAGAATATTTGTATGTGTAGCACTGAATCACTTTGCTGCACACCCGAAACTAACACAACATTGTTCATCAACTCTACTCCAATATAAAATGAAAAGTTAAAAAAAATGGATTCCCTTCACAACGCTGCCTCAGACGTGTGAGACTAGGTAATTGGACGCTTGTTCCAAGGTTCCTGCAAACACACGGTGAAAAGATGAAAGCAGGGAGTCTGCTTCTCCTCTCCACCCCTGGGGCGCCGTCTCCCTGCGTTGAGAAAAATCAAACCAACCTGGGATGTCTGAACCAAACTAGTATGTGTTCCTCTAACTGGAACTATCCCTAACCTTAACCGGGTAATACTGTCATCTCTCTCGGCGGGGCGGGGGGGCGGTCAGCAGAGCTCCCTGCAGTTCTGAGCTTGCCTCTGGAGTCGGGGTCCCAGGCTCACCCCCAGCCTCCATCATTCACCAGCCTCTGCCCCTTCTTACCATCTTGCCTGATCACTGCTCTGGGTCCCACACTGCCTTTCCCACTCGTATCCTTGTATCCTTTCCTCTTAACAGCCTCTTCTCACAGCGGCCAGGGGCTCCTTTTACCAAGTAAAACACGTCACGCTTCTTCCCCAAACTTGGATGCTTCCGTTTCACCTGGACAGGAGCCAACGTGCTGACACTGGCCTGACTGCCCCCGCTGCCCCACATGACCTAAGACTCCGGACTCTCCCTCACCTCCTCTCTCCTAAACCACACTGCCCTCCAGCGGCCACGTGGGCTACGTGCACACCACCTCCAGACCTTTGTCTTTAGTCCCATTTGCCTGGAATGTTCTTCAGCTCAGCTAATCCTTTTCCCCCCTGAAAACCTTTACTCAAGTATGTTTTTCACCATTGCCTTCCACGACTAATCCATTCCATTCACCCTCACCAGGCCTGAGCCCTACAGCTTCCTGCTGTCCGGGTCTCTCACCCTCTAACAGACTCTAACTCCCTCACTTACTCTGTTTACTTTCACTGGAATGGAAGCTTTGCAGGGTCGGGGAGATTTCTGGGTTTTGCTCACTCTTGGACCCTAAGCACCGAGAGCACTGTCTGGCTCGCAGAGGAGCCCCAGACGTAATTTCTAGATGACTGTCCGCAGAACAGAATCTCCTAAGGGCCGGATAATTAACTTAAAGGAGCTGATGAACTTGCAAAGTCAGGATCTTGACCCAGACCCACGCCCTCCTACCACAGCTGTCCACCTCCCCATATTAAATGTGCAGTCACCCCTCGCATCGTTTCCAGGGACGCACAGCTCAGCAGTGAACCCATGTCAAAGAGCTGCTGGGAGGTCGTCGCACAACCAGCATTTAATGAGCACACTTACTAGGTCAGAGAGGAAGACAAATGCCGAGGATTAGCAAGTGCAGCTCATAAATTTCCAGGAGAGAGCTCAGCTCACACAGCTGAGTTTCCTTAAATAGCAATTCTTCTGTGTCAGCCAAGTGACCAAATTGGACTCCCTCAGGCCCCTGCACACCCCAGTGACGTGAGAAAACACCATTTTCCCTCATGTCCTAACTACCTAAGCCTCAAGGCAACTTGGCATCATGTAAAAGGAGTTCGCGATGGTCACCTGAGTGACCTTGTTTCCTCCTGATAAAGCGAGAGACTTTGCCGGGAGACCGAACTCCACTCACCAGGATGAAGACAGTGAAGAATATGACCACTATTGCCGCCGTGATGAACAGCTTTTTCCGGGGAAACACGGCAGCAGGAAGGAGAAACACCAGTGCGAAACAGATGGCCCCGCGGAGCCCACCGTAGGCAATGATGAACTGGTCCTTGAAGGTCAGAGGAATCGTCCGGAACCAGTTAATGGCCTGGGTCAGGACAAAGACACCTGAGAAGAAAAACAAAACCAAAGGAAACAGACTGTGTGAGGCCAGGACACAGGAACGTAAAGGCACATTTTCTGGGCTTCTGTTTCAGGGTAAAGTATTTCCAAACAGGTCCCTTTCCTACCATCCTGCCCGCATTCCTCCTCCTGCCTCGCATCACTGGGCTCTTGGAATCAGAGACGCCAGGAGAGGTTAATTCCACTTAAAGGAAACGCATGAAAATACTCCGGGGAGGAAAGAGTATGTCAGGATGAGGGGAGAGGAGGAGAAACAGGAGAAGGGAGAGGCCGTGGAGAGCGAGGGGGTGGAGGAAGGAGATAAGAAAGACAAGAGCTCAAGATGAAGAAAAGAAGTAGCAGCAGCGGCCACAAAGGGGAGGGGCAGGAGGAAGGGCCCATCTCTCCACGCGCGACCCCCAGCGCTCACGCAGGGGACACGTGCTCATTACCCAGCGCCCTCCAGATCAGGCAGAAGGCCAGGGTGAAGCAGACGAAGGCCCAGTTCCACTCGTGGTTCCTCCCCACGGTGGACACGCCCATGAAGATGAAGATCAGGGTCTCGCTGACGCTGCTCAGCATCTTCATGAAATACTTGATGGTCGTGTAGGATTTCTGGGACACGTTTTCTTCCACGTACTTATTCATGGTCATTGCACAAGCTATGATTCTACAAGAAGAGAGGCAGCCTCAATTTAAACAGGGCAAGGGTCCTAATCAGAACATGAGTCAGCACTTAGCTAACTGGTGACTCCACCCTTCCACCTGTGACTACAGCACCACTGACTGAGTTTGGTAAGTGAACGTGATTTGCATCCTTGGAAACCCTACTGTCTCTAGAGGTCTTCATCGATACGCATGGCTCCAAGTGCCCGGCTCTACACAGCTTTCTAGCCTGGAGATGTGGACTTTGGCATCATCAGCTATACTGCCAGTATCACAAATATAGATAAACGAGTCCATAATAAATTCAAAACCCATTATCTTCCTATAAAGCCAGTTCCATCTCCTCTATTCCTCTAGGGCCCCAAATGCTAAGCTATCGCTTAAAATGCTAAGCTTGAAATTATGGTCACATTGGAATTCTCTCTGCATCTCCTTGCTGCCCCCCTCACCATCTTACTGGTCACCAATTGTTTTCTAACCCTCATCCTGGATCTCTTGGACCCACCCATTCTTTTTTACCCCGATGCCTTAGTTCCGGGTCTCATTTCTACTTATCTAGGACATCCACTTCTGGGAAATTCAAAACGTATTCACAGGCTCTGAAAATTCCTAGTGGAAAGAAACGGTTTTGCTTGTTTTCCCAGCACTTCCAAAACTCTGGGACCACAGAGGTCTTCGTGTCCCTTTCCCTTGACATCTATCTTTTTTTACTTTTCTTTTATATTGGAACATAGTTGATTAACAATGTTGTGTTAGTTTCAGGTGTACAGAAAAGTGATTCAGTTATACATATATATGTATCTATTCTCTTTCAAATTCTCTTCCCATTTAGGTTGTTACAGAATATTGAGCAGAGTTCCCTGTGCTATACAGTAGGTCCTTGTTGGTTATCTATTTTAAATATAGTAGTGTGTGAGCTTCCCTGGTGGTGCAGTGGTTAAGAATCCGCCTGCCAATGCAGGGGACACGGGTTCGAGCCCTGGTCCAGGAAGATCCCACATGCCGCGGAGCAGCTAAGCCCATGCACCACAACTACTGAGCCTGCGCTCTAAAGCCCGCAAGCCGCAACTACTGAGCCCATGTGCCACAACTACTGAAGCCCGTGCGCCTAGAGCCCATGCTCCACAACAGGAGAAGCCACCACAATGAGAAGCCCACACACCACAATGAAGAGTAGAGCCCACTCGCTGCAACTAGAGAAAAGCCCGCAAGCAGCAACGAAGACCCAACGCAGCCAAAAATAAATAAATCTATAAAAAAATAAATAAATATAGTAGTATGTACATGCCAATCCCAAACTCCCTAACTATCCCTTCCCCCACCTTTCCCCGCTGCTAGCCATAAGTTCCTTCTCTGAATCTGTTTCTGTTTTGTAAATAAATTCATTTGTATCATTTTTTTTCAGATTCTGCATATAAGCGATATCGTACAATAGTTGTCCGTTTCTGTCTGACTTCACTCAGTATGATAATCTCTAGGTCCATTCACGTTGCTGCAAATGGCATTATTTCATTCTTTTTGATGGCTGGGTAATATTCCATTGTCTATATGTACCACATCTATTATAATACCACACCTCTGCACAGTCTGGGGAAGGAAGGGCTCAGGATGCAGCCCAGACTCCTAGGTTGGGTGCCCGAAGCCCTTCACACTCTCCCCTCAGTGACAATTCCAGGTGCCCCGACCCCCGGCCCTCTCTCCATTGGGCACCCAGCACGTGCTCAATGGTCTGTCATTTCCCAAAGGGGCCCTGCTCTGTGCTGTCTTCTTGGCTGGAAGGTACCCCTGGCCAACTCAAAGGCCACCCACAGGGGGAAATTTAGTATGAGCTGGGTGATAGCTCATACCCGCCTCCATCTAAGGAGACACAGTTACTAGAAATTACCAAAAAGGCATCATTATCCAAGGGTGTTGGAGAATAAAACAGGACAGAATCTGAGTGAGCTGCCCGCCTTCCACTGAGCGATAACTGCGCCACGAGCTAATCGCTGGTCATGATCTGTGAAGTTTCCCACCTTCTCAGAGCTCTAGAGCCGCAATGACCCTACGAGCTTTCCCCCAACCCCCTTCAACCACTGCACTTAGTCTCCCTTACCCTGAGATGTCTGATGTTTTACCAAAATCTTCCTACTCTAAGCATGAGGAGAAGTAGAAGAATGAAAATCTAAGGGCCTTCTGAGTTGAGACCTGAACAGGTGACCACGAATATATCTCATTGCAAGGAACCGACCTGTTCCTTCCATAGAAAACTCGTATATCTATTCTGCGCCACCTATGAAAACAAAACAAAGACGCCCCCAACCCAAGGACCGTGCATTTGGCCTCAACGTCGCTGCCCACAGAATGAGCAGGTATTTCTTTCAGATGGATATGAGTGAGGAATGCATAATTCCTGTGGCTCCCCAAACAAAGAGAACCTTATTAAATGGGCCAGTAAAATGCAGCAGCACCAACACACAGCAAAGCCTGCGAAGAGCTGAGGGCTTATCCAATGAGTCCACGTCTACAGAGCCTCCACTCTGCCAGGGGCAGTGCAAACGCTCTGTACGAGTTATGTCAGCAAACCTCCTTACGAGCCTCTGAGGCAAGTTCTGTCATGGTTCCCATTTTACGGATGAGAGAACAAAGGCAGACAGAGGTCCAGCGACTCACGGTCACACAACTAATTGATGGTGGTGCCAGGATTTTAACCCAGGCAGTCTGACTCAAAGCCAGAGCTGTCAGGGACCTAACTCTCGCTCTTTCTTTCTTTCTTTTTTTTTTTTGCGGTACGCGGGCCTCTCACTGTTGTGGCCTCTCCCGTTGCGGAGCACAGGCTCCGGACGCGCAGGCGCAGCGGCCATGGCTCACGGGCCCAGCCGCTCCGCGGCATGTGGGATCCTCCCGGACCGGGGCTCAGTTATCCCTGATGAAAGTGAGGTCCTCCCCCCTGCCACGGCCGTGTGCATCCGCTCCCAATCACAAGCTCTTTCACTGGTTTCCTACTTAGTGGCTTAACAATAACACAGGTTTATCACCTCACACTTCCAGAGGTCATAAGTCCAAAACCATTTCATTCTCTTCTTGATCTGGGGCTAATGTCAAGGTGCCGACAGGACTGTGTTACTTCAGGAGGCTCTAGGGGAGAATCAGTTCCTTGCCTTTTCTACCCTCTGGAGGCTGCTCACATCCCGTGGCTCGTGGCCCTGTCATGCTGACCTCTGCCTGCCTGGTCCCATCTCCTCTGACTCTGACCCTCCTGCCTTCCTCTCATAAGGACCCTTGTGATTTCACCCAGCCCACCCAGATAATCCACTGTTCTCTCCCCATCTCAAGACCCTAACTTGATCACATGGGCGAAGTCCCCTCTGCCGTGCAGGGTAACATATCCCCAGGTTCTGGGGACTCAGACTTTTGGGGGCCATCCCTCAGCCGGCCAGTGTCGTTGGCACTCACCTCCCTTGTGTGGTGGCCACGACCCAGGGCACGTCCCCCGTGGGCCTGGTGACCGAAGCTAGCGGGAGCTCTGCCACACTGGCCTGACATGAAAGCCTGGACCCTCCCCCAGTACAGCGGGCAGTAGACACTGTGGACCAGAGTGGCAGGTGCATCACTGCCAGCCACCCCTGAATACAAACCGCTCGTTAACGGCATTTCTGAACATTTTCATCTTGCATATTTTGGCTCAATTCTTTTTTAATCAGACTTTAAAAAGTAAAAGTTGCCCAATGCTAAGTAATGAGGGCAAAAGCCAGAAGAATCTGAATCATACTATGTTTTATGAAGAAAAGACACATACACAGCAGCACACACTAATGAACCTTCTTAAATGTTGCCAAGTTGAACGTCTGTAACAGAACCAATGAGGGCCATCATTCTTTCTTGAATTCTCTTATCCCATGCAAAAGATGTTCTAAAATGATTTGACTATTAGGCATTTAAACTTAAGGACAAATATGGAGAATGACAAACACCAAAGTACGTACCACCCAGCTTTTTCCAATCACGTTTACTTTTAACAATAAAGCATCAGCTATAGAGTTGAAACCCCTACATTTCTCCTATCGCCCCTATTTCCCTCTGTCCCTCTTGGATTTGGATTTTTTGTTTATCATTCAAAAAGTGATCGTTAAAAGGGCTAAAGAAACTTGCTTTTGCGTATGTGCTAATTATTTCCCCCTGAGATCACGTTCACATCGTTCACTGGGAAAGATATAAACCATACAGGCAAAACACAATCTTCAGCCCATTAAATGAGAGATTAAACAAAAATTTCTATTCAGAAATTATTGAAAACTATAGCTTTGATGTAGGAATAAAAAAATACATGAATTATACATGACTGTTCACGGGATCATTTTCCATTGCTTTGTATCCTTAACATGACACCAGAGTGATACTCCTGTCTGCCAGACACCTCCCTGTAACTCAACACCACCTCTGAACAGCACAGGTGCGATCCTCCGGGGGAAAAACACCCTCAGCAGGTACCAGAGGCCCCCGAGCCCGGCAATGCCCTGTTCAGGAAATGCGGGTGTCTATGACGGGGATGCACAGAACAGGCTGGGGACGAATGTTTCAAAGGTCGCGTTCTGGTCCGTCAGGTACAGCTCAGTGAACACAGCCCCTCAAGCAGAGGCCAGGAGGTGTTTCACTGCAAAGAGGGGTCTTTTCTGCTGTAGGATGCTCTAACCTCCATCCAAGCACCTCACCTTCAGTAACATCCTATGTACACAAAACTACAAATGAGTTAGTCTCCCTTCAATTAGGGAGGCACACACAATACTACAGTCTCCCTGGAAGACAGACTGCCCCTTTCCTGGATCATCACCTATAGCTGATAGTATTAACCATCACCATAAGCTTGACTCTCCTTCATTTTTCTAAAAGAATTATGAGACGCTTCTAGAGCTGGGGAATGGTGCAGACTGGAGCCTTACTGGGTCTGGAGCTCGTGGCCAGGAGTGCCTTGGGTAGGAAGTCACGTCATAGCAAATCCCAGTAGCACTGAAGCACGTACAGAGAGGGAAGATGTCTTTCTCCACCAAAGAGAACTCATGAAACTTTCACACCTGAAGCCCACAGCCTCTCTCCCTCATTCTGAACATCAGCGTGATACTATCCACACCAAAATAATAACCAAAATAACTCGTGACGTTTTAGAAAACTCTAGATGAATTTCTTAACCCTAGAGCTCCTTCAAACATAAAACGACTGGCCTTCAGTATTCCCAGTCTGACCTTACTTTTAACAGCTCACGTCATTGAATCATCTTTCTCCCCGCTTTCCATGTAGGTCTCTCTGTCCTAATCTTCCAATTTAGTTCATATGATCAGGAATAACAACTGGACATCAACCAATATCTTCTTAGCATCTACTCTGGGTCAAGTTCTGGGCTGGGATCTAGGAAGACGGAAGCAAATAAGAGGCAACTTCTACTCCCAAGAGTTCGTGGTCTAAGAGGAGAAAGAGTCATGGAAAGGTAATTGTAACACAGCATGGCAAGCGCCAGAAACGGAGAAGGGGAAGGATGCTTTGCGAGCACAGGAAAGGAAGTCATTGCTCCTGCCACAAAAGAGGGGACATTTGAGCAGAATCTTCATGGGTAAGTGAGAGCTCCCCGAGCAGGAAGAAGAAGTAAATGATCCAGAAAAAGAAGAGGACACATTCAGAGCCATGAACAGGTTGGTATATTCAGGGACCTGAAGAACTGACTCTGCTGCAGGGGGGAGAGAGGAGGAGAAGGTTAACAGGTGAGGACACGGAAGTTAGGGGCCAGGTAATGACATGTGACATAACTCTTACGTGTTATGCTTAGGAGTCGATTGTATAGGCTGGTGGGGAAAATGAGAGATTATATCTTCCACCAAGTAATTAATGTTTATCTCCCCAGACCAACTGGAAGCTTCATGGGGGGAAAAGTGTCATCAGTGCTTATGACAGTGCCTGGCACCTCATTAATGTGTTTTGAATCGATGATGACATGGATCTAGGGATGGATTACTCATCGGAACGGTGGTGTGTCGTGGACAGATTTGCATTCTAGAAAGAGAACTCTGAAGGACATGTGGAGGACAGATCTGGAGGGGAAAGACCTAGAGCTTGGAGTCAATTTGTTTCCCGCAGTGGTTTTTCGTTTGGTTTTCAAAATCCATCGCAGCACCTGGCCCGTATAACCTCCCAGAAAAGGTCTATGTTTGGACAGGTGTTAGGTTCCATTCCGTGGGCCCACGTGGAGGTAAGGTTCATATAGAATGCACTGGGGCCCTCTGCTTTGTTATTATCTTGCCTCACATGGTGGTTTAACATAAATGTAGGGTGATTATCACCAATTTAGAGACAGAGAAGCTAAAGCACTATAATTAGCGGTTTTTACATTCACCGGCAATTGAGCTTTTCTTCATCACTGTATCACTCTCAATGCAGCATACAAAAAATTCAGGCCAGCTAATACTGTCTCAACGGTCTTCCGGGGGGGAAACAGACTTTCTCTGCAGATAATATGTCACTGGACTATCTTCTGAACAGAAAATTCCAGCTAACACTTTTTTCTATAGTACTCCACGACTCCACCCCGGCAGCCAATGAATCGATGTTCACGTCTATGATGTTCGCTTCCTCTCCACCAGAACCCACACTCTGAGAGAGCAGAAGCTACCCTTCTTCCACAGGTAGCATGGCTCCCTGCATGCAGCGGTACCAAGCGTATGTTCGCCTGATGCTGGCTGAGTCCAGCTTAATGGAGATCCACAGCCCTCCACTAGGCAGTCGGCATCTGTAGGACCAAAGGGAACGGCACCCATAAAGATGGCGGGCAGTGAAGGCAGAGTTCTGGTTGTGAAGATAAAACATACACATACCTTGTCTGTGTTCCCTTACCTATGGTGTAGCCACGACTCGGTTCATTCTGTTTATAAATACTAGTACTTTAATTTTTTTGAAGAGTGGTCAATTCTCTAATTTCGATTCCCACGTTAGACCTGTTCTGTAATCTGAACTGTGAAGAACTAGAACTGAGCCGACAGAAAGAATGTTGCAAAATTCTTTCATGCCTACTCCATGCCTGTGCGTGATCTTAAAAAGTATGGATTCAGTTGCAGGAAAATACAGCCCAAATAACAGTTGCACATTCCCCATAAAGACTTTGCCAAACATAAAAGCATACTCTACCAATCAGTGCCAAGCATTAGCAAAGATGAAGAACAATTAAAAAGCTTTCTCTGTATTGATTAAAGCCAGGTCTGTGGTGACTCAGGGTACACTGTATGTTCTCAGAATAAAGTACTCACTCATGTGAGGTAAATTAATTATTCCAGGGCACGAATTTACTATACAATGGATTGCCTCTTCCAGGAAACCTGACAACCAAGAGAAAGTGAGTTTGACATATGAGAAAATTTTTTTATAAATTCTTTTTCAAAGAAATATCCAACCACCAAAACTGAACAACCTCTCTTAAAATACCAAAATGAAATAAATTCAAATAAGTATAGCTGCTTGATTATTCATGCAGTCTTGCCCATTTCATGGATTTTCCACATCTCGTGTTTTTTTCTACTTTAGATGCTTTCAATTCAACTACTGTTTGTAGCTCGTTTCCTGCCTCCTAAAGCAAGCATGGTTTTGTGGAAAGAACACATAAGAGATCACAGCTCAGGGTCAAAAGTGTGATGAAACACAAGGCATCAAGGGACCCGCGGCATCCACTGACTCTAGTTGGGGACTGTTGACAAAGGCATGAGAGGCAGGAAGACTGGACCAAGATCTTGATGATGGAATTAAAGTTTTCCAGCTGGGGCTTTCCTGGTGGCGCAGTGGTTGAGAGTCCGCCTGCCAATGCAGGGGACGTGGGTTCGTGCCCCGGTCCGGGAGGATCCCACGTGCCGCGGAGCGGCTGGGAGGCTGGGCCCGTGAGCCATGGCCGCTGAGCCTGCGCGTCCGGAGCCTGTGCTCCGCAATGGGAGAGGCCACAGTGAGAGGCCCGCGTACCGCAAAAAAAAAAAAAAACAGAAAAGGGAATTATTCTTGGAAATTATACCGTATTTACATTTCTGTTTATAATCCTATTTTTCACCTTGGCCTACATATAACTAGAAAATAACTTTAGCCTTATTATTGCTTAGCCTTCAGAGTCTGAAAGACGAACATGCCACTTTAAATTGTAAGCTCTAGACCAAGAGCAATGTAGTGATGACTTGATCATCAAATCACTTTCTACAGTATACTTGAAACACAGGATATAATATAATATATTATATATAATCATTTTCAGATATAGCAGTAATATAATCATTTTCAGATAAAGACAAAGACCAGTCAAGAAACAGTCAGAAAAGCAAAGTGATGGCAGAATCAAACAGCAAAAACGAATGGTGAGCTCTACGGAGCAAAGCTAACAGAGGCACGATACAAGCCATATATGTAATCTTCAAGTTCCTAATAGTCATGGTTAAAAAATGTAAAAAGATGCTGGTGAAGGCAACTTTCATAATATGTTTACTTAATGCAACAGATCGAATACACTGTCATTTCAACATGCAAGCCATATAAAAACATTAATGAGATATTCTACAATCTCTTCCTACTAAATCTTAAAAATCTGATGTCTATTTTACACTTAGAACACACCTCAAGTTAGACTGGCCATACTTTAAGCGCTCAAAAGCCACATGTAGCACATGACCACGAGAGTGGACTACACTCAGGAAAACAAAAAAAGTGGCCGTCCACCGGTTTTGTTCCTCCTTCAAAAAACCAAGCAAATACTGGAGTTTACCAGCTGAATCTATTTCATTAAAAGTTTAAACCATCAAAATAAATGAAAATAAGTTCCCGAATCATTTACACTAATCTGGTTAAATACTGTGTGATCTCACGTATCTGGTATCTAAAAAAAGCAAAGTCACAGAAACAGAGAGTCAACTGGTGGTTGCCAGGCGCTTGCAGGGGTTGTACGGGAAACAGGTAACAGTGGTCACAGGCTACAAACTTCCAATTATAAGATGAATAGGTTCTGGGATCTAAGGGGCAGCACGGTGACTGGAAAATCCTGGATGTGATGGTACATTCGATAGTACAGGCAGTTAACAATACTGTATTGTGTACTTGAAAGTTCTCACCACACACACACAAAGAAGGGTAGCTACGTGAGGTGATGAACGTGTCAGCTAACTTTATGGCGGTGATCCTTTTGCAATATACATATATTATCTAATCATCACGTTTTTACACCTTAAACTTGCACAATGAGGTGTGTCAATCACATCTCAATAAAGCTAGGGGAAAAAAAAGGGTTATAATTTCAAATTCCTTCCTGACTTTTCTAGTTTTGCCCTGCAGGTGAGGCAAAATTATACAAAAGAAAACAAAAGATAGGTGAGTCACCATTAAAAATATAATACAGTTTTGTTTGTTTCTTTTTCACGTTTTTCCTGAATGTGTCTGGAAAATTAAGGGAGATACGATTTGTCTTTTTTCTATTGTTTAACTAATTTCCTGCCTCAGTTTACTATCTTCCTCCCTTACCCACTGCCCCCGTGCCATTTAGTGTTTGAGGTGGTCATATAAGGGTTTTTTAAAATATTTTATTTTGGCAGTTTTGAAATACATACTGTTCTTCCACTTTTATAGGTTTGTTATTTTACAATTTGATTTAACTTAAATAGAACTGAATTGGTCACTGTAAAAACTCATTCTTTTGTTTTTGTTTTTGTTGTTTTGCTGCACCACACAGCATGCGGGGTGCAGGATCTTAGTTCCCCGACCAGGGATCAAACCTGGGCCCCCTGCAGTGTAAGCACAGAGTCTTAACCACCGGATCACCAGGGACGTCCCCATATAAGATTTTAAAGAGGTCAGTTCTGACCAGTGAGAGCCATCGGGGAAGGCATACAGCATCATCAAAAACAAAGCTTTTATTTGTCAAGACAATATAAGGTACAAAGAGACGGTGAACAGAGCACGAGACCCAGAGCCATAGATGGAAGCCTGCGTTATGGTCCCCTCTCTCCTTTCCCTCCAAACTCTACCTCCCTGCTGTTCTACGTGATGTGCAGGCATACACAGCCACCCCCCAGCACCTGGACTTAGCCCTCGTCTAAAGCATCGTCTCTACCTGTCCTGCTCCAAGAGCCCCAGCTGGCCTGCAGTGAAGCCAACAGCTACTCTGCACGCAGGTTGCAGGATTAAGCCAACTCTTATGCAACTGACTCAGTCTTTAATAGCCATTTCTTCTAGAAGAAAATTTTTTTTTGTTTCAGGGGAAGATGTGGATGTTAGGTTAGGGGTGAATTTGAAGTTTAAAGCTCCAACTAGAAATAAGATGATGTGGCCTGCTCTCTCTCTGTTTTTTTCAGGCTTTAAGACTAATTCGATTTACATGGAGGCCAGGCCAGAGACTAGGTGATGACTGATGACTTGTGTGCAGACTAGCATTTATCCAGGTTGTGTTATCCAGATTGCTTTGTTAAAGTTCCAGGTCACCTTCTCACACGGAGCAAAACACCCAGTAAACATGAGAAAAGCCTAGGGAAAATTAATAAAAGGCACCTGTCTTACGCTCAAAATAAACAAATGATCAAACATGCTTTGGATCATGTTTTATGAATGTCTTGAAATGTCACGTGCTCTTTTCTTTCCCCCCATATTTTGAGAAGACCGGTAAACGTGAACTAGTCATCGTGGCCTGTAGGGCTCTGGTTTTGTACAACTGTATCTTGAAGAGATGGTCTTCTAACTGCTACACCTGGTGGGCAAACCAGGAGCAACCAGAAGAAGAAGCTACAAGATGGCCAGCAAAAGCATGCTTTCTTATTGTTCTCAAAGTTTCCAACAGATGACAATCACCAATTCCTACACAGGAAGACAGGAAAGAAAGGGGACATGATCTTCACAGCCTCAGCAGTGACCGCTTCCGAACAGAGAGCGCAGCCCTGCTCCTTTATCCCTGAGCCCGGCATTCTGGAAATTCCTGTGAAAGTCTCATTTTTAAAATGTCATTGAAAGGTGCTTGTCTTTATTTTTTTTATTTTTTTTACATCTTTATTGGAGTATAATTGCTTTACAATGGTGTGCCAGTTTCTGCTTTATAACAAAGTGAATCAGTTATACATATACATATGTTCCCATATCTCTTCCCTCTTGCATCTCCCTCCCTCCCACCCTCCCTATCCCACCCCTCTAGGTGGTCACAAACCACCTAGCTGATCTCCCTGTGCTATGCGGCTGCTTCCCACTAGCTATCTATTTTACGTTTGGTAGTGTATATATGTCCATGCCACTCTATCACTTTGTCACAGCTTACCCTCCCCCTTCCCATGTCCTCAAGTCCATTCTCTACGTCTGTGTCTTTATTCCTATCCTGCCCCTAGGCTCATCAGAACCTTTTTGTTTTTTAGATTCCATATATATGTGTTAGCATACAGTATTTGTTTTTCTCTTTCTGACTTACTTCACTCTGTATGGCAGACTCTAGGTCTATCCACCTCATTACAAATAGCTCAATTTCGTTTCTTTTTATGGCTGAGTAATATTCCATTATAGACATTTTTCCGAAGAAGATATACAGACTGCCAACAAACACATGAAAGGATGCTCAACATCATTAATCATTAGAGAAATGCAAATCAAAAGTACAATGAGATATCATCTCACACCAGTCAGAATGGCCATCATCAAAAAATCTAGAAACAATAAATGCTGGAGAAGGTGTGGAGAAAAGGGAACCCTCTTGCACTGCTGGTGGGAATGTGAATTGGTACAGCCACTATGGGAACAGTATGGAGGTTCCTTAAAAAACTACAAATAGAACTACCATATGACCCAGCAATCCCACTACTGGGCATATACCCTGAGAAAACCATAATTCAAAAAGAGTCATGTACCAAAATGTTCATTGCAGTTCTATTTACAATAGCCCGGTGCTTGTTTTTATTGTTAGAGTGGATACTGGGACATATCCTGGACGGGCCTGTTAACTGGAGACCCAGGGCCCAGGCCTCACCCTACAGCCATGGTTTTTGCCCACCAGGGCGTCACTTTGCTCATTCATAAGATGGAACTGGTAATTACCATTTCCTACTTTCCTTGCAATAATGCTGCTAGAATAATTGAAACAGCAAATCGAAAATATTTTAAGTGCCCTCTAGAGACGAAAGACTAAGGAATTATCAACCCATGAAAACAAAACTAAAGAATATTGGGTGCCTGCTGCCCTATCAGGAGGACGTGGCCATTTTTTTTTAATTCGTAGAGCACAGCAAAGAGAAATCAGTATTTCCCGGCAGGCTGCCGGCTGCTGTGGGGACCAAGCATCTCCCTCTTCAGGACGGTGGGTTTTCAGCATCCCATGCCTGGATCCCAGGGCAATGAACAAGGTGAGGACCAGAAAGTTGCCTGACGCCCACAAGAGGGAACAGAGTCCCAGCTCAGTTCATGTCGGTGTGGATCTGAACTTAGGAATCCCTTAGGCGTCTGTTAGTGTCCTTGGGTAAGGGGGATGGTGGGAATCATTTTTGTTTTATCCCTGCGCAGTTTTCTGAACATAAAGTTCAAAACACGTGAGCCAAGACACAAATTTCTAAAATTAGTGCTATGAGTCCCCTCTCCAACCCCAACTATAGAGCTGTGATACTCGAAGGGTCCAATGCTATTGAGGCGTGAGGGGTCTTGTTTGAGAGACTAGAGACTTTCCCTTAACTTTAGCTCTAGAGCTGTGGAAACGCACTCTGACGCACGCACACGCACACACACACATGCACACGTACACACTTTCCCTACTACAACAACTTATCCCAGTATAGAAATGAGCAGAAAGATATTAGAAAATTAGAAAACAGGAACTTTCATCTACCCCCTAGTGTTTGAAGCTAAAACTCTCCTGAACACACAGGAACACGTGGACACAAATAATTCCTTAACGTTAAATTAAGAATTGAACTATTAGGAGAGGCCACAAAGGGGAAAGAAAACCTAAGACTGTCCAGAAGCCAGCTCTCCAAACAGCTTCTAAGACAAAGAACGAGAAGACAGGTGGAACTCCACCTCCTATTAATTTACTTGTTGTCAGTGAAGATCATATCAGATCACAAGTTCATGACAAAAAACCAACAGCAGTGACAGCAGGCTTTGTGGATGCCAGGATACACTGCTTCCAACATCTTTCCAAAGAAATCAAAATGCTGGAATCCTGCCCAGTGCTTTCCTACCTACAACTAACACAACACTGTAAAGCAACTATACTCCAATAAATTTTTTTTAATTTACATAGAGTAAAATTCACTTTTCTTTGGTATAGAGTTCTGTGAAGTGAGATAAATGCATACAGTTGTAGAACCTTCACTACAATCAAGATATAGAACAGTTTTATCACTCCCACAAATTCTCTCATTCTGCCCCCTCCTAGTCAACCCTTCTCTTCATGTCCATCCTCTGGAAATCACTTATCTGTTTTGTCTCTATAGTTCCGCCATTCTCAAAATATCTTATAACTGGAATCACACTGAATTTATCCTTCGGAATCTGAGTTCTCTCACTGAGCAATATAGATCTGAGATTTACCCATGTTGTTGCATATGTTAATAGTTCATTACTTTTTATTGCTGAGTGGGATTCCATTGTACACATGTACCATAATTAATTTATTCATTCACCAGATGAAAGACATCTGAGTTGTTTCTAGGTTTCGGTGATTATGAATAAAGCTGCTGTAAACTTTCACACACACACACAAAAACAAGACACTGCATTTTGAACCCAGACCCATCTTCTGCTCTACAGAAAGATGTTTCTTTTACATCAGACTTTTGTATCAACTACCTGCTCATTACATGATCTCATTCTAAGACAGGCTGCCCAAGAGTCCACCCAGGACAAAGTTGAAGCACAGGGGCATCGGAAAGGCATTAAGAAGAGGAAGGAAGAAGGCGAGAGGGATGGAGAAGTGGGAGAGAGGGGAGGACAAACCCTGGGAGGACCAGGTTTCACGCTCCACACTCTTACAAATTCAGAGAGACGTGCTGCAACCCTTCTCTCAGCTCCCCAGCTGTCTGACCCCTCTGCCGACTTCCCTTTCCCTGTGGCTCCCATTTCTCTTAAACAAAAAGGGGCTCTTCCGTTCGCCTGCCGATGCAGGGGACGTGGGTTCGTGCCCCGGTCCGGGAAGATCCCACATGCCGCGGAGCGGCTGGGCCCGTGAGCCATGGCCGCTGAGCCTGCGCGTCCGGAGCCTGTGCTCCGCAATGGGAGAGGCCACAGCAGGGAGAGGCCCGCGTACCGCAAAAACAAACAAACAAACAAAAAGAGGCTCTTCTGAGCATGCTCAGAAGTCAGGTGCCTTCACTCCCATTAACCTTAACACCTGCTTTTAAACGGTAAAAGAAGATGCCATCAGCGTGAAGTACGATAGGAATTTCTACACTCGGTACAAGTTAAATGCGGAAGAATGACGAGTTCTATAAAAGAGGTGTCCGTGGATGTGCAATGTTAATTACATCAGGACACCGATGCCCGGGACCGACATCCTCCAGCAAGGACAGTGAATACAGCGTGGAAGCGCACACAGTGCACTTTCCAAAGGGCGGACATGCACGTCTGTGATGTACCCCACACAGAGACAACACACACGGTCAGGTTTTGAAGACCACGCTAATCACCCCACCCTAGGAAACAAGGGTGTGACTTCTGAGAACAAACGCACTTCGACGCAAATCTGTCCCTTCGTTCGCTCTCACAGCATTAACAGGGGTACATGGTAAAATGCAAAAGTGTTTAAATCTCCTGGAATATTTCATGTAATTGTTAACATAATTTTAGTGCACTCACTGTGTGCTATGGCAGTATTCGTGTCAATGCAATAAGGGACTTTTCTGTGCACTAAGCTGTACGGTAAATGTTTACTTTGAAGTTGTGGACAAAAGTGAGGTTTTTCATCTGCCAACAAACCACAGTAGAGAACTACCCGTGCAGTTTCCCAGGAATACGTGGCCCCATTTGTCCCTGACGTCCTAATTCCCAGAGCAAGGAAAGCCCTGATCCCGTCTTTGCAGGAGGTTGGGGACATGAGGCATCACGAGCTCTGTGGACTCTGGGCCCCCCCAGACATTTCTAAGCAGAGACACCCCAGCACGCCAACCCCATCCAACACTTCACCTGTCCTCCCCACACTCTGGACAAGCATATTTAGATAACTCTGTGAGGGTTCTAGAACTTTTACATATGCACTCGGTTGAAATATATTCAAGGTTCTTACACCAACCATTGCTACAATACTGCTGGGAAACTAGACACAAAGTCCCTGCCCTGTAATCTTTGCAGAGACCTTGTCACCAGCTGATCGGACACTTTCAATGACACCAGTCAAAGAACAGTGAGGAAACTGGAGGTCATACAAAAATGATACGAATAGCCACCAGGAAGGCACTGCACATTTCATTACTGGGTCAGACTGGATTAATACAGTGCTTTATTTAGGTTCCCTGGGATACAGAAAACCACACAACCTTCTAACACATGGCTTTCACTACAGTGGGTTCCACTCTCCTCGTGGAGGGAGACAAACCTCATCTGCTTCTGCTATGAAAGTGGTGGTGTGGGGCAAAAGCAAAGCAATCCTTAATCAAAGCGTCACCTAAATCAGGGCGCAAGAGAAATCTTCAGGAAGAACTAGACCTACATTTACAACACAAAACTCTAAATAGCGTAGCAGGCCCCAGCAGGAGAGCTTAACATGTATTAAGCTGTAAATAAATATTTGTCAAAATTAAAACTTTTTTTTTTTTTTTTTGGCCACAAGGCTTGAGGGATCTTAGTTCCCTGACCAGGGATCGAACCCAGGCCCCCAACAGTGGAAGTGTGGAGTCTTAGCCACCGGACTGCCAGGGAATTCCCCCAAATTAAAACTTTGAAAGGCATTCCATTAGTAAGCATTTCTCACTGGCCCTATACAAGGTGTGACCATAATATGACAGGCTTATTCTTGGAAGCTGTAGAAACATCCACACCCAACAAGTACCCTCCTTCAAAGTGACCCTCCAACGGCTAAAACTGGATCCAAACGCTACCAGCCACTTGTAGAACATTTTGAGAACATCCTTCCAAATCAGTTAGTGAACGATACACAACTGTGTCGTTAATAAATAATTTCTTGCTTTATCCACTTCTTGCTTTATAACCATACCTCTTTCTTTAAGAAGCTGAACTCAAAGTACACGACGGCGTGCCTTATTCACTGAATTTTGCTTTGAATGATGTAAAGCTATGATCTCACATCAAATCTATCATACAGAGCGAAGGTTCTCTACTACTAACATTGTTCAAAGGAACTGACATAAGCAATTCCAGAATTCCAGACGAAGTTTGGGGGATACAGCCTGGGTGGAGTTAGTGGACCTGAGCAACACTGAATGGGCATCAGACTCAGAGAATTCTTGGTGCCTGGCCATCCACCCCAGCACTTTATTGTCTTATTTCATGAGATCCAAGAGGTCACTTTTAAGGCTTCCATTTTAGCACCAGATCACTTGCCTACACTTTTTTTTTTTTTTTTGGCCGCATGCAGGATCTTAGTTCCCGGACCAGGCATCGAACCCGGGCCCCCTGCAGTGGAAGCGCGGAGTCTCAACCACTGGACCGCCAGGGAAGTTCCGCTTTAGGATACATCTAGCTGATCCATACTTTCATTTTTTTGAAACAAAGAGTAACGAAAATCTACTTTTAATTTTTCTTAAAAGAATTCAAGAACATCTCCTCTTTTACATAACGTATTCAACTTTCACATCGCAGCTTAGGATACATGAATTCCACGAAATGCCACCAAGTGCTTTTAACAAGGAGTTCGATACTTACGCCATGATGCCCGACAGGTGGAACATCTCGGCTGTGATGTAGGACAAGTAGCTGTACAGGAAGACGAAGAGCGGTTCGATCACGCGGATGTTGTGTGTGAAGCGAGTGGTAAACGCCGCGATGAAGCCCAGGAAGACGCCGATCAGCACGCCGCCGATCCCCACGACGAAGAAGTTGGCGATTCCGGCAAACACGTCGATGGTCTCGATGGTCTTCATCTGACAGAAGGACTTGAACAGGTTGTACAAGACCTGTGGGAGAGGCAGAGGGCACGTCAGGACCCCCCAACTTCCCCGACATCCTCACGGCCCCAGAAATCTTCCTGCCTCCTAACAAGGGCGTGTCTTCTGTGCCCCAAAGTGGACGATCAGTGGAAGTGACTGGGCATCTCTTTTTTTTTTTTTTTTTTTTTTTGCGGTACGCGGGCCTCTCACTGCTGTGGCCTCTCCCGTTGCGGAGCACAGGCTCCGGATGCGCAGGCTCAGCGGCCATGGCTCACGGGCCCAGCCGCTCCGCGGCATGTGGGATCTTCCCGGACTGGGGCATGAACCCGTGTCCCCTGCATCGGCAGGCGGACTCAACCACTGTGCCACCAGGGAAGCCCGTCTTTATCTCACATTTTAACAGTGCATTTAATAGCTGCAAACAAAAAGCACTGATGAAAGTGTGTCATGAAGAAAACTATTTCTAGACGTGAGAGAGAGGAAACTTCAAAGTTATTTACCTGACCTACTGCTAAAACATCACTTTTCGGATCCTAAAGGATTATTTTAAACGGCTTGGTTGCCCTTCAACATACCCTGCTTGCGTTGCCGATGCTTGGGAAGGAGTATGTCACAGAGAAAGCTTGTCAGTGCTGGCTGTGAATTTAGGGACACTTCAAGGCCCCTGTTGTGGGGTTGCACCATGGAAGGGACCCACCCATCCATACAGGTCCCCTCCCTGAAGACATCCTCCTCCCAGGTCACTGAGGTCCTTGCCCCGCCCACACATGCACCTCTGGTGAAACACAAGACCTGATGGGGTTTTCTTCAAGCCAAGAGACAGCAACCAGTGTGTGTGTGTGTGTGTGTGTGTGTGTTTGTGTGTGTGTGTGTGTGTCTACTATAACTTCATGCACATGTGTCCTTCTAAAATGACGAGACTACACTGTTGCTTGGTTTCTGAAAAATTTACACTGTCTTTTACATAGTTTAATTAAGTCTTCAAAAATGTCAGGCATTCACACCTGCCGGGCAGGATGCTTTCAAACATGTTTCCAAGGACCACTGAGCAAATGGCATGGGAAGTGATGCCTTCCTCTGGAGTAATTTTTTCACGAAGCCAGCAAGTGAAATACAGTCAGGCACATGCCCTGCTTCTTGTGATATTTGCAGAGGGAATCTCCAGGGAAGCCGGCTAATGGGACACTGTGATGAACACCTTGGGAGTACAGGCCGTGCTACACCCTCCTTGGGATTCTGAGAAACTCAAAATTAAACCCATCCATCCACAGGCACAGAAAACGTCAGAGGCGATACCAGGATCCAGGTCTCCTAGCTCTGGGTCAGTTCTTCAATTTTAACCATGAGAATGAATCAGACACTCTGCTAACCAGAGTGTGTCCTGGCAAAAGCCATTTCATCCTTTTCTACTTCACTAACAGTCCTTTATAGCCTACACATTACAGGTTTCGGGGAACTTTTTCCTCTTTTCTACTGGATCATAAACTCCTTGTAATTAAGGATTTCGCCTTACTATGATTTACTTCTTCCATGTTGCCTAGTAGATGACAATAAATGTCTGTTGGTTTTGACAAAAAACAAAACAAAAAAAAACAGTGGATTATTACTTAGAAAGCAGTGGGCTTTTCCCTTCTCTTGATTGTTGGTGTAACAGTTGAGAGCATTTGGTATTGGACCTCCAAGAAATGACTTGAGTTTAAGAGAAGAAAAAAAGCAACTCACAAGCCTGAGGACTTAAATATCCTGAAGGGTCATCATTTGCCAGAAAAGAACTGGCTTCAGGTCGTGCTGCTTCCTCGCATCCAGAGACTGCTGCACATGTCAGGTTTCATCCACATCAACACGCCATGATCACTTCCTGAGAGCGGATCGGACATGTTCTATATTTACCCCTTGCCTCTAAAGAGCCCAGGCCAAAAGGTGACGGTCACCCATCACCTGCTGCCCAGGGAGAGGGACAGATTTTCCAGCCTCCTGCCCTGCACAGATAGCCTCCCCGGGCCACTCGGGCTCTGGGTTCCGACCCCTGGTTTCCACTTGCCTGCCTCCCGCCCGCACCAGTTGAGTGCCCCCTGCAGCTACTACAAGACTCACTTTCCTTTATTCCATTCCTCACTCCCAAGTTGAAAATCGTTGGCTGCCTGACTTAGGGAAGAAGGCTCAGTACACCTGATGCATTTTTTTAATGCTTTGTGACACCCTGCGGTCTAGGACAGGGTCTCACCACGGCTCTACAAAGCACACCGTATGTATTCAGCCCTGTCCCCGGCTTCTCTTGATAGAAACCCAGCCCCTAAACCGAGGGAAACTCTATCTGTCTTCCATGGCGCCGCTCAAGTCGCTGTTCCTCTCCGGCCTTCCTGGATCCCTACGGCGCCTGCGAGCTGTCCTTCCCTCTGCCCCTCCTGCAACACAGATGATGCCCCAAACCAGCCGGCATTTGGGGACGCGCCATCCTGTGTCGCTGGTGTCGCCTCTTGAATGCCAACCTCATTTCCTCCGAGGAATTAGAAATTCCCTGTGCACAGAACCCACGTCTTCTCCTCTTTCTGTTTCAGCTCCCCTCCCTACCCCATCTAGACACTTATAAGGCCTCCAAAGGAGGCGCAGGCACTCATTCCAAAGGAACAACGGGAATACACCGTCATCTTTCCCAAGCTGCTTTCCAGGCAGCCCCAGCCATGGCGTCTCTCCAACGTACATTCTGTGTTTAATATCCCTTTAGGCTTTGCAAAGAGTAAAGCTGAGTCACTGGCTTTTCACTTTCAGTGCATTGTCAGAAGCTCCAGTTTCATCATTCCACTTCCTCGGATGCTGGGGCCACCTTACGAGAAACTAGCTTAGGTAGAGACGTTACCTTGACAACCAGAAAGCTTTCCATAACCTCCCACCCGCTGTACACTGAACCTGATACCTAGGGATGGGCACAAGATAAAATTCTTTTAGTTACAACCAGCCATAACCCCACAGTTAGTTCATGCCAGTTACATCCTTTAATTTTACCACAAGGGAATCTATATAGAAAGGTGCTTTTGAAGTTATAATTTATATGTAGTATATGTATATGTATTATGTATGTGGCTACAATTATGTCTCTAGTTGGTCTGTGCAAAGTTGACCTCAACGTGACAACTGTATCTTTAGCAAACCGAAAAGCCAGGGGTGACTGTTTGCTGGATTCCATCTATATAACAGGCTAATGTGACAGCTGAGTACTTTCAAGTGTTTCTATTCATTATTATTTTTTTAAAAAATACTTGTGTATATTAAAATTAGATAGGATCTGTTTTGAACTTTGATTTAAAATGTGCAACAGTGCAGTGAAATCATGTACTGCAAGGAAGCAAACAATACAGGGTTTTTGTTCAGCACAGCTCTGTTCCAGAAAAAGTTTTCAGGTCACTTTTCCTGATATGAAACACAAAGGATAAGCATTTCTGCATAAGTAATTTTAAATCTGTTCTGCTATTTGCAAAAGCCAAATTAAGTACCAAGTGGTCCCTCTTTACCCTCCAGCTTCCTGAGTTAAATTCCACTGCACGGCACATAATGTCTGGGCCATTAGTGTGTATCCCTAGCTTCTGACTTAAGAGCCAGCTCTCCTTAACCAACTCTAGTTAGGGTAGACTGAGGAAACTCTTTAAGTGTTCTTGGAAAATGTGTCAGAATATTCAGTGGTTGCCTTCACACCTTCTAGAAATTACCATGTAAGCCTAACTCATTCGATCATGGACCACAATGGAAACAGCAGTACTTCTCAGATAGCTGAGAACCTGAACAATCTTTACCCAACAGGGGAAAGTTTGAAAGGTTTTCTTAAAATATTTCCTATAAGGGAAAGCACAAAAATCCCATTTAAAAATCTTAGCTTTTTCTTTTTTGACTCTCATTTCTCCAGTTAATTCCAATCTAGCCCCAGACCACAGAACAAAGAGTTTGACTTCAATTTATATTATATATTATCAATTTCCCTTTGCTTTGAGACATTTTTATGGCAGATTTTCTCCCTTTCAAATCTTCTAAGCTCACTATTGAACTTCCCAGTTAATTGCCTGACCTACAATTCTGCTCATCCTCCAGCCTATGTTTTTTGTTTGTTTGTTTGTTTTTTTGCGGTACGCGGGCCTCTAACTGTTGTGGCCTCTCCCGTTGCGGAGCACAGGCTCCAGACGCACAGGCTCAGCGGCCATGGCTCACGGGCCCAGCCGCTCCGCGGCATGTGGGATCTTCCCGGACCAGGGCACGAACCCGTGTCCCCTGCATCGGCAGGCGGACTCCCAACCACTGCGCCACCAGGGAAGCCCCAGCCTATGTTTTTAACCTGACTTCTCTCTGTTTAATCTCTACCCTTCTAGTTGCAGCATTTAGTAACTCAGCCTTCTCCGTGTATGCAGCAGGGTCTGTTTTTCATACCTTTCCCTAACCCATGAGTTCCTTAAGCCCTCCTAGAGATAAGACTAGATGAATGAATCAAAGAATCTTCTGTAAAACATCTCTACCTCTATTCTTTGAGAACACCTGACTAGGAGACAAAAATTATAATTTTTTATACCATTTTCTAATTGTTCCTAACACCTGGGCAATTCAGCCCACTATTCAGCCAGTCTGGTGAAGGAAATACCTGGTGGGTTATTCTTCAGTGTTAGGTGGGCAAAGCCCCCAAGCATGCTCTGGTATCTGTGGGAGGTGGCTTTAAGGGTCCACATGGCTTTTGGCCCAGGGTAAAGAACCTACCAACGAAGCCTCTTTCATTTGAAACCACTAGAGTCCTTCTGACTCACAGGCTTTGGCCTGGAAACAAGGGCTCCACATCTGAAGAGCAGCCATGCCCTTTCTCCGTCCTTGGCCCATTTCCTGCCGTGGAATGGCTGGCCCTCAACCTGGCTCACTGCCCTCTCTGGGTCAGCCCTCCATCTCGACCGTAAAACCACATCTGATGGCTTCGAGCCTCTGGACAGGAAGCACAGGATGTGCCTCTGGAAGGCACGCTTTAAAGGGTAGTTTAGCCAGATCGTTTGCTGAGATCTGATTCTTGACACGCTCAAAGAATGGACCACCGAGGCGACTGAATGAGAAATCTCAGAAGAGAAGGGAAAGCAGTGCAAAGACACAGCAGGTCCTTCTGAAACTGACCTGATGTTGCTACCTTGCCCTAGGAGGAATGCAGCAGGGTGCTATTATTTCTTTGTAATGTTTCCTATACCCTAAATAGACCCAAGATTCCCACATTGAAATTCCCACAGTCTCCCTAGAACCAAGGTAAAAATGTACATATCAAACATTAGTCACAATGGAAAACTTCATGCCTCCGGAAAAGAGAATGAGTTTATAAAACATCTTCATTGTTATGGCAGTTTCCCAGTTAAAATTTAATACTGGTGAGTTAATGACTAAGTACCGTTAATGAATAATGGAATAAATGAAGTGGATTTTGTTACTTGAGTGAGGTAACTGCACTGTCTCAAAATAGCTCTTAGCTATACTAAAAAATGGCATTTCCTTATCAGTAAATTATTTTTATGTAATAATATCCACATGGAGTTAACGAACATCCTTAAAGGTGATATTTTATTCAGGTCAGGGGTCTGAATACAGGCTAACAGAGAATAATGTTGGTTTCTACGTTAACTCGTTTTTTGTGTGTCACATTATTGTAACGTTTAACTGAATTATTAAAAGGATATTCTAAGCTTGTTTCTGAAGCTGATCACAGTAATCTATCTTTGGATGAGGATGAGATGCCCCATGACCTACACACAGGACATTACACATACTGGAAAAGACATCATTCAAAGAACCTTCTCGGGGACTTGCCCTGGTGGTCCAGTGGTTAAGAATCCACCTTCCAGTGCAGGGGACGTACGTTCGATCCCTGGTGGGGGAATTAAGATCCCACATGCTGTGGGGCAACTAAGCCCGCGGGCCACAACTACTGAGCCCGCACGCTCTGAAGCCTGCGAGCCACAACAGAGAGAAGCCCGCAGGCTGCAACGAAGATCCTGCGTGCCGCAACTAAGACACGGCACAGCCAAATAAATAAATTTTTCAAAAATGAAAATTAAAAAAAGTGACAAATTACAAAAAGAATCCTCTCTCCAACTTCGAAGGAAGGACCCTCATCAGGCATTCTTTAAGTAACACATACACACTAAAACTGAAGCGAATTGACTCTTTTTTTTCTTGAAATCTATGTTAACTTTTAAATGAATCAGGAATACCATTTTAATAATAGGAACTAACTAACAGAGGGGATAATATAAATTACTTAAGTTACTTAAATACACTTTACTTCACATTTCCTTCAATTTTCTTATTTGCAAAATGGGAAGAATACCTATTTCATAGGCTGTTATGAAACTCCGAGCACAAGGTATGCATTCGCTACCATTCCTATCACCATCACTACTACAGAATCCCGGCTAACCTAAAAACAGCAACACCAGTGCCCGCCGACTGGTTAACCAGCCCAAGGTCACCTGAGTGTCCTTGGCTGGTGGAGAAGGTCTGGACAGCCATGTGGGTGCGGGGAGAGGCTTCTCCCCTGAGCTCAGGAAGCAGTTCAATCCTCCTAATGTTAAGCTCATGACAGCCTCTGACTCTAATTATGCGGCAATTAGTGAGAATTAAAAATAATTTGCATTTTCTGAATAAATACCCATTTATGGGGAAATGGTGAGGACCCAGAGTCTGCTGGCTGAGCAAGAAGAGGAAGTGAGTTGTGTGACGAAAAATCTGCCTCCGATCTGGAAATAAAAAATACACCCTCCCAGAGGGAGAACAGCACTCAGTGGGCGTGATCCTTTCACCCGTACTATACACGCCACACCCTGAGGGCAGCACTTCCCACAAAGAACGCTGGGACCTTGAGTCCTTTGGATTCGGATCAAAAACCATCACTGCTGAAGCCGTCACAGTGAGAAACCCCCAGGGATACACAGGTCACAGTCACTGTGACGCTTCTCTGGCAGCAGCAAAGCCGTACAAGCAGGGACCAGCCACGTAGCTGGCAGGATCCAGGCAAAATGAAGTGAGGGGCCCTTTGCAGAATCACAGATAAATAACAAATAATAAATTGACTGAGAACTTTAAGACAGCGAGAACAGAGCCTTGAACCAAGTGAGGGGCCCTTCCCAGCACAGGGCTGGGGACCGCTCAGCTGCCTCATCTGCAGACAGGGTCTCCCCTCGGCGGCCGGTGGGTGGTGGCCCCGGCCCGGCGGAGCGATGTCGTGTGAACCGTCACTCACCACTGTCACGGCGTCATTCAGCAGGGACTCCCCAAAGACCAGGATGTAGAGCTGCTCGTTGACGTGGATATTCTCGAAGACAGCGAGCACGGCCACGGGGTCCACAGCCGAGATTAGGCTCCCGAAGAGCAGATTCTGGAGCAAAGTGATGTCACTCAGGCCGAAGGCTTCGATCTGGCAGATCCCAAACAGAGACACCCCGATGCCAATGGAATTCCAAAGCGTCCCGACCACGGCGTACCAGAAGATGGTGCCGATGTTCTCAAAGAACGGGCGGGTGGGCATGAAATAGCCCGCGTCCAGCACGATGGGGGGGAGGAGGTACAAGAAAAACACATCCGTCTTCATGGCCGGGGGGGATTTCTCATCCACTCCGAAAATAATCCCACCCAGCAGAAGTCCAACCATGATGAGAAGGCAGCTCTCAGGCACTATGGTGGGTAATTTGTGATACAGATGGAAGCCTGTGAAAGAAAAAATAAATAAAGATGAAATTTGGGTTACGTGAGAATTATGGAAAAGGCAAACTGGTTCTCTCTGACAGAACCAATAGGTCCTGTTTCAAAATCTCCCAAGGTCAACGTAATTGGCTATACACGGGCTGTAGATATTACGATGCAAAAGTCAGATGATCCCCTTAAAACTATTCACAAAGCACATTCAGGTACACATTTCAATTTAAATCAGAAGTGGAATACTATAGGAACACGATACCTAAACAGCACAGCTTTCATCTAAATGCCTGTTTTCTTAAAGAAGACAACGCAATTTTACATTTGAAGCAACCTTGTGATTCCCAACACATTTTCAGATGTCCCAAACCATTTCATCCTCATAAAAACCCTAAGGAGTAAGGCAAGGAGGCATTTTCACCCCTTTTTTTATTTATTTTTTATTTAAACTGAGGCTCAAAAAGATACGGGGTCGTGCCAACGTGGCCACATCACAGGCCAGGTGTTGGATCACCGCTGTCTCCTCTGGTATTGAGAAGAGTGTGTAACTTGCTGAATATCAATATTTCTAATTTCAGATTCCCTTCATTTGGAACGCTGAATATGTTTAATTTTCAGATGTCTGCTCCTTCGGAGACAACCAAATCAACATCAAAGGTCCATCAGATAACTACCGAAAAGTGGGGCATATAAACACGCCATGATCCCCAATGTCATAGAGTTTCTAATCAAGGCAGGAACAGATGTGTTTACGACTTACTCTAGTACAAGGCATCATATGGTAAAGCCCCAGTCAATCACTAAGGGAACAGAGAAGAGGAAATCCGCTGAGAATGGCATGCATGAGGCAGCATCTTGCATTAATCACATAGAGAAGGCAGGAAGAGTCTCCTAAGAAGTGAAGGAATGGAAGGAAACACCTTTTCCTAATTCATGGTGGAGCCCAGTGTGGCTTCAATGCAGACACCATGTTAGGGGACGGCCCATAGCAGGGGAACGGGAGGGAAATGCGGGTGGTACCAGCATGTGGGCAACACAGGAAGCAACTTCACACACGGAGGTCACTTGGCAGGGCTTACGTGAGGCCAGCCCTTATCGGCAAGGCAACAGCGGGCCATCCTGAAGGCATTTCATACCTTTTAGAATTAAAGCAGCAAATGGAAATTATCTGAATTATAGGAAGACGGTATTAAAATGACAGAGTAAGTCCTTAGAAACTTACAATCACCGCAGGTTTAACAAGTAAACGCTTAGAAGCCTACAAACCACACTGAAGTCATAGCATGAAATATGTGTGGCCCCCCAAAATGTAACATAATTTGAAGAAATTTTAAATTTCTTTAAGAATTAATTTCTAAGTAATAAAGCGAACCTCTTTATATTGGGTATTCAACTCATCCCTCCAGCTTGGATTATTTTCTTACTCATGTTACAGCAGACTCCAATCATCATTGGGGAATAAACGCATTCAGCTGATGCAGCCACGCCAGACCCCTGACCCTCTGGCCTGTTGACCTCTCTGTGTTAAACAAAGAAGTTAAAAAAAATATGTCCACAGGGCTTCCCTGGTGGCGCAGTGGTTGAGAGTCCGCCTGCCGATGCAGGGGACGCGGGTTCGTGCCCCTGTCCGGGAAGATCCCACATGCCGCGGAGCGGCTGGGCCCGTGAGCCATGGCCGCTGAGCCTGCGCGCCCGGAGCCTGTGCTCCGCAACGGGAGAGGCCACAACAGTGAGAGGCCCGCGTACAGCAAAAAAAAAATATGTCCACTGAAAACCACATCTTTGCAACCCCTCCGCACGCTGACTCCTGCTTCTATACCAACTTACCCTGTAAGATAAGGATGTCCTGGTACAGCCTCCCCGGCCCCCTGGGGTCCAGTGCAATCTGTTCCTTGGTGGAATGCAGAGCACAAAGGGCCAATCTGAGGGCGCCCTGTGTGCCCTGGGCCATAACAGCTGCCCCCTGGCTTGGAATCCAGCTCCCCGCCTCCCTGCGTGTGGCCTCGGAGGCGTTCCCACCAGGCCCAGGCCAGGTGTGCTCAGCTGTGAAATGGGGACACACACACCTTTCCCATAAAGAGTGGTAACAGTAACTAACCACTGGCCTGCAATGTCACGTATGCCCGGACATTTTGTTTTCTGTCTCTCTTCTACTTGAAAAAGCAAGAGAAAACGGTTCTCAAGAAATGCGCAGAAGCAAGGAACAGGATCTCTGCAGACCAACTGGAAACTGGACAAAGCCTGCTGTGGCGGGCTCCTGCTTCCTCTTCTGCCTTTTTCTTCCCTGTTCTGCCACCCAGCCTTGGTACCCTGTGCTCTCACACGGGGGTGCCATCCTTCACTGTGTTGAAAGGAGATCCTTACTCCTAAGAACGGAGCATGGGAGACCAGGTAGGTGGGAGAAAGGAAGAAACCCTGCCTGCTTAAATGCATCGCGGGGAGGGACCAACGGCTGCCGTGCTTGCCACGTGACTGATCCTGACCAGGATCCCAGGTGAGCGGGAAACCAGGATGCAGTCAGGCAGAAGGGCCACCAGGATGGAGGGCTAACGGAGGCCTGGAGGAAGGGGAGGGAGCAGGGGAAAATCCCGTGGTCGCCAAAATCAGAGGAGAGCGGCAACAGGCCAAGCGCACTTGTTTAAGAAAACAGGTGTTTATATTTAGAAAAGGCTGTTCGCCTTTCTTTTCCGAATGCTTAGGCCATTCAGCACCTCTCTGTGTGACCCTTGCTTGAAATAGGACAGCAGTTACTGAATCTGCCCAGTTGTTCCACAGGCAAGAAGGGATGAGATGAAGCGTAGTCACAAGAGATCTGAGTCCAGTGCTTTTTGGGGAACATAATCAGAGACGCTGAATTTTATAACCCTCCCTCCTGGCAAAAACGGTTCCATGCGGAAGTGTCTATTCTTGCACCAACCACAGGAGTCAAACCTCCTAGCAAAGCAGTTAGGCAAAACCAAACAAAATAAAGGCTTCTTAAATTTCACTGTTCACAGAATAAAACAAATAAATCAGCATTTACACATGTGCATATATTTATGGCTCCCCTGGCCACAACCAAGTATTTCTTGAAGAGAAAACGAACTTGAATAGACCAGGGTCATTATCCTACCTAATAGTATTGACAAATACATCAGTTATCGGGAGAAAACTTTTTGATGATTATCTACTATTTAGTCCAGGGGTCAGTTAACTTCTTTTCTGTAAAGGGCCTGATAGTAAATGCTTTCAGCTTGCAGGCCATACTTTGCTATTATAGTACAAAAGTAGCCAGAGTTAATATCTAAATGCAACTGTGTGGGTGTATTCCGATCAAAGTTTATTTATGGGCATTGAAACTAGAGTACGATTTTATATGTCACCAAATATCATTCTTGTTTTGATTTTGTTTAACCATTTAAAAATGTCAAAGCCATTCTTGACCCACAGACCATATAGAACCCTGCTGGGGGCCCTCTCTGGCCCCTGGGCTGTGGTTTACTTACCTTGGTTCAGTTTGTACCTTGTATTTCCTGCTAACTTCTATTTAGACTGTCTGGGGCATTGTACTTGTGTCATTCACTTTTTATTTCTGGAACATAAAAGTCTGTGAGGATGGATGCTTTAAAATTTATTTTATTTTAATTGCAACAGAAATTCACTTCGTGGGAAAGGGAACAGAATTAGGATCTCATACCAAATACATAGTCGAGTGGCTCTATCTTCCTTTCTCTTTGCATATAAGTGTTGGAATGAACTGAACTTAAAAACTAAAGATCTAGGTATAACTGAGTGCAATGCAATTAATTCACTATAGTTTCTCATTACACATAAAATAATCCATGTGTTAAATTCTGGAAAGAAAGCAAAGTGAACAATAACACAGGAAGCTTCCAGACAGTAGGATCTATAAAAGAGCAACAATGTAAAAATCTGCATCAGAGAAAACCACCCCTCCACCACCACCACCACCAACAACAAAATACAAAATGTTTCCCAAAAAATACAGTTCTGATTAACCAGCAGCACGACAGCAAGGGCAATGGAAACCTGCAGAGGTAAGAAGAGAGAAACACCTTCAGTTGAGAAACTCCTCACTGGAGGTGAATACAGACACACATGTTCTAACTCATGCTCCATGTTTTAAGAGAGCCTAAAAAAATAATGATATTTATTAGATCCACAAATGTTTGCCAAGCCCGTGTTAAGTAGGGGACAAGTACCCCTGGGGACAAGGTCAGTGAGGGCAGCCATTGTGGCTGTGAGACCCAGAACTAGCTTCCCCGGCTGGTGCTTCTTGAAGCAACTCTGGGAAACTGTGGATTTAAATTAAAGAATATTCAGAAAGTTATGCCTATTTGGTTGGAGAACAAAAGGTAAATATTTATGGAATACATTAAACTTGTTTTTAAGAGAAATAAACAAGTGTGTTCAAGTCTAAAAATGCTGACTTTATGTATCCCAATTCACATAGTAATCAAATATACAGAGGCCACAACAGTGAGAGGCCCACGTACTGCAAAAAAAAAAAAAAAAATTGAATTGCAACATGCAATTGACAGAGGCAGAGAGAAAATAGTAAGAAATACCACTCTGATCAGATACATAAAAACAAACTATCACTGCATGATAACTCTAGTCAACAAAGACCAAGTAAGAAAATTTAACTCTAAAAATAAGTAGAATCAAATTGAGTAAATAAATAATACAAGCAACTAATAAAAAGCTAAGCAAATAAATACATAAAAAGAATAGAAGTCAGTAAATAGAGCAGAATTAACTGCTCTATGTCAGTAACATTAACCTGTGAATATGGATTTCTCACAACACTTAGTCACATGCTGGGATTGAAACATACATCTAATTTCTCTCCATCAAAAAGTAGCACAACTGTGAAGATAGAGGTCTTAAAAATGCTCCACTTATTAGATCTGCAAAGGACTTATAATAATAGATTAATTGAAAAATATGAAATTATAAAGGAAACATGAAAATTTTGTTGGGATTATCCCAAAGCAGAACTTAGATGGTATTTAATTTTTCCAAATGACTTGACCACTTACAAAAAAGAGAAAACCAATACGTGTTTAGTCTTTCCATGAAGAACCTGAGAAGGAACAAGCAGAGTTAAACCCTTAAGAGGGTATTTGTTGAGTACCTTCCCTGTATAAGACTCTGAGGGGCCCAGAGATGGATCACAAATGGGCCATGTCTTCAGTGAGCTTATATTGGCCCATAAGATAAGACTGTAAGTAATTATAGTACAAGATAGAAAGTGATACATGCTATAAAAGAAGAGGTATAATAAGTACCAGGGAAGTAAGGAGAGGAGGAAAATTAATTCAGATGAGGAAATTCAAGAAGGAACTGGAGCAGGTGGCATTGAGATAGCTGGATGTGGATATTTCCATTCGGAGGGGATGAAGCACAAGGAAGACAGCAGGAAAGGCTGGGCATCCTGAGCACAGGGTGGCAGGGCTGGCCTGAACATGAAGCGTATAGGGCAGGTCAACGGAGAGGGGCCATCAAACAGGCAGCAGCCACACTGTAGAAGGCCTGGAGAGCTGATCCTTCAAAACCCGCCTTTGTTCTGTGGGCAAGGGGAGGGGGAGCCAGTGAGGGTGTCTCAAACCATCCTTGTCTTCCACACATGGAGCGGACAAGCTCTTCCCAAGAAACCAGAGACCAGACTTTGGAAATGAGAGGGTCAAGGCCGTCCAGTTAGAGTTTTAAACCAGATGTATGTGATTAACCATCGGTAGAAATAAATAAAAAGTTGATGCAAACATGCGACTGAAAAGTGTAAGAACAGCCCAAACTCCAAAGGGATCTATACATGATCTCATAAAGTCCTGTCTGTAAGGAGAGCCACTCAGCACAAGGAGGGGTTAATGACAGAATCCTACTATCTAGCAATGAAAAACAGAAAATACCAGTTACATATAACAAAAGAAAAAACTACATTGCAGCATTATATATGACAGGGAAAAAGCAAGCAATAAAAAGTATGCATCTCATTCCATCTTTTTTTTCATACAATAGACATTTATGGAGACCCCACTATGCGCTGGGTACCATATCAAAGCACTAGGGATGTAGTGGTGAACAAAAGGAAGTTTTTTTCACTGGAAGGCTTCAGTGATGGGCAATAAAATATATAAATCAAACAATAAATACACAGTTGACAGGTGCTGATGAACACTACAAAGAAAGGCAGAGAAGGGTGAGAGTATCCAGGAGGGCAGGACGGGGTAGAATCTGACATCAGTGTGGGCAGGGAAAGCCTCTTTGATGGATGACATCTGAACAAAACCCTACATGAAGTGAGGGTGTGGGACATGGTGGAGGAACTTTCTAAAACAGAGAGGAACAAGGGCCCTGAGTTGGGAGCACCCTGAGCGAGGTGGCTACTGCAGCTGGAGCACGGGAAGTAAGGAGAACATGGTAGGAAATGATGAAAGAGAGGCAGCAAAATGCTAGAGCGTGCCAAGCCTGTCACCATGGGAAAGACTCTGGACATTCTCTGAGACCAACAGGGGGCCACCAAAGGTTTCTGAACAGACGAGTGTCACGATCAGATTCACGGTTTTACAGGGTCATTCTGGCTGCTGTGGAAGAAGAGAAGCAGGAAGACTAGTCAAGAATCTTCCAGCAACATGGGAAAGAGATGATGGTGGCTTTCATGAACGTGGTGGGGAGAGTGAGAAGAGGTTGGATGCTGGATATATTTTGAGAGTTGCTCCAACAGAATGTGTTGCTGGCCTGGATGAGGGATGTGAGTGTGATACTGTGATATAATAAAAAAAAAAAAAAGCTATTTTGTTCTTCATCCCCAGCTCCTGGACAGAGCTCCTAAAACCTTGCTAACTCCCTAAGTGATAAAGGTGCTAAGAGCCTCTTTTGTTCTACTCTTTGGTCTTTGCCTTCAAGTCTCAACACAGAGTTCTTAACTTCCTTGGAATTTTCTGGGTGATAGGAGCATCTTTTGCTCTAATCTTGGTAGGCTCCTGGATACGTTACCAGAAAGACCAACTACGAGTAGAAGCTTGGAATGTTCAGCTCCACCCCTCCCCCACCACTGGCGGTGGCCTTACTAATCGATCTGGCCCATGTGATGCAGCCTCAGTAAAAGCCCCTCAACTATGGGGTTCAGAGAGCTCCTGGGTTGATGAACAAATCTACCCACTGGGAAGGTGGTACATGCCAACTGCACAGGGACAGAAGCTCCTGAACTCAAGACCCTTCCAGACCTTACTCCATGTATCTCTCTATCTAGCTGTTCATCCGTATCCTTTCTTATACAATAACCCAGTCAACATAACGGTTTCCCTGAGTTCTGTGAGCTGTGCTAGCAAATTATTGAGCCCATGGAAGGCATCGTGAGAACCCCAGTTTATAGTCAGCCAGTAAGAAGCACAGGTGACCACCTGGGACTCACAGATGGCAGCAGCAATGGGGGCGGTGTTGTGAGACTGAGCCCGGGATGAGTGGGATCCGATGCCAAGTCCAGGGGGATAATATCAGAACTGAACTGAACTGCAGGACACCCAGCTACAGTCCACAGAGGATGGAGAACTACGTGGTGTGGAAAACCCACGCACGTTTTGGTGGCCAGAAGCCTTCTGTGAGTGAAGAGAGAAAAACAGGGAGTGTGTTTTCTTTCGGTGAGACAGCTGCATCAAAGGTGAATCCAAGGCTTTCGGCTCAAACATCTGGGTACAGAGTGGGGTTATTTACTGAGATGAGAACAGGGAGAGAGGAGATTTCAGGGGAGAAAAATTGAGATTGTAAATGCCAACCAGAATCTCCTTGGAAGACACCCAAGGGAGCTTAACAAGTTGACAGCAAGATCTAGCTAGAAGAAATGGCAGACGATTTCTATAGATCATAGATGAGCGATGAGTTGCTACTTCTTTTTTTAAAAAAACGTTGTAAATGCTCTTTATTAGTTTTCAACTTTCAGTATCAGCTTAGAGATGAAAGACGTTAACTATGGTTACAGGCCAGAATGTAAGTCTTACCAACCTTGAAAATATAAAAATAAAGGTATATCTGGTCAAAACTGGATGGAAGAGAGAAAGTTCTTAATATACTCATTTTTTGAAAATGGGAACTGAGAGATATTGGCTAAAACTGATACAGCAACAAAAAACGCGTCAGGAAATTAAAAGCACTTACCTCTGAAAAGCAGGTCTAGGCTTAAGGAACTGGGGGAACTGTTATTTGTTATAAGCTCTTTAGGATAACTTAAAAATTTTTTTAATACCATACATATACTACTTTCATTAAAAAGAATAAAAAACAATACTCAATGTTATTTTAATTGAATAACACACCACTGTCAAAAATACTGCCCTGTGTTCTTATTAAGCCCATAATGGACAACGGGGTGAAACAGCAAGTCCAAATAATGTCAAACAGTGGTACAACAATGGGGAAAGAAAGCATAATTTAATCAGAGGTATCAGAGGTCATAAATGAAGAGAAATCACACACACACATAAATACACACACCCGTACACACACGTTTCTTTTTTGCTTCTACAACTGTAGAAAATTCCATATAGATCAAAGAGTTTAAAATTTTAAAAATCTATGAAAACAAGAAAAATCCTATGCTGCAATCATCTCATTTACAAAGAAGTGATATATTATAATCAGTGGCCAAAAAGTAAAGAATTTTAAGATAAAAGCCAGGTATGCCTGAATTCACCTTTGTAAAGTCTGCAAAAAAAAAAGTAAGAAAATGAAGATTAAAAAAACAAAAATCCAACTGTTGCTTCTGGGAAGTTGGAGTATGTATTCTTCTCTATTCCTCCCACTTAGGACACTTAAAAAGCCTAGGTATCATGTACAAAACAAGCACAAGGAGACTCTGAAAGCTGGAGGGACGAAGGAGGACGGCTAGGGACCTCGAGATCTGAAGAACAATACAGCAGGGAGTTCCCTGTGCTTCCTTTTTGCCTCCAGTATCCCAGACTTGGAGCTGAAGAAGCCAGCGACCTGGAAATGCCCATGGGTGCTGAGAGCAAGAGCCCCAACAAAGCCCACTCCATCCAGACAACGGACCAGGAAAGAGGCAGCCTCACAACACGTAATACTTCTCGATAATAACTGCTCTATTCCAGCCAAACCCACAGATCAAAGACCGAGCAGAGATTCTAGATCCCGCCCTTCCTAGACTGTAAGGAACACCCCAGCCTCCCTACTAGGGTGTGTCAGAAAGGAAAAAGTAGGGCGGTGGGACTTTCTCCACCACCGGGTAGAAATGAGCACCCCCTCCCCCACAGTGCCTGTGAACACTACGTGGGGGACCTGGAATTTGCATTGATGAGGTACCCCACATCCTCCTCACTGAGGTGGACAAGAGGTGGCCTGGTGGCAAGTCAGGACATCCTCTTCCACCGGATGGTAATGAGGACACCACTCCCCTGGCTGTCAGTGGAGGCCACCAGGAGAGCAGCAAGGAGGCACTCCTACCCCATCTCAGCAAAGACAGTGTCAGTGCAGACCTAGTAAGGACCAGGGACGGCCATCGCCATATAGCAGTAATGAGCAGACCCTCGGTGGGCAACGGAGACAAAGTGGAGAACTTGAAAATCTACCCCACTGTAAGTAACAATATGGCAGCTCCTCCCCATCTCCCCCAGGAGTGGTATCATAAGAAGTCACCTAAAACAGAAGGTATAAATAAGACCCATGGTCTCATAACATAATACCCCAAATGTCCATGTTCCAATAGAAAACCACTCATCCTACCAGGAACCAAGAAGATGTCAAACTGAATGATAAAAACACAATAGATATCACCATCATGATGACAGAGATGTTAGATTTATCTAACACAAATTTTAACACTGCCATGATAAAAATGTTTCATGAACAATTACCAGCATACTTGAAACAAATAAAAAAATAGGAAGCCTGAGCAAAGAAATTTAAAACCTGAGTAAAGAAACAGAAGCTACAAAGAAGAACCTTATGGAAGTTTTAGGACTGAAGAATACAACAACTGAAATTAAAAATTCAATTGTAGGACTTCCCTGGTGGCACGGTGGTTAAGAATCCACCGGCCAATGCAGGGGACACGGTTTCGAGCCCTGGTCCGGAAAGATCCCACGTGCCGCGGAGCAACTAAGCCCGTGCACCACAACTACTGAGCTGGTTCTCTAGAGCCTGCAAGTCACAACTACTGAGCCCGCACATCACAACTACTGAAGCCCGTGCGCCTAGAGCCTGTGCTCTGTGACAAGAGAAGCCACCACAATGAGAAGCCCATGCACCGCAATGAAGAGTAGCCCCTGCTCGCTGCAACTAGAGAAAGCCTGTGCGCAGCAATGAAGATCCAACACAGCCAAAAATAAATAAATAAATTTATTTTTTTAAAAATTCAATTGTATTGGCTCAACAGCAGAATATTAGTAAACTCGAAGTATGAATTAGTAAACAGGAAAGAATTACTAAATTAGAAGACAGAATGGTAGAAATTAACCAATCTGAATGACAGAGACAAAACAGGCTTAGAACGTGAGGGACCTGTAAAATTATAGTGAAAGATCTAACATTCATGTCATCAGAGTCCCAGAAAGAGAAAAGAAAGAGGGTGGGGCTGGAAAAGTACTCAAGAAATAATGGCTAAAAACTTCCAAAATTTTGCAAAAAATATAAACCTACAGAATGAAGAATACGAATGAGCGCCAAAAAGGATAAGCGCAAAGAAATCCACATCCAGACGAGCTATACTCAAACTTTTGAAAATACAGAAAAAGAAAAAATCTTGACAGCAGATAGAGAAAGGACACCTTATCTACAGACGAGAAAATAGAATTTTAGCAGATTTCTCTTCGAAAATCATGGGGGCTATAAGTGACACAACATTGTTCACATGCAGGAAAAAAAAGAACTGCCAACCCAGAATTCTATACCCAGCAAAAACAGCCTTCAGTAATGAAGAAGAAATCAAAACATTCTCATTTGAAGGAAAACTAAGAAAATGTGTTGCCAGCAGACCTGCCCCAAAATAATGGCTAAAGGAAATTCTCAGTATGGAAAGCAATGGAATCTTGGAACATGAGGAATTAAGAAAAAAAAGTAAAAATACAAGAAATTCAATACATTTTCTTTCTTCCCTTGAATTTTCTAAATTAAGCTTGGCCACTGAAGCCAAAATTACAACGCTGTTTGATGTGGTTCTCAATGCACATAGAGAAAATGTTTTTAAGACGAGCATATTATAAGTGGGAGAAGGTAAAAAACATAAAGGGAGGAAAGGCTCCTTTACTTCCCTCACACTGGTAAATGACCACATGAGTAAACTGCCATTAGTTACATACATGTATATATATATATGTAACTAGCACATGAGGGTATATATATATATACACACACACATACATATACACATACTGATGATGTAATACTTGGAGGAAACACTAAAAACTGCTATACAAAGAGATACCCTCAAAAACACTACTGATAAATGAACATGGAGTTCTGAAAAGTGTTCAAGTAACCCACAGGAAAAGAAAACAGAGAAATGAAAAACAGGGAGAAAACAGAAAACAAAAGAAAAAGTGGCAGATTTAAACCCGAACACCGCAAACACACCAATAGTTACAAAAAATGTAAAGTGTCTAAATGCATCAATTAAAAGACAGCTGTTAGTAGAATGGATTACAAAGCATGACCCAACTATATGGTGTCTAAAAAAATGTCACCTCTATACAATGATATAGGCAGGTTGAAAATTAAAGAATGGAAAAAGTCACATCATTAAAATATTAATCAAAAGAAAGTGTGATTGGCTATATTAATATCCAATAAAGTAAGCTTCAGAGCAAAGAAAATTACCAGAGACAGGGAGGGACCTTAAATAATTATAAAAGGGCCAATCCACCAAGAAAATATGGCAAGCCCAAATGTGTATGTGCCAAATAACAGAACTATAAAATATATGAAAAAAAACCTGATAGAATTGAAAGGAGGAATAGGCAAATACATAATTACAGTTAAAAACTTCAACACCTCCTCTCTCAATAATTGGTAAAATAAATAAGTAGATCAGCAACGAACAGGATCTAACTCTATAGAAGACTCCAACCAACAACAGCAGAATACACATTCTTTCCAAGAAGCCACAGATTATATACCAAGATAGAACAGCTCCTCGGCCATAAAAACAAATCTCAACAAAGTTCAAAGAACTGAAATCATACAGAGTACATTCTCTGATCTCAACCGAGTCAAACTGGAAATCAGTTCACATACAGAAAACAGGAAAATCTCTCCACTTCTAGATAATCTATGGGTCTTCACACCCACTAGGATGGCTGTAATCAAAAAGACAGATAATAACGAATGTTTTTGTGGATGTGGAGAAATCAGAACCTCATGTGCTGGTGAGAATATGAAGCGTGCAGCCATTTTGGAAAACAGTCTGGCAGCTCCTCAAAAAGTTAAAGACTTATCACTTGACCTAGGAAATTCACTATTAGGTATATATCCCAAAGAAATGAAAACCTGGCCACATAAAAACCTGTACACAGACATCCGTAGCAGCATTATTCCTAATAGCCAAAAGGCGAAAACAACCCAAACGCCCATCAACTGACAAATGGATAAACAAAATGTGGTAAAACCGTACAATGGAAGCTGATTTGGCCATAAAAAGGCTGGCATACTGTCACATGCTACCTCAAGGATGAACCTGAAAATGTGCTAAGTGAAAGACAGAGTCACAAAAAAACCACATACTGTATGATTCCATTTATAGGAAATGTTCAGAATAGGCAAATCTACAGAGACAAGGTAGATCAGGGACTTCCTAGGGCTGGGGCAGGATGGGGAAATGGCCCAGGCATAGCTAAAATATACGGAATTTCTTTTGGCAGTGGTGAAAATATTCTAAATTTGATTGTAGTGATGGTTGCACGTCTGTGAATATCCTGAAGACCATCAGGTTGTACATTTTAAATGGGTGAAATACATGCTATGTAAATTACATCTCAATCATACTATTCAAAAAAATCCATGGGTCAAAGAGGAAGTCTCAAGGGAAATCAAAAAATTGAACCGGATGAAAATGAAAATGCAACATAGCAAAAGGTGGGACACAGCTAAAATAGCACTGAGAGAGAAATGGATAGCACTAATGCATTCATTAGACAAGAGGAAAAGTCTCAAGTCAATAATCTAATCTTCCACTTCAGGAACCTAGAAAAAGAAGAGCAAAACAAACCCAAAAGAATCCGGAAGAAGGAAACTAAAGATAAGAGCAGATATCAGTGAAATCGAAAACAGAAAAATAGAAAAAAAAGAAATCAGTGGCATAAAAAGCTGGATCTTCTCAAAGGGTGATGAAATCGACAAACCTCCAGAAAGACTACCAAGATAAGAGAAGACAAAAATTGACAACATTGGGAATTTAAAAGGGTACCACTACAGAGCGGGCGGACATCAAAAGGATGGCAAAGGAATACTATGGACAACTCTACACACGCATATGACACCTTAGATGAAATGGACCAATTCCCTAAAAAACACAAACAACCACAACTCACCCAAAATGAAGGAGGTCAGTTGAACAGCCCTGTAAAATAAATTGAATTTGTAACTTAAAACTATCAAAAGAAAAAAATCTCCTGGCTCAGATGGTTTCACTAGTGAATTCTACAAAACAACACCAATTCTATACGATCTCTTCCAATAAACAGAGGAGGAAAGATTTCCCAATTCATCTTATGAAGCCAGTACTACCCTGATATCAAAACCAAAGACAGGACAAAAAGGAAAGCCAGAGACCAATATCCTTTATGAGTATTGCAAATACTGTATTTTATTTATTTATTTATTTGCGGTACGCGGGCCTCTCAGTGTTGCGGCCTCTCCCATTGCGGAGCACAGGCTACGGACGCGCAGGCTCAGCGGTCATGGCTCGCGGGCCCAGCTGCTCCGCGGCATGTGGGATCTTCCCGGACCGAGGCACGAACCCATGTCCCCTGCATCAGCAGGCAGACTCTCAACCACTGCGCCACCAGGGAAGCCCCGCAAACACTGTATTTTAAAATAAGAAATATGTTTTTGGTCTTTGACCAAAGACCTGGTCTGTTCCTGGCACAGAGCTCCTAAAACCCTTGGTATTTCCTAAGTGTCTTTTGTTATGTTAATGAGGTCACTTTGGGAAAGTCCCTGGGGCCCCTTATCTTGTCTGCCCCATGGGGGAGGGGCTCCTTAAAGAAACAAAGTTTCACCTGAGAAATGAAGAGGAATAGGAATTGTCCAAGCCAAGAGGGGTGGAAGGGTCTCCCACGGCAGCGGGAACAGCACATGCAAAACTCTCTGGAGTGGACATGACTGTGGTCCATAGGAGGTGCTGCCAGAAATCCAACAGAGAGGGTGAGAATGACCAGTCCTGGCCTTGTCGTCCACAGCCTGGATTTACCCCCGAACTAGTGGGAAGTAGTAACACCCGACATGGTCAAGGATATGAAGAAACAGGTACACTTTTCAATCAAGACATTGACGAAGTGTTTTGAGAGGACAGTGTTGGCCCACGGGGCTCTCTGCCCTCAGTGACACTGTGCC